>NW_026901854.1:0-608254 GCF_033783945.1 Neopsephotus bourkii | reverse complement strand
TGGACTTTTGGTTGCCTTGGACTTGTGGTTGCCTCGGACTTTTGGTTGCCTCGGACTTTTGGTTGCCTCGGACTTTTGGTTGCCTCGGACTTTTGATTGCCTTGGAGTTCTGGTTATCTCGGAGTTTTGGTTACCTTGGACTTTTGGTTGCCTTGGACTTTTGGTTGCCTTGGACTTTTGGTTGCCTTGGACTTTTGGTTGCCTTGGACTTTTGGTTGCCTTGGACTTTTGGTTGCCTTGGACTTTTGGTTGCCTTGGACTTGTGGTTGCCTTGGACTTGTGGTTGCCTTGGACTTGTGGTTGCCTTGGACTTGTGGTTGCCTCGGACTTTTGGTTGCCTCGGACTTTTGGTTACCTTAGACCTTTGGTTACCTTACACCTTTGCTTACGTTAGACTTGAGTTTAGCTTAGAGTTTAGTTTACCTTACACTTTCAGCTTAGCTTGGACTTTTATTTACCTTAGACTTTGTTTATCCTATACATTTGTTTCATATACATTTTTGGTTATCTTATACTTTTGGTTACCCTGGATTATTTGTTACTTTGGACTTTTGGTTCCCTTGGACTTTAGCTTAGCCTTTAGCTTGGCTTAGACTTTAGCTTAGCTTTACTTGAGTTTGGTTCAGACTTGATTTTCCTTTATAGTTTCAGCTTAGCTGAGACTTCACCTTAGCTTAGACTTTTGGTTACCTTAGACTTTGGTAACCTTAGACATTTGTTTACCTTGGACTTTTGGTTACCAGGGACATTTGCTTGCCATACCCTTCTGGTTACCTTGGACTTTTGCTGGCCTTGGGCTTTTGGTTAGCTGGGACTTTTGGTTACCTTGGACTTTTTGTTACCTGGGACTTCTGGTTACCTCACACCTTTGGTAAGCTTAGGCCTTTGCTTACCTTAGATTTTTCGTTACCTTGCACATTTATTTACCTTGGACTTTTGGTTACCTTGGACTTTTGGTTGCCTTGGACTTTTGGTTACCTGGGACTTTTGGTTATCTTGGACTTATGGTTGCCTTGGCCTTTTGGTTACCTTGGCCTTTTGGTTACCTTCGACTTTTGGTTACCTTCGACTTTTCGTTACCTTCGACTTTTCGTTACCTTCGACTTTTCGTTACCTTCGACTTTTCGTTACCTTCGACTTTTCGTTACCTTCGACTTTTCGTTACCTTCGACTTGTCGTTAACTTCGACTTTTCGTTACCTTCGACTTGTCGTTAACTTCGACTTTTTATTATCTTAGGCTTCAGCTTGGCTTAGACTTCAGCTTGGCTTAGACTTTAGCTTGGCTTAGACTTTCACTTGTCTTAGACTTTAGCTGAGCTTAGACTTGAGTTTAGTGTAGAGTTTAGGTTACCTTACACTTTCAGCTTAGCTGACACTATAGATTAGCTTAGGGTTTTGGTTACGTTAGACTTCGGTTACCTTATGCTTTTGTTTACATTAGAAGTTTGGTTACCTTAGAGTTTTGGTTACCTTGGTCTTTTGGTTCCCTTTGAATTTTGCTTACCTTGGAGTTTTGGTTACTTTAGACTTTTGATTACCTTGAACTTTTTGGTCACCTTGGACTTTTGGTTACCGTTGGTTACCTTGGACTTTTGGTTACATTAGAGGTTTTGTTTTCTTGCACTAAACAAAGTCTAAGGTAAGTAAAAGTCTAAGCTAAGCTGAAAGTGTGTAGTAAACTAAACTCCAAGATAAACTCAAGTCTAACGTAAGCAAAGGTCTAAGGTAACCGAAGGCCTATGGTAACCAAAAGTCAAAGGTAACCAAAACTCCAAGGTAACCAAAACTCCACGGTAACCAAAAGTCTAAGGTACCCAAAATTCAAAGGTAACTAAAACTCCAAGGCAATCAAAAGTCTAAGGTAACCAAAAGTCTAAGGTAACCAAACCTCTAAGGTAAACAAAAGTATAAGGTAACCAAAGTCTAACGTAACCAAAAGCCTAAACTCAAGCTAAACTCAAGTCTAAGCCAAGGTAAAGTCTAAGCTAAACTAAGGCCTAAAATAATAAAAAGTCCAAGGTAACCAAAAGTCCAAGGTAACCAAAAGTCCAAGGTAACCAAAAGTCCAAGGTAACCAAAAGTCCAAGGTAACCAAAAGTCCAAGGTAACCAAAAGTCCAAGGTAACCAAAAGTCCAAGGTAACCAAAAGTCCAAGGTAACCAAAAGTCCAAGGTAACCAAAAGTCCAAGGTAACCAAAAGTCCAAGGTACAAAGTCCAAGGTAACCAAAAGTCCAAGGTAACCAAAAGTCCAAGGTAACCAAATGTCCAAGGTAACCAAAAGTCCAAGGTAACCAAAAGTCCAAGGTAACCAAAAGTCCAAGGTAACCAAAATATCAAGGAAAGTAAAAGCCCAAGGGAACCAAAACCCTAAGACAAACAGAACTCCTGGGTATCCAAAAGACCGATGTAATGTAAGCAAACATGCAAGGTATCCAAAAGTGCAAGGAAACAAAACCTCGAATGTAACCAAAAGTCAAAGGTAACCCAAAGTCTAAGGCAAGCAAAAGTCCAAGGTAACCAAAAGTCCAAGGCAAGCAAAAGTCCAAGGAAACCAAAAGACCATGGCAAGCAAATATCCAGGGTAACGAAAAGTCCAAGGTAACCAGAAGTCCAAGGTAACCAAAAGTCTGAGGTAACCAAAGCTCTGAGGTACACAAAGGTCTAAGGTTTACAAAGGTCTAAGGTTACCAAATGTCTAAGGTAACCAACAGCCCAAGGTAACCAAAAGTCCAAGATAATCAGAAGTCCCAGGCAGCTAAAAGACAAAGGTAAACAAAAGTCTAAGCTAAGCTAAAGTCTCAGCTAAGCTGAATGCGTAAGGTAAACTAAACTCTATGCTAAACTCAAGTCTAAGCTAAGCTAAAGGCTAAGCTAGACTGAAGCCTAAGGAGACAGAAAGTATAAGGTAACCAAAAGAGCTAGGTAAAAAAAAGTCAAAGGTAACCAAAAGTCCAAGGTAACCAAAACTCCAAGCAAAAAGAAGTCCAAGGAAAACCAAAGTCCAAAGTAACCAAAAGTTCAAGGGGACAAAAAGTCTATTGTAACCAAAATTTTGAGGTAACCAAAGGTCTAAGGTAACCAAAAGTTTCAGATAACCAAAAGATTGAGGTAACCGAAAGTTTCAGGTAACCAAAACTCCAAAGTAACCAAAGGTCCAAGGTAACCAAAAGTCCAAGGTAACAAATAATCCAGGGTAACGAAAAGTATAAGATAACCAAAAGTCTATGGTAAACTAAAGTATAGGGTAAACAAAGTTTAAGGTAAATAAATGTCTAAGCTAAGCTGAAAGTGTAAGGTAAACTAAATTCTAAGCTAAACTCAAGTCTAAGGTAACCAAAGGTCTAAGGTAAGCAATGGTCTAAGGTAAGCAAAGCTCTAAGGTAACCAAAAGTCAAAGGTAACCAATACTCCAAGGTAACCAAAAGTCTAAGGTAACCAAAATTCAAAGGTAACCAAAAGACCAAGGTAACCAAACCTCTAAGGTAAACAAAAGTATAAGGTAACCAAAGTCTAACGTAACCAAAAGCCTAAACTAATCTATAGTCTCAGCTAAGCTGAAAGTGTAAGGTAACCTAAACTCTACGCTAAACTCAAGTCTAAGTGAAGCTAAAGTCTAAGCTAAACTAAAGAAAGCCTAAGATAATAAAAAGTCCAAAGTAACCAAAAGTCCCAGGTAACCAAAAGTCCCAGGTAACCAAAAGTCCCAGGTAACCAAAATTCCAAGGCAAGCAAAATTCCAAGACAAGCAAAATTCCAAGGCAAGCAAAATTCCAAGGCAAGCAAAATTCCAAGGCAAGCAAAAGTCCAAGGCAAGCAAAATTCCAAGGCAAGCAAAATTCCAAGGCAAGCAAAAGTCCAAGGCAAGCAAAATTCCAAGGCAAGCAAAAGTCCAAGGAAACCAAAAGACCATGGCAAGCAAATATCCAGGGTAACCAAAAGTCCAAGGTAACCAAAAGTCTAAGCTAAGGTGAAAGTATAAAGTAAAATCAAGTCTGAACCAAACTGAAGTAAAGTTAAGCTAAAGTCTAAGCTGAAGGCTAAGGTAACCAGAAGTCTGAGGTAACCAAAAGTCTGAGGTAACCAAAAGCCTGAGTAACCAAAAGCCTGAGTAACCAAAAGTCTGAGGTAACCAAAAGTCTGAGGTAACCAAAAGTCTGAGGTAACCAAAAGTCTGAGGTAACCAAAGGTCTGAGGTAACCAAAGGTCTAAGGTTAACAAAAGTCTAAGGTAACCAACAGTCCAAGGTAACCAAAAGTCCAAGATAATCAGAAGTCTCAGGCAGCTAAAAGACCAAAGTAACCAAACGTCCAAGGTAACCAAAAGACCATGGCAAGCAAATGTCCAAGGTAACCAAAAGTCCAAGGTAACCAAAACTCCAAGGTAACCAAAAGTCTAAGGTAACCAAAAGTGTAAGGTATCCAAAATTCAAAGGCAACCAAAACTCCAAGGTAACCAAAACTCTAAGGTAACCAAAACTCTAAGGTAACCAAAACTCTAAGGTAACCAAAACTCTAAGGTAACCAAAACTCTAAGGTAACCAAAACTCTAAGGTAAACAAAGTCTAACGTAGCCAAAAGCCTAAGCTAATGTATAGTCTCAGCTAAGCTGAAAGTGTAAGGTAACTTAACTCTAAGCTAAACTCAAGTCTAAGCCAAGGTGAAGTCTAAGCTAAACTAAAGCCTAAGATAATAAAAAATACAAGGTAACCAAAAGTCGAAGGTAACCAAAAGTCCAAGGTAACCAAAAGTCCAAGGTAACCAAAATATCAAGGAAAGCAAAAGCCCAAGGGAACCAAAAGCCTAAGACAAACAGAACTCCTGGGTATCCAAAAGACCGATGCAATGTAAGCAAACATGCAAGGTATCCAAAAGTGCAAGGAAACAAAACCTCGAATGTAACCAAAAGTCAAAGGTAACCCAAGGTCTAAGGCAACCAAAGGTCTAAGGTAACCAAAAGTCTGAGGTAACCAAAAGACAAATGTGTCCAAAACTCCAAGTTAACCAGAAGCCCAAGGTAACCAAAAGACCAGGGTAAGAAAATGTCCAAGGCAACCAAAAGTCCAAGGTATCCAACAGTCTAAGGTAAACAAAAGTCTAAGCTAAGCTAAAGTCTCAGCTAAGCTGAATGTGTAAGGTCACCTAAACGCTATGCTAAACTCAAGTCTAAGCTAAGCTAAAGGCTAAGCTAGACTGATGCCTAAGGAGACCAAAAGTATGAGGTAACCAAAAGAGCTAGGTAAAAAAAAGTCAAAGGTAACCAAAAGTCCAAGGTAACCAAGACTCCAAGCAAAAAGAAGTGCAAGGAAAACAAAAGTCCAAAGTAACCAAAAGTTCAAGGGAACAAAAATTCTATTGTAACCAAAATTTTGAGCTAACCAAAGGTCTAATGTAACCAAAAGTTTCAGGTAAACAAAAGATTGAGGTAACCAAAACTCCAAGATAACCAAAAGCCCAAGGTATCCAAAAGTCTAAGGTAACAAATAATCCAGGGTAACAAAAAATATAAGATAACGAAAAGTGTAAGGTAAACAAAAGTATGGGGTAAACAAAGTCTAAGGTAAATAAATGTCTAAGCTAAGCTGAAAGTGTAAGGTAAACTAAATTCTAAGCTAAACTCAAGTCTAAGGTAACCAAAGGTCTAAGGTAACCAAAAGTCAAAGGTAACCAATACTCCAAGGTAACCAAAAGTCTAAGGTAACCAAAAGTCTAAGGTAACCAAACCTCTAAGGTAAACAAAAGTATAAGGTAACCAAACTCTAACGTAACCAAAAGCCTAAGCTAATCTATAGTCTCAGCTAAGCTGAAAGTGTAAGGTAACCAGAACTCTATGCTAAACTCAAGTGTAAGTGAAGCTAAAGTTTATGCTAAACTGAAGAAAGCCTAAGATAATAAAAAGTCCCAGGTAACCAAAAGTCCCAGGTAACCAAAAGTCCCAGGTAACCAAAAGTCCCAGGTAACCAAAAGTCCCAGGTAACCAAAAGTCCCAGGTAACCAAAAGTCCCAGGCAAGCAAAAGTCCCAGGCAAGCAAAAGTCCAAGGCAAGCAAAAGACCATGGTAAGCAAATATCCAGGGTAACCAAAAGTCCAAGGTAACCAAAAGTCCCAGGCAAGCAAAAGTCCCAGGCAAGCAAAAGTCCAAGGCAAGCAAAAGACCATGGTAAGCAAATATCCAGGGTAACCAAAAGTCCCAGGTAACCAAAAGTCCCAGGTAACCAAAAGTCCAAGGCAACCAAAAGTCCAAGGCAACCAAAAGTCCAAGGAAACCAAAAGTCCAAGGAAACCAAAAGACCATGGCCAGCAAATATCCAAGGTAACCAAAAGTCCAAGGTAACCAAACGTCTAAGCTAAGGTTAAGTATCAGCTAAGGTGAAAGTATAAAGTAAAATCAAGTCTGAACCAAACTCAAGTAAAGTTAAGCTAAAGGCTAAGCTGAAGGCTAAGGTAACCAGAAGTCTGAGGTAACCAAAAGTCTGAGGTAACCAAAAGTCTGAGGTAACCAAAAGTCTGAGTAACCAAAAGTCTGAGTAACCAAAAGTCTGAGTAACCAAAAGTCTGAGGTAACCAAAAGTCTGAGTAACCAAAAGTCTGAGGTAACCAAAAGCCTGAGGTAACCAAAAGCCTGAGGTAACCAAAAGTCTGAGGTAACCAAAAGTCTGAAGTAACCAAAAGTCTGAGGTAACCAAAGGTCTGAGGTAACCAAAGGTCTGAGGTTACCAAAGGTCTGAGGTACACAAAGGTCTAAGGTTAACAAAAGTCTAAGGTAACCAACAGTCCAAGGTGACCAAAAGTCCCAGGCAGCTAAAAGACCAAAGTAACCAAACGTCCAAGGTAACCAAAGGACCATGGCAAGCAAATGTCCAAGGTAACCAAAACTCCAAGGAAACCAGAAGTCCAACATAACCAAAATATCAAGGAAAGCAAAAGCCCAAGGGAACCAAAAGCCTAAGACAAAAAGAACTCCTGGGTACTCAAAAGACCGATGTAACCCAAAATGCAATATATCCAAAAGTGCAAGGAAACAAATCATCTAATGTAACCAAAAGTCAAAGTTAACCAAAAGTCTAAGGCAACCAATGCTCTAAGGTAAACAAAAGTCTAAGGTAAGCTAAAGTCTCAGCGAAGCTGAATGTGTAAGGTAAACTAAACTCTACGCTAAACTCAAGTCTAAGCTAAGCTAAAGGCTAAGCTAGACTGATGCCTAAGGAGACCGAAAGTATAAGGTAACCAAAAGAGCTAGGTAACCAAATCTCTAAGGTAACCAAAACACCAAGGTAACCAAAACTCCAAGCAAAAAGAAGTCCAAGGAAAACAAAAGTCCAAAGTAACCAAAAGTTCAAGAGAACAAAAAGTCTATTGTGACCAAAAGTTTGAGGTAACCAAAAGTCTATGGTAACCAAAAGTAAAAGGTAAAAATAATCCAGGGTAAACAAAAGTATAAGATAACCAAAAGTCTATGGTAAATAAAAGTATAGGGTAAGCAAAGTCTAAGGTAAGTAAAAGTCTAAGCTAAGCTGAAAGTGTAAGGTAAACTAAACTCTAAGCTAAACTGAAGTCTAACATAAGCAAAGGTCTAAGGTAACCGAAGGTCTAAGGTAACCAAAACTCCAAGGTAACCAAAACTCCAAGGTAACCAAAAGTCTCAGGTAACCAAAATTCAAAGGTCACCAAAAGACCAAGGTCACCAAAAGACCAAGGTCACCAAAACTCTAAGGTAACCAAAACTCTAAGGTAACCAAAACTCTAAGGTAACCAAAACTCTAAGGTAAACGAAAGTCCAAGGTAGCCAAAGTCTAACGTAACCAAAAGCCTAAAATAATCTATAGTCTCAGCTAAGCTGAAAGTGTAAGGTAACTTAACTCTAAGCTAAACTCAAATCTAAGCCAAGGTAAAGTCCAAGCTAAACTAAAGCTTAAGATAATAAAAAGTCCAAGGTAACCAAAAGTCCAAGGTAACCAAAAGTCCAAGGTAACCAAAAGTCCAAGGTAACCAAAAGTCCAAGGTAACCAAAAGTCCAAGGTAACCAAAAGTCCAAGGTAACCAAAAGTCCAAGGTAACCAAAAGTCCAAGGTAACCAAAAGTCCAAGGTAACCAAAAGTCCAAGCTCACCAAAAGTCCAAGCTCACCAAAAGTCCAAGCTCACCAAAAGTCCAAGCTCACCAAAAGTCCAAGGTAACAAATAATACAGGCTAACAAAAAGTGTAAGATAACCAAAAGTGTATGGTAAAGAAAAGTATAGGGTAAACAAAGCCTAAACTAAGCTAAAGTCTAAGCTAAGCTGACAGTGTAAGGTAAACTAAACTCTAGGCTAAACTCAAGTCTAACGTAAGCAAAGGTCTGAGGTAACCAAAGGTCTAAGGTAACCAAAAGTCAAAGGTAACCAAAACTCCAAGGTAACTAAAAGTCTAAAGTAAACAAAAGTCTAAGGTACACAAAATTCAAAGGTCAGCAAAAGACCAAGGTAACCAAAACTCTAAGGTAAACAAAAGTATAAGGTAACCAAAGTCTAACGTAACCAAAAGCCTAAGCTAATCTATAGTCTCAGCTAAGCTGAAAGTGTAATGTAACTTAACTCTAAGCTAAACTCAAATCTAAGCCAAGGTAAAGTCCAAGCTAAACTAAAGCCTAAGATAATAAAAAGTCCAAGGTAACCAAAAGTCCAAGGTAACCAAAAGTCCAAGGTAACCAAAAGTCCAAGGTAACCAAAAGTCCAAGGTAACCAAAAGTCCAAGGTAACCAAAAGTCCAAGGTAACCAAAAGTCCAAGGTAACCAAAAGTCCAAGGTAACCAAAAGTCCAAGGTAACCAAAAGTCCAAGGTAACCAAAAGTCCAAGGTAACCAAAAGTCCAAGGTATCCAACAGTCTAAGGTAAACAAAAGTCTAAGCTAAGCTAAAGTCTCAGCTAAGCTGAATGTGTAAGGTAACCTAAACTCTATGATAAACTCAAGTCTAAGCTAAGCTAAAGGCTAAGCTAGACTGAAGCCTAAGGAGACAGAAAGTATAAGGTAACCAAAAGAGCTAGGTAAAAAAAAGTCAAAGGTAACCAAAAGTCCAAGGTAACAAAAACTCCAAGCAAAAAGAAGTCCAAGGAAAACAAAAGTCCAAAGTAACCAAAAGTTCAAGGGAACAAAAATTCTATTGTAACCAAAATTTTGAGGTAACCAAAGGTCTAAGGTGACCAAAAGTTTCATGTAACCAAAAGTTTGAGGTAACCGAAAGTTTCAGGTAACCAAAAGACCAAGGTAACCAAAGGTCCAAGGTAACCAAAAGTCCAAGGTAACCAAAAGTCCAAGGTAACCAAAAGTCCAAGGTAACCAAAAGTCCAAGGTAACAAAAAGTATAAGATAACCAAAAGTCTATGGTAAGCAAAAGTACAGGGTAAACAAAGTCTAAGGTAAATAAATGTCTAAGCTAAGCTGAAAGTGTAAGGTAAACTAAATTCTAAGCTAAACTCAAGTCTAAGGTAAGCAAAGGTCTAAGGTAAGCAAAGGTCTAAGGTAAGCAAAGGTCTAAAGTAAGCAAAGGTCTAAGGTAAGCAAAGGTCTAAGGTAAGCAAAGTCAAAGGTAAGCAAAGTCAAAGGTAACCAAAGTCAAAGGTAACCAAAACTCCAAGGTAACCAAAATTCTAAGGTAACGAAAATTCAAAGGTAACCAAAAGACCAAGGTAACCAAAAGTCTAAGGTAAACAAAAGTATAAGGTAACCAAAATCTAACGTAACCAAAAGCCTAAGCTAATCTATAGTCTCAGCTAAGCTGAAAGTGTAAGGTAACCAAAACTCTACGCTAAACTCAAGTCTAAGTGAAGCTAAAGTCTAAGCTAAACTGAAGAAAGCCTAAGATAATAAAAATTCCAAGGTAACCAAAAGTCCCAGGCAACCAAAAGTCCCAGGCAACCGAAAGTCCCAGGTAACCGAAACTCCCAGGTAACCGAAAGTCCCAGGTAACCGAAAGTCCCAGGTAACCGAAAGTCCCAGGTAACCGAAAGTCCAAGGAAACCAAAAGACCATGGCAAGCAACTGTCCAGGGTAACCAAAAGTCCAAGGTAACCAAAAGTCCAAGGTAACCAAAAGTCTAACCTAAGGTTAAGTCTCAGCTAAGGTGAAAGTATAAAGTAAAATCAAGTCTGAACCAAACTCAAGTAAAGCTAAGCTAAAGGCTAAGCTGAAGGCTAAGGTAACCAGAAGTCTGAGGTAACCAAAAGTCTGAGGTAACAAAAGTCAGAGGTAACCAAAAGTCTGAGGTAACCAAAAGTCTGAGGTAACCAAAAGTCTGAGGTAACCAAAAGTCTGAGGTAACCAAAAGTCTGAGGTAACCAAAAGTCTGAGGTAACCAAAAGTCTGAGGTAACCAAAAGTCTGAGGTAACCAAAAGGCTGAGGTAACCAAAAGGCTGAGGTAACCAAAAGGCTGAGGTAATGAAAGATCTGAGGTACACAAAGGTCTAAGGTTACCAAAAGGCTAAGGTAACCAAGAGTCCGAGGTAACCAAAAGTCCAAGATAATCAGAAGTCCCAGGCAGCTAAAAGACCAAAGTAACCAAACGTCCAAGGTAAACAAAAGACTATGGCAAGGAAATGTCCAAGGTAACCAAAAGTCCAAGGTAACCAAAACTCCGAGGAAACCAGAAGTCCAACATAACCAAAATATCAAGGAAAGCAAATGCCCAAGGGAAACACAAGCCTAAGACAAAAAGAACTCTTGGGTATCCAAAAGACCGATGTAACCCAAAATGCAATATATCCAAAAGTGCAAGGAAACAAAACCTCTAATGTAACCAAAACTCAAAGTTAACCCAAAGTCTAAGGCAACCAACGCTCTAAGGTAAGCAAAAGTCTAAGGTAACCAAAAGTCTGAGGTAACCAAAAGTCAAAGGTGTCCAAAACTCCAAGTTAACCAGAAGCCCAGGGTACACAAAAGACGAAGGTAAGAAAATGTCCAAGGTAACCAAAAGACCAAGGTATCCAACAGTCTAAGGTAAACAAAAGTCTAAGCTAAGCTAAAGTCTCAGCGAAGCTGAATGTGTACGGTAAACTAAACACTATGCTAAACACAATTCTAAGCTAAGCTAAAGGCTAAGCTAGACTGATGCCTAAGGAGACCGAAAGTATAAGGTAACCAAAAGACCTAGGTAACCAAAAGTCAAAGGTAACCAAAACACCAACATAACCAAAATTCCAAGCAAAAAGAAGTCCAAAAAAAACAAAAGTCCAAAGTAACCAAAAGTTCAAGGGAACAAAAAGTCTATTGTGACCAAAAGTCTTGAGGTAACCAAAAGTCTATGGTAACCAAAAGTACAAGGTAAAAATAATCCAGGGTAACCAAAAGTATAAGATAACCAAAAGTCTATGGTAAATAAAAGTAGAGGGTAAAGAAAGTCTAATGTAAGTAAAAGTCTAAGCTAAGCTGAAAGTGTATAGTAAACTAAACTCTAAGCTAAACTCAAGTCTAACGTAAGCAAAGGTCTAAGGTAACCAAAACTCCAAGGTAACCAAAACTCCAAGGTAACCAAAACTCCAAGGTAACCAAAACTCCAAGGTAACCAAAACTCCAAGGTAACCAAAACTCCAAGGTAACCAAAACTCCAAGGTAACCAAAACTCCAAGGCAATCAAAAGTCTAAGGTAACCAAAATACAAAGGTCACCAAAAGACCAAGGTAACCAAAACTCTAAGGTAACCAAAACTCTAAGGTAACCAAAACTCTAAGGTAAACGAAAGTCCGAGGTAACCAAAATCTAACGTAACCAAAAGTCTAAGGTAACCAAAACTCTAAGGTAAGGTCCAAAACTCTAAGGTAACCAAAACTCTAAGGTAAACGAAAGTCCGAGGTAACCAAAATCTAACGTAACCAAAAGCCTAAAATAATCTATAGTCTCAGCTAAGCTGAAAGTGTAAGGTAACTTAACTCTAAGCTAAACTCAAATCTAAGCCAAGGTAAAGTCCAAGCTAAACTAAAGCCTAAGATAATAAAAAGTCCAAGGTAACCAAAAGTCCAAGGTAACCAAAAGTCCAAGGTAACCAAAAGTCCAAGGTAACCAAAAGTCCAAGGTAACCAAAAGTCCAAGGTAACCAGAAGTCCAAGGTAACCAAAAGTTGTGTGGTTTGTTAGTAATAAAAGTCAAGCTACCAAAAGTCAAGTACCAAAAGTCCAAGCTCACCAAAAGTCCAAGCTCACCAAAAGTCCAAGCTCACCAAAAGTCCAAGCTCACCAAAAGTCCAAGGTAACAAATAGTCCAAGGTAACAAAAAGGATAAGATAACCAAAAGTCTATGGTAAACAAAAGTATAGGGTAAACACAAGTCTAAGCTAAGCTACAGTCTAAACTAAGCTGAAAGTGTAAGGTAAACTAAACTCTAAGCTAAACTCAAGTCTAACGTAAGCAAAGGTCTAAGGTAACCAAAGGACTAAGGTGACCAAAAGTCAAAGGTAACCAAAGGTCCAAGGTAACCAAAAGTCCAAGGTAACCAAAAGTCCAAGGTAACCAAAAGTCCAAGGTAACAAATAATCCAGGGTAACAAAAAGTATAAGATAACCAAAAGTCTATGGTAAGCAAAAGTATAGGTTAAACAAAGTCTAAGGTAAATAAATGTCTAAGCTAAGCTGAAAGTGTAAGGTAAACTACAATTCTAAGCTAAACTCAATTCTAAGGTAAGCAAAGGTCTAAGGTAAGCAAAGGTCTAAGGTAACCAAAAGTCAAAGGTAACCAAAAGTCAAGGTAACCAAAAGTCTAAGGTAACCAAAAGTCTAAGGTAACCAAAAGTCTAAGGTAACCAAAAGTCTAAGGTAACCAAAAGTCTAAGGTAACCAAAAGTCTAAGGTAACCAAAAGTCTAAGGTAACCAAAAGTCTAAGGTAACCAAAAGTCTAAGGTAACCAAAAGTATAAGGTAACCAAAAGTATAAGGTAACCAAAATCTAACGTAACCAAAAGCCTAAGCTAATCTATAGTCTCAGCTAAGCTGAAAGTGTAAGGTAACCAGAACTCTAGGCTAAACTCAAGTCTAAGTGAAGCTAAAGTCTAAGCTAAACTGAAGAAAGCCTAAGATAATAAACAGTCCTAGGTAACCAAAAGTCCCAGGTAACCAAAAGTCCCAGGTAACCAAAAGTCCCAGGTAACCAAAAGTCCCAGGCAACCAAAAGTCCAGGGCAGGGTAACCAAAAGTCCCAGGTAACCAAAAGTCCCAGGTAACCAAAAGTCCCAGGCAAGCAAAAGTCCAAGGCAAGCAAAAGTCCAAGGCAACCAAAAGTCCAAGGTAACCAAAAGACCATGGTAAGCAAATGTCCAAGGTAACCAAAAGTCCAAGGTAACCAAACGTCTAAGCTAAGGTTAAGTCTCAGCTAAGTTGAAAGTATAAAGTAAAATCAAGTCTGAACCAAACTCAAGTAAAGCTAAGCTAAAGTCTAAGCTGAAGGCTAAGCTAAAGTCTAAGGTAACCAAAAGTCTGAGGTAACCAAAAGTCTGAGGTAACCAAAAGTCTGAGGTAACCAAAAGTCTGAGGTAACCAAAAGTCTGAGGTAACCAAAAGTCTGAGGTAACCAAAAGTCTGAGGTAACCAAAAGTCTGAGGTAACCAAAAGTCTGAGGTAACCAAAAGTCTGAGGTAACCAAAAGTCTGAGGTAACCAAAAGTCTAAGGTAACCAAAAGTCTAAGGTAACCAAAAGTCTGAGGTAACCAAAAGTCTGAGGTAACCAAAAGTCTGAGGTAACCAAAAGTCTGAGGTAACCAAAAGTCTGAGGTAACCAAAAGTCTGAGGTAACCAAAAGGCTGAGGTAACCAAAAGGCTGAGGTAACCAAAAGGCTGAGGTAACCAAAGGTCTGAGGTAACCAAAGGTCTGAGGTTACCAAAGGTCTGAGGTACACAAAGGTCTAAGGTTAACAAAAGTCTAAGGTAACCAACAGTCCAAGGTGACCAAAAGTCCCAGGCAGCTAAAAGACCAAAGTAACCAAACGTCCAAGGTAACCAAAGGACCATGGCAAGCAAATGTCCAAGGTAACCAAAACTCCAAGGAAACCAGAAGTCCAACATAACCAAAATATCAAGGAAAGCAAAAGCCCAAGGAAACCAAAAGCCTAAGACAAAAAGAACTCCTGGGTACTCAAAAGACCGATGTAACCCAAAATGCAATATATCCAAAAGTGCAAGGAAACAAAACATCTAATGTAACCAAAAGTCAAAGTTAACCAAAATTCTAAGGCAACCAATGCTCTAAGTTAAACAAAAGTCTAAGGTAAGCTAAAGTCTCAGCGAAGCTGAATGTGTAAGGTAAACTAAACTCTATGCTAAACTCAAGTCTAAGCTAAGCTAAAGGCTAAGCTAGACTGATGCCTAAGGAGACCGAAAGTATAAGGTAACCAAAAGAGCTAGGTAACCAAATCTCTAAGGTAACCAAAACACCAAGGTAACCAAAACTCCAAGCAAAAAGAAGTCCAAGGAAAACAAAAGTCCAAAGTAACCAAAAGTTCAAGAGAACAAAAAGTCTATTGTGACCAAAAGTTTGAGGTAACCAAAAGTCTATGGTAACCAAAAGTAAAAGGTAAAAATAATCCAGGGTAAACAAAAGTATAAGATAACCAAAAGTCTATGGTAAATAAAAGTATAGGGTAAGCAAAGTCTAAGGTAAGTAAAAGTCTAAGCTAAGCTGAAAGTGTAAGGTAAACTAAACTCTAAGCTAAACTGAAGTCTAACATAAGCAAAGGTCTAAGGTAACCGAAGGTCTAAGGTAACCAAAACTCCAAGGTAACCAAAACTCCAAGGTAACCAAAAGTCTCAGGTAACCAAAATTCAAAGGTCACCAAAAGACCAAGGTCACCAAAACTCTAAGGTAACCAAAACTCTAAGGTAACCAAAACTCTAAGGTAACCAAAACTCTAAGGTAACCAAAACTCTAAGGTAACCAAAACTCTAAGGTAACCAAAACTCTAAGGTAACCAAAACTCTAAGGTAAACGAAAGTCCAAGGTAGCCAAAGTCTAACGTAACCAAAAGCCTAAAATAATCTATAGTCTCAGCTAAGCTGAAAGTGTAAGGTAACTTAACTCTAAGCTAAACTCAAATCTAAGCCAAGGTAAAGTCCAAGCTAAACTAAAGCTTAAGATAATAAAAAGTCCAAGGTAACCAAAAGTCCAAGGTAACCAAAAGTCCAAGGTAACCAAAAGTCCAAGGTAACCAAAAGTCCAAGGTAACCAAAAGTCCAAGGTAACCAAAAGTCCAAGGTAACCAAAAGTCCAAGGTAACCAAAAGTCCAAGGTAACCAAAAGTCCAAGGTAACCAAAAGTCCAAGGTAACCAAAAGTCCAAGGTAACCAAAAGTCCAAGGTAACCAAAAGTCTAAGGTAACCAAAAGTCCAAGGTAACCAAAAGTCCAAGCTAACCAAAAGTCCAAGCTAACCAAAAGTCCAAGCTAACCAAAAGTCCAAGCTAACCAAAAGTCCAAGCTCACCAAAAGTCCAAGCTCACCAAAAGTCCAAGGTAACCAAAAGTCCAAGGTAACCAAAAGTCCAAGGTAACCAAAAGTCCAAGGTAACCAAAAGTCCAAGGTAACCAAAAGTCCAAGCTCACCAAAAGTCCAAGCTCACCAAAAGTCCAAGGTAACAAATAATCCAGGCTAACAAAAAGTGTAAGATTACCAAAAGTGTATGGTAAAGAAAAGTATAGGGTAAACAAAGTCTAAACTAAGCTAAAGTCTAAGCTAAGCTGACAGTGTAAGGTAAACTAAACTCTAGGCTAAACTCAAGTCTAACGTAAGCAAAGGTCTGAGGTAACCAAAGGACTAAGGTGACCAAAAGTCAAAGGTAACCAAAACTCCAAGGTAACCAAAAGTCTAAAGTAAACAAAAGTCTAAGGTATCCAAAATTCAAAGGTAACCAAAACTCCAAGGTAACCAAAACTCTAAGGTAAACAAAAGTATAAGGTAACCAAAGTCTAACGTAACCAAAAGCCTAAGCTAATCTATAGTCTCAGCTAAGCTGAAAGTGTAATGTAACTTAACTCTAAGCTAAACTCAAATCTAAGCCAAGGTAAAGTCCAAGCTAAACTAAAGCCTAAGATAATAAAAAGTCCAAGGTAACCAAAAGTCCAAGGTAACCAAAAGTCCAAGGTAACCAAAAGTCCAAGGTAACCAAAAGTCCAAGGTAACCAAAAGTCCAAGGTAACCAAAAGTCCAAGGTAACCAAAAGTCCAAGGTAACCAAAAGTCCAAGGTAACCAAAAGTCCAAGGTAACCAAAAGTCCAAGGTAACCAAAAGTCCAAGGTAACCAAAAGTCCAAGGTAACCAAAAGTCCAAGGTAACCAAAAGTCCAAGGTATCCAACAGTCTAAGGTAAACAAAAGTCTAAGCTAAGCTAAAGTCTCAGCTAAGCTGAATGTGTAAGGTAACCTAAACTCTATGATAAACTCAAGTCTAAGCTAAGCTAAAGGCTAAGCTAGACTGAAGCCTAAGGAGACAGAAAGTATAAGGTAACCAAAAGAGCTAGGTAAAAAAAAGTCAAAGGTAACCAAAAGTCCAAGGTAACCAATACTCCAAGCAAAAAGAAGTCCAAGGAAAACAAAAGTCCAAAGTAACCAAAAGTTCAAGGGAACAAAAATTCTATTGTAACCAAAATTTTGAGGTAACCAAAGGTCTAAGGTGACCAAAAGTTTCAGGTAACCAAAAGTTTGAGGTAACCGAAAGTTTCAGGTAACCAAAAGACCAAGGTAACCAAAGGTCCAAGGTAACCAAAAGTCCAAGGTAACCAAAAGTCCAAGGTAACCAAAAGTCCAAGGTAACCAAAAGTCCAAGGTAACAAAAAGTATAAGATAACCAAAAGTACAGGGTAAACAAAGTCTAAGGTAAATAAATGTCTAAGCTAAGCTGAAAGTGTAAGGTAAACTAAATTCTAAGCTAAACTCAAGTCTAAGGTAAGCAAAGGTCTAAGGTAAGCAAAGGTCTAAGGTAAGCAAAGGTCTAAGGTAAGCAAAGGTCTAAGGTAACCAAAAGTCAAAGGTAACCAATACTCCAAGGTAACCAAAAGTCTAAGGTAACCAAAATTCAAAGGTAACCAAAAGACCAAGGTAACCAAAAGTCTAAGGTAAACAAAAGTATAAGGTAACCAAAATCTAACGTAACCAAAAGCCTAAGCTAATCTATAGTCTCAGCTAAGCTGAAAGTGTAAGGTAACCAAAACTCTACGCTAAACTCAAGTCTAAGTGAAGCTAAAGTCTAAGCTAAACTGAAGAAAGCCTAAGATAATAAAAATTCCAAGGTAACCAAAAGTCCCAGGCAACCAAAAGTCCCAGGCAACCGAAAGTCCCAGGTAACCGAAACTCCCAGGTAACCGAAAGTCCCAGGTAACCGAAAGTCCCAGGTAACCGAAAGTCCCAGGTAACCGAAAGTCCCAGGTAACCGAAAGTCCAAGGCAACCAAAAGTCCAAGGAAACCAAAAGACCATGGCAAGCAACTGTCCAGGGTAACCAAAAGTCCAAGGTAACCAAAAGTCTAACCTAAGGTTAAGTCTCAGCTAAGTTGAAAGTATAAAGTAAAATCAAGTCTGAACCAAACTCAAGTAAAGCTAAGCTAAAGGCTAAGCTGAAGGCTAAGGTAACCAGAAGTCTGAGGTAACCAAAAGTCTGAGGTAACCAAAAGTCTGAGGTAACCAAAAGTCTGAGGTAACCAAAAGTCTGAGGTAACCAAAAGTCTGAGGTAACCAAAAGTCTGAGGTAACCAAAAGTCTGAGGTAACCAAAAGTCTGAGGTAACCAAAAGGCTGAGGTAACCAAAAGGCTGAGGTAACCAAAAGGCTGAGGTAACCAAAAGGCTGAGGTAATGAAAGATCTGAGGTACACAAAGGTCTAAGGTTACCAAAAGGCTAAGGTAACCAAGAGTCCGAGGTAACCAAAAGTCCAAGATAATCAGAAGTCCCAGGCAGCTAAAAGACCAAAGTAACCAAACGTCCAAGGTAAACAAAAGACTATGGCAAGGAAATGTCCAAGGTAACCAAAAGTCCAAGGTAACCAAAACTCCGAGGAAACCAGAAGTCCAACATAACCAAAATATCAAGGAAAGCAAATGCCCAAGGGAAACACAAGCCTAAGACAAAAAGAACTCTTGGGTATCCAAAAGACCGATGTAACCCAAAATGCAATATATCCAAAAGTGCAAGGAAACAAAACCTCTAATGTAACCAAAACTCAAAGTTAACCCAAAGTCTAAGGCAACCAACGCTCTAAGGTAAGCAAAAGTCTAAGGTAACCAAAAGTCTGAGGTAACCAAAAGTCAAAGGTGTCCAAAACTCCAAGTTAACCAGAAGCCCAGGGTACACAAAAGACGAAGGTAAGAAAATGTCCAAGGTAACCAAAAGACCAAGGTATCCAACAGTCTAAGGTAAACAAAAGTCTAAGCTAAGCTAAAGTCTCAGCGAAGCTGAATGTGTACGGTAAACTAAACACTATGCTAAACACAATTCTAAGCTAAGCTAAAGGCTAAGCTAGACTGATGCCTAAGGAGACCGAAAGTATAAGGTAACCAAAAGACCTAGGTAACCAAAAGTCAAAGGTAACCAAAACACCAACATAACCAAAATTCCAAGCAAAAAGAAGTCCAAAAAAAACAAAAGTCCAAAGTAACCAAAAGTTCAAGGGAACAAAAAGTCTATTGTGACCAAAAGTCTGAGGTAACCAAAAGTCTATGGTAACCAAAAGTACAAGGTAAAAATAATCCAGGGTAACCAAAAGTATAAGATAACCAAAAGTCTATGGTAAATAAAAGTAGAGGGTAAAGAAAGTCTAATGTAAGTAAAAGTCTAAGCTAAGCTGAAAGTGTATAGTAAACTAAACTCTAAGCTAAACTCAAGTCTAACGTAAGCAAAACTCCAAGGTAACCAAAACTCCAAGGTAACCAAAACTCCAAGGTAACCAAAACTCCAAGGTAACCAAAACTCCAAGGTAACCAAAACTCCAAGGTAACCAAAACTCCAAGGTAACCAAAACTCCAAGGCAATCAAAAGTCTCAGGTAACCAAAATACAAAGGTCACCAAAAGACCAAGGTAACCAAAACTCTAAGGTAACCAAAACTCTAAGGTAACCAAAACTCCAAGGTAACCAAAAGTCTCAGGTAACCAAAACTCTAAGGTAACCAAAACTCTAAGGTAACCAAAACTCTAAGGTAAACAAAACTCTAAGGTAACCAAAACTCTAAGGTAACCAAAACTCTAAGGTAAACGAAAGTCCGAGGTAACCAAAATCTAACGTAACCAAAAGCCTAAAATAATCTATAGTCTCAGCTAAGCTGAAAGTGTAAGGTAACTTAACTCTAAGCTAAACTCAAATCTAAGCCAAGGTAAAGTCCAAGCTAAACTAAAGCCTAAGATAATAAAAAGTCCAAGGTAACCAAAAGTCCAAGGTAACCAAAAGTCCAAGGTAACCAAAAGTCCAAGGTAACCAAAAGTCCAAGGTAACCAAGTGTGGTGTGTGTGTGGTGTTGTGTTACTTAAAAGTCAAGTACCAAAAGTCAAGAACCAAAAGACCAAGGTAACCAAAAGTCCAAGGTAACCAAAAGTCCAAGGTAACCAAAAGTCCAAGGTAACCAAAAGTCCAAGGTAACAAATAGTCCAAGGTAACAAAAAGGATAAGATAACCAAAAGTCTATGGTAAACAAAAGTATAGGGTAAACACAAGTCTAAGCTAAGCTACAGTCTAAACTAAGCTGAAAGTGTAAGGTAAACTAAACTCTAAGCTAAACTCAAGTCTAACGTAAGCAAAGGTCTAAGGTAACCAAAGGACTAAGGTGACCAAAAGTCAAAGGTAACCAAAGGTCCAAGGTAACCAAAAGTCCAAGGTAACCAAAAGTCCAAGGTAACCAAAAGTCCAAGGTAACAAATAATCCAGGGTAACAAAAAGTATAAGATAACCAAAAGTCTATGGTAAGCAAAAGTATAGGTTAAACAAAGTCTAAGGTAAATAAATGTCTAAGCTAAGCTGAAAGTGTAAGGTAAACTACAATTCTAAGCTAAACTCAATTCTAAGGTAAGCAAAGGTCTAAGGTAAGCAAAGGTCTAAGGTAACCAAAAGTCAAAGGTAACCAAAAGTCAAGGTAACCAAAAGTCTAAGGTAACCAAAAGTCTAAGGTAACCAAAAGTCTAAGGTAACCAAAAGTCTAAGGTAACCAAAAGTCTAAGGTAACCAAAAGTCTAAGGTAACCAAAAGTCTAAGGTAACCAAAAGTCTAAGGTAACCAAAAGTCTAAGGTAACCAAAAGTCTAAGGTAACCAAAAGTCTAAGGTAACCAAAAGTCTAAGGTAACCAAAAGTCTAAGGTAACCAAAAGTCTAAGGTAACCAAAAGTATAAGGTAACCAAAATCTAACGTAACCAAAAGCCTAAGCTAATCTATAGTCTCAGCTAAGCTGAAAGTGTAAGGTAACCAGAACTCTAGGCTAAACTCAAGTCTAAGTGAAGCTAAAGTCTAAGCTAAACTGAAGAAAGCCTAAGATAATAAACAGTCCTAGGTAACCAAAAGTCCCAGGTAACCAAAAGTCCCAGGTAACCAAAAGTCCCAGGTAACCAAAAGTCCCAGGCAAGCAAAAGTCCCAGGCAAGCAAAAGTCCAAGGCAACCAAAAGTCCAAGGAAACCAAAAGACCATGGTAAGCAAATATCCAGGGTAACCAAAAGTCCAAGGTAACCAAAACTCCAAGGTAACCAAAAGTCTAAGCTAAGGTTAAGTCTCAGCTAAGTTGAAAGTATAAAGTAAAATCAAGTCTGAACCAAACTCAAGTAAAGCTAAGCTAAAGGCTAAGCTGAAGGCTAAGGTAACCAGAAGTCTGAGGTAACCAAAAGTCTGAGGTAACCAAAAGTCTGAGGTAACCAAAAGTCTGAGGTAACCAAAAGTCTGAGGTAACCAAAAGTCTGAGGTAACCAAAAGTCTGAGGTAACCAAAAGTCTGAGGTAACCAAAACTCTGAGGTAACCAAAAGTCTGAGGTAACCAAAAGTCTGAGGTAACCAAAAGTCTGAGGTAACCAAAAGTCTGAGGTAACCAAAAGTCTGAGGTAACCAAAAGTCTGAGGTAACCAAAAGTCTGAGGTAACCAAAAGGCTGAGGTAACCAAAAGGCTGAGGTAACCAAAAGGCTGAGGTAACCAAAAGGCTGAGGTAACCAAAAGGCTGAGGTAACCAAAAGGCTGAGGTAACCAAAAGGCTGAGGTAACCAAAAGGCTGAGGTAACCAAAAGTCTGAGGTAACCAAAAGTCTGAGGTAACCAAAAGTCCGAGGTAACCAAAGATCTGAGGTACCCAAAGGTCTAAGGTAACCAAGAGTCCAAGGTAACCAAAACTCCAAGGAAACCAGAAGTCCAACATAACCAAAATATCAAGGAAAGAAAAAGCCCAAGGGAACCACAAGCCTAAGACAAAAAGAACTCTTGGGTATCCAAAAGACCGATGTAACCCAAAATGCAATATATCCAAAAGTGCAAGGAAACAAAACCTCTAATGTAACCAAAAGTCAAAGCTAACCCAAAGTCTAAGGCAACCAACGCTCTAAGGTAAACAAAAGTCTAAGGTAACCAAAAGTCTGAGGTAACCAAAAGTCAAAGGTGTCCAAAACTCCAAGTTAACCAGAAGCCCAAGGTACACAAAAGGCCAAGGTAAGAAGATGTCCAAGGTAACCAAAAGACCAAGGTATCCAACAGTCTAAGGTAAACAAGTCTAAGCTAAGCTAAAGTCTCAGCGAAGCTGAATGTGTAAGGTAAACTAAACTCTATGCTAAACACAATTCTAAGCTAAGCTAAAGGCTAAGCTAGACTGATGCCTAAGGAGACCGAAAGTATAAGGTAACCAAAAGACCTAGGTAACCAAAAGTCAAAGGTAACCGAAACACCAAAGTAACCAAAACTCCAAGCAAAAAGAAGTCCAAGGAAAACAAAAGTCCAAAGTAACCAAAAGTTCAAGGGAACAAAAAGTCTACTGTGACCAAAAGTTTGAGGTAACCAAAGGTCTATGGTAACCAAAAGTACAAGGTAAAAATAATCCAGGGTAACAAAAAGTATAAGATAACCAAAAGTCTATGGTAAATAAAAGCATAGGGTAAGCAAAGTCTAAGGTAAGTAAAAGTCTAAGCTAAGCTGAAAGTGTAAGGTAAACTAAACTCTAAACTAAACTCAAGTCTAACGTAAGCAAAGGTCTAAGGTAACCAAAAGTCTAAGTTAACCAAAAGTCTAAGGTAACCAAAAGTGTAAGGTATCCAAAATTCAAAGGTAACCAAAACTCCAAGGCAATCAAAAGTCTAAGGTAACCAAAATTCAAAGGTCACAAAAAAGACAAAGGTAACCAAAACTCAAAGGTAAACAAAAGTATAAGGTAAAAAAGTCTAACATAACCAAAAGCCTAAGCTAATCTATAGTCTCAGCTAAAATGAAAGTGTAAGGTAGCTTAACTCTAAGCTAAACTCAAATCTAAGCCAAGGTAAAGTCTAAGCTAAACTAAAGAAAGCCTAAGATAATAAAAACTCCAAGGTAACCAAAGGTCTAAGGTAACCAAAAGTCCAAGGTAACCAAAAGTCCAAGGCAAGCAAAAGCCCAAGGCAAGCAAAAGCCCAAGGCAAGCAAAAGCCCAAGGCAAGCAAAAGCCCAAGGCAAGCAAAAGCCCAAGGCAAGCAAAAGTCCAAGGCAAGCAAAAGTCCAAGGCAAGCAAAAGTCCAAGGCAAGCAAAAGTCCAAGGCAAGCAAAAGTCCAAGGCAAGCAAAAGTCCAAGGCAAGCAAATGTCCAGGGTAACCAAAAGTCTAAGCTAAGCTGAAAGTACAAAGTAAAATCAAGTCTGAACCAAGCTCAAGTAAAGCCAAGCTAATGTCTAAGCCAAGCTAAAGGCTAACCAAAAGTCTGAGGGAACCAAAAGTCTGAGGGAACCAAAAGTCTGAGGGAACCAAAAGTCTGAGGGAACCAAAAGTCTGAGGGAACCAAAAGTCTGAGGGAACCAAAAGTCTGAGGGAACCAAAAGTCTGAGGGAACCAAAAGTCTAAGGTAACAAAAGGTCTAAGGTTAGCAAAGGTCTAAGTTTACCAAAAGTCTAAGGTAAACAACAGTCCAAAGTAATCAGAAGTCCCAGGCAGCTAAAAGACCAAAGTAACCAAAAATCCAAGGTAACCAAAAGAGCAAGGTAACTAACAGTCTAAGCTAAGCAAGTCTAAGGTTACCAAAAGTCTAAGCCCAGCTAAAGTCTAAGGTAAGTAAATGTCTAAGATAAGGTAAAGTCTCAGCTAAGGTGAGAGCGTAAGGTAACCTAAACTCTAAGCTAAACTCAAGTCTAAGCTAAGCTAAAGTCTAAGCTAAATTAAAGCCTAAGGAGACCAAAAGTCCAAGGTAACCAAAAGACCAAGGTAAACAAAAGTCAAATGTAACCAAAGCACTATGGTAACCAAAAGTCCAAGCAAAAAAATACTCCAAGGTAACCAAAAGTCCAAGGTAACCAAAAGTGTAAGGTAACCAAAAGTCCAAGGTAATCAAAAGCCTAAGACAAACATAACTCCAAGGTAACCAAAAGACCACTGAAAGCAAAAGTCCAAAGTTACCAAAAGTCCAAGAGAACAAAAAGTCTAATGTAATCAAAAGTGTGAGGCCACCAAAGGTCTGAGGTAACCAAAAGTCCAAGTTAACCAAAGGTCTAAGGTAACCAAAGTCCAAGGTAAACAATAGTCCAGGGTAACCAAAAGTCACAGCTAAGCTGAAAGTGTAAGGTAAACTCTAAGCTAAGCTAAAGTCTAAGCTAAGCTAAAGTCTAAGCTAAGCTAAGGCCTAAGCTAACCAAAAGCCCAAGCTAACCAAAAGCCCAAGGTAACCAAAAGCCCAAGGTAACCAAAAGCCCAAGGTAACCAAAAGCCCAAGGTAACCAAAAGCCCAAGGTAACCAAAAGCCCAAGGTAACCAAAAGCCCAAGGTAACCAAAAGCCCAAGGTAACCAAAAGCCCAAGCTAACCAAAAGCCCAAGCTAACCAAAAGCCCAAGCTAACCAAAAGCCCAAGCTAACCAAAAGCCCAAGCTAACCAAAATCCCAAGGTAACCAAAAGCCCAAGGTAATCAAAAGCCCAAGGTAACCAAAAGACCTAGGTAACCAAAAGACCTAGGTAACCAAAAGTCTAAGCTGAGCTGAAAGTGTAAAGTAATCTAAACCCTAAGCTAAACTCAAGTGTAAGCTAAGCTAAATTCTAAGGAAATGTAAACTAAGACAAAAAAACTGTATTTGTAAATAAATAAAATACTCTTTCCACCTGTAAACTTACTTGTGTCTTATTTGTTTCTGAAGGGAATGGGATGGAACGGAATGGGGTAGAATGGAATGGAATAGAATAGAATAGAATGGGGTGGGGTGGGGTGTGGTGGAATGGGATGCGATGGAATTGGATGGAATAGAACAGAATAGAACAGAAGAGCTATGATATGTTATGCATATAGTTCTGCATGACTAGCTGTGACCTAGGTCTGAGAGGCTATCTGCAGGGCAGGTCCCAAGGCAGGCCGGTCCCGGGCACTGAGGCCTACGAGCACCCTCTGGACCCTGACAGCAGTAGACCTGTGCTCCTCATATACTCTCCTTCAGAGTTGCATGGGGTGCCACTGGAGAGAGAGTATTGGGCCAGGGGGACTCCTGACGGAGCTCTGCTCTTTTCAGGCTCTTGTGTTTGGTTCTGTTTCTCCAAAAGAAACAACTCAGGCATTTTAAAAACCAGCATCTGGGGGAAGGGTGGGGTTGGGAGTGGGGGGAAATCACAAGGAAATGAGCAGCTACTGCCCACATAAAGAAGATTTGCAACCACTGAGCTCAGGAGCACACCCTGCTTCAAGCTGAGGGCTCAATCTTGGAGCCTCACTGAGGTCAGAGATGTGGTCTTTTGCCACCCTCTGGAAACCCAATTAAACTGGATGAGCACAGAAGAGTTTCAAAAACAACATGTTTTTTTTTTCAAATCTCTTCAGGTGCTCAAATGATCCAGAGACTATTGACATCTCTCACCCCCATCAGAAGGCACAGGCCTCCTTCCCACAAAGTAGCAGAGCCTATGATGGGACATGATACCTGTTCAATGCCTTCCACTAGTGCTGGGCTGGGAAGAAATGTCCTCTGCTATTTCCTCTGAATGTACTGTTAGGGAAAGAAGGAAGTGGAGAGAAAAAGACTGGAACTTGGAAGAGACCTACAATGATCATCAAGTGCAACTGCTCAGCCACTTCAGGGCTGGCCAAAAGTTAAAGCATGTTCTTAAGGATGTTGTCCAAATGCCTCTGAAACACTGATGGGCACAGGGCACTGGTCACCTCTCCAGGAAGTCTCTTCCAGTTATGGTGTTATCATTATACAACTCATTGTGAGTGCAGCAAATGGAATAGAACAAAATACAACAGAAGAGAATGAAACGTAATAGAACAGAACAGGACAGCTATGATGTCTTATGCATACAGAATCGTAGAATAGTTAGGATTTCAAAGATCGTCTAATTCCAAGCCCTTTCCATGGGCAGGGACACTACACACTAAACCATATCATCGAAGACTGCATCCAGTCTGGTCTTGAACGCTGCCAGGTGTTCAGCATTCAGAACAACTTTGGGCAATCAATTCCAGTGCCTCACTACCCTCACATTAAAGAACTTCTTCCTTATATCTAATCTAAATTTCTCCTGTTTAAGTTTAAACCATTCTCCCTTGTCCTATCACTACAGTCCCTAATAAAGAGACCATCCCCAGCATCCTTATAGGCCCCCTTCAGATACTGGAAGGCTGCTATGAGGTCTCCACGCAGCCTTCTCCAGGCTGAACAGCCGCAACTTTGTCAGCCTATCTTCGTACGGGAAGTGCTTCAGGCCCTGATCATCCTCATGGCCCTCCTGTGGACTTGTTCCAAGAGCTCCACATCCTTCTTACACTGTGGACTCTAGAACTTTACACTGCCCCAAGTGGGGTCTCACAAGGGCAGAATAGAGCTAAGTAGAAGTATTTTCTCCTCCTTGTTCTTTTCTCTGACTCTTTTCCAGTTTCTGAACTGTAGAAGTTGAAAATACGAAGATTCAACCCTTGTGCCTGCAACATACTTCAGTTTTCATGACTCATCTCCAGCTTCCCAGAGGACAGTCAGTCCTGGGAAATATACAGCTCACTGTTATATTTCACTGGGAAATATACATGTTACAAGCTCACAATAGAAACTGTGAGAGATTTAGCAACAAGGAAAAACATAAAAAAGTTCACCAAGTTTAAAGCAGTGAGAAAGCCTACACAAACACAGGTATAAGTATAATGGCAAATTAGTGCAGGACAGCAGTGCTAAGTTCTGCTGTACAGGTAAGAGTTCCACATAAGCTTTTTAATTTCAAAACATTAGTTCATATACACTAACAGTCTTTAAGTACTGCACAGCTCAGAACGTCCAGCCTTTCTTCCACAACTGTAAGCAAGTATATGAGTGAGATGGATGTAAGACTTACAACATCCTATATGTCCTATGTGCCCTGTAGTATTAATTTAACATCTGTAGGTTAAAAAGACCAAGAACATACTGAAAAAAAAAAAACAATCCAATTTTAAAATGCAGCACAAGCAGCTTGCCCAGAAGCTCAAGTGCATTATCAACATCCTTACCCCAAAACCAGAAACTGTTAAGTATGCAGGATGCACTACAAGTACATTTACATGCTATCAGAGAAGGTAAAACACCAGAAATGCCATGACTGGCAGTATGACTTGGGACAGAATTGTTTCCTAACGACAAACTTCACAATTAGTGAACACTCAGGTAAAAACTGCCTCCAACAGCAACATAAGAACATTTTTCAATATTGCTGGTAACAATCTCAACCTTGCTGAAGTCCTGTATTGGGCTGCAGTCTATAGAGAGCATCTCAGGATGAGACACTACCCAGGGTGGTACAGCAGGTGAGAGAGTCTGTTCCTGACCTGGTAGGTGATGAGCGGAAACCCTAAGGCTTAGGATTAAATGGAACCTAAAGACAGCAGCACACCCTAACAAAAGTTATTTTTCCACAGTTCACTCAAAAGTAACACAGCACTGAGGTATTTTTGAAAATTACCCTCATCTCAGCAGAAGATTACATTAGCACAGCCACAGATTTCCATTTCCTTGCTACATTCTTCAGTTCTTCCAGATATAGAATTAGGCACAATGTATCATCCCAAAAGGGTACTGAAGTGTTGACTCAATGCCAGCTACAGCACTCTTTCCATTCTCTATCAATGGACTGATTCTTCACAGCAGGAAGCTTCTTGCACAGCTTCTTTCATTATGTTTCCTCTAGGCTGAAACAGGCTCCACATCAATTTAACTTCTACTTCCCTACAGGGAAGGTACCACATCCGTGATATAAGGAAGACTGACTTACAGTGAATTGGTAGTCTTTCAGTACCAACTGTGAAGATTCCAAATCTCCTCTTCTTTTACAGCAATGAAACTCTGAGCAATTCCATTAGGCAAGATGTGGCAAGCTCACATGACTCTTGTGCTGGATCTGAAAACCAAAGTAAGAAGTAAAACTTGCTGCTGTATTATCCTTTCATACCTGGGAAGCACAAGGGAGATAAAGAGGACAATATATGAATATCTGGAAAAAAAAATTACCTTGTTTTTGTGTGCTCCCTACCCTCCCTCCTCCCTGCCCCCCAAAAAACAAATCCCCTAAAATACAGCATCAAGAGCTGTATCTTCCTCTCCTGAAAGAACCATACTAGAAGTTCAGGTTGGCAACATTCTCCTACATAAGTAAGCAACTAAGTCTTAGTCTACTAACACGCTAGCAGAGCAATGCATTTTTAACAGAAAGATTTCTTGCCCCAAGGATCCAGAATTCTGTGCAAGTGTAACTCTGAGGGTGTAGGGAACCCACGCAAACATCCTGTCAGCACAAAGAAAGAAGAGCGCCATACAGGAAGAGATGCCAGAGGTGCTACTCTTTGACAAACTCACATCACTATTCAACTGTTGCTTTGAAGAAATCAACATGCAGTTCTGACATTTACTCCAGTGCACCTTTTCTGAAGTCTAATAGTTATAGCATCCTGCAGGAGGACTTCTCTGCACAATATGAACGCTACCAAACAAATCATGACAAAGTTTAATGTGCTCAGTTTGAGCTCATTAGTTTAGCCTCGACATTCATGGTTCTTCAATTATTTCATCTGAATTTCTGTTCTACTGAGTCAGTAGATACCCAAATCAGCTTGATGATAATCTTTCCAAAAGTCTGTAATCAACACTAGGCACACCACTATCTGAGTACCACATATTCACTATTCATAAAAAAAAGCACATCAATAAGCTTCCACCTATGCTCTGAGACTTTTGTGATCTTTCTTCAAGATCAATATGAGAAACAGAATTCCTCAAACTATTTGTACCCTAGATTGAACACTGGTATTCATTGTTATAATTTAACTTTTTTCTTAGTTATTATTTCTATGTGCTGTCAACAAACCACACATCATTTCAGTTAATAGAATTAAATTCTTCTGCATTTCTTGAATTATTGATATTACTGCATCGGGTTAGTATTTTTTGAAGTGTTAGCATATTTTCCAAGGAAAAAATGTAACTTTCCCTGTTTTCACCTTACTGAGCTTTGAGCAAGATCTGCCTTCTCTTATGAGTTGTCTACACTTAATAACTCCTAATGTCATATTTACACTCAATTCCTTGCTGCTTCTTTCTGTTACATTCCTCAAAATGCCACCGTCTCCAGCTAGTCTGAAGTCCAAGCTTCTGTGATTTAATTTCAGGATTAGTTTTTAGTGTATAAACTTTTAGTAATCCAAAATAAAGGGTGGAAGTTTTTAAAACCAGAATACGAAAAAACATGTGATGTGTTAACTTGGGATATTTTAGATTAATTTAAGATTCTTTCGTTTGTGCTGCCTTTTAAGATTACATACCCAGTAAGAACCTATTGACATTTTTAACCTGTAGGAGCACGCACTGGGCAGACACAGCTGAAATAATAACATATTTGAGTGGTGAACCAGCTTTACAGTTTTATTACTCAGACTTTCCCAAATCTATGGCTGGCATTTTTCCCAGTAACTCACAAATTAAGCTGTTCTATATTTGGAACTTCCACCTAATCAGATCCTAAAAAGCTTTCCCTGTTTGAAGCAACAAAATTACCCCACAATAAGCCTTCATCTGAAAAACAGCGCCTTTAATTCTTTGTGTTATTTGTATGAACAATATAAGAGTAATATTAAAAAAAATCTGATATAAATTATAGACAATCAAGTTTGTTATCAGAAGTATATTACATAACACACTCAAATAGCAGGGACCCCAGAGGAACCCCAAAGGAAAGTGACAGATACAAAGAACCACAACCTAATATTCTCCTTCGCTAGGCACATGAGGCCATCAGCAGTGCTTTGCTACCTTCAAACACACAGGTTGGCATAAAATAAAATACACTTAAGAAAGAAAATAAAAATCACAGATTCACAGAATGATTTTCATTGGAAAGGACCTGAAGATAATCCCGTTCCAACCCTCTGCCATGGGCAGGGGCACCTTTCACTAGACTGAGTTGCTCCAAGCCGCTGTGTCCAACCTGGCCTTGAACACTGCCAGGGATGGGGCAGCCACAGCTTCTCTGGGCAGCTTGCACCAGTGCCTCACCACCCTCACAGTGAGGATTTTCTTCCTAACATCTAATCTTAATCTACCCTCTTAGAGTTCAAAACCACCTCCTGTTGTCCTATCTGATTTGGAGAAAACTCCAGGAACAAACTTGCCAACTGAGTTTTCAAGCTGACAAGCAGGTATTCTTTATTGCGGCGCCAGGAGACACGGGGGAGCTCCTAACGTGTGTCCCCGTATTGCTATACAAGCCATCCTTACATAGTTCCTGGGCATATATACATATTCATGAGGCTACGTATGGATTACATCATTTTCCAGAGCGTTCCCCGCATGCGTACAGAATTGTGGTGGTGGTCTCTGAGGGTCAGTTACTTCTTCCAACAATCTTCATCACTTCTGGCAGCCTTTGAAGCACGCACAGTAGATGCTCATACCAGCTTAATTGGTTCATTAGCACGAGAGACATAATAATCCTCCCATCCTCCTACTTATCAGTTAGTTTAACTGCAGCCCATCCTGGACACCTGCAGTTCCCAGATACCCCTTATCCCTGTGTCCTGTTCTTCTACGCTGTTTTTTCTTAAAGCTATGTCAACTATAACGATCTATCTTGTGATAATTCTCAGTATGTTCTCTAGCTGCACTCTCTCTATATATATTTTTCTCTATGTATCCTGCACCTCAGTAATTTTCCATTGCTACTGTTACAAAGCCATCAAACTTAACATTACTTAAAGCTACTTCTAAAGATTTCTATATCCCATCTTGTAATTTTGTGCCCCCCCTTGTCTCATAAGACTACATGTTCTTGTAAAAAGCCCCTCTAAAATAAATATATTAAAAATAAGTAAATCACTAACCCCCCAAAAAAGCAAGAAAAATAATTGAACATTTCAACACAGCCCACCAGGTCAGACCTTATGCAGCAGCTCCACATGTTGAGGGACAGGAAAGGGCAGTTGTCACTTCTACCATTTCACTCTTAAAGCCTTTATTAAGCTAAGAGTTACCCAAAACAATAACTGGAATTTTCCACTTAATTATGCAGCCCCTGCATACGAGTTCAATGTCTTCACAACTGCAGAATCCATGAAGTCTATGCCACCCAGGACAAGCCAAACACAGGGGCCTTATTTTTGACTGGTGTTTCTAAAGCTATTAGGGAACTGCGGCTTGTATCAGCCACTTAGTCACCCCATAAAGCCAACTAATGCCTCTGTTGTCCCACAGTCTTCCCACATTTTTGCATACACAGGAAGTCTTCCTCCTCCCAAAAAGAAATTTTGCCTGAAATTTGCTAATCCAAAAGAGGTTTCATGTTCCCCACTACTTCCCAAAGCACTGGGTTGCAGGGACCTGGTCTGGTTAGTGAGCACAGGGATGTACCCATATGGCATTTTGTTTCCTAATATTTTGCAATACACATGCATACTTTCTAAAATCATGTGGGAAATTCAGACCAGGTTAACTGCACTGCTGATGGATTTAAAACTTTATTTTTTTTACTTCACTTGCACAAAAAATAAATCCACACTTGCAGAGACATACAAGCATTAGAAAAAAATCTGTAGACTGGTATGTTGGAATAGAAGGATAAACTGAACAATAAACATATCCCACAGGAGGTGACTACAGCTCATGTGAGCATCTTAGAGAGATGCTCATTTAATGCAGAAGAGAGAAAATTAATTATATGGCACCCAAGGAAAAAGAAGAATGAACATGCAATAATTGACCTTTTAACAACTCTACAACACATCCATTAAGCTATTTTGTACTGTATTAGTTCCAAAGAAGCTACACATTTCTGAGTATTTCTGGAAGAGCCTAGAGAAGCTTAACAACGACCTGATCTGCCAATAGTGTAATTTGGTGTAAATCTGCAGCAAGCAGGTTTCCTGGGGAGGAACCAGCCAATTCTCTCTCTTCTCAAAGTTAGCCATTTATTTCTGGTGCAACACCTACTAAAACCAGTAGCAACATGACTACAGCACACATGAAAGTATGAAATTAATCCAGTTAATAACTAACCAGAAAAAATGCCAGATTTTTAGCCTCACTGCTGAACCAGCTGACCGCATGAAGCTGCCACCAGCATGTAGGAGGTGAAAAGTGTATATGAGGCAACTGCAGACAGGAGGGTAGAGCAGAACTACCCCTTTCAGAAGCAATACAGGATTATGCTGGTTTACACAAAAAAATGGAACTAGGAACAGAGGGATAGAGAATGTAAGAAAGCAAGTGATTTGTCCAAAACAATCTGCAACAGACATGCCTTCTAAGATTTAGAGTTCCATGAATGAGGCAAAGGCTAACAGTAATGCCGAGTCTGACTAAAACCAAATATTAAAATCTTGTAGCCTGCATGATGGATAAGCTAGTTAAGTGTTATTATATAGTGCTAGCTTTAACTGCTCTGAGCTAAATATAGCTTCCAGAATTTAATAGCTCCCCCTCAGCTTTTCTGTCTTTCCAGGAGGGAAAAACCTTTCCCACTGGAAAAAGCACACATGCACATTACCACAGAGAAGCAGAAAGCAAATCATTATGATTATGTTACAGTCTCCAACACTCATTCAGAACTCTTACTTTCAAGAGACCTATTGCTTTCCTATTCCACCCCTCTGGTTCTAATTACAGCAGGTGATGGAGCACACATACCTGCACCTTTTCAAACTAAGCCATTTTGTTGCTTTATTAGCAGACTACCAAATCTTGCTCACCCCATGTTTCCAGTCAAGATGTTGCCTTTACCAGCACGCTGCCCTGGTACCCACACACTCCTTGTGCTGCTTTGCTAGACACCACAGCGGAGGAAGAGAAAGAGCAAGTCTCCTGCACACACACACACACACACAGCCTGACCCTTCCCTGCAGCTACTGTTTTGGCATAACGTATGAGGGGTTCCAAAGTCTGCTATGGCAACAGACACCGCAGCACCCCAATAAAGGTGTAAAACAAGTTGGCACTTCTGCCTTCTTATAGCAAACAAGGATTTAAAAAATTTAAGGGAGAGCTCTACATAGCAGGCTTCAGTTTCTCTCTCTGAGCTGTGGGTTCCAGGCAGAAAAAAACTGTCTGACAGCTAGAAATGTGTTCTATGGATTTAGCACTTCTGTTTGTTCACCTTTGGTTTGGAGCTCATTATAGAACAGAATGATTTTTCTACAATCTGCAGATTTCCTTCTTTCCCCAAACCATCACCTGGCTTGTGCCCTCACCTATTTTCTCTCTGGTTTCATCCATCCTCTTTTCTTTACTGAGCTGAACTCTTAATTTTTTAGAGTTATGGTCTTTATCATCCTTGTCTTTGGTGAGGAAAAGAATAACACAACTTACAAAAAAGAAAGTATTTATCAGAACATATGAATTGCTGAATGCCAGGAAACAGGGCAGCTGACACTCCAGGACTGCCTGTGTTAGAGCTGAACATGCACTGTAGGAACACCAGCTGGAGATGTGCCAGGAAAATACCAAATACACTGAACATGATCAAAGGTAGAATGCCACAGCTTTTCCTGTCCTCTGACCTACCACTTCTGAGGTGCAGACCAGGCTGAATAGAACAGGTTAAAGGAACTATGTCCATCTGTTGCTTAGGAGAGATTTTAAAAGTGACCCTGCTCTGCACTGGAACATCCATGCTGTTACTCCTAACTGAACTGCTGCAGAACAGAAAGGCTCCCTGCTGTCAGTGCAGGCACAAACAGACTTCATTTACCCACTTCTGATAAAGTGCAAAATCACAACACTCACTGCCATCAGGATTTTTCCTTTTGGAAACAAACCAAAATGTGGATAAATAGCACCAAAAATAGGGATGAATACTGGAGGCACTTTGCATATTAGACCCATCACTCTTACAGATGGCCAGTATATCCCTTCTTTTCCTCTTAGTCTCATGTGTATACACAAAAACCCACAACAAAGAAAAAAGTGCTTCATCAGCCTCGAGTCAGGACAGTTGAGGCCTAAACATCCCCAATACTTTCATGGAAGCCTTAATTAAAAAGCAGTTATGGTAAAACAATAAGATCCATCAGTATATATACACTATCCTTCCAGTATCCACCAGAACAAATTTATCCCGTCCTGCAGAAGGTGCAACCTATTCACACTATGCTTACTCAGAAAATTTTCCCTGCAGAAAACAAATAAATAGATATGGCCAGTTATGATGCCTACAAATCCAGAATCTATTTACCAGATGCTTTTCCCTACACCTGGACCTACAAAATTGCCTCAGCTGTAGCAATGCTGCTGAAAACCTATCAACAGTTACTACTATATCTGTGACTTTATGGGGAAAGAAAAAGATATATAAATATTTTCAGCAAAATATACATATTCACTTAGCTTGATTTATGTTTATAAAACATATTAAGTCATTTAAGTGAATGCTTTTCGCAATCTGATCAAATGATTCATGTATGTCACCTTTTCCCTCGCTCCTTGCACTTTATGTATTTCCCTGCTGATCTGAAGCAATATTCTTTCTGGGTGTTCAAGATTACTTAAGATACAGTCAAAGAACAGAACCAGGGGGACAGAATCTAGATATTATTTATATGGCAGGACTTCAAACGATTGATCCAGCTGTATCTCAAGGGATTTGATAAAGAAGCATTAAAATAAAGAGGAAAGATAGGCGAAACACTACTCAGAATCACTGAGCAGGACTCTCCTGCTGATGGACTCTCATCCAAGAGGCCTTTCGGTCAGAGTGACACACCCAAGGAGGGATCTACAGATGAAAGTGAGACGTGAGAGTAGTTGGGCACCGACACCATCTCCATGTCTACCCTCTCTGCACTAGCAAACAAAAATGGCGATATGGCCAAGAAGGACTCTTACCTCTGATCATTTGAGAAAGGACTTGAAAGTTCAAATACAGATGGGAGCAAGGGTCAGGCAGACAAGTAGTCTGCCTGGTAAACAGGCATGATCACATAAAACATTGTGAAGTACTTGTAGTATAGCCTCTTTTAAAGTACACAAAACTAATGAGCTTGAATTAAATATAACGCTAGATTATCACAGGCACAACAGAGTCTTATTGCCAAACATGTGCTGAAATGTACATGCTATTCAGAAAAGCCAGCAGAGGTAGGGGCAGTATGTATCTACACCACTTAAAAACTGTGATAACAGTCCAAACACGCCACTACAGAAGAACAAGTATAATCCAACTGGGTCCGAAAACAAAAGCACCTGAGAAGAAGACCAGCCCTGCTCAGAGCGCTGAGAGTCTGCAGTAGATTCCAAGAAGTCATGGAATTTTGGGGCTGGTATGGATTTTATTTTATTAGAATGAAAAATACCACAGTGAATTGCGCATTACAGGAGATTAATTTCTCTGACTCAAGTAGTAATAAACAAAAAGACCTAGTTTTAGTAGTCAGGTGGACTGAGGAATTCAGACTGTCTGAAAATGCTGAGCTGCTGCTTCATTAAATGTGCAGAAACAAATCCGGAAATGCCTCACGGGATGCAGTGTGCGGTGGACAACCTGCAAGAGGAAACAGGATTAACCAAATAAATAGCTTCTCCACAGCTCCCAAAAAGGCAGGGAAGGAGTTGACTAAAAAAGTTGCACTTCATACATTAAAGAACAGAATAAAGTTAAAACTTTCCAAAAATTGATTTAAAAGATCTTTAAAAAAAGTTCATCAACAACACATTGAAACTAGGTGAAGAAGTAACCTGCCAGTGAAAATTTCTTAGTAAAGAAACAAAGACAGGATGTCTACTATGAAACAAGCCTGGAAACTTCTCACAACCTACATGGAATCAAAAGTAACAGCTTCCTGAGCATGAGTTGAGGAAACCAGATAATACTGCCATAGATTTCTGCAAGAAAAAGCAGATTAAATTACACACCTAGCTTTAATGAATTCTCACATTACTGTGCCTACTTCACCTCTAGCCAATACAGACATTCAAACTCCATCATCTGTACTTCTAAAGCAGACAGAAAGAGAGTGGGACATATTCTGAGATACAGGAGAGCAAACATAATACCTGCCTTTAGAGTTGGAAGTGAGGGGAGAAAAGCCAAAAGGAATTAGCCCTACTGCAATCAGTAACATGCAGGATTTCAGAGACAGAGTCAGAAGGAAATACCAAAGTCAACGGTACAGATTAGTTTTTTACAAAAGAGAACTCTAGATCTCTCATCCGGACCTGACAACAGCTGCATTAAAAAAAAAATAACAAAGCTGGCAATAATCTTATTTAGTAGAAGAATTGCAAAGTGACTAAGTAGCTGGCCACAGAAAACAGTAAAAAAATATCAGAATGGACACAGATCATGGGAAAAGGTTGCCAAGAATTATCTTGGGGCTAGTTTTATTTTATAGTCCTACTAGCAGCAAGGGAATGAAGGTATCAAACAGTACTGAGGCACCCCTGATGCACCAGACAACTAGAACACCAGGTGAGAGGAATCACATGAACAGAAGCAGTACCAAAAAATGCAGTTCATTACTCCTGAAGGCAAGGTCAGGACCCAAGGAGTAAGACAAGGAGAAATTTTTCTGACATCTGAAGTTACCAAGGAGGAAAAGGTACAAACATACATGAACTGACTAGACATTCACTCCATCACCAGTTTGACGAAGGACTGTAAAGAGAAAAAAACCTACCCTTGACAAAGTAAGACGTTTCCTACAAAGACATATAGGTAAGCGTTAAAAAAGTCATTATGTATGGCCCTGCCAGCATTTAAACCAATCAGGAAACAAAACATATCACCTAAAATACACCTGAGACCAATGCAAGATCATGCAAGATTGACAGCAGAATATTGTCCTGAAGTGAATACCACGAGCATATGCAGTCAGCCCCATCACAAGATTTTCTGCATCTCAAGTCTAAACGCAAGTTTCCTAAAATGACTGGGGGAAAGGGAGAGCCTCCCCACATGAACAAAGCAAAAAGTTAACCAGTTGACAAAGACTCAGAGGGAATGCAGATGCTCTTATAAACACTGAGAGAAAATACCAATTTCAGACAGGTGTACACAGTAGTCGTGGATATATTTAGCCAAAATCCTGGAATAAAAGTTTTAGTCAAAGCAGGGAAGTTTTGAAACAGCTTGTTAATGAGACACTTCGGGGTAAAGCTCTGACTGTTTTATGCTTGGCCACTTTACAAACAGGAATATACAAATGTATTGACTGCAATAACTATTGAACATAAATATCCAGGAACTCTTCCAGTCCCGTGATGTATCAGTACAGCCTCTTTCAGCAGGAAGCCTCTACATACCACTTACCAATGTCACTACTGCTGATTTAATCTGGGCTGCAAACTGACAAACTTTAATACTCTAAAGTTTCCATTCATAAGAAGAAATTATTTCTGCTTTACTCACTTGAATGCATTTCTTGTGTGAATAAAGCTTTGTTGCGTTTTTGAAGGCATATTAATTTCAAAAAGTGGCAGATCAAGTCTGCTGTACTCTTCAGAATCTAAGTTTAGGCTACCAGAGATAAGTAGCTTCTACTACATCAGTTCCAACAATGGAATTTGTTGATGTTTTCTTCTTGATTTCATGTTAACACTTTGCATGTCCATGCCTTCCCAAAGATGATGACTGCAGTTTTCCGAGTTCTGGGCCTCAGATACACAGAAATGAGTTTCAGACCCTCCATTGCAGGAAGGAATCAGGGAGATCAGAACAGTTTTCTTCAATTCCCTTCTTCAACAACCCCAGTCCAAGCAAAAGCCTAGCCAATCTATGCCCTGTGATTTCTGCTTGCACGCCTCCATTTCACAAAACATCCTTGCATGCAGACGCTCCAGTGGTGTTCATAAACAGGGCTGAACACTTTCCTAAGGTCACCTGCTTATATTTGCTCAGAACACCCCCCATGATTTGCAAGGGTCAAAAACCCACAAGAAAGTAAAAAAATCAGTTTGGTCAACCAGAATAAGAAGTGAGAATAAAAGTTAAGTACACTGATACAAAAAAAAATAATAATCTGATTTACTGCCCTCTATACTTACATCCCTTACCAAATATCACCCTTCCTCTCAACTGTAGGTGCATTAGGATGGGCTAATATAGAAGGTATGGTTTTATTGATAAAGTAATGCATAACAGAAGCACAGGCTACACCTTTTAAGTAACCCATTGCAAGGCTGAGCAAGTGGCGATGCACTTGCAGACTGTTAAGCAATAATATTAAGAATGAAAATCCCTCAAGAATTCAAGTTCTGCAAGATTTGAGTGCTGGGAGACAGGCCATAGCAAGGAAGGCTTTACACCTTTCTCATAGTCAAGAGACAAGCTTCTGGTTTTTTAGATGAGAACATAAGATTCACTTCACAGCAAGCAAAGATGACCCTTTTGCAGAAGGGCTCTGCAGACTGAACTGCTATTTAATAGTCTGAGAAAATCAGAACTCTCAAACCAGAACAACTCTCCTCCTGCACTGAATAGAGGGTGTGTTTCTGCTACCATTCTAGTCACATTAACGTAAATAATGCAAGCTCATCTGGAAGGAACATTTGTTAGTTCAATGTGAACTTTCATTATCTCTGGATTATCAAGACTGAAACGGCATCCACAGATAGGAAGGAAAACACGGATGTTATCAAATGCTGAGCCATACCTCTAATATGGTCAGAGGAGGTGGAGCTGGTCTGACACTGAAGGGGAAAAGCGGTTTTGATAAGAGGCTTGCCAGGCTGGTCAAGAAAGTTTTAAACTAGATGTGTTGGGGAAGGGGGGCATCATTCCATCCCAACTCTCCCAGTCAGTTGCCAGCACCTATAATAAATGCTTGGAGCAATGCAGAGATATTCCAGCCACTCCAGCCAATGAGCCGGCTTCATTTGGAACTCTGCTCAGATGCCTCTACACAAATGCCCATAGCATGGGGAACAAACAAGAGGAATTAGAGATGTGTGCATGTCCATGGGGGTATGATATAACAGGCATCACAGAAACATGGTGGGATGACTCCTATGACTGGAGTGTCGGAATGGAAGGTTACAGGCTCTTTAGAAAAGGAAGGCCCTGCAGACGGGGAGGGAGAGTTGCTATTTATGTCAGTGATAGGCTGAAGAGTACAGAACTCTGTTTGTTCTGTGGGTCAGGGTTAAAGGGAGAACAGCTATGGGGGACACTAGTGTGGGGATCTGTTACAGACCACCTGATCAAGAGAACTCTGTGGATGAAGAGCTCTATAGACAAATAGGAACAGCTTGCAGGCCCTTGTCCTCATGGGAGACTTCAACCACCCTGATATCTGTTGGAGGGATGGTACGGCCCGGCACAAGCAATTCAGGAGGTTCCTCAATTGTGTGGAAGACAATTTTCTTCTGCAAGTAATAGAGGAGCCGACAAGCAGAGGTGCCATGCTTGACCTCGTGCTCACCAACAGGGAAGGGCTTGTTGGAAATGTGGCACTCCAGGGCAGCCTTGGATGCAGCGATCACGAGATGGTTGAGTTTGAGATCCTCAGGACAGTGAGGAGACTGTGCAGCAAGCTCACAGACCTGGACTTACAGAGAGCAGACTTTGGCCCCTTCAGGAACCTGCTTAGTAAGGTTCCATGTTGTCGTGGTTTAACCCCAGCCAGACAGCTTGTGCACTCACTCCCAGTGAGTGGTGCCAGGCTGGAAGCAGTTGAGGCCCACATCCCCCCCCCCCGGGGCCTCCCCCCTTCCCCGCTCCCAAAGGGATGGGGAGGAGAATCGAAAGAATGCAACTCCCATGGGTTGAGATAAGAACAGTCCAGCAACCAACGTACAACACAAATCACCACCGCTACCACCACCACCAACGATAAAGTAACAAAAGAAAAGAATACGATACCACCCACCAAAAAACGAGTCCGACCCAGAAGACCCCGTGTCCTTCTGGGTAACTCTCAGTTACATCCAGGGCATGACGAGCTGTGGTCTGGATTACCTCTTTGGTCAGTTTGGGTCAAGTGTCCTGTCTCTGCTTCCTCCCGGCTTCCCTCCTCCATGGCAGAACACAAGGCTCACAAAGTCCTTGGCCAAACCAAAACATCATTGTTATCAGCTCTGTTCCCAGCCCGAAAGTCAAAACACAGCACTGCACCAGCTACCAAGAGAAAAATGACTGTTACTGCTAAACCCAGGATACATGGGATATAGCCCTAAAGTCAGGGGGGCCCAAGACTCCTGGTTGATGTTCGAGGATCACCTGCTACAAGCTCAGGAGTGTTGCATCCCAACTAGAAGGAAGTGCAGCAGGAGGGCCAGGAGACCTCCTTGGATGGATAAGGAGCTGCTGAGGAAACTTCGAAGGAAAAAAAAGATTATAGAAGGTGGAAGCAAGGACAGGTGGCCTAGGAAGAATACAGGGATGTTGCCAAGGAAGCTAGAGACGAGGTTAGGAAAGCTAAGGCCCAGTTAGAATTAAACTTGGCTAGGGATGTAAAAGATAACAGGAGGGGATTCTATAGTTACACTGCAAATAAAAGACAGACAAGGGAGAACATGGGCCCTCTCCAGAAGCTATCAGGAGAACTGGCTACCCTGGATTTGGAGAAGGCTGAGGTTCTTAATGACTTCTTTGCCTCGGTCTTCACTGGCAAATGCTCTGACCACACCACCCAAGTCTTGGAAGGCAGACACAGGGACTGTGAGAATGAAGACCTTTGGCCCACTGTAGGAGAGGATCTGGTTCGAGACCATCTTAAGAACCTGAATGTGCACAAGTCCATGGGACCTGATGAAATTCATCTGCAGGTCCTACAGGAGCTGGCAAATGAAGTTGCTAAGCCACTGTCCATCATACTTGAAAGATCATGGCAGTCAGGTGAAGTTCTCGATGTCTGGAAAAAGAGAAATAAAACCCCCATTTTCAAGAAGGGGAAAATGGATGACCCAGGGAATTACAGACCAGTCAGTCTCACCTCTGTGCCTGGCAAAATCTTGGAGCAGATTCTCCTGGAAGGCATGCTAAGGCACATGAAAAACAACAAGGTGCTTGGTGACAGCCAGCATGGCTTCACTAAGGGGAAATCCTGCCTGACCAATTTGGTGGCCTTCTGTGATGGGGCTACAGAACTGATGGACAGGGGTAGAGCAGCTGATGTCATCTACCTGGACTTGTGCAAAGCGTTTGACACTGTCCTGCATGACCACTTTGTCTCTAAATTGGAGAGACATCAATTTGATAGGTGGACCATTTGATGGATAAAGAGCTGGCTGGATGGCCGCACGCAAAGAGTTGTGGTCAATAGCTCAATGTCCAATTGGAGACAAGTAACAAGTGGTGTCCCTCAGGGATTGGTGTTGGGAATGATCCTGTTCAGCATCTTTGTCTGTGACATGGACAGTGGGATTGAGTGCGCCCTCAGCAAGTTTCCTGGTGACACCAAGCTGTGTGGTTCGGTTGATACGCTGGAGGGATGGAATGCCATCCAGAGAGACCTTGACACACTTGTGAGGTGGGCTGATGCCAACCTTATTAAGTTTAAGCATGCCAAGTGCAAGGTCCTACACCTGGGTCAGAGCAATCCCAGGCACAGCTACAGACTGGGCAGAGAAGAGATTCAGAGCAGCCCTGCAGAGAAGGACTTGGGGGTGCTGGTCGATGAGAAAATGAACATGAGCCAGCTTCAGTGTGTGCTCACAGCCCAGAAAGCCAACTGTATCCTGGTCTGCATCAAAATGAGTGTGACCAGCAGGTCAAAGGAGGTGATCCTGCCCCTCTAACTCTGCTCTTCTGGGACCTCACTTGGAGTATTGTGTGCAGCTCTGGTGTCCTCAGCATAAAAAGGACATGGAACTGTTGGAACAAGTCCAGAGCAGGGTCATGAAGACGACCAGGGGACTGGAGCACCTCCCATATGAAGACAGGCTGAGAAAGTTGGAGCTGTTCAGCCTGGAGGAGAGAAGGCTGTGTGGAGACTTCATAGCAGCTTTCCAGCATCTGAAGGGGGCCTATAGGGATGCTGGGGATGGACTATTCATTATGAACTGTAGTGACAGGACAAGGGGTAACAGGTTCAAGCTTAAACAGGGGAAGTTTAGATTGGATATAAGGAAGAAGTTCTTTATTGTAAGGGTGGTGAGACACTGGAATGGGTTGACCAAGGAAGTTGTGAATGCTCCATCCCTAGCAGTGTTCAAGGCCACGTTGGACAGATCCAGGTGGCATGGTTTAGTGCAAGGGCAGGTGGGTTGTGACTAGATGATCTTAAGGTCTTTTCCAACTCTAACTATCCTATGATTCTCTGATACCACGGTTTCCTAAGCCTCGTCAGTAGGAAGCAGTCATCTCCATACATAAGCCCCAAAAATGTTTCCTGAAGTGAGAACACTGTCAGTTCATGATATTAAAATGCAGCCACTGTTCTTCCACTGACTTACTATGAAATTAAGGAAGCCAATTATTTAAAGAGATGGTTGACAATACAGCTAGAAACAGGATGTTGCACCTCCCCTGCTCATCTTATCAAGTTAGTGAGTTAGGACTAAAAGCAGATTACTGAAGTCTGACAGATGAAAACAGTAACCTTGCATGCATTTTAAAAAGCCCAATGATATCCCATTACTTGAAATCTGACCTTTTAAAATGTGAGATTGTCACCAGTAAGGGACTATCAGTACACCGGCATTTGTATGCATATAACATGGCAGAAGAAATTGACCTTATGTACTTTTCTGTTCCTACAAGAAAAGAAAAAAAAAATAAATGCTACGAGTCACCCTCATCAAACACTACATTTTGTGCAAGTCTCACAATACTTTTTTCCTCCTTTTTCTCTGAAAAGCAAACAAACAAAACCCCACAAGAAAATAAACAGTAAGCCTCATCTGCCAAACATCCCAGCAACGGATCTGCTGTTGGTTTTCAAGTAGAAGTGTTGATCCTGCCGAGCTTCAAAGAGTACAGTACAATACAGTGTTATACATAGGAGTATAAGCTGTGAAACTAAGTGTATGTGCATGTGTGTGCACAGAAGTCCATGATTCAGCTATCCTGTGGAAAGCTTTAACATCTCTAAATCTGAAATGAAATTCCATATTGAATGAAACATCATTTCAGCGGTGCATTTTTATTCTTACTCTGAGAAAAGGAATGTTAAAAAGCTTGCTTCAACAAAACAAACTGGACACAAGCTAACAGTCAGAAACTTTATCCACAGTAGCAGTTCCCTACCCAAGTAAGTTCTCCTTTCCCAACAATTTGACATTCTGTAAGCACTGAGAGATATCTAGTAAGTGAGCCTTAGTTCTATAAGGTTTATAAGTTCATCATTATGCCCTTCTGATTCTAATGCCTCACAGATAAGACAGGTAGATTTGGAGAACAGTAACAAATCTGCAAACAAACTCAGAGATACAACTTTTATTTTTTGTTAAACAGGAAAGAATGAATGGGTTTGACACTTCCTGAATTTCAACAGCTGTGGCAGTAGTGTAAAGCTTTGAATTGATACTTCCTAGCTAGGTCACTTAGTGAAAAAAACATCAGGACCATTCAGTTAAGGAAGACATGAATCAGTCACACAACACTCTGGCATGGTATTTCGCTCAACATCCAAACTTTACATTTTATTTCAGATCTGTTTTTTTGAATGCAAGGTTAATAATAACACAGTAAAACTGCCCCTCATACTAAGGTCAGGAATTTAAATCCCAGTGAGTCTCAGTGAATCCTAACAGTGGTACAGATACCACAGTGGCAGGCAAATGAAATGGAAGTCCACAACACATCTTAACTGTCCATCATTTTATTCAATAAATAACGTTTATTGATTCTAGTAAGGGTACCATACTGAATTCACTTTTTAAAACACAGTAGCTCTCCTGCCAAAACATGACAAAGTACTGCAGACCAACACCTAAATTCTTTTCCTTCCATTGTTTGGTCTTAATCAGAAAGCAAACAAATATCAAGTCTTCTTCCTAAACATGGTTGTTACTGTAGTTCAATTACAGGACTAAATTTAGCCTAGATTATACCACTTCATATATAAATTCCTTGTTATCTGACCTTAGTATTGGCAAATTAGATAACCCCATTAGTTCTAGTTCTCTTTTATGTCTAGAAGTCAAATTCTGTCAAACACAACCAATCCTCCGTAATAAGCCTATTCCAACAATGGTGCACCCTGTTGTATGAAAGGTGGCTGCTTACTGACGCAGTTAAGACCCAGACAAGACTGGAGAGAAACACCAGGCTGGCTTTTCCAAACTCACTTCTAGATCTAACAGAGTTTGAAGAGCAAAGCTGCACTCCATTAAACTTCAAAATACATTACCAGAATTATCATGGAATGGTTGAAGTTGGAAGGGACCTCTGCAGGTCACGTGGTACATCCACCCTGCTCAGGCAGGGACACCTGGCCAGGACCATGTCCAGACAGTTTCTGAATATCTCCAAGGAGAGAGTTTCCACACGATCTCCAGGCAATCTGTGCCAGTGCTCAATCATGCTCACAGTGAGAAAAGTACTTCCTTATGATCAGAGGGAACCTCCTATGTTTCAGGGTCCACTGCCTCTGGAGCTGTCCTGTTACAAATCTTAACAAATGACAAAACCATTATCAGAATGTTATCTTTAAAGGAAACTAAAAATGGCTGCTTTAAGCAATTTAACTAACCCTATTAACAGTAACAGCAAGTAAGATGCAGTTATGAGAAGTTTCCAAGACACAATAGCACCAGGCTAGAAGACAGAGCTTATTAGCCACTCTACTAGCAAAACCACCCCCAAAAGTTAAGGAGAATTTTTGTCTTTGTAACACCTTTTGCTTGCTATTTTTATTTCTTTATTCCATTACTGTTTACTTAAAAAGCAAAGGACTTGTAATCTTTCAGCAATAATGCCAGCTCCAAATAGCCGATGAGTGCTAGGCAGCCCACTTCTTTTGAGGTGGTGAGATCACTGCTAAAAAAAAATATGGACTAGCAAGTTCTTGGAACATCTGCTATCTAAATGGCTGCATAGCTCCCAAGAACTGAGAGGTCATGTGCCACTGAGCTGCACAGACCCAGATACATCCAACTGCAGGTGGGAAATCCCACACAGTTACCAGACTGTAGAAAGGTCTCTCAGCAAGTACCAGCCTGCCTGCCTTTGTCAAGCAGCAAGGTAACAGGGAGTGAAGCTGAAAAAGGCACCACAAACTCCTACCATAGTCATCTTAACAAGCTAGCAAAGACTCGGTAGCCCACATCATTCAGAACCAGCTTCATCAGCTCCCCCGTATGCAAACAGCAATCACTAACAGGTCTTCAGGATCCCCGTTGCTACTGATGATTTACACTTTGTTATTTTAAAGTGTTCAGGCAGTACTACAGAAGAGTAACAGACACTCACTGCTTCTTTTTAAGATATACAAAATAGTGACCGAAACACATTCACAGGGAAACTTCTTCCCTCCTCCCCCCCCACATTGTAAATTGCACTTAAATTCACAGTTTATGCTGTCAAAGCTTTGTCCATGGAATCTCAGCACTCATGTTTGTCACAAGCAAGGGATATAGAAAGAAACAATAGAACCATTCACTCTCCTTCAGAATACAGTATTTTATAAGAGTATTAAATAAGTTTCTTTTCTAGCAATACAGTTGCAGCCAGCATAGTCCCAGATGCCAGCATGAGCAAGATGTGTTACGCATCATGTTCAGCAGAGACACTGCTATTGTGCCTCGCAGCCTGAGGAAGCAGCAGAATCCCTGACAATGAAACTTATCACGGCTGGTTTCAAAGCTATCTGTTGTCACTGCAGACAGAACAGCAAAAGTCCTGCGAAAATAAGAATTGGACATTTCACTTGGGGAACTAAGAGTACAAATAAACTCTATCCCTCTTCGAGGCTATTTTTCCAGTCACCCTGGAAAAGCAATTATCTCAGAAGAGAGTGAGACTCTTTTTAATGCAAGTGCTTTGCAAGACGGAAAAAAAGTGGTGCCCAAAATCTGTATCATACGAAAACCTGAAGGGCAGGACTTGACCTTCTGTAACAAGCAGAATTAACAATGACATAGATAGGCTTGTACACTGAGAAGGTTAAAGTCTCCTGCACACACAGTTCTCTTGGTGATTGACAAGCTGCTTAGAAATTGTCTCTTCTGTGGTGTCAGCTACTCTCCAGGAAGAAACAAGTTAACATGCAAGGCAAATGAGGTATACCCACTCAGTGCTTCTTTATCGGAACCATTAAGACCAGGAGCTTCAATCATTTTCACCAGCAACTATACAAAAATGGAACAGACTGAAGTCAGAACAGTAACAATGCATACACTGTGAATAGGAAAAGCCTCCAGAATCACAAGAAAAAGTGGCATTAAGTCTGATCTAAAAGTGACCTAAGTTATCGCCATAACAGATAAGAGATGACACTTGTGATAATAGACATTTTGCAGTATCATCACAAGTGTTGATAACAAAATTGGCAGAAATTAAGATGAGGAAAGAGTATGAACTACATTCAGCCAGGGAAACATTTCAAACTTCTACCCTAGAAACATTAATCAGAGGATACAGCAAATGGCCAGAAAGCTTCACGTTTTCCTAATGGCAACAGAAAGTCATTACTGAAATCCAGCAGGTATCATTTCAGTAAACACAGAATAGTTATCAACACTGGTATAAAAAGGATTGGTTTCTCACCTTTACTATTTTGTATTGCTACCATCTCTGTTCAAAGAATAGAGTTCTTTGAACAAGCAATGCATGACACCTGCAGCACCACATAGTACCTTTTCCTGTGATTATTTTTCAGGTTTCATCTCAGCCAACATGCAGGCAGAATCTGAAGCCATCACTTTAAAAGTTGCTATTTCGGAAAGATGAATCAAGAAAAAAAATCTCCTTAATACCACATCCATGCATTACATTGGAAGGCAGAAAAAAGGGAGTTGTGTTTGCACACCCATATTAACATGAGTGTCAAAGAAATCCAGAAAGAAATAATTAAGTGTTGACATGGCAGCAGCTGTGTTTGCCAACCTAAATAGGATTCAGCCATCAAAACCCCACAACTTAAAGACTAAAGAGGGACTCTTCAGTTCAAATACTTGAAATATAACAACTGGACTTTAAAGTGGTAAAACTAGAAACACAGATACATACCCACCTCTTGGTCAGACAAGGAACACATAGCTTGTCTAATATGCTACTCAGTGAGTTCAAAGGAAGGATTTTTCAAGTTCAGTCTAAATTGTAACATAACTGAAAAGCAGTGCGCAGAGATGCATAAAGAATCATAACTGCAGCTTTCCTTCTGTGACTTACCAGATGCTATTAGGCAGCCACTATCTTTATCTCAGTCTGTCTTACAGCCAGATACACAATTGGTAAGTTTGGAGATCTCTTGAACTAGAAACTCATAGCAATTCTCAATGTACTGCTTTAGCTTAGGGCTTAGAGGTCAGTGAAAGTCAGTTCTCACTCTTTTAACTTCCTCCTGTTGCACGTAACTGGGATTCCTGTCAAGTCACGCTTATCAGTACTTCCTACAGAAAAAGATTCAAGAGCCATGTCTAGAACAGCTTCAGCCAAAGACTGTCAATCATCAGCAAACAGGCATTGCAAAAATTGCTCAGCACCTGCTACATGAAAAGCGGCTCAACTCTATGTCTTTACATTTGTGGTTAGCATCACAGAGTGCCCAGACACAAATAGGATTAAGCACTGCCATGCTCAGTGCTACACACCAACACGTGACTTCTGCCCTGAGGAGCTTGGCACTGAGTCAGCGCTGCTCTGGCACACCAGGCAGGCAGAAGCTGAGCTGCGCTGGGCTGAACTGGCCGAATACATTTCTCTGTCTCAGCTAGTGCTCAGTAAGAGTACTTGCTTTGACTAACAAGGCAGGTACCAGAATTGCTATTGAACCCATATTAAAAAAAAACCCAAGTCTCATCATTTAACACTTATCTCAATTGAGATACCTGAATACAGAAAATCATAAGGAATCTGTGCAAGTTTTGTGTTTTCTTCCTCTGCTGAGACTGTCCTCAAATTTATTTCAAGCAACTTGCAACAATGTGCCATAAGTTTCATATCGACAGAGCTCCAAAACCACTACCGCAACACTGTGCTAATTCATGTCATAACTTCATATAATAGAATCTGCTATTTCTGAACATATGCACTACATGAAAGTCACAAGCAGCTTCAAGAACTTCGCATGAGCAACAAGCTAGAACAGATTGAAAGGAGGAGGAGTTCTGGATATCCTGCCTCTCAGGATCCGACTCACAGCTGTGCTTTTCTTAGCTATTATGCTTCCAATTTTACCTAGATTGTCATATTCATTAGCATCAACGCCCACATCACTCGACCTTGAAGACAGGCAGCAAACTTTGCCCTAAGGTAATTAACACTGAGGGTATAAGTTTTACACTAGCAGAACAAGGACAAGTACCCACAACAGGACAGAACGTTAAATACACAAAACCTCCTTGTCCTTCAGATAAACGAGAAACTAGAGCAATGTAACATGTGCTTTGAGGCATAACATTCAAGAATTTACATACTTGTACCACAACTGACAGATTCAGGAAACCAAAACCAAAGTCTGTCCCCCAAAGTATACTGCTTGAACACAACCCCAAACGCACAAGACAGACACGCAAATCTCAAAAAGCAGAGCTGGGTAAATTTTGTAACAGAAACATTAGTCCCAGTCTGGGGAGCTGTTTGCCAGAACTCACAATATCTGCAACCTATTATCTGAAACATGATACAGGAAAAGGCAATTAGATTCTCCTAGAAGTTTCTTCAGCTACCTTAGTAGTGGTATACCACAGTGTCTGTCCCTCAGCCTTTTACCAGCAAAACTTTGAGCCTTTGGTGAGTCAAATCTTAACTGAAATCAATTGAGACTGACTTCAATAAGATCAAAATATGCTGATATAAATACTAGGCTGCTTCTCACATATAAAAGTACCTCATGTCTGCACAGTCACGTATTCTGCTGCCTCATTCATCACTGCATCTTTTTAAAATGCACATTACAACAAATTAGATTTAAGCCTAAAACATATCAGCAATTCATGTACGAGTTTCCTTTCAGTGGGAAGGCTTTCCTCATTTTGTAGCTAAAAGCACTGTTTATAGCAACTGGAAATTCAATTTCTCAGCAAGAAACCATAAGATCCAAGACTGCCAGAGTAATGGCCTATTTCACCCTACTTCTACACAGCATGTAACAAGACCTTCAGAATGCAACAAATAAAGGAAAGGCTGTTAGAGTGACATGCATCTGTTTGTAACAGATGAGGTTTGAACTAGATCCAATATTCTTTACAATGGCATACACACAGCTACTAAAATAAATAAGGTTTTGTATAAAATACAGTATGCTGACATTTGCAAAAGTGTCTGAGCCAGCCACACATGCAATGTTGCAATAACTGAGTCTCACCATCACTTCCTGCCCTTGGTGAACATGCTAGTAATTTCATTCAACCACAACTGTTCAGTGCACACTCATACACAGAGAGCATCTCCAATCCCTAAAACAACCTAGATATTACAGAAAATGGCAAGAGAGGAAATAAACAGGCCTAACCCTATGCGTGGGTAGGGGGATATCAGGGTAAAGAAAAAAGAATAATGAATTGCGAATGCTATTGCTTTGGAAATAAGACTAAGAGCCAAAGCAGAAAATATTTAGCTTAATCTATTGGGACTATACCCTAGGGAGTGTTATTTCAGATTTATTTTCCTTTTACGTTTTCAATAATAAAAAACAAAGCTCACAGAAATTAAAATTGTTGTTATCTATGGCTTTACAGAAAAAGACCATGAAAGCACCTGCTTTGAATACTGAAACCAGACTTACAAGCACTGTTGAAATTAACTAGAGTGAAACATTCTGAACTCTATCATTAATCGATGAAAGTCAAGAGATGAAGCAACAACCAAGTGCTCCCTGCGTCCCTTCTCAATATAGTGCAGAAGGAAAAACACTACTACTGGCATTAGAGGCCCAGGACAAAAACGTAAGGCACACAAATTACCTTACAAGGCAAAGTGAATTTGTTAAACGCCCTTTTCTCTAGCCATTCCAGATAACCTCCCTCATAAAAATAAATCAGCAAGTGCCAGTGAACCGCACCAAGCAGCTCTCGAGTAATGGGAGTATTTAAATGCTCTTAATACCTAATTTGTCCTCAAATGAAAACTAAATCAACCTTGAAACTGAAGCGGCTAGACTTAATTAACCTATTTTCTTTAAAATGTGCGCAAGGAAAGGAAATAACTAACTAAAACGGTGGCGTTTTTTACTTTGCACGCACACACAGAGCCACAGACCGAGACGAGAGTGACGGCTCTGCAAACATGCCCAACATTTCCCAAGTTACGCTTACAGACAGCTCCGTTCCCCAGAGCACACAGAAAGGGGGGGAGCCCTGCCCTCGCCCCTTCCCTCCAGGAAAGCCACTTCTTGGTGCCAGGGGTATCACAGCTAATCCGGAATCCGCTCCGTCCCGGTGCCACACGGTGCACAGCGGGAGTCACACGAAGGGGGCAGCCCTCAGCAGCACCCTTCCGAAGCAGGAAAAGGTGTTCTAAGTTGGCGGCCGCTCCTCAACAGCCGTGCGGGGCTGTAACCGCGGGACTCCCGACGGCCGCTGGAGGGGCTCGGCGGGAGAGTAAAGCGCTGCAACGGCAACCGCCGCCAGCCCGCCCACTGCCCGGCCCGCCGGCGCCCTCGGTGCGAACCGGGTGAGAACGGTGCCTTCCATGAGGTAAAAGGACACTTTACTGCCGTGCAGCACCAGCACCTCAGCGAGGGGAGGCACAACCACCGCCACCCCACCCGGGGGATACGCCCTGCCACGCCGCTTCCCACCTGAGCTCCTCACCTGCCGAGCTACCGCCCGCCGGGCGCCTCCGCCATAGCCCCCGGGCAGCTGCGCCCCGCAGCCGGGAGGAAGGAGTCGGACAGCAGCGACAACCGCAAGCATAAAGAGCCGCCCGCTCCACCTGCGCCGGCCCTGGCGGCGGCGCGCACACCAGCACCTCTCCCCGCTTCGCCTTCTGGGGAACGTCCACGAGCGGGGCCGGGGGCGGGCCCGCCGCGCTTGATTGGCAGAGCGCAGGCCAATAGGAAGCGCCTGCTCACCCTTTCCCCCGCCCCCTGCATGCTAAGGGCGTGCTATTCCCGCCCGCCCGCCGGGTAGGGGGTGTTTCCATGACGTCACGGGCAGCGCCTTGCGGGCAGGTGGGGCGCGGTCCCTGAGGGGGCGCGGGCTGAGGTGAGCTTACAGGAGCGGCTGGGGTAGGGGAGATGCGGAGCTAATCCCGTACTGTCCCCGGGGGAGCCTCTGGGCACGGGGAGCGGGGGCTCCCTCAGCCGCTCCTGCCCGAGGGCGCGGTTTACCCTCGCCGTTGGGGCGAAGTGCGAGCGGCCGCCGCCGGAGAGGGCTTGCTGCGGAGTCGGCGGACCCGCAACGGCCTGACGGGATCAGCGGGCGGGGAGCGCTCCCCTTGCCCCGCTTTGCGCGCCCCCTCGGGAAGGGCTCCCCGGTGTGAGGGGAACACCCCTTCCCGCCCCCTCCCTTCCTAAAATTAGCGTGTTCCTCCGAGTCCTATTTAAAAAGAAACGACTTGAATGACTAATTGGATCCAAGCCGTTAGAAGCGCTCTGGACTGTTTCCACGAACCCTTAAATGTGTGTGCTAAATCTTTCCAGAATCGTTTGCGCTTATGAGGATGTAGACGGGATGTGACCTGGCACACAATTCGCACAGGTTTTATTTACAAAGTGTGATTTAATCCATACTTGGAAGAAAGGGAGGGGGGTGGGAAGAACCACCCTGTTTTCTCTCCTCAGCCTCATGTGCCTAGAACTGATCACCTGCTTTTCAATTCCATTCAGAACTTGGTGCTTTTCTCACCTGGAATGATTATGGGAAACAGAAACCCTTTTCAGCATGTATACCATTCATACTGCGTTAGAAAAGAGCAGAAGCACTTGGAAAAGCAAGCTGGAGTGACATCCCAAAAGGTAGGGAGGGTATTAATGGATGAGAACTTGTGGTAATATAATCCAGGAGTAAAGCTGTACATTGTTTTGAACTAAATCTTATAGGAGGATGAGATACATCAAGTTTGTTAAGAACACTATCCAGCAGAGGTTTCACAAACCATAGACACGAAAGAGACCCAAGCACCATGAATGTCTCTTTCAGAGCTGGCCTAGGTGCTACTACAGCAGAGGGCTTCTATTGCCTTTGCTGCTGTCTGCAGCCATACAGCTTGCTGACAACTTAAGGAGGTGCTGTTGACACAATTAAAACTCAAGTAATGGTGTTTTGGTCAGCATCAAACAACAAAGTCAATGAAAGCTAACAGAAGCAGTTACTTCTGATTATATTGTTTAGTGTGGCTTCTAATTGCTGCTGTATGGGAATTCAGGCATTGCCCAGGCGTATTTATCACAATAGCTTATAGCAATTCCTTAGGTTTCAGGTTTTATGGAAGTTTGGTTTTTTAAGTACAAGTTTTAGGACAAAATTAACACTATCCTTTTAAAGAGTGCAGTTGTTGAACTAAAGGCACCAAATAGCCTGCAGCAGCAAAAAGGAGTGTGTAGGCAACTGGAATATGTTGATGGTACACATTTCTAGGGACCGCATGATATAATAATACACTGTTAGGTAAGAGTATGTGTCCTATGCATGTATGGCCTGTTCCAGCTCCCACTGAAACCCAGCTAAGATCACCTCTTGATCTGGAAAGGAGCTGGGTGGCTCCCTGAGGATGTACAGTATCCAGGCCCTGCAACAAAAAAGAAACAAAGCAGAAATGAAATTCTCTTCCAGTTCACAATCTCCATCTTGAATCCCAGGTGTTACGTTGTTTGAGATTCGTGAAGTATTTAGGACACTTGCTGTTCCTGTGTTCATCACAGCAAAAAACACAGACTGAGCACATCTCTGGGCTATATGAAATTATTTCAGTGGAGTTATATTAGGAAGGAGTTTGATCTTTCTGTGGATTTAGGGCTTTGTTTTCTTTTGTTCTGCTATTCTGTTAAACAGAAACAATGAAAACATATTGGAGTGCTGTCTTTTCCTGGGCTGAAGAAAAGTTTATAAATAAATTAATAAGCAGCCCTTTGAGCCCTTTTCTTTTTGTTAGAAAATCAACAGAGAAATAGGGACAGTCTGTTAACTGGGATGCCAAAATACAACATGGTTCTACACATCAGAGGAAATGTATGGGCAGAAAGCCTCTGTCTGAATATAGATTTCTGTTTTTCCTTCTTAATAGATCCATCAACACAAATCCATCCGGTTTATAATAGTAAAAGGAAGGTGGTTAGGGTGTTCCTCAGCACCATGCACTTAACCTTCGATTTATCCTTGCTCTTTGTTTTTTCTGTTCTGATTGATAGAGCCTTATGACACTGTAATCTTCCCAGAGCTATTAAGCAGAGGAACTCCATTCTGCATAATCCAACAGGTATTTTTTTAATTCAGTTTGCCTTTGATCTAATATAATTCAGACTTAAATTACATGGTCTGAATGAAAACTCTACTACTATGTGTGTCCTTTTAGCTTGCTCTTTATTGTGGTTTTGTAAAGACAGTTCACAATAATGTTTCCAGTGCTGCAATGAAAGGGATTGTCTTTTGATTTCCAGGTTTTGTTTTAATTATGAGGTGAAAATAATTACTGCATCTCTATTGAACTTGAAGACATGCAATGATGTTTCATGTTTAAGTAATCTTGTTCTCATGTGAGTGAACAAGCTTCCATACCATGTATATGGACTAGACAAAGAAAGGCTCATTATGAAATACAAGTTATGTCCTGTGGTTTGAGCTGAACAACTAAGACAAATAAGACTTGAGAATAGCTTCTACATTTACAGCAGAGGAATGTATCCTTGTGGCTGAAAAGGTATGAGCAGCAGAAGAACTGTATACATTGCAAAGTTACTGGATTAATCTAGGTCTTCAGATGACTGTGCACATACGTCTTCAGTCTCAGGCAGGAGTTATCTGTCTTGAAATTCAGCAACATCTTTCCTTGTGCACCAAAATAAATCTGTCCTTGGTAGCTTTCTACTTTCCACCAGCCCTTCTCATCATGTCATTTCTGTCCTTATGCCAGTACCTTTTATTTCATTCTCAATCACAGCTCAGAAGCCTTCTATACCATTGACAATGCTTTGGCAAATGTTGCTGTTGTCCTGTTGCATTTACAGGCTGGTATTATGTAAGCTGGCACTATATTTCCTGTGTCTTTCTTGCTGGTATTTCTAAATGCTTGCCTATCTCCCTCATCTCCCCAGTCCCCTCTTCACATGGCCATAGTCACTGGGTCTTCTTCCGTGGCTTTTCTGGCTTCCCAGCTACAATTAGCTGTGTTAAATTCCCTTTGGAGCTCTTCTGAATACCTCTGAGCTACGCGTTTACTTCTGAAGTAATGTCTATCTCATATGTGAAAGCATCTTGTATGTTGTGAAGTTCATTCATTATTACAAATACTTGAGCAGTTTTGGTTCTGCCATACATTTGTATGGTGATCAGAGCTCTACAGCTGTGGAGTAAAACAGCCTGCTTCCACAGCAGCCTTTACTCTTTTTCTCCTTACAAACTGCTTAACTGGCTGTAGTTATTCAGATGATGGTAGAGAGCATGCTTTCCGTGTTGGCAAAAAGATGTATGGCCAGTAGTTAGTGAAAATGTGAATGAATATCCACCAGCTTGGTATTCAGCAAGGAATTACCCCTGTGGACCACAGTAAAGAAAGTAAGCAAACATTCCTTTCCTCATACCCAAATTGCTCTTCAAGAGAGTCCCTGTGCCAGAGAGTCAGAAGTTTTCTCTGGCCCAAGCCTTACAAAGCAGAAGCAGGATGAACCAGGCTGCAAGCATTAATAAGATGCACAGATTTACTGTGGCTGCTATGACTGTCCATAGAGTATACCTGCTGGGTAACATGACACATGATCGCTTTACAGCCTCTTTCCACAGCACTGCTGATCTATCCCGGAAGGCACCAGTGAACTCCAGAGAAATAGACAAGGCATGCACATAAGTTCTTTCAATGAAAAATTCAAAATAAAAAGGCAAAAAGCTGAAAATGCAGACTTGGGAGAACTCAGCCTTTTTCTGTATGTGTTTGCCAGCACCTGCCACAGTAGGATCTATGGACTTAGAAATAGCTGAATTCAAATGGTAATATTCACCGCTGGTAGTAAAAGTAGTGTTTTTGCTGTTGGTTTGACTTGCATTTGTCTGTTCTGTTTACCTCCAGGGAAACCGGGAGGGCCCAGTTGTATCGGGTCTAGCTTCCAGGCTTAATGTATTTGAGAGCCAGCTTGTGAATGTCAAGTGGTCACCCTGTGGTGAATGAGCAAATCTAACATCCAGACTGCTAGAGAAAAAGGTAGTTAAGAATCACTAAGCTTCTGCTTTCACACAGACAAGGACACGCTTCAAGTTGTAACTAATACTGACTTGGAAAGGAGAGGCACCTCCAAGGTTTTCAAGATAAAATTATTCAGACTTTTTGATTTTTAATAGTAGATTTTTTTTTCTAGAAGAAAAGCAAAACAAACTGCCAATTGAAGATTCTGGGTTTGTCAGCCTTGAGCTGGTTTCATACAGGGCAGATGCTGTTTTATAACAGTTGTCCTCCTCCCCCTCATTGGTGACTATTACTCATTCTTCCAAGTATTCTGGGTTTTTAGTATTTATCTAAAATGCAGTCAGATGGAAAAAAAATAGTCCTTTTTTTTTTTCCATATTACTTAAAGCAGAAAATACCAGAATATATGGAAGTTTGCCGTATTCAGAAAGCGTGTTTACAGAGATATGATACAGATCTCTGCAGAATCTGGCATCCAGACACTGTTCAGCTGGCAGAGAGTAATACAGCTATTAGGAAACAAGTGTAATTCAGTGCACTGTGGGCCAGATTATCCTTCTGTACTGATACAAGCCCGGTTATTCAGGTTGCTAGAGAGGGGTTTTCCCTGGAGCAGGAGAGACAGAAACTTGTGAGGCATAAAGGATTAGCAGAGATACTCCACATTCATGGGTATTTTGACTTTCTAAAGTCTTAAGCAGGTGCAGATGGAAGACTTAATATACTGTCCATTCCAACCAAAGTTTCTACTTACTTCATGAGGCTCTGGGTGAAGCCCAGGCACACCTCTTGTGTTAGTCTTTTTCCATAACTTACCACACACAGTGTGGAGCACTTCAGATCCAGAGGTTAGGTCCCTGCTCTCCTTTTCTCAGAGGAACTGCACACAGATTCTTTAACCTTTGAAGACTGCCATGTTTTCTGCAGTGAAAATAGGATCCAGATTTCTCTTATTAGGGCTAGCTTTGCTATTATTTTCCTTTGAATCAACACAATAGGAAAAAATGTGGAAACATTAATGCACAAAAACTGCTGATGTCAAGGTATTTCATTCTTTCAGGACCATGAAGGTAAGATAAGGCAGTGAATTTATATCTGGAAGGTATGTTCTGAAAGGCCATGGGATAGATGCCTTTGCATTTCAGTTCAAAGTAAAAATAAATCATATTGTTCAAACCTTGTAAATTGTACCTACAAGGTACATTTCCTACCAGCATGGGCAAAGTTTTCCATTGTGTGACCTCCTTAAAGTTGCTAATGGTTCATTTGATACATGTGATACTCAGCAAGCATCAATAATGGCAGTATCAAGTACAACCCTGACAAAATGTGCATGTCCAGCTACAGACAATAAATTTGTTAGCAGTAATTCCTAACTAGCATCAGAATGAAAGAGCACAGAATCAACAATCCATGCACTCACTTGAAAGTCAGGCTTCTGGCCTCCAACCAAAGAGCTGTTCCAGAGGCTTCCTGCTCCAGTGATCAGACAGTCTCCCAGTTGTCAGATTAGGCATACAGCCAGTTTGTGCCTATTGATACCTTGTACCCGTGGACCTGCACTTCAGTAAAAAGTCAGCGTCCCAGACCTGTCCACTGCCATAACTCTTAGATATATGAACTTAGGTCAGAATTTTCTAGAGTAGAAAGTGTGACTGTTGCTGTGAATTAACTGTTCATTTTGCATCAAGAGATTTCTGACCAGAAAACTGTTGTTCAGTCTGGTTGCCCAGTTCCAGTGGGGAAGAGCTAAGCGAGGTAGGCTGAGTTCTGCTGATGCACAGAAGTCTCTCCTCTTTCTGTACTGCATCCATCAATGTCATGGCCTGAGTTTTAAAGCAATTCAGAAGCATACTAGTATGGCTTAATTCCTGTTTTCAGTCCTGTCAGGAGACCTTATTTGACAGAAAAATACGTCTTCCCAGACATCACAACCCTGACTCCACACAAAACAAGTCACCTTTATTCGAAGTTGCACTACAGTTCCAGGCAGCTGTATCAGGCAAAATCTAGTGCTATTGACATCAATGGAATAATCATTCTTCAACTTCAACAAGCTTTGGGTCAGATGCCTCACATACTAGGTCAAAATGTTGACTGGCTGGGATTTTCCCTTGGATCTCAAAAGAACCATGAGCGTCCAGGCAGCTCTATCGGGCAAGATCTAGTGCTATTGACATCAATGGAATAATCATCCTTCAACTTCAACAAGCTTTGGGTCAGATGCCTCACATACTAGATCAAAATGTTGAGTGGCTGGGATTTTCCCTTGGATCTCAAAACAACCATGAGCACCCTGGCAGCTGTCAGAAGGACAACCACCTTCCCCCACTGCTGCCCTGTGATAATTGAGGCAAAACAGGATACCCAGTCTATTGCTCAATGCATCCTTTCACCTGTGCTGTTTTAAAATGGGTTTGCTGCTGAGGAATGAGTCTCTGTGGTTAAGAAAATTTTACAATGATGAAGCAATGAAAGCCTTCATTGAACTCAAAGGTGATTGCAGAAGAAGAGAAGAACAAAAGTATTTACAGCATTAAGAAAGTTTTGACAGTGATGAAGCAATGAAAGCTTTCCATTAAACTCAAAGGTGATTGCAGAGAAAGAGGAACAAAAGTATTTATGACATTAGAGCCACAGTCTGACACGACTGACTGACAAAGTAAAATAGAGGAAAAGCAAACCTCCCACACAGCCTGCCTTGGGCAAACACAGAGAGGTCATTAGCAAAAGGCATGAAAGGAAGTTTACTCACCTGCAGCCCAGGTATAGCCAGTTCAACACGGTCACCTCAATCCAGTCAGTTGCTTATGAGGCAAGTAGTCAGTTGGCACAAACTCAATTAACAGTGCCCTCAACCATGACAGAGATGTGCAGCTGCCTTTCTATTTTCCTGCCTTCACAAGAGGTGTGTAAAAGGGGTATCAGTAGAGTTTTAAAGCCAGCCACTTTCAAAATCTCCTTTTGAATACAAATAGATGTGGATTTACCAGCTGTTAAGATTTTTTTAGTTTAATAAGCTGTTATTTTTTAAAGGAATAAAAAAAAACAAACACACCAGCAAAAAAACCCACACCCCAGAACAGAAGCTGATGAAAAGTTAAGCAAATACTAGAGCAAAAATGTTGAGGTAATTGGTCTGTACACATTTGTAGGAACCAAGACTGAACAAGTCTATATTAAAGCCTTTGGAAAAAGGGAAGTCCTCCATTCATAGCCTAAGAAGAAAAGTATTTAGCAGAGACATGGAGCTGTTTATGTACATTCATTATCACACACTAGTTAGTATAATGGAATGGCAGGAAATTACTACCTGTGGGGAATTCAGGGGGTTATGTTGGCTTTTAGAAGTAATAAAAGCAAAAAACTCCTGGAGATGTCTTTGAAAAGATGGAATTAAATCACATTACATAACTGGGAGCAGGTGATGCAAGAATGCCTAAGTGAGAGGTAAAATAAGAAGCAGCTGAATTCAGGAAAACCCATCCCATGAAATGAAAAACACACTTGGAATTAAATAGACTGTTTATCAACTTCAAAGAGCTAAGGCAAGTGTTACGGCAAACATTTACTTTGCAGGGAGAAAACATAGTATTCACTCTTTCAAGTGAAGCTCGTGTTGATTCTGGGATCATAGGTTATAGAGTTTTAGCTCCATGTTGAGGTAAAGAATTAAAGGTGCATTTCTGAGGCTGCTGTGGGACTATTATAGGCTGTAAGCAAACAGTCATAACAGTAGGGGGAGAGAAGCAAACAATATGCCTCCCTTGCACTGGCTTCGATAAGCGAAAATAAAGTCGCTTGCTAATGGTGGGAAAAGTATTTGTTTTCTAAGATTTATTTCAGTGTTAAAATGGTGACTAATGAAGGATGAGGGATGAAATTAATTCAGAGCCTTGAAACATTGTCAATAAAGTCTTTTCCAGAAAGGCTGTAAAGTAACTTGAGAATCAGAGGTGAAAGGTAAAGCTCTGTCATGAGTTAAAAAACAGCTGAGACACTATGAAGAGCTAGAATAAATTACTACCTCTTAAAATGGAAAAAGGTTAATAGCAGGATGCCCTGAGGACCCTGGCTGGAGCCAGTGTTCTGTGTATTATTCAGAGGCTGGGAGGATGAACAGTCTGGTAGTAAAATTTGCTTGTGATACACGTTATTTGGGTTTGGCACAGTTTGGGAGGATTCTGAAGAATACCAGATGGATTTAATAAAGCTACTGTAAACATTTGGAAGTAATATAATTGTAAATGAAATGCCAACAGAAAAAGTTCCAAGTCTTAATGGGAAGAACATGGGCTGTGGCACACTTGTATGCAGTGGGCTCTGAATGAACCGTAACCTTGAAGGGCAGCTCTAAGCGAACTGGCAAGAAGACCATTAAAAAAGACCAGTAAAATTGCTAGTGTGATGGCTGTCACCTCGAGACTGTTTGCAAATATGAGCTGACTTTGCCGAATAGTTTCAGCAAGAAAAGTCCCATAATTTTTTGAGGGCCAGATTAATAAAAGTGAAGTAACTGGAGCACTTGGCAAAGATGCAGGAGAACCAGTTCCACTTCCTCTCCTGTGAGGGAAGTTCATATCTCATGGGGGAATGCCAGAGCTAACACAGCACAAGCTGTGCCGGCTGATGTGGGTTGAGTGGTTTCATTTAGTCAGAGAAAAAATCCAAAAGAGAATGAATCCCTAACTTTAGCAGTGATTAAACTATTCTCAGGAAGATGCAGTGCTTTAATGCCTCTTCCTGATCTAGTATTTTTAATTAGTTGTATGTCAAAAATCCCCTTGATTCATTTTAGCTATCCCAGAAAATGCTTTAGACAGGTGGTCAGGGCTCCCACTTTATGCTTACTCACTGAAGAAGCAGGAACAGTAAATGCTAGAGGGTTTTCCTCTACTTCTCTTCTAAGCAAAACCTTCCTCTGAGGCAGACTGGAATATTTGTGTCAAATGAACCAGTGGTTTTCAGGGTTTTATTTTGGCATGGAGAAGATAGACCTCAGTCTTGACTGTAACCAGCTTTTGTTTAAGTTGTCCAGTGTAGCTGTCAAATCAGTTTGTGGTGCTTAAGATGGAAATGCACATTGACAGCTCATCCAAGGCATCTGCCAAGTGCCCAGCAGATGTCAAAAAGTGAGTAAAGAATTAACATTTGTAAGAAGAAAATAGAAGGTGATAAACGAAATAATAGGACACCATGCAGTGGTCTTCTGGTCTTAACTTTGTTAGTTAACAAAAGGTTGCTACAGGGAAGGTTTGAAATTTAAAGGCATTTTTTCAAAGGCAACCCACATAGCTTTCTTGTGCAGGTTTTTGCATTTCCACTCATTTCATCTGCCTCTTTTCTCTTTTGTTCCTTTACCAGATTCATATGTACCATAAGTGCAGACTCAAGCATTCTCTCTACTAGTTTTCCTTTATTTTTACTTCCCCCCCTGCCCCAGCACCATCTCAGGTGGTCTTCCTGGCACTTCTGTATGTATTTGAGAGTAACTTTAATTTGAAAAGCCCTTGTTTAGTAAGTACATGCTTCATCTCTATGCATTTGATTCATGAAATCTCACACTTAAAAGAAAATGGTCCAGATGTAACCAGATGGCCCTTTCACAAATCATAATTGTCACCATAGAAGTTCCCCAGTGTCAGTGTGAGGTGTATATTCAGTAACCACTCCCAAAAAGAAGAAAAGGAAGGAAAGGGACACAGATAGTGTGTGTGAGGAAAAACGGAGTGTGCTGCTTGGGCTTCTGTGCTCTCAAAGTAGCTCAGGGAGGAGGCACTCATAAAGGTGGCTGTCATTTATCCAGCAAATGTAGGCTGAACGGCAGTGACATCTTCAACCTGCCAGCTGAAAAGATGTGAGTCATTCAGGTGAGATTTCTGAGTATAAATGGCAGACCCTCCCCCCCCCCCCCCCGAGTAAGAAACTCCAGGGGGAAAGAGGAGGGAGTATTTTATGGGTAGCAGAACTAAAGTCTGATCGCTTACAGATTTATTTCTGTATATGTTTCCTACAAAGCTGCACTAAATAACTCCATTTTCCCTCTCATCTTTTCCAGTTTACCTACATGTCCCTAAGCTCTTCTACAATAGTTTCACCTCACTGCAGGTCCTCTAATTACCAGAGTGAAGAGGCCAGATGTGCTGTAGCTGAACTAGAGTTCTGCCCCTGGTCAATTAGTAGTGCAGACTAATGAGCCAGCCTGTTCTGACCTAGAAGAACAATGGCTGAATTATTCCTCCTTTTCCTGCATCATGAAGGAAATAATGGGCTTTTTCTACCTAAGCATAGATTTTTTACATAATTTGCAGGAACTTTGCAAATTTGACAGATCTGCCTGAAATCAACCCCCAGGTTCATGGATATTAGAAGTAAATTGATAGATGGGAGAACAAACAGCTGAGTATGCTGAGTAGGCACTGTTTCCTTAAGAAAACAGACTAAAAATAGTTTTCTGTTGTGAATGCCCAACACTCTGGGGCCTTTTTTCAGAATGAATAGACTTAAATAATTTTTTTAAAGAAGCAAAACCTAGCTATCTGATCCATCTGAAATAACTGTAAATGGAAATCCGCTCCTAGAAATGCAAAAGAAAAAGGCAAAAGAGTCTAATAAAAGCTGGGTTGAAGCGTTGCAAGTACAGCCAGATTGAATCTAGGAAGCAATATACCCATGTTCTCATCGGGATGTGCTCTAAACTCACTGGGTTGAGCTTATTATGCTAATTTGGAGAGCCTTGTACTGCAGAGTTGCCTACTATTAAATCTCTTTGCATGCGCTGATAGCAAGATTTACCATTGTTTTTATTAACTTTGTTGTTGCCTTATTCTAACACATCCCTCTGCTTATTCTAGCACATCCCTCACGACTAACTTTGCAGAACTGTGTTCCTAAAGCTGGCTCAGCAACCTGAGCATGGCCTTCATGGACTCTGCTGGGAAGATAGAAATGACCAAGTTATTCCCAGCTGGATTCATTCTTCCAGTAGAGCCCAGGTAGGATCCAGCACTGTTTCTCCAGCCAGACATACTTTAGTATCTAGTTGTCCTCAAGCATTCACCCCAAGCCCTTTAATCCCTATCCCAGCTAAAGCGGTGAAGAAGGAATGTTGAAACTCGGTCCTGCTGTCCTAGGTGAAAAAATGGCTTAAACTGTGAAAGCTAACAAGGGGACACATAGGTGTGTGTATGTGCGTGGGGGTGAATGTGTGAAGCTGAACTTCTGAACTGTGAAGCAGAAACCTGCTACAAGAAACACCAATTACAAGGCTGGTCATGTGCATTGTGCTTCTGCACACTGGTTGCTCAGACTGAGAAAAATGGGGCCCCAGAACTCTGGAAAGAAAAGCTGGTGATAAAATGAAAGGCTTCCGAAAATAAATGGTCTCAGTAAAAAGAAAGTGACTTGGAAAAAAGAAGGTGAAGATCCTGGCTAGAGGAACAGTTCTGAAAGTGGGGGAAAGTCCTAGAGACCACAGGGCTGCATGCAGGTGAATGCCAGGGGATGGCTTTCCTGGATGGACAGTGATGTGCCCTCTGGGGAGGGAAGTTGAGACCTAGTGGATGTAACACTGGGGTAGTGGCAGGAGTATGTGAAATAATTAAGAAGGGTAAAAGTTCTAATCTTGTTGGTTGTTAAGTAACCCTCAGTTCCCATATCCACCATGGGTTGTCATTTGCTCTGTCTCACCCATGACACTGCCCTTTTTTAAGCAGTCTGCATTTCCTGGGCTAGAGATGGTGTCGGCTCATGTGATTTTTGTACATTTCTTTGCTGCTGTGACAGAAAAGATTAAAAAGAACATTGTCATATAATTACTGTTTTCCTCCAAAGATTTCTCAGCTGATATAAAAGCACTCCAAAGCACACATTTCAGTGGGAGAGGAACACTGACACTTTTAACCTCAAAATAGGCACCTGAAAGAGTAATGCAGTATAAAAGGTAGACACTGATCTGGTTTAAAAACCTGCTGATATTCTAAATACTTGTGAAAAGGAAAGGCCTTTTCTAGGTATAATAAAACCAGCTAATATAGAAACTCATCAATATTAACTGCAAACTGTTAAAATGTGTGCAATTAAGAAAAATTATCAGGAATACAATCGATTTACAATGTGTAGTAATAGTTATTTTTCAAGCAACTTGTCCTCTAACAGGGGCATGCCTTTGAGTGACTAAGTCCTTTTCATGGTGTGAAGTGAAGCACTGGAGATTTGCAGTGACATCTTACATCTTACTGGGTGTTAAGCTCATCTGGATAATAAGCACTAGTCTCATGTTAGCAATCTGCTTCTTTCTCCTCTGTCTCCACAATAAATTCTTGACAACCCCTTCTGATGGCCAGATATTTGCTTCATAAACATGCTAAGCTGTCCATGTGGACATAGCTTTTTCTCACTGTTTTCAACAAAGTCTGGTAAGCAGAGCCAAGGAAAGTCAGAGATTTCTAGTTCCTCATTTATAAAGACCCACTTTCTTTGGCAGTACAATACCTCGAGGCAGCTCAGGTCAAGCATTTTGTTCTGACAACATTTCAGCAATGTAGTCATAAAAGCTGCAAACAGTTATCTTCTCAGAGAAACTTACTGGTGAGGGGAGCAACCCAAATTGAAAGGACTCTGGCTGTGGTATAACTCTTGCAAGGAAATGGAGGCTGTCACTAGATTGGCAGGTTAATTCCTTTTCACTTTTTACTGCTAAATATTAACAGTCCTGGTTTAGAACAATAGTAAATTATTCTTATTTTCTGCAGGGTAAGCCTGTACTTTTTTATGGTTTGGATTATTTTGCAGACTGTGCCCATTGCCTGTCTACAAAGAATATTCTTGCAGCATCTTTCAGCTTGGTGAAACAAGTATCATGCAAAGCTTCTGAGATTTTCTCAGAAACCAGGCTTTCCAGCTGCTTTTTGTTCTTTGTGAAGGCACTGCAGTTCCTTTCACAGGTCTTGTAAAATTCCACAATACTTTAAGTGAGATCACATACGTAGTGAGTAACATCAGTACTGGAAGTCTGGGGTAATTATCCCAAGACTTTTCACTTTTTCCCATCCCACCACTTTCTTGGGAGCTCACAGAAACATTATTGTTGTTGCCATTTGCCTTAGGACTTCAGTAAAGCTGAAGTCATATAAGAACATAACACTGAACTGCAAAAGGTGACACAGTTACCTTAACAAAGGGAACAGTGATCAGATCTATTGCAAATGCTATCCTTGGAAGTAGGTAACAGATCTAGACTTAGTCTCTGGTTGGTACCATGAACTAGGCATGCCTCCAAGTGATAAAACCTCCATTTACTGAGGAAGTGGCAAATAACTCTGTGGTGGACTGCTAGTGACTTTTACTCAGGCACTGTACAAGAGGAATCTGGTTTCTTGCATAACAGTGCTCTTTCAAGGTCACAGCTTGATAAGGCCTATTCATGTTTGCAGAACACCCACACTAAACACATTAGAAAGCCAAGAGTAGGAGAAAGTGCTAAACTCTACACTTCGGGTAAGCTCTACTTACATGAGCTGGCTCTGTAGTGACTTCTGCCTCCGATTTTGTACAGATAGCTGCAGTGAAAGAGAAAACAGCTACTGACAGAAGCACACACACACTTTAGCTCTTTCATCTGCTTACTGCTGTTATCGGGGAGCTGTTTCCTAGCTAGGAAACACTATTTTTTGGCATGCCACAATTTCAAGCTACTGTGGAAGTTTGTGTCTGCCTCTCTAGTTGTGGCCAGTGAGGGAGAAAATACAAAAACAAAGATATGGCAACTGGGGCCAAAGAGAGAAATAACTTAATTCCATTAACAGTAAAGCAAATTAAGCCTGACATCTTACAAATTTATTTTCTGTGTCCTGAGCTCTAATCCATATATGTAATCCAAATCTCACCTATGTTTCTTGCAGCACTGCCATCACCATATCCCCATTCTTTGTCTTTCCTAAATCCTCCTCTCCTCAAGCTCCTCTTAGACTGGCTTGTTCTGTTCATATAACATCCAAAGATCTACTTATGTCCCTTGTTTCCAGCCTTCAGGCTTCCTGCTGAACACAAAGTGAGCACATGGAATGAAGAGCTACAGGCACAGTCAGTGGTTAACCAGCTGCTGTCAGAAAGAAGTCTCAGCTGAGTTCCTCCTGCTGCTCCTCTTTCTTGCTCTCATCCAGTCACCTGTCAGATCTTCATGCCTTGGAGATCTCTGCTCATCCATCCCTTTTGCTGAAACTGGCCAACCTGTTCAAAACTCTTTGACAAAGACTTTATTTACTTAAAACATGAGATTTAAACAAACAAGCAAACCTGTTCTTTCTTTCACTCTCTAAGAAAAATAACCAACTCAGAAGAGTGTGCACACTTAGCATCCATATATACTGGACAGTGAGAACCTACAGAAGTGAGAACCTGGCTAAGGATTGGCGGTGTGTGGCACTCCAAATAACAAAAGAACCACAACAAATCTAGGGAAAAAAAACCTTAGATTCAGCTCTGTATTTCTTCTTAGCCAAGGACAGAGTGTCATTTATACCAAGAGGTTTGTTTGAGATACCAAGCATGAGTGGGACAGCATTCTTGCTGCCACCCTGTATTCCAGGACGGGTTGTGGCTCTGCTGCAGCAGCCCCCCCCACGCCACAGCAGGAGAGGTGTGGGGTGACATACAAAGCATTACTCATCCCTTCTGTCTGCAGATAAGCGATGATAGCAGTTCCAGGCAGCTCTTCCTAACCACTGAGCCCAGAAGGCCCATCACATATGAGAAAGGGGGGACACTGTGCTAGTTCTCAGACATAATTCTGAGTCTCCCCTACCCAGCCTCCCCTGAGCTACAGATGTCATCTGAAAGGCTGCAGACATCTCAACTCTATCTGCATTAACAATTATCAGAAAATTCTGGTCCTCCAGGATTCCTGTGGTCTGCCTGTGCGTGATCAGTGGCAATGCAGTTGGCTGTTGAATCATTCATTGTAGGGAACCTGAGTTAGCAGCACAAAATAATCTTGTCAGGAGACTTCATTCAATAATAAATGAAAAACGAGTCTTGCTTCACAACACTTTCCTAACAACAGCTGTTATGCTAACAGCTCAGTAGATATCTGTACAAATCTTTTTTGTGTACAAAAGTACAAAACTTTTGTCCTGCTGATTTCAGGTTAGGAGTAATAAAAGTGTGAAACTCAGCTGACGACTGTGAAAACCAAGTTCTGGTCTCAATACCAGCCATCAGACATACACCAAGGAATGGAACAGCATACATAGCCACCTTGCTGGGAGAGATCACAAGCCCTACTGCTACCATAAGGGAGGAAGAAAATGCAACAAAGATGATTCATGCTTATAATATTCCCCATGTAAGCATGTGGGAGTACTCTTAGTCTTTTACCATAACCTAGAGAAAAGCAACAACTTGTTTCCAATTCAATAACAGAAGCATATGACATTTTGTATTAGCTTGAGAAATGAGGGAGGACAGTACCAATGTAATTATCTTTTTTGGTGCTCCGTATTTTGCAAATTCATGATATTTACATTCTATATTAGGCCATATAAAGAGCTGCTGTCAGCCAGAAGCAGCAAATAAAAGAGAGTGGAAGAACATATTGGAGAGTCATAAGGAGAAAAGGCCGCATCTTACCAGACTTCTGACTAATAAATACAGCACAGCTACAATGAGATCTTTCTAAGCTGTCATGAAATATTTTGACTTATAGAAAAATAGAAAAGATGAACAAGATTCTCAAGTAAAGATTGATATGAATAACTGGATTTAATGACATGGCATCCTGAAACAGCAACAAACAAGTAGAGAAGGTCTTGTTTCAAGACATATATCCATAGATACTGCACCATGAAGCTGGGACACAACAATCTGATTTTCTCCCCTTAGTTCTAGCAAAACAGTGGCTGAAGCAGATTTGAGGTGCCTTGTTCTTTACTGAGCACTGCCTGTGATCTCCTGGAAGATGCCAAGGGAGCCCAGCCAATTTACACAACCAGAAATCTGCCTGTGAGAAACTATATGCAGAAGCTGTGGTGGAGGAGACTTGTGATACGAAGTTAGGGATGACTGGCAGGATGAGATTACAGCTTCCACCAGCACCTTGAATTTGGAACCTGTATCCTGATTTCTGTGACGGTATGTCAGCATTTTTTAAAATGGTACTCCAGAATTAGACCCAGGAAGGGAAGCAGCCATGCTAGGAAGAAGGGGAAAAATTGGGAATTTTACAATATTCATCTCTCTCCATTCCTCAGTGGCATAAAATTACAATTTATACAAATGTCAGTCTAAGCCATTGTATTTCCTGGCCATTCAGATCACTACAACATGGAGAAATCTTTTCATTTGCCTCCTGTATATCTCCAGCCATTCTGGCTACCACAGAGACACTCCCCCATTCTGCACACTTCCCCTGCTGTAACTCCACGTGAGTTACAGCCCAGAGTGCAACTACAGAAACCTAAGTTTAGATCATTTGTTTCTGAAGCTGTGCTGCTGCCAGCACAACTCCACTGAAAGAACAGCTTATTAAGGGCACATTTCTCCTTATATATATGTATTTTTATCATTTTATAGCTCATCGCCAAGTGCAAGAGTTCAAGTTATTGTAGCTCTAGCAGGCTGATGGAGATGAGCCAGTTTTTACCATCAGAATCCTGGCTGCACTTCCACGTTCCTGTCCACCCACTTGTCTGTATTGTTCCACAAAACCACCTCATGCCTGGGCTATTTATTTTCAAATGTGTTACATTTCTCTCTAATTACAGTGAATGAGTAGATGGACTTGCTAGTTCTATCTGAAACATGCTAATTGTAGCATCAGCTAAATCATTTCAGGAAAAAAAAGATCAGTTCTGAATAAAGAGCACAGTGAATGAAGGAGTAAAACACGACCATGCAGTAGTCCTGATAATTCAGGAATGTGAGTCAAGTGTTTCAGAAAGTTTGAGTATTTGGGAAAATTGGTTTCTGGCAGTGTACAGAGAAAAAATAAAATTAAAAATACCCCTCCAGGCTGCTTGCTAATGCAGTTGAATGCAATTTGTTTCTTTATATAGCTTGCAGCGTACAAAACTTTGCAAAGAGAGTCAGTTGATGAAAGGGATGAGTCAGTGACTTAGAGAAGGAAAGAGGATTGGGTACACGTGGGGTAGCAGGCATGACATGGCAGTCCTTTGCTGTAGAACACTGCAAAAGTGCAAACCCAAGGAGACTTGGGGTTTGTCTGCAAGGGGTCACTTGGTAAGTTAAGCCAATTCATATAACCATGGGAAATCAACATGCATTAAAGCCTCAAATGGGTGTCCTCATTTAGGATTAAAATGGTCCTAATAGGACTAAAGTGGTCCTTAATCCTTTGGGATTTAGTCCTTGGTGAAAGAGTGTTCTGAGTTAATTCAAAGGCATTTTGTAGGATGAAATCTTCAACATGAAGGTTTCTCCCTTTTTAAGTTATGCCAACTGACTTCATTCTTCTTCTAGGCTTACTATAACATTGCTGATTTTCCCCATGAAACACATCCCTAATTTGAAATAAGAGCATTGGGACTGATAGGATGTAACGAGTCTTGGGCAAACTGTCACCAAAGCACTGGAGCACTGGAGACTGCATAATACCATTCAGAGAACAGGTAAAACCAGAGCAAGATCACTAAGAAAACCTGCCCTGAGATAAAAATGTCCAGGCAAAAGCCCAGTGGTAGCTACTGTGGAAACAGCACAAAAATTCCTGTTCCCAGGGTAAACCACCTTTGTGGAAAGTGGGGAGCAGTCATGATGGTGTTTGGGGGGAGAAAGCAGTGCTTGCCACGATCACTTCCCTATCCCAGCATACAAAATACGCTCTGGTACTTACAGATAAGGAGAACTACAATCCTCCTCATTTCCTCCTGCAAATCCATCTCTGCAAGGCCTAAGAAGATAAACCCAGAGGAAGCAGGACATACCGATCTTCATGGCATAGCCCCCTTCCAGCCTTCTGCACTTGGCTTCAAGAGGGGATGTCAGCACTGCATGCTCAGCTTGTGCAGAACAGCACTCGTCTGCTAGAGCCTGGACATGGCTCAGGTTAATTTTGCACAGACCCTGCAGCTGCTCCAGGGTAGTGGCTTCCTTAAGAACAGCCAGCAAATTAAAACTGACATTATTAAAGGAGGAAAATGTCAATCCCTTCTCCACTCCCAAGGCAGCACAAAAAGTACGGGGATTATTCCTGACACTTGCACACCTCCTTCACTCTTGTTTTAAAATCTTCCATGAGGAAGATAAAAAAGCCATTTATTTTCTAATGAGGAAAGCTAAAACTGACACTGATAGAAACCATGTGGGTTGCATCAGGCTTTGAATATTTTGAAATGCTTACTTAATCTTGTAACATGCACTTACCTGCAGTTTGGGATTGCCTGCTCCTGCTATCAGTTGCAGCAAATGTTTTCTCCATTCTGACTTTTGCATGAGCTGAAGTGTGGGGAGACATTTCCCCACAGCTTCACTCATGGTGAAGAACTGGGCCCCAGGCTCTGCAGGTCAGGTGTGCTGGCCTCCTCTAACATATATGTGCTGGAGAGTCCTAACAGTGCTCTTATATTCCTATGTAATGGCTTCTGAGTGAAACATACTTGGGTGGCAAATGATTGTCTAATTTTGGTGGTGAGACAGGCCAGGCAGAGGATCAGGGCTAGCACAATCAAATCTCTGAATGACAGTAAATAGTTAAACACAGTTTGGAGTGCTGAGACCAGCTACCACTGTTCAGTCCTGGGACAGTGAGACAATTCAGGGCAGACACTGAAGAACGGGTTCATTACAGGTAGGGGAATACAACATCTGCTGATATTCCTAACAGAGAGTGCAGCTTATCAGCCACAAATGGTACTTTGTAGAGGATGCTCTCGAGCTTGTCTCTCTTTGATGATGGGGGATGTCATTGAACAAATCTGATCAGTGCAGGAATGGAAACTTCCTTACATCATGTTATAGCCACCTGCTGGTGTGACAATCAGGCCCAGAGGAATGAGAAACAACAGGTAGGGGACTACCTGTGTGTATGTGGCTGTAATTCATACAGAGGGAAAGAAAACAAACTTGGTATTTTCAGTATCAAGATGAATTTGTCTGGTCTAGCAGCAGTGAGACAGGAATGTTTGATGGACTTCTCTGATCATTGCAGCGGCTGAAAGCATGTCTGAAAAGAGTCTCTAGAAAAGAAGAACATGGATTTTCTCTGGAGTGCTGTTGAGAAACTATCTGTGTTTCTGGAAGGACAAAGTGAACAGAGCAGAGCAAAAATGCAAGGGACACAGAATAGGCTTGTGCTGCTGCAGCACTCCTTGCACCCTTGCAGCGAGGATAAATACGCAGCCTGTGAAATCTGGTGAGCTGGTATTAGCATTCAGCCTCTTTAAGGCACAGCTTTCTAATCCAGGCGTCACACAGAAGAGAGAGAGAAGGGTGAAGTGCTCAAGGAGAGGGAGAAGGGTGAAGAAGGGAAATGAAAGTGGGATGCAAAGGTGAATGCAGAAAGGACAGGCTGGAGGAAGAACAGTAAGATACAAGACAAAGCCAGTGAACATTTCCTATGTTTCTTTCTCTTGGCAGAATTAGGATGGAAAAAGGCAATCTCTCAGGAAAAAAGGAAATGAGAGCTCTCTTATGTTACACAGCATTTCGGCAAAAGGTAAAAGTAGAGTCATGTTTGTAAAGCTGGACTCTGAGTGCCAGCTTGGCACCTTCAGTATCAGTACCCAAGTGCAAACTCAAAGGGTACTAGGTAGAATGGTTTATCTCCTCTGTTATTTCTTTTCAACAATCACTTTAATTTCTTATTAATGCCCTGCTTACCAAACATGATCTCAGTGCAGGTTTTAGACAGTATATTCTTTAACATATTCTTTATACTTTCCTTTTTTAACTTTAGTACTAAAAAAAAAAAAGAAAAATCACAGAGCAAGCAGAGTTTGACTTTTGCTGCTTAAGACAAGTTGGCATGTAGTCCACAAACACACCACCAGCTCTGCCCTTTTCAAGGGCACTCTGCCCAGAGTGCAGTGCAAAACTGCCCTAAGGAGGGCTGAATCTGGGTCATAATCTTGCAACAAACAGCTTCCTTCAAGAATAAATCACAACCATTTTCATCTCATTGTATTTCTGATCATCCTTTAAACAGCAGATATCTGGAACACTTGCAGTGAGTTCTGCAGAGGACATGGGTGAAGGTTAAGCAGAGCTATGTGCATTCTGGAAAATGAGTTTATGAGACGCAGGGATGAAGATATTCTCTTTTTTTTTGAGCTACCCATTATACCTCTACACCTAAACATTAATTGCTGCTGTCCAGAGTAAACTGATTTGCCTTAAGATAAATGTTACAGTCTGTGATCAGCAATCTATTGCTCAGTGTTAAATTAGATTTTCAAGTTTATTTCTGCACTGCAAAACTTGCCGCATCACAATCAGACAATGCCAAAAAGGATTTCTTGTCATTTGGCTGAAGGAAAATGAGTGTTCCCCAGTAAACAGCTTTATTACCGAGTCCACTGACAGTACATCCAATACACAGGCCTTGTGCTTTTTGAATTGCACCTCATGCATAGTTAAATACCCGGTATTGCTCATTTAGCCTTCTCATATCTGCCTGTAGTTCTAATAAGCTAAGCATTAATGCTGATTCAAAGAACTGCACTCACTCAGTATGAAATTTGGCACACTATTCTTTCTCTCTCAGGACAGGCAGAGCCTGGCGTAAAAACAGATTTCCAGCAGTCAAAGCAAAAGATTATATACTATCCTATTGCATTAGGCCTAGCTAATCCCACAAGCTTTCTGAACAATATGTGGAGGTGCAGTGGATCTTCTGCTGACATTTTCCTAATGTAGCTTATAGAAGAACTGAGTCTTGATGACAAGAGAATGGGGCAAAATCAATAGCAAAGCTCCTGGTGCTGGGCAAAGCATTGGCTGTAATGACTGCAGAATCTCCCCAGGCATTTCCACTGGCACTTGACACAAGCTGCCCTGCACAGCCAATTCCCTTCCAGAGGAGGGGCAGGATCCTGCTCTGCTCAGGCTAGAGAAACAAACAAATCAATATCCAGATCAATGTTCCTAGTCAGCCATGGCTACTCACCTGCCTCTCCTCTTGTAGAGGAGTCTGGTCGAGAGCCAAAGATGCAAAGGTCTCTTGACTTCGCTTGTCATTTATGACCAACCGTGTCCCTTGGAAGGCTGCAGGACACTGTGCATGGATTTCTAACAGGCTGGATTGCCTGGTGAATTGCCTGGGGGAGGCAGTCAGTGCTTTTCCCCTCAGAAAAACTGCACACCTCTCCATGCCAGAACACGGTACCTGGCTGTGCCACCTGACCTAGTGCTAAATGAGCAGAGGAATCCAAGCTAGTTTCTCGGCAGGAGAACTTGGCTCTTGAGAAGCAGTCTGCTAATGCAGCTCTTTCCTTTTTGATAGCAATGCTAGCTCAGTAAGAATTAGTCTGGAAATCTACATCATGCTGCATTGTGCAGCACAGGCATACCTAAACCTTAGAGTGAAAAGCCAGAGCGAACATAGAGCAGAAGAGAATACTAGAGCTCACATTTCGGCCGCCAACTCGGTGTATGGAAACGTTGCTGCTTCAAGGAGTTTTTACTTAATTACTGAAACATCCTTTTAAGCAGGCCTTCTCCTAAGCACAAATTCAAGAAATAGAGGAAGCTGATCAGAAATTAAAATACTGTTGTCAAGACCCCAGTAATGTGCCTGTCCTATGAGGCACGAGAGTTTCTTTAAAACTTCCAGTTAAAGCTAAACCTGTGCTTCAGATGTTCCTGGACATGTATTTACTATCAGAAGATAGAAACTTTCTATATATTTACATATAAGCAACATTTTGGTTATTACTGAACCATAGGTCAATAATATTAAAAGGAACACAGAGCTTGGATAGTGATATTCCCCACTCCATATTTCCAAAGCAACTTTCATCAGAAGATGACACTATAGGACTACCCATTTTAGCAATGAAAGATGCTTCCAAGAATTGCTCTTATTTTACGAGTTTTCAAATAAGGCTTAGCTCAATGACTTATTTAGTGCTACCAGAGATACTCTTTGCTTTGAAATTCCTCCAAAGAAAATGGGACCATGGGTGTTCTCTTTCTTCTGCATGAGAGCAAATTAAAGAAATTAAAGGATTCATCTCTTTATGACAAATAAGATACAAAGCTCGAAACCATATGAAAGAGAGCATAATTTGCTTGGGCATTTTGGTAAGTGTGGTTTCAACTGAGTAATCTATAATTGTATGTCCTTCTGGTATGTATGTTCTCATTACTAAAGAAGTAACTGCATAATTAATAATATGAAACTTCCCTATAGTTTTCAGTTGTTATTTCTTGGTTATTGCGGAGAATGAGACCACAGGCATGTGAAAATGCTCAGCTGAAGAGCTAATCAGAGCGAAAATTAGACCCCATTCCTGCAGCTGCTGCCTGTGGAGACACAGCACTTTGCTATTGTAATATTGCTTTTTGCTGTAAGATTACTTTTTTGAATTTTTATGGACTTTCAGCTGTATAAGTGCAAGATCAGCCAGCTTTTCAGAATGAAAAAAATAAAGAAAAAGAAAAGAGGCTGGTGTAGGCTGTATTCAAAGGAACAGAATCTATAGCAAGGGAAACAAGCTATTAGTCACTCACAGGGCAGAGTGCTAAACAATAAAACAGAGCCAATAACATCCTAGTCCTGCTCTGAATCTTACTTTCTGTTCCTCCAGCATCATCCTATTATGTCTAGCTGAATTTTCTGTATTCTTCTTAATTTTTCATACTTTTCAATGAAACTCTTTGGACCTTTCAAATTGCATTTTCTTTGCTCCTTCCTAAAGCCTTCTGTTTTCCTTATGACTTTGTCTCCCTTAAGTGCTGTCTCCCCAGTAAGCATCATCAGGTCTGTCTCCCTAATTGCCATGTGATCAACAGCTTTCCTTCCCCTTGACTATCTCCAGTTCTTTCATCCTCCTCTTCATGAAATAAAAGTCCTAGGGACCTTTTTTCTCCCATGAAATCTCTTCACCTTTCCCTCATCCCCTTCCATGTTTCCCTTACTCCTTTCCACAACTGAATTTTCATCCTTTTATTTCAGTGCCTGCACATTTCTCCATCCTCGTGCTGGATGTGGAGCACACCAACCACCTCCATGATTTGTACTTTCTTTCCTCTCTACACCCTCACCAAATGTGAATGATGTAGCTGATTTTTCAGTGACTCAAGGAGACTGTGCTGGTTTTGGTGACATTGCAGCTCCTTCAGGGATGCTAGAGCCCATGTTCAGTAACCAGCAGCAAGGACAGATACATGCATCCAATGCCTGCAGGCGGCAAGAGGGAGCAGAGCCTTTCATTGCACAGGCAGTTCTTTAGTGCCACAGGGTGGTCTGTAGTGACTGAGGAGGGGAATACCATTTCCACAATACAAGCTTTTGTGTGTATATGTGTTGTTGTTTAATTGCCATTATTGTTGAAAACATTAGTAAAAAGTTAAATCTGAGCAACAGCTGAGTATCTGCAGCACAAACTTTGTGCATTTCCAGTTCCCACTGTTAACTGATACAGTGCCCTTTTCCATCCCTCAAGGACTTGCCGATTTCTTGTCCCCACCCTTTTCACTGTAACGAGTAGGCTCTATTTTAGCTTGACTTTATTTACTTCCTCTGTCTTCTCAAATTTCTTTAAACTTAAATTTTTCATCCCTTTTAGTATGACAGCAACAGTACCCAGCTCCATTAAGAAGAGCTATTGACTCTGTTAGGATGAGGGAACAGCAAATGAGGCTTGCACAACTTCTCCAACTGCCTGAGAAGTCTGCTTTACACCAGCTGCTCCCAGGCCTGGGCACAGGGAAGACTGGTCCTGGTAGACCTGCAGCACCTCAGGCATTGCAGCTGTTGAGATGCTGTCCTGGGTACTCTTAGCTCTGGGTGAGATGCTGTCCTGGGTACTCTTAGCTCTGGTGAGATGTGCTTAGTCTCTGCAGCTACCCAGAACCAGTTAGGACATGGGAACAGTCTGCCTGCCTTTCCTCTCCTTTTCCAGTCCCTGCAGGTGAAGGGAAGGCTTATATTACATGGTTATGTTCCCTTGCTGTCTGCCAAGTGTCGTATCTGTATCTCTTCCTGTCTGAAGTCATATCTGAAAACGTAATTGTGGCAAGACTGGACAGGGACATCAAACCACCTGCCTCTCATGCTTTTCTGCAGGATTTGAGTTCAGATTCCTGGTCCTTCAGATTTCTAGACCTTCTGCCTTTGCCCCCTCTACTTTAAAGAACATGCACTCTACCCACATCTAAATACTCTAAGTTTTGCTCATCTTGGGCCCAAATTCTCTCCCTCCTGCTTTTACTTCAGTCTAGATTTACACTGTGCCTTACATTTATGCCTTGTTTGTATCACTGTAAAACAAGAGAAAATTAAACCTTACAACTGTAAACAAGAAGTCCCCAGAGACACAGTAGTGTTCTTACTCACTTTGATTTTTTTTTTACGGTAAGTAAAAGATAATTGGAAAAGCCTAATTGAAATTGATCCTGATTTTCTGAAACACTGAATGATGATGACCTAAATCAAAATTAAAGCTGTTATTCATGCAACAATCATGGGACTGAAAACAAAATAATTGTCAAAACAGCTAAGAAATATCAATATTGTTTTACTGGCTGAGGAAATAACAGCAGTCTTCAAGCTGCAGAGAGGTATAGTCTTATTCAGTTAGGTGGCTCACAGAAATCCAAGAGATCTGTCCTGCTGTACCCAGAATGGATAATGTCACAGAAGCCTAATATCAGCGTGGCAGTAGCAGTAACAGCAGTTTAGGAGAAGGCTCACTGTTGGCTAGATGGGAATCAGAGATCATCGACAAATCCAGCCAGGGCTGCAGAAAGGACTGATGAGAATTACGTAAGGTTTTGTGTATAGAGGTGAGGATGGAGGAGAAGCAGAAGGAAACAGTTCAACCCCCCATCCCAAAACTGAATCGACCCTGAACAAAATTATAAAAGCCATGAAGGAACAAAATTTATAATAGCTTTCTTTTTCTATTGTGTACAAAAAAGTCTAAAAGACTTTTTTATAAAGAAACTGGGCAACATAAAGAGCCTGTGAGACGTGCCTGTGGTTTTAATTATATATGAATATTCTGCAAAATGGTTTTTAAAATGAAAAAGTAAGTGCAATAACAATTCTTCATGCTATTCTAAAGAACAGCAGTAATCTGAAATGCTTTTAGACCTGCTGCCCTAAACTAGCTGCCAGTGCAAGTTAGCTTAAATATTCAGAAAGTTTTGTCGTTCCCTGATACGTGCCAAAGTAGAGCTCGCCTTCCTGTAAGTGATAACTTTTAATGCTGTTAATGAAGTCATGTTCTGCTAATGCATTCAATATTTTTCTTGGAGCAAGAACCACAGCTTTCTGGATTTCAGTCTATAGTTGTGGTGCCATCCTTTTTGATTTTCATAGCTGCTTCTAGGTTGTAGATTAGCCATTAAACTTAACAGCAATGACAGTTCTGGAAAGATAGTAATACTGTATGCTGGAAATGATTATCAAAGCCTTTATTACTTGAGTGCTTAGAAATAGAGAAGCACTGTAATGTCTAAATCCCACGAAAGCTGATTATTTTCCTCCTGAGCTGCAGATGCAGATCAAGAAAATGCACATGAATAGTAGGAAAGAAGCTGCAAAAGCAGGACTTCTGAAAACATTGTCCTGAGCTAGATATCTTTATTCAGGATCCTATTTATCAATTCTGAACTGCTAGGAACCATTACTTTAAAACCAAACAAGCAAACAAAAAACTAAAACACTCAGTGCACAGAGTCTGCAATTATTATTGTAGTAACTCATACGGTACAGACTATTAACCTCTCATGATCTGTACATAAAGTGTAAAGCGAGAGAATATAGAACATGTATATGAGATAACAATCAATGAACAAACAGCAGAGTAGTACCAAAAAATGACTTCGTTCAGAGAAAACAGAGAAACCACAACTTTTCCAGAAGGAGCTGGGGTGGGACTGGGAGGAGGCGGGAAGATTCATCCATTCACTGTAGACAAGCTCTTTCCAAATAGACTATTTAATGCTGGATAAATGAAGGATGAAGAGTTGATCCTTCTAGGACATAAATCTGGGATTCCAAGCATAGTATGTCTTTTTAACCAAAGTTGTTGCTTCAGCCATTAAATTATCTTTTCTTGCTGTAAGATTCAACAGCAGCAAAACATTAGCTTCTTTTTAATTACTGGACTGCATCTGCTACATCTTCCATAGCATGTGATTCAAACAAGGAATACAAATACTAGCCTCTGAGCTTTTCCGAGGCAACCTTTGCAGCTAAAGAGAAACAATCCAGGAAGGGACATATAAACAAGAAGCCAACAAAGCTGAAAAACAAAAGTCCAAGCTGACAAATTAAACCCCAGAACTTCAGGCCTGATGTATATATATATAAACACTAGCCTTGCAAGCCCCTGTTGAGATGCTTTACTGCAGTGGACTACACTCAACTTTCCCAGCCCATACAGTGGCCAGAAGAAGTTTCTTATTTTGGTCATGGTGACAGGGAACTAAACCCAAGGCGAATATGGAGAGTAAATCCTGAGTGTAGGAGACAAACTTCAGGCAGAATGTGTGACATGCACACATTAATTTATAGTTGACTCCTGTAGTTTTTCTTAGGTCTTGGATTTCCTGAGACTGACAGGAAATAAACAGTTGAGTTCACACCTCTGACATGCTTTATACATGTTGGGTGGACTTAATGGCACTTGCATTTTCTGTGATTAGACATTGGCAGGTTCACAGCCTTATATATATCCATTAAAGCACAAGAGAAACACCCTAGCATTTCTGAACTAACCCAAGTCTATTCAGTACTTACAAAATTGCCTGTAGCAATAGCTTGGCAAGACAGAAAATTTCCACCTACTTGCAAATTTTAAATAGATGGATATTCGCTCACAGTTAGAAAGTTCAAAGCTTTTAATTTTACAATTGTAAGTGGATATCACTCCTGAGAGTAGTGAAAACTCTGCTTCTATTAATCAAATAAAACCCCTGCACTTCTTAAAGCTTACAGAATCATAGAATAGTTAGGGTTGGAAAAGACCTTAAGATCATCAAGTTCCAACCCCCCTGCCATGGACAGGGACACCTCACACTAAACCATGTCAACCAAGGCTCTGTCCAACCTGGCCTTGAACACTGCCAGGGATGGAGCATTCACAGCTTCCCTGGGCAACCCATTCCAGTGCCTCACCACCCTTACAGTAAAGAACTTCTTCCTTGTATCCAATTTAAACTTCCCCTGTTCAAGTTTGAACCCATTACCCCTTGTCTTATCACTACAGGCCCTAATGAAGAGTCCATCCCCAGCATCCTTATAGGCCCCCTTCAGGCACTGGAAGGCTGCTATGAGGTCTCCACGCAGCCTTCTCTTCTCCAGGCTGAACAGCCCCAACTTTCTCAGCCTGTCTTCATATGGGAAGTACTCCAATCCCCTAAGCATCCTCCTGGACTTGTTCCAACAGTTCCATGTCCTTGCAAAGAAACAGTTTCAGAGACAGGCACAAGAGTGTGCAGACTTGGACTGGTTCCTGCTGAAACAGACATTTACTGGAAAAGATGGGCTTAGGCAACAAAATAACAGGCTTTCCTTTAAATGGTGGCTTCACAATAAGGGAGAGGGTCTCCTCTGTGGCTGGGGATAAACCATAGGCATGAACAAGCCACAGGAAAAAGAGAAAGTCTCACCTGTATGGAGTACATCCACAGGTGTTGAAAAGAGCTCTATAAAGCAATCACAGCTCACTAGCCCCTCTCTTTTCCATCCTCCATGTGTGGGAGAGAGACAAGGGCTTCAGTTAAACCAAAATAAAAGAAAAATTGAGATGCCATTGTGTTCATGCAGGAGCTCCCTTAAAATAGCTTAAAACAAGCTGAAAGTTTTAGCCATCACTGCAGCCATATATTTGATTCTGTGGAGACATGTAGTTGAGGCCTGCAAAGGAAATCAGCATGGGCCACCAGAGGATCAAACATCGCATAATTTCATCAATGTTTTCTTGTTCTAATATGAAACTTCCATGTTAGAGGTTCTCATCATGCTGGTATAAAGCTTTTGTTTAGACTTACGCACCTGTGCTACTGGAAGTTAAACTACCTCTGAAACCTCTGGATGTTGAGTGCCCTCATAAAATGTACACTTGATATTTACCACTGTTTTCAGTGAAGTTACAAGCTCTCAGATTACCTCAGGTCCGTAAATGAAGAGAAAGTGAGCATATGGTGTGCACCAGTAAAATTAATTTCTGTGCATGAAGTAATAAGAAATATGCGATTATTACCCAGTATTTGTAGTCCCTCAGAGTCACCTTCAAGCAGTCAGAGAAACAGGAAAAAAAGCATAGCCCTTGTGATTTTACTAGTGTATTCTTCCACAAGGAAGTGACTGACTGGGCCATTCAGAGACTTTCTAAATGAAAACCTATTAGTTCGTGCAAAACAACCAAACAAATGACCAACCAACAAACACACAACCCAGAAAAACCCACCTGCCCCAGCTGCGATCATCAGTGCTATACAGAGTGCTGGTTCAAATGATGTGAGAAAAATAAAACCAACTGCTTTATCAAAGGAATAGTTTTCTTAAAATCTTGAAATAATTAAGAAAATTCATTGGAAAACATTTTATTAGAGAAAAATATAAATTTGGCTAACCTGATCAATCAGAGCATCCGGCTGCACTATCCAGAAACTGAAAACTGGTGTTAAAAAGCCAGACAGCTAAAGAGCCAGATGGCACTATAATAGATGTGGATTCACTGGGCTTTTGGTCTTTTTATCTTGATGACTTTCTTGATGACTTGAATTTCAACTGAGTTCTGGATTGGCACAGAGCAGCTCAGAGAACGAATATCCTTAAACTAAGAAGAAAATAAATCTGCAATGTAAATGTAATTTAGGTCATGTTCTCCATCAATGCTTTTTTATATACCATGGCTAAGGAACAAAGGCTGTTTTTCATGCTGACTGCTGTATGACTGCTTTCTCCTGTGTAGAGCCCTTCTTGTTGCACTTTTATCTACATTATATCCATCATAGCTACTGAAGATTACTGACCTGTACTTTCCAGATCTGAAGCTGAAGCAAAATTTAAAGCTATGCCATCAGCTGCAGTGTAACTGAAGCATGTTGTGTGAGTGAGAACATTATGCTCTAGTGTTACAGAAGGATCAGAGCTTACAGCCCTGCAAAACATCATTTGATACGTGCACTGAGTAAACATCACACCATTTCTCAGCTGGCTGATTTGCTAATGTGGAATATATATCACTCAAATCAGTGGAATCGAAGTACAGAACTGCTGGAGCCAGGTAGCTTCAATTGGATGACTTCACAGAGATGAAGCAAAATTAACGGCATCCAACCGAAGGGATATTCACTGAACTCACACAGAGCTGCCAGACCTTCAGCTGAAAGTAACCAAGTCTGGTTTTTATTGCTTCTGAGTTTCCACTGCTTTTTCTGTCATACAGTAATACCTGGCTCAGTAGGTTAAAGCACAGGCTCAGTCTTTGTAACTGCTGAACATGTAATGAGAATATGTAATATTTCACCCTGTACTAACCTTGTTTTATTTCAACATTGTTTCCCTTTGTTTCATCAGTGTCATCTTGATGTGTATCCTGTGACCCTGTTCATTTGTAGAAGGCTATGTTCTTGATAGAACATCTGATGTGGAAGTCTCTTTCAACTGAAAAGCTCTCCCTTTGGATTACTTCTTTCTGTGCACATTTCTGATGTGTCACTGCATGCTGGTACAGAGAGATGTCATCTTTCTGAGAATTCAGAGTGACAGCAAACACACATATGAGCTAAATTTTTAATGACTGATCACACTGCTCCTGATAGCGTTGGGCACTGAAAAAACAAGCTTGACTTCCAACATACACATAGACCATGAACTGGGAGGAAGAAAGACAACATGGTCTTTTGAAGAATTGCAAAGGATTCATGTTTGACCGTGTGCCAGAAAACCCATACTGATAGTTAAATTGACATTGATAACCCCCTGAGAAATACCCCAGCTAAGTAAAATATACTACAGTATTGCATTGTAATGTAATATTGACTCAATATTACAAACATGAGTTTTCCTAGGACCTTAAATACTAACAATGCTAGTATTTAGTTTAACCTGTATTACAAAACTTAGCATGGTTTTCAGAGTAATTTGAGTTTATAATCAAACACCATCCATAAAACAGTATTAGCAGGATTTAAAGTTCATTTTTGCTAACAAAGATGCTCGTGATCCTATCTGACTGCTAGTGGAGAAACTAGATGACAATCTGTATATCCATTTCAAGCATAATAGTTCAAGTGCCAGTATCAAAGTGAGCTCCACAGTAGGAACAAAGCCAGAGTATGCATTAGAGATTGCCACTTTTGATTAGGATTCTTTGAGTAGTCAGAAAGAAACATTTTGCATTCTAGCTAAATCTTTTACCATCTGAATAGATGGAAATTTAATACAGGCTTATTTCAAACTTGAGCTAGCCTGATGAAATATGAAACATGAATCAGTGTAAGAATTCACAACACCCTAAACGTATTGCAGACATAACAATGCATTCAGCTGTACTAATCACCTCCGGTGCTTTTGGCTCAGATCTTGCAGTAAAACTGCTTTTTGTACAAATGAACTTCGTCTTTCAAACCGTGAGGTTTGTTCCGATTACCTTCAAGCGCATTAGTGCTTCTGCAGCTTTTTAGTACATTGGCTCCCCCTCCTGTTCATTTGCTGTAAGCAATAGACTGATCAAGTGGTGCCAGTTGCAGAAGTTTCTCAGCATTTACCATGATTGTTTTTTTGGAATCATGTTTATGAGGTTCTCAAGAAGACTGTTTCTCAGGTATCCAAGGGAAGGACACAATCCTTGTTCAATACATAAGAATAGCTGCGTCCAGAGCAGTGGTGTATACAAAAATACAGTGTCATTGTGTGAGGGATAGTTAAAACCCAAGTCCTTTCCAGTGAATTTAAAATAAATATTTTAACCATGAGAAAGGCAATGAAAGAAGGATTTTCAAGTAAAGTCACTATCTGGAAACTTTAAAAACAGCCCACTATCACAGTTAAGAGATGTATAAATTGAAGAGTACATTTGATGAATAGTAAAGTACAAGAAGCTGCCTGCACTTCAGCCAATTCAACAGAAGTATAAAGTGTAACAGTAACAGGTAATATGAAGAAGAGGAAGACCAGATGGGTAAGATAACCAGTGATAATTTTTACATGTGAATTAGAATTAAAATTTGTGGAACTGAATATGTGGTACCTTTCCTTTAAAAACAGCACTGGAAGAACTCCACATCTAATGGCAATAGCAGGTAAACTAAAGAATAATTGGAAATAGTCTTACAGAAACCATGGTGAGATATGCAGAAGTCTGATTTCCATTCCTGTTCTCCAAACAATGAATCAGCACTGGAACAGAAATGCGAGAAAAGCTTTCAGGGAAAGACTGGTTACAGTCAGTGTAGGCACATTCCTGCAATGAAACATGGGTAAGAGCACTTGATGCTTGCGGCTACCAGTGACATGTAAGTGACACCAATGATATTTATAAAATTCAGTGTATGTGGTGCATTTTCCCTGCTTGTCTGGGAGCACCATACACCAGGGAATGCTCACATCATTGTGCTGCAGTAAAAATCCCAACAGAGACATAGTGCAGGTAAAAGCCATGTAAAACTCTGTGCTCTAGTTAGCTGTGTTAAAAAATTAGGATTTAAGAAATCAATAAAAGGAAATATCACATAGATTAAATAACCATCAGACATCTTAAAAATAAATTGTCATCGGTCATAATTCAGTCCACCATTCAGTCACAACTGAATGGGGACGTCAGCAGTGAATTCCTGCAGATTATTGCAAGGATGAGAACACTACTCTTCTATGTTTCCATCAAGAGCTTTTGAGTGCTTCTGACCAAAAGACTGGCACTGTGGTGAAACAGGGACAGCATAGTCTTGCATACAAAAATAGGTTTTAACACATGGAAAGGTAGGGAAAGATGCATCTGGAGAGTCGGTTATTCTCAAAGGAACAAGGCAAGGGCTCACATTGCCTGAGTAAGCTGCAGTGAACAGCATTAATGAGATATAAAACCACCAGAGTAATGACTTCTCTACTGCCAGGTTTATTTTTATCCAAGACTGTTTAAAATTAAATGCATAAACAACCTGGAAAGAATACACCTTCTCCCCTGCTCCAAGGTACATGTTTTGAACGCTGTGCTAGTTAGCTCCTCCTTTGCTCATTTTCCTTCTGTGTCTCCTTTTGCAAAATGACAGCTCCAACAGAGGGTATCGATAATCTTCTTCCCAGCACACACATTCAGTTTGGTGGTTAAGGCAGCCTTCTGGAAATCTGAGGATGTGGATCTGTACCTTGTCACAGAAGCAAACATGTCATCCACATCTCTCACCTTCTGTGACACTTATAGCCAGAAACCAATTATTCAAAAGTTGTCCATCACTATTTCCTGCATTTCGTAACGAAAGAAAGATCATGGAAAAAAACATGCAAGTATTGAATCACACAGAGATGGTGATGACCACCTGATAGCCATTGCAACACTGAAAAGGAACAGGACTTCACATCCTTCCCTAGGGTTAACAATTACTACTGCTAGCTCTGGGCTGCTCACCTCCCAGAATAACCAGGTTTTCAGGACATCACTGAAACGATTCAACTCATCTGATACACGGTAACACAGAGACTTCTGTCGCTTTGGCCCTGGAAGAGTTTTTAGGATGTGTTTTAGATAGAGGCAAAAGATAAAGCTTACTACAGAGGTAAATGTGTGCACTTCAATGACCTTTGATATAGAGAGACTGGAGTATCTGATAGTTCTTAACTATTTAACTACAGTTGTTTAATTTCTATTCTCCCCCATATGAGAAACATAATGTATCATATCTGTTTTGGTATTTATACTATATTAAAAAAAAAGTATTACGTAATCCTGACAAGATTAGAGCTATTAAAATGCACACATCTTTACCTGAAGTGATTATCTACAATTGCACAGATGGCTACAAGTGGAATTTTTCCAAATTAAACTGTTTGTAGCATGATTACACTTGAATCATTAGACTCTGAATAAAAAAAAGAGCTTCTGTATCACTAAATTTCAATGGGATGCAATTACTTCCATCCTTTTAAAAATACCCTGCTATTTCATTTTGGTTTTGAGAAATCATGCTGTGAAACTGTACTTTTGAATTTTACTTTTCCTGTCATTATCAACTGACCAGATCTCGTTCTATAATAAGGTGACCCACTCAGTTGACAAGGGAAAGGCTGTGGATGTTGTCTGCCTAGACTTTAGTAAAGCCTTTTAACACCATTTCCCACAGCATTCTCCTGTTCTGGAGAAACTGGTTGTTCATGGCTTGGACAGGTATATGCTTCACTGGGTAAAAAACTGGCTGGCTGGCTGACTCCAAAGAGTGCTGGTGAATGGAGTTAAATCCCATTAGTGGCTGGTCGCAAGTGGTATTCCCCAGGGCTCAGTACTGGGGCCAGTAACGCTACAAGCTTGGGGAGAAGTGGCTGGAAAGCTGCTAGGTGGAGTGATAGGACAAGAGGTAATGGCCTTGAGCAGCACCAGGGGAGGTTTAGACTAGGTATTAGGGAAAAATTCTTCACAGAGAGAGTTGTCAAACATTGAAACAAGCTGCTCAGGGAAGTGGTGGAGTTGCTATCGCTGGAGGTATTTAAGACATGCAGATGTGGTGCATAGGGACATGATTTAGTGGTGCACTTGGCAGTGCTGGTTAACAGTTTAACTTGACCTCAAAGGTCTTTTCGAACCTAAATGAGTTTATGTTATTGACATATTTATGCATTTGCATAACTACATGTGAAAATATTGCAAGATCAGTTTTAAAGGCATGCCCCATCAGATCTGTGAACTAGTAGCCAAGAACCACTTTTTATGGGATGGTGCAATGTTTGGCAACGGTATCCTGATTCCCTAATTTGGAACTACTGAAATGCCAAGAGTCTAGACTGGTATTGCTACAGGGAAGAAAAAACACTGAAGGGCTTCTTCATAAAACAAGAGCACTTCTTCTCTATAAAACTAGAAAGAACTAAAGCTTGATTTCACAACCAATCTGGACACCTCCCTCCCACCCTCCAAAAAGCCCACCAAGGCACTTTTATTATCTAAACAAGCAATAATCTAACCTTTCATTTCAATATACTTCCTGACCTATGAGTAGAATATACTGTTGTGTTTGTCCAGTGGTAAATGGCTGCTAGCTATCTACTACAAAAAAATCTTTTAAGCTGTTGCTGTCTAGGGCTGTAATTGTAGTTAAGATGAAATCTTGAAGGTCAGAAGGGTCTCTTCCCTGAAATGTAAAGATGCATCCCCAGGACAGAATTTAAGAATTCCATTTTCTCCATCTTCAGTGGTATGTATCAGCTGCACTAGTCTTGGCACTGAGGTCTCTGAGGTAGACAGAGCAAGCCAAGCTGAACTGTGTCCTCTGCTTACTTTGGGCAAAGGGCCACTCTGCTTTCTCCTACGTTTTTCTGCTGATGGATAACTTCCTGTTTGCAAATTGTTGCCTGTACAAAATTAAATGCCACCTTACTGCAAAATCCTCTTCTCTACAGCCTGTTTCTTCTCCAGCTCAACTAGGCAAGAGCAGCTTGGATATTACACAGTCCTTTTTCAACTCATAAAGGTGCTGGCAGAGCAGAAAGCATCACAACTCTCTCCATGCAATCCACCCAATCGTTTCAGAGGACTGCAGAGCCAGGCAAGGTTACATTCGGAGGACTGCTCCACCAGGAACTTGGCACAGTGAAAACTAAGTTCTGCAAAGCCATAAAGGTGTTATGGCACTTCTGAAAACTGGAACAGTAGTATCCTACTACAGTTTGAAGTTTATCTCTTAACAAGCTTTAGCAGAGCTGCTGGTTAATACTAAGTCTGCAAGAACTCTGCTTGTGTATTAGGTAGAAAATCACAACACACACGGTTAGCAATCATTGAAACTTGTTTCATTGCTCACTGAAACATTAATTCTTTTCACTCGTTAATTCTGCATAACAGCCCTTTGAACCTCAGCTATTAATCACAACATTCTAAATTGTTATGACTCAAACTCAGGCAATCATACAGCACAGCTACAGCTTTCAGGCTACTTTTGAGTTTTCTGCCCTGTCGCACTCAGGAAACACAGCAAAAGTGCTGTTAAAGAGAAAACCAGTGAAAGAGCTCAGCTTTGCTCATTCTAGTGCAAAATACTTTCTCGCTTTGCCATGTGTGTTAAGTACTCACACCAACTCCATACTTCTCTTCATGCTGAGCTTCTGCTTGTCTCGTTTCCTAGTGATGGAAAGCTAGATGCCCAAACTTCTGTCTACATTCCCCATTTTTCACTGAATTTCAGACACATACAGCAAACAACTTTTATTTTTTTAATTTTACAGTACTGATTGCTCTGAGTTATGTCTTACTGTCGGTACACAGTAAATACATTCATCTGAACAATTCACTTGGTATGAAAAAAAATGCAGTTAAAACATTAAAAATACCACTTTACACTGTGCAAAACAGAACCTTCAGAAGTAATGACATTGGCTACAGCCAGGCATGGATAAAGACTTTACCTTCAGTATACCAGCACATTTTTCTGGCACCCCTTCATGTGAAATTGCCTGTAACAATAGACTTTAAGTGAGCATTTATGCTGGTTTAAGAAGATTTAATTACACTCAGCTTGGTCTTTAGCACTAACGATGCTTTCTTGTTCTACTCATTCCGCTAAGAATGGCTGTTTTGGAAGATTTACTGAACAAAGGGGCTTCAGTCACATTTCAAAACTGTAGCTGTTTCTGAAGGGGAGATGTACTCTACTGGTGCATGCAGCTGTCAGCCTGGATAAATTAGGTAACATGCTTCCCCTAGATAAAAGAAAAGTGGCTGGGCACAATTGCCATTTCACAAATAGTACTTAAGTCAGATGAAATGCATTCTTAGTGCAAGCTTTAGACAGATTAATATATACCACAACACTTAGCACTGATTAAGTTTAGAAAAATATTATCTTGGGGTGATTTATTTGTTGGGGTTTTTTAAAGTTTTTGTTGCTTTGTTCAGTTTGGGGTTTGGTTTTTTTGTAATCTTTAAAGTAATGTAACAGAAGATGTATGGTGGAAGATGCCAAAAACCACCCTGAAGTAGCTGGGCTTGTCAAAGCTATTATGCTGTTGACAAGTGTTCATTTGATTATTTATATACTTTTTTAAAACAATGAAGAGGCAGGAAATGTTTATTTATATACATTTTTTTAATTCTATGATCAAGAATGCCTGAACATTATCGTCATTTAAATCAACCCAATTACATAGTTTCCATTAAGTTAATGGCTGCCAAGAGTGTACTTCAGTGACCCACCATAAGCATGTCATCTGATGGGCGAGACAGATTTTAAGGTTAGACACAGTATATGTAAAAATAGAAAGTTTAAAAACCAAACTCATCACAGACACTTCCATAACCATCTCCCTTGTGAAATAAATAAGGCAGCAGATAACTTTTACTTTGTGGCACTTTTGAGGTATGCTATTAAGTCTGCTCTCTCAGACTTCTTCTTAATACCAGCAAAAATCATTTTTGTTCCTGGGATGTACTTCTTTGGATTTTCCAAATACTCCATCAGAGTATCCTCACCCCAGGTGATACCTAGAGAGAATTAAAAAAGGATAATTAATGACTTTAAAATCACAAACATTTATGTTCTTGTACTCCATGTTATTTCACTTTTCGTCAGGCTTCAGAAAGTATCACCAAGAATTGAGCATTTTTGTCCCCAGTGATTCAGAAGAGCAGCTCTTAAGTTTACCTTTATTTTTGTTAGCATCCGTGTAAGAGAAGCCCTCAGCTTGCCCAGTCTTGCGTCCAAATATGCCATTCAGGTTGGGTCCAGTCTTATGCTTGCCTCCCTTTTCAACTGTATGGCACTGGGAACATTTCTGGACAAAGATCTTCTTGCCCTTCTCAATATCTCCCATTTTCAGCACTAAACCAAGAATACACACGGAGGTCAGTGTTGCAATTTCAAGGTCACCTATTCAACAGGAACTTTAAAAGCATCCTAATAGTCTATAAAATGGTATGTATGGCCCTCCAGCCTAGTAATTCTCCAGCACACTTTCTATCCACAAGCTTTAGCTCCTGGGTGTGAAGATTAGCACTGATTCATTAGACTATGTAAAAAGCACCAAGGCGATAAACATGCTTTAAGAGCAGGAAAAGCTTCCCCCCCGCCAATGTAACTGCCCCACGGCACTTAAACAGCAAGGAGATAATTGCTGAAGTGTACGTTAAACACGACTTCCACATATAGCCTGTGTATCTGTAACAGGGAAGTTTCCCAGTCACAACCAACCTTGGATAAAGGGTCAAGGCCGTTCACGCGTTTCTCCTGCTGAAAAAACGCACCGGGACCCCTGCTCGGAAGGGGCCGGGGGCAAGCACAACGCCGCCCGGCTCCCCCCGCCTCGGGCCCGCATGCCCCCGAACACCCGCCACCGGCGCCGTTATCTGCACGTGGTGCGGCGACAGCTCCCAAGGGCACCCGCACCTCTCGGCCTGACTCAACCCCGCGGAACCTGACCTTGAAGCGGGAAGTCAGCTCCCGGCCCCGGGGCACCCTCCAAGCGAGCGGCGGGCCCCTGGCACGGCACCCGGGCGGCGGCTGCCGCCTCTCCCAAGGGCGCGCTGGGCGGGCCCCTCCGCGTCACCCCCAGCCGGCAGAGCCCAGGCAGGCCGGGTTCCCACCGCGCTCCTCCGGCGCCCCGGCCGCAGGCTCCCGCGGCGCGGCCATTGGGCCTCGCGGTGACCTTCCGCCGCGCGCCGCGCCCCGGACGCCTCCTTAGGCCGCGGCCCCAGGCTCCCTCGCCTCGGCCCACGCAGGCGGGAATCGACCTCTGAGGACAGAGGAAAGCACCGCCCGCCCCGTCCCGTCCCTCAGCCCTCTCGCCCGGCTGCCCCACCGCCCCGCTCCCACATAACGGTTCCGTTGAGGCCTCGCGCCAGGTATAAGCCCGCATCCGGACCCAGACCATCGAGTCGAGCCCGGGGCCGACCCGGGCCTGTCCCGCCAGCTACTACCCGCACCTGCCTGACCGGCCGCCTCTCTGACGCTGCGCTCACGGCGGTGACCGCAACCTGGGTAACTCCGGTACCGTCCGGCGTCTGAGCCCAAGGACACGCCGTACTCCCCCTATGTAACCCGGTGTTGCCGCAACCAAGCTAAGCCGGCACTCCGCCCACCCCTCCCGGCGTGACAACCAATCGAGTGCCGGCCTGTGGGCCTCTGATTGGTTACAGCACCCGTCCACTAAATGACGTCACGGCGCTGCTCGCTAGCGGGGTAGGTTGCGACCGGCGAACTCCCTACGGCATGACGTCAGACGTAAAGCTGGTACGCAGAAAGACGATGGGGCGGGCGGGAGCGGGCGGGCTCTGGACGCATGCGCAGAGCGGTAGGCGAAGCAAAGGTCGCGCGGGGCCGCGGAAGGACTGCGGCTGCAGAGCGCGGTTCGCATGGCCGCATGGCGGCGCTGTGGGCGGGGCCTGGGCCGTGACGTAATCGGGAGGCGTGGCGCCGTTCCCCCCTGTTGAGTGTGGCAGCTGCGGAGGGGAGGGAGGGGGTCCGCTTGAGGGGTGCCGAGGAGAGCTCTGCCCCGCCCGGTAGCAGGGCCTCGTGTGGTGACACATACCCAGTGGGGAAGAGAAGTGAGCTGTTTGCCTCAGCTGCGGGCAGTAGCACTGCGAGCATCTCCCACGCTCCGGCACTTAAAATACTTCAGTTCCCTGTGTGCGCCTGTGCTGTACTAGAGCGGGTTTAAGTGGCTTCCTGTAGCTGCCTCACCTCAGGTGCCAACGTGAAGGAAGGGGGAATGAGGAGAGGGTGAAACCCCATCAGAGGGTGGCACAATTCTGCAGGCAATTCATAGAGATGTCCATTAAATTGTTACTTCTAGTTTGTGTTTTTTCCAGTGCACACAGTGTCCTGACCATGACATAAACGTTTGTGAAACATTTCACCAGGTATATATAAAATGCTAATCCACTCCTCAACTTTCACATGTCTGTAATCTTCTTAACAGTGCACTTACCACAATAAAACCAATTTCTTATGATACACACCTAACTGCCTGTACTTCATGGGGAGTGAGTGAGTGTGCAATGGAAGCGCTTTAAGTGGGCATCTGATGGCTCCAGCTGTTGCTCAACTCAGATCTCAAATCCTTTCAGACTCCTGGAATCACGAGGTTGAATGGACAGATACCAGTTTAAAAACTAAAGGCATTCACTGTTTCTTTTGTTCCCCGTTTGGCCTTCATGGTGCACTTCACTCACGTTTTCAGACTTTCTACCATGATTGTAAGGACTGTAATTTTATTTAGTAAGGCTTCCATGTCTTGTATGATTCTAGGAGTCAGATGTATGTAACTAATACCAAGACCTGTGATAAGACCCCGGTCTCTTATCCTTAAGAGGAAGGAGCTGAAAGTGCCTTTTAAGCTGCTTTAAGAAATTATAGCAGTGTAAATTCTTAAGCTTCTTTAAGCATTTGCTGTGGACTGATGGGCACTGACAGCCGTTCAAATGTTTTCCCTTTCTTCACAGAAGACAGACTTCAAGCTTCTGTAGCTCTCTTGATTTCTGCTGGGTTTTGCCTTCCAAGTAGATAGGCTTCATACTGAGCATTGCATGCTGAGCTTCATGGTTAACCTTTCTGATGCACGTGGAGGGACACTGTAGCTATGTTACATTAATTTTTCTCCAGGAAGCTGTTGTTGAAAACTGCGTCTGAATTCCAGACAGCGGAATGGCTTTCAGCACTGAAGATCAGTGTACTAACAATCAGCCTGTAAAGCAAACTGTTTGCTTTTCCACGCCTGACCATGCAGATGTCTGCTGTGTGAGTGAGCGCCAGCAGGCATGGTGGAATACCCTTCCATGGAGGTGTGAATGATACAAATGTATTTGTGGGTTTGCAGACTGTATTGTTAGTGGAAGCAGAGGTTCTGCTTGATCTGAAAATACACTAGTTTAGAAGATGTGTTTTCACCACTAAGAAGTATCTTGAGTGGAGAGGACTTGACTTCTTGTTTTAGCCTGTTTGGGCTTTACTAAGTGTGAATCTGGAGCAAGACAGCGCTAAGAACTGGTCTATAAATAGAAGGTGCAAGAAAGAGGGTGTTGTTCAAGACGCTCTGTATTCGACTTCTTGAAACATTCTGTGGTTGTTAGGACAGACAAATAGTGAAATTTTACCTTTCTTTGCTACATATAAACATCTGTAGTGTATATATGTGTGAATCCTGTATGTGTTGTATGACTTCCCCTGTGGCACACAGTATGTTGTGGGACTTCCAGAGGCAATGCTAAATTCAAAGTCAGGGCTTTTCTGGCTTTGTGGATTTGAATCGCTGGAACAAACTAAAATGACCCAGGGCTCATTTTCAACGCTCTGTGATTTTCCTACATGTATTAACATTCATTAGACTTGGTGTGGTTTGCCTAGAAGGTTCATATTTTAGTCCTTCAGTTATTCACTGTGGTTACACCTGAAAAGCTTTTGTCTTTTTACTACCTCAGACCATTACACGCTGGAACAGTAGTTATTTTGCAGTCAGAATTACTGCTATGTAATTTATTTTTGCTTCATGTCCTGAAGGAAGGAAAAATAAATGTGCAAAGTCCAACATGAAAGGAAACATGGCAAAAGAGCGGGCAATTTCTCTTTAAAAGGTACACTGCAGATACAAGAAGATGGCCTTGTTAAGGGCCTAGACTGTAACTCAGGAGCACGTGTTTTGGGTTTATTTCCTCTGTTATGTGGTAAATTTCTTGTTTGGTCTTTGACAAATACCTCAGAACCTATTTCTTGTGTCGAAATCATCAGGGATTAGGTGCTTGAGTGCCTTGGCCTCTTTTCATCCTCTTACTCTAGGGAAGTGAGCCAAAGCTTGAGCTGTTACTAGTTATCAGCTAACTGTGCTGGTGTTGATAAGTCCCTGATTTGTGCTGCAGTCACAGCAGTGTGAGCTGGTTTTAAGAAAAAGCTTGAGTTATGATCTGAGTCATAAATCTTACCTCATCACAAGATAGTACTAATTTGCACCATTGTAGTTTCTGAATTATACTGAGGCTGTCCAGAAGACCTGCACTTCTTTTTTCTTTTATGCCTATGAAATTGTTCGAGAGAAACGTGTATTTCACCATAACTTTTCAAAGCCTGGTTTATCAACATGAAAGAGTGATTCTAGGCTGGTGGTGAAAAGTTCTTGATGCTAGCACCCTTCAAAAATACTCTGTAGTGGCAAACGTATGCTTTGAGGGTTACTTTTCAACACAATAACAGTGCAAGTCTGTTCATTTGGAATGTACAGATGGCTTTATGTTATTCATGTCTTTTAACAGGGCATTTGGATGGAAGACAGGAACCTGCTCATCCAAATGGGAACACAGATGGAAACATTATAAACTGAAGAGTGAATAAAAATGCCTGATGAATGGTGTGCCTCTAATCTCTTCTGTTTGCTGTGTTTTATACAGTCTAAGACAGAAAGGTTAAATGTGCTACTGCTTGAAACAGCTGGAAAGGCAGAGTCTCTGAGGTGCTGCAGTACCACTGTGTATTAGGCTCCTTCTTAAGAGAAAGCTAAATTTATGCACAGCATCTACTTTTTGTGTAACTCTTTCATCAAGCAAGTCTTGGTTTTATTTTAAGCTCTGTTAGTAGTAATATCCTGTGGCAACATATTTATGCTTTGTGCAGTTGTCTCTGACAACATCATGACTTAAGTTTTTTAATATGTGGATTGCATTCAATGCATATTTGTTGTTATTGAAAATATGAAAGCTATTCTCAAATTAAAAAGAACTGCTGCAGCATCATCACATGCGTGTTCTATGAAGATTAAATATTTGGGAGTGGGATATAGAAGTATTTTCTGCACCCCAGAGTGCAGAGTGGCCATTGAAGGATTTGATCTTAGCAGATGAAGGCAGAGCTGTGGTTTTGGAGAGGGTTTTGTAGGGCTGTGGATGCAACTACTTGACACTAGGGGAAAGTGACAGGATATCCTACTGTAAGAGGTTTCAGGTGAAGAGAGAGGCTGAGGATTGCATGGCCAGGATATTTCTGTAGACTCCAGTTATGCCCAGGGTGAGGCAATGCTGCTCACCATTGCAATAAGCACCAAAAAACTGACAGGGAGCACAGGCAGAGAGACACCAGCCAATCCAGCCAGAGCTAGCAGCTGGGAGGTTGCCAGAATACTTCATGGCTGAATCACTCACACAACCTTTATAATGCCATGACTTACTGATAAATTTACTAATGAATTTACCAGGTGTAAAAATGCAAAGTACTTTGTCCTTTATTTGACACTGTGGATTTATGACACAGGTATGTAGATTGATTTGGCAGCCATTTCTTTTATGGTGAGGTGTGTCCAAGACTGGTGTAGGAAAAGGTCTCTGCCATTCCCAGCATCTGGCTGGTGGGGAGCTGGATAGATAAGACAATCCAGGGTTCAGAGTCACTCTTTGTCAACTTAGACCTCCAGCTCAGCATATTGACTCAGTGCCTGTCTTTTCTGTGTTGAGATGCTGGAATACCCTGCTCAATCATTTGTTCTAGGAGCTGCTTGTGGTCTGTCAGATGTCTAGTTACCTGTAGACTCACAGAAGAGTATAATGAGGCCTTGGACATCACTATAAGATAGAAGTGTGGGGAACAACTTCTTTGATCATGGTTTGAGGCAAGTAACACAACAGGGGCATCTTCTTGAATGAGTATAGAGGAGTAGCAAGTACAAAACATAAATGCATGACGTCAGGTAATTTGCAGAGAAGTGGGGAATAGCAAAAAAGGACTTGCAAGTATCAAGAGTTTTCCTAGGATAGGACTGCCTCAACTTCTATTTTACTGTCAGAAAACTCATTCTGAATCCTTATAAGCCAGTGCCTGTAGTGAAAGTAGGCTAAAAAGACAGGTGATTCAAGATAATAATTTAAAAGAAGACCATTTCTGGACTCAAGGCCAAAGTTAATCAAATTAACTCACAAGGACTTTCACATCTGAAAGATTCAGGACCTAGCAATTTGCCAGAAGTTCAGCTTTTCTTAAAAACATAGTTTTGTTGCTTTTGGAAAAGAACTTTAAGGGCTCAAGACTTGAACAACAAATTAAAGGGTATCTGTTTATTAAATCTGTTGTGTTTTTAACTTGAAATCTAGTCTCTTTGCTATTTTTACTGGAAAGCTTAACATAGCAGAGGTATAATAAATGTCCTTGGGCATTGTCTGAATATGATTCCATCTGACAAGAAAACACGCTATGAGACCAGTAATTTCTACTGGCCTCAATTTCTATTTTTAGGAGGCACGGAATCATAGAATCACAGAATGTTTTGGGTTGGAAAGGACCTTAAAGCTCATCCAGTTCCAACCCCCTGTCATGGGCAGGGGCACCTTCCACTATAGCAGGTTGCTCCAAGCCCCATCCAACCTGGACTTGAACACTGCCAGGGATGGAGCATTCACAACTTCACTGGGCAACTTGTGCCAGTGTCTCACCACCTCATAGTAAAGAATTTCTTCCTAATATCTAATCTAAATCTCCCTCTTTAAATTTAAAACCATTCCCAAACATACCACATTTTCAAATTAAAAAAAAACATATTTTTCTTTCTAATGAATCAAACAGAAGAATTTCAGCTATATCCTGTTTGGAGGGGATGACAGTTACCTACTGTGGTAATACCTTTGCTTTGTGTATCTGTGGGAGTGAAAGAATACTGTCCTCTCAATTACATGATCAGTTGGGACATTAGCTTCCGAATAATCCAAACCCTAGAGGAGGAAGTACTTCTGCAGCCACTTTAATGAATATATTGTCAAATTAGTCTCCAAACGTCAACTTAGAATTGAGAAAAGCTCCAAATTAAGACTGCTTTTGTAAAGAGATTTGTATGGCTGGGCTTCCTTATGTAATGATGGTATGCTAATCTAATGTAATCTTCTAACACCTCCACAGTTAAACTGTAGGCCAGACTGGAGAACCTTTCATGAAACAAGAGCACTTGCATGGCCTCACTATTCAGATGAGAGTCTTAAAAAATGAAAGCTTTGCTTACCTGAGGATTTTCAAAGTAGAAACTGTTTATAATGTAAGTAGAAATAACGCCATAGACTGGCAAATTTAGCTCTGTTCTTCCATCTAAAACTTGTATGCTATGGCAGGCTTAATGCTTCTAAGTATATACCCAGTTCTCTGCAGAGCTGTGAGGGTTCTGTGCATAGCAGCAGGAGGAGCAGTTGAATATGAAGCCTTACTAAGCCATAAGAACATGTTCATGATTCATAGATGCATAGGTTGCCTTCACTGAGAGGAAATCACTGCTGCAAGTGATAGCACCCATGGGATGTTTCTGGCAGTGAAGAGGTGGGATTCTTCCCTGCAGAGATCATATACTATTTTTGCTGCCTGTTGTGTCAAGTTTTCGAGACTTTTTGTAATTGCAGGGCTGGTAGTTTTAGAGTCGGGCTTTAACATCACAGCTTCACTGTCTGCCTGTTTTTACATATGACTTTAGGAAGGTGTCAGGTGTTATATAAGAGCAGATGAGGCATTTAGCGCTGTTTGTGACAATGATCAATGCTGGATGCTTTGCAGACACTAGAAACTACCAAGGATGAGCTTATTATTGTACAGCATGAAGTCTGAGAGCACTGAGAACACTTATTCCAAACTACTAGCAGATGCTTTTCTTATGCTGCTGGGATGTGCTCTAAGTCTTTTATAAAAATACTAAGATCTTTGCCTTCATCATATTCCAAGCAGAAAACTAAACAGGTAAATTGAAGCATACTTTCTAAGTTTCTTCTTTTGTCTGATCAATTCAACCAAACAAAAAGTCCCAAAGCTTTTTGCATTCAGGAGCTCACAGATACATGATACAAATGACTGATGAAACTCTATTGTAAATGTACTCATTGCTAAGTTATAGCTTATAGGTTTTTTGGGTTTTGTTTTGTTTGTGTGTTTGCTTGTGGTGTTTGTTTGTTTGTGTGGTGGGTTTTTGTTTGGTTTGGTTTTGGGTTTTGTTTTTTCCCCAAAATTAAGTTCAGATTTCGCAAGTCTTTCTTGGGCATAACTAACCCCACATTTTTAATATTTTTTTCTCTTTTCCAGACTTTTTTTTTGCCTTTTTTGCTACTTCTGAAATGTGCTGAACAAAACTAAATGCAAGATACACAGGGATTATGAAATAACATAATATTCTGTCTTCTCTGCAGCTTAACATCAGTCTCTTCTAAATAGTACTAGAGGCAGAGCAAAAGGCAGGATTCTGCACTTACTTTGAAATCATTCCTCCAGTAGGTAACAACTAATTGAAAACCCGTTTGTGGCTGAGTTGTCTTCAACAGTCTTTGAAACATGTTTCTTCATACTTCACTTTTAAATTTCATCTGTTGTTATTCTGCTTTGTTACTTTTGTACTAATTCCTTTACCTAGTCTCCTGTACTCTTTTTGTGTACTAATAAATTCATTAATTGTCTCTGTTTTAAGAACCAAAAGTCTGATTGTTTCTGCGGTGTGTAAGGGTGGGATAAAAAGTGAGTATCCTCCCAGTTTCTATGGAAAGTAAGCTCACTGACTCCTTTCACATTGTTTTCTTTAGGTCCACATTATTTCCTTATATCCTTATATATTCAGAGTACAGAGGGTATCCTTTGTACTCTGAATACTTGCACAGAAAATAGTGCATTTCTGGGGCACTGTGTCCTGACTGGCCTCCTGAGGATCTCACACATGAATAAAGTAATCAGGAATTTGTTTTTCTGACATGATTCTTTCCTAGTATCTCTTCCTGTAAAGTGGATAAGACTGGCTGGAAGCGTGGTTCTCTTCAAGCCGTATACTCAGTGTATGATCCTGGCAGTCTCCTGTATTCTGGTGATTTGCTTGAAGGGAGAGAGCAATATGCCTGATCTCTTAATGGGATGGTTTAGGAGGCTGCAATGAAAAAACTCTCATTGAAAAATATAATGGTATTTTGCTCCCTCTTCAGGTCCTCTGTGAGTTAACTGAATAATCCCCTATTTAATTAAGCAGTTAAAAACCCCAACACAATGAATGCTGATGTGCTATTTCTGCTTCTCTAATCCCCACTTTGCTGCAGGTCCTTAAGACATTCATTGAACCTATATTAGCAATGTTCCTGAATTCTGGGTAGCTGCAATGTTTATTTGCCAGCACATAGAAAATAGCAGTTTAAACTGATTCTTTGCATTATTTCTGCAAAGCCAGTTGCTAATCTGCGAGATACCTTTTCATTAAATCTTCCTTTGCTACTTCTTTGTTTTCAAAAGGCTTTACAAAAATGATACAAGATGTTTAAATATATTTTATTTGGGTATGTTTCTGTTTGGTTGGTTGTTGTTCACACTTTAGGGCATCCTAAACAGCTCAGTAGGCACAACACAGCAGCACTCTTCTGTCCCTCTCTCTTGCTCTTAACTATTTTTATAACCACCAAGTTAATGCCTGCTCTTAATCAGCTACTATATTGACTACTTGTACTAGGACTAACTCCTAATAACAGATACATGTTTTCTGCAGTTTACCTGATTCATTCTAAAGCTCCTTCAAAGCCCTGCAGGGATTGCTAAATCCCGTTCTGTCTCTACCAGTCTTCATTGTAGTTTAGGTAGTCTCTATGGCCTTTACAGTTCTCTTAAACATTCTTGTCTTAGATGGTGAGGAAAAAAAGAAAGAGGAGTCTGAAATAGAAGCTACAATAGGTCTGACGTAGGAATGTAGGCTTGGACAGGCCACGGTCAACCTTAATGCATGGAAGGTTTGGGAGTGTGCTATGTCCCTGTGTGTACAGGGTACTGCTAACAATATTGGCCTTCAATTCCCTGCAGAGTAGTAGAGGATCCTTTTGACCTGGAAGCTTGGTGCTTGTGAGGGCCTGCAAAGGGCCTTGTCAGGGCAGTAACTATGATCCCCCACTGCTGTTGTCAACCGTGTTATAACTCCTTTCATAAACTGCATTCTGAAGCAGCCTTTTTCCTGATTCTTCATCTATAGAAGAGCTATTCCCCAACCTCCCTGCTGTGACCATTAAAAATCATCTTGTGATTCCCAGCCCAAGTTTATTCCCAGTCAGACTGTAATGCTCATACAGTGGCCTGCCCTTGGCTCACATCCCGTTTCTGGCCTGTGCTTTCTGTCACTTTACACTCCTGACTTAGGCTGACCTAGGCTGACCACAGCATTGTGCCTGAGTAGCTGGCTATGACAGTAGAAACCCTGAATGAAGACAGAGGCATCTGAACACTGTTCTTGCAGAATTGACTCATGGGGACATTGACCTTGAAGCAAATACACAGTGCACCCTTCAAGAGGTCCTACTTGTGAGAGACTAGGCAGAAATATTTCTTTCTATATGGAGGAAGTCACAAGATTTGCCTCATCATCTGAGTCTTTTATTTTAGCAGGGACTACTTATTTTAGCAGACTGTTGTCTGAAACTAGTGAAATAGCTCTGTTAGGAGTCTCCCAGGTAAAGGGAAGCTGCCCAGACATGTATTACTGTTCTGGCATGTAGGGAGCTTAGAGTCAGTCTTTATGCTTTGGAAAAGAAAATACTCTGCTCCACCCCAATGCATGAGATCTAAATGGGTTTAGGTGTCTCATGTTCTCTTTTCCTTTCTTCTATAGGCATTTGTCTTCCCATTTTTGATCTCATATAAGCAGTGTGGTCGTATAAACTGTGACTTGCATTAGTGTGTTTTTTAACTTCTTTAGGAACTGTTGTGAGTGAGACTGAGGATGCTCACTGATGTGTGGCTTTTTAGCTTTCTCAACTACAGTTTGACTCACTGCTTGAATGCTGTTACCCTGTATTAATCATTTGTACTGTTGAGGCTTCAGATACTGGTGCAGAGTTAAAACCACATTACACAGGAACTGTTCAAGCAAAAACTACTTTTGAGTCCTACAACCAAAGAATGGGTTTCAGCAGTTACTGTGCTGAACAATCCAAGTGTTTGGTATTTATGGTATGGTGTTTTAAGTGGAATAATATTGTTCAGATAAAGTAGCATGTGCCACGTTAGGCATCTGCCAATCTCACTTTTGAAGCCAGAGGGTAATAAAACTGCTCACTTTTGAATTAATGTAAACTCCTGGTTTGGATTTTCATTTCCAGGGACAAGCTGTTGAAAATGTTCTTTAAAGCGTTCAAGGGTCCATCATCATAATGTGAAACGTTTTTCATCACACTGGAGAAAAAGCTAGACAGCTTTTCCTTTTCAAATACAGGCATTCAATTATTGGAAACTTGTAAATGCCATTTCAGAAGCAATGTCCTCACTTGGGTTTTGTTTGTTTGCTTGTTTTGGGTGGTTTTTGTTCGCTTGGGTGTTTTGTTTGTTTGGGTGAGTTTTTTTAATTCCAATAGAAGAAAAAAAAAACCAACCAACAACCAGGACAATTTGGGGACTTTCTATCCAGGTCCATTTTTGGACTAAGAAAATAACAGCATCTATCGTAGTTGCCTTGCTAATTGTATGTCTGTGGAGTTTGAACCTGAAAGTGCTGTAAAGCCAGCAGAGCAGGAATCCATTCCTTCTGTTTACCTGCAGAATTGCTTAGTCACTTACAATCAATTAGACCTATGCATGTACTCTGCGTGACAAATGTGTAGGTGTCATTGAATGGCTTAAGCCAGCCCAGGTAATGTTGCATGAGCAAAATGCAGCTCAGCTTGATTTGCTATGCTTATATATCGTGTTATTCTTCATTTGCATGAGTAGCATTTAATATAGATAGTGTCTTCTCATTTTTATACAGGCCACAGAATGTAAAAATTGTTGAGAACATTAAATGTGTCATTTTCCAATATAGATTTATATGTTCTTTATAGTAAATCTTTGCATTAAAGTAGAATCTGATAATGTTCCTGATGGACTCTTCAGGAAGAAAGGCAAATCATGTAAATGGAGGAGGGTGAATCATAGAAACTCTGCCAAACTGGTATAGTTAGTAAGGAAGCAATAGTCTGCAATGGTAATAGGCCACTTATCAAATGCGCAATGGGGAATAAAGACAGTCAGTTGATGAGGTCAGTGGGGTTGTCCTGAACAACACCAGCTGAACATCTAGCCAATATGTTTCAGTCTCTGCTGTGCTGCACGATTCACATGAGAGCTGCCAGCTTGTTTTATGGAAGCTATTACTCATACTTCTCAAGGCAAAAGGTTGTTTGAATTGCTGTCATGTGTTGGTGGCAACTTTAAATAAGATAAAAAATAAGCAGCTAATAACAGTAACTTCCTCCCTGGCAAACCCTGAACAAGTCATTAATTCATTACAGAAGTTCTGTCAACCATCTGTCAGGTCTGATTTAGTGTACCGAATTTGTGCCTCTGTTTAAGAGTGAGCCTTGCACTGTGCTTTTGTATTATCAAAGGGAAGGCTTAATTCTGCTAGAAGAATTTGGTAATACTCTTGCCAGCATTACATGTGGTGGAAACACAAGATTCTTAGTAAATGCATCACTTAACTAGTTCCACATCTTCACCTAGTTCTCCAGTTAATTTGCCAGCTGCTTTCATGTGATAGTTGTCTAGGATAAGGGGATTCATAGGAGCTCTTCCTTAACGGAGATATATTTTATTGTCCCACATTTTTATAGGTTAGGGAAATAAGAACGCACAGTCCCCTGAAAAATCTCAGATAATTTACAGTTCTTGTGGCCTTAATGAATTTCACTGAGAAGTCTAGGGGCTAACACTTTGTCGTCCTGCATTGCTATTCCAAGTAAATTAATATAACCAAAAATGCTTACCTGTGAAGGCCTGACTGTATGCTGTGATCCCCAGAGCCCTTTCAGTGTTCTGTACCATATTGTTCTTGGAGAGAGGTTATGTTCTGGCTCTAAAAGTGGAGTTGGGGGCCATTATCTTTGGTGGATTTGGATAGTGTATTTAACCTTTTCCTTCAGCAAACCTAGGAAGCAGAAGGATAAGAAGAAATAGGTAAAGTATAAACCAAATATGTGTGCTGGATGGAAAAGGCTGTTTTAAAGGACTGAAATAACATGTGTCTTGTTGCCCTCCCCTCCCCAGTTACCTGTTTAGTAAATGCTAGGTGGAAAAATGCCTTCAGTAAGGTATACTCCTGAGGTGGAAGGTTCAACAGGTACACAATTCAGCTGAATTCAATTTAAATAACTTGAAATCCAGTTCTTCAGTGTAGTCTTTCATTATAGCTCTCTGTGTAAAAATATACCTAGAGAAGTTTAAGAAGAAACCTGAAAAAACCAAAAACCCCTATTTTGCTCTTTTCAAGATGAACTATATATTGTAAGTATGTGTGTCCTGGCCAGTGCACAGCCTTCTTAGATTCAGAGCAAGTACTGACAACTTTATGGATTCATGGATTACCTATGGAGAAATAGTTAACATGCTCTAATAGGACATCATTGATCAGCATGACAGATGGATCTGCATTTTAAGCTGCAGTTGTATGCTCACTAAAAAGATGTCTGTGCTGGTGGAAGAGGTTCTTTCTGTGAGCTGCTGTTGATGTCTCTTCTACCTTGGGACACTGACCTCATGGATCTGCAGACAGGATTCATCTTCACAAAATCAGCAGGGTTAGATTAAATCACCCATTTAATCAGCATAAATTAACCCAGCCGTCTTTTCAGAAGCACCCAATGGGTTTATCTGCATCACCAGATCTGCACGGTGAGTTCTCTCAGGCAGAGAGGTGGTGACAAGCAGCTGTGGGCTGGCTCTTATACCAGATAAAGCTGCCTCTGCAGAAGGCCATCTGTCCATGGCCAATTCCATGAGCTCTGGAGTGATTCACATACCAGCAGGGAAGTTTCTTCTTGTATTTTCTGTGTGTGATTTTTACAAAGAGCAGCAATAAACAGTAGAGCTTGAGGAACTGTAAAGCTGGCTCTGAGCTCATCGTGTCACCATCAGAGGAATAACCGAGTGCTACTAGATGCACTAGAAAAATGAAACTGAACTGCATACTTGGAAGAGCTTAATTTCTGACCCTGGGTCTATCACTGCTTTTTTTTTCCCAGGCTTTCTGCCTCAGTTTCCCTATTTACCTCACAATAGTGCTGTATTAACTACATAATAGCTACACTTGAGTTTTGTAAAGCTGAGATGTAGAATAGTTGCAAAGCTTTTAAATACAACCTCCCACTGGTAAAGGTCACCTGAGTGTGGCCTGGGTTATCTGTACCTGACCAGAGGTTTCTCTTTGGTCACTGAAAGCTGGGGTGTCCTGGTGTCAGAAGAAACCAAACTGTATGAAGGGAACAGCAAATGAAGTTGATGTGTTTTCTAGGTGCCAGTGGTAGCACTTCAGCCTCAGCCTAGTACTTCTGAACCTGCTAAGCTTTGCTGGAAATAGGTCTTGGCCTCTGATGATCCCCCTGTTGTGCAGAAATAGGCTTTGTAAGTCCACCTCCACACATGATTTGTGTTTCTTAAACTGACCAATGATAAATGAAAATTGACTAAAAAATGACCACTCCTAGCATGACAAATTCTGTGGAAAGATTTTAAGTTTGAATGGACAAATGCTCCATGAAACAGGGCTTCTGTACCTGATTACATACATAACTGTACAGCACTGTGGTGATGACTAAGGAATGGCAGCTAATGAGTGCGAATTGGCCTCTTACTTAACACTCTAAGCTTTTACTCTGGTGAAAAGCTTCTTATCCATGCCAGTGTATGCTTTTTCTGTTTCACAGAGTTATTGCCAAACCCTTCCTGGCAAACCCTGCCATGGCACACGGAGGTGCTTGCTGGCTTTCTCCAGTGTAAATTCCCCATAACCCTGAGTTGTCAGCAGCTGCCAAGGACTCCTCATCGGTTCATGCAGGTGATCTTTGAAGTCTTCCAAAATTAAGCACCTGTCAAAATCCCAACGTCGTAAAATGACTCCAGGGAAAAGCAGAATAAGAACAAATATTTCATTCCCTTCTCCTCCAGTATATTATGCAAAACACTTTGAGGGTAAAATGCTGCTGCGGTTAAACCCAGACGTGTCGTGATGGCTTACATGGTGTTCTGTAAATAATGGATGTCTAGGGTTTCATCTCAGTCTTCGTAAGGGATGAGCTGTTTTTTCTCCCTGGACCTTGTTCTACCATGTGTGTAATAATAAAGTATATTAAAATATTTGGCTGCAATTTCGGGACTATCTCTTGTCCGCAGCACAGGTAAGGCAGCCATGACTTAGGCCACAAAATTGCTCGTGTTTGATCCTGCTGATGCAATTTTTCCTTTCTCTTTCAGTGTTTTGGATTGTGGAGAATGATTTTCTCTGACAGAAGAGATCAGATACACTAAATAATCCATCTTGCTTTTGTGGAGATTAGGAGCAATGTTAGTAGCTCTGTTGGCTTCTGAGGCTACAAGGTGGTCACATGAGTTGGGTTTATTCATCATTTTCAGTGCTGAAGATATCCTCATGGGGACTGCAACTATCAACACAGAGAGATCTAATTTAAGCCATAATGCTTAGCTTGACCACTGTTACATTAAGATTTTGGCTCTGTTAAGCTGCAGTAGAGGAGAGTCAGGAGTTCAGTAGTGTTTCTAATTAGGTTTCAGGAATACATGGTAAGCCACAAGACTGCTGTCTTGCCTCTGGTCTTCCTCAGAACAACCACATCGTTGGCCTTGGTAGGGATTTTGGGATGCAAAAGCTGATGACTGCTTGCATCGATCCCAGTGTCACAATCCTCAGGTGATCTGGAGTTTGGGAACATGGTGTATCTAGAGCTGTGTGTCTGATAGGGATGAGAAGTAGGAAACTGGGTTGGTTTGAGTTGTCAGGAAGAAGAACAGGAAGAAAGATAATTTCCTTATTTTGCATTTCAGATTTTAACATTAAATATAACACTGTAAGAACTGGGAGAGATGTGAGAATCAGAAAGGTGACATCTTAGTTCTTTAATCCTCTTGCTTAGCTGCAAAGAATTCACAATGATAATTCCTTTGCAGCTTTTGTACAGAATCAGTCATACCAATTCACATTTACTTCCATGTGGCTTGAGGGAAGGAGAATACGGACTTCTGATTCATATCTGATTAATAGTAACTGAATTTGTGCTTGTGAAATCAAAATTTGCCTCAAAGAAGACATGTTTGTTTTTCCCTGGGAGGAAGGAGGATGAAGCTAAAATGGGGAATTTTATGTGGTACTGAGAACCAGGATTTCATGGAGTGCCCATGTTCCTGTAGCTGTTCTTTTCAGCTTTCAATTTTTCATGATGGAATGATTAAAAAAACTTATTAAAATCAGGGAATCCTGAAATCTTCTGAAGAAAATGAAAGCATTAGTTTACTCCAGTAAGAGAGCTTAGCACCCCGTTTGGATTCTTCTACGCTTTACCAGAGCTGCATGCAGCAGCTTACTGAAAACAAACACGTTTCCCCACTGGCTGGATAAAACAAAGTCACAACCTTATACAGGAGCCGAATACATTGGTGTCCTGAGGCTGTGGATCATGGCATAACAAGATTACCAAACTGGGCTTTTCAGAGGCTTCTCTCTCATAAATCTGCGTTATGCATGCTCTTGATCCGTTAGCTGTGCTTGGTAGATGCTCCCAAGCCCTTTAACTCCCATTAGGTAAAGAGGCCATGAACAACACAGCCAAGAAAACCCAATTAGCCCATAGGCAAGTCAGCAAGATCAGAATTGGTTAGGAGAGCAGGTATGCTAGGCAAGTACTGCTAAACTGCTTCTTGAGAGAGGTATTTTTGCCTAGTTGCATTGATGCTGCTTATTGCCAAGGAGCCTACACTGTGCGATTATGGCCATAAGAAGAACAACTTGCCTTTTTATTTTCTTAAGGGACAGTAAGATGTATGTGAAATGTGCTTCCTTAGCTAAACTGCCTGGTCTAAATTAGGGAAGAATAAGTTACCTAGTGACCTGTGTTCATTTGTACCTCCCACACTTTATCTGAATCACTGTAATCAGTATACGTTAGGGACAAATCAAAATGTAAGCAGTGCAGCCAATATTCTTACTGATACCACTCATTACATCAGGAATGTTTTGTGTTGCCAGGTGCCAAAGTCTGAAAAGACACTGGGAACAAGTGATGTGCAGAATGTATTTTTAAAAGGAGAAAGGAAAAAGAATCTAGCCTCTTTCACTTTTGTGTAATAAGCTCTATGTTAATTAACAATGATATGTGCTATTAGTAAAAATATATCCTTTTATCAGTAATGCAAAACAAAAAGACTCCTGTTTATACTTGCAGAGAAAATACGTATCCATGCCATGCTGCTGAATTATTTTATGCTTCAAATAAATTCGAAGAGAGGCAATCAGAAGAAAGCACTAACTTTAAAGGGCAAGAATTTCATCACCAAGTCTAGCTCAGAGTCTTTTGGCAATTGTGCCAAGTCAGAAAAATATCTAAGATTAAAACAATAATTAATTAGCTTAATGGTTCTTTGTGGCATAGTGAAAAAAAGTTAAAAAGACCCTGAACTAACAGTGTATTCGTACTGCACTAATCTCAGTGGTTCGTTTGGAGCTCCAAAATCTTATGTATTTCATGAGAAAGGCTTACTTACAAGGCCTTGCTTGAAAGGTTCATTACCGTGTATGGGTAGGAGAGTAGGCTTTTCTGTTTGCCCTGTGATCACACAAAATTTCTTGATTCTTCAGGCCATATACCAAAATCTTCATATTGCTAAAGAAAAAGAAATCTTCTGTTTCTCAGTGAGGAGAGGGATGTCCAGATGCATTCCCAAGCAGGAGATGGTGATAACTTCTCAGGGCCCCTGCCCTTGCCCAGTTTGAATACAGAACCATATGGGATATTAATAGGCCCCATGGGACTCAATCATTTCAGCCTCAGCAGTTCCTGTGGGTTCTGCTTCCACATCTGGGGGTTACTCCATAGCCTGGCTAATGATTAATAGCTGTGGCACAGGAGCTGCGTCTAAGCTCTCTTCCAGGTAATCTGTGACTCAAGAGCTGCAGCTTGGCCACTCCATCACTTAATTATCCTCCACAAAAGTAGGTGTTGCACAGTTGCAAAGAAGAATTCTTCTCCTTGCTTAGTTCTTACCATACTGATGTGGGTGTTTTGAAAATAAACTTTGAAGTTTAAGTGCCAGATCAGTTTTGTTCATACGTACTGATACAACATACAGACATCATGCGTTTCATTGTGAAATCTCTGGTGGGATGCTATGGGACTCAGTGCAATCAACATAAGGTGTGATATCTCACAAATTACCCTGCCAGCATAACTCACACCTCAGCTGAGCTGAACAAAAGATCTACTTTTAATGTGTGATGCTATGAAGATAACACGGCTTAAACAAAGTGTTGGATTCTGACAACCATTTGTACATTGTGACATTTATAACAACCCGGTACTTCTGATTCAAACTTTGTGTCTGTCTTGGAAATGGAAAGCTTTTACAGACAGAGCCATACTTACGGAACAGCAATCCTTAAAAGTTTATTCCAGAGATACTTTTAATTGTGCTTCTATGTCTACAGTTAGAATTGGTGCCGTAGGTCTACTGGTGCTGCAAACATTTACTGTTTCTTTTCAATTCACATTGTGTTAAATATTACAATTACAATGCAAATATTACAGTTATTAGAGTAACACAATGTGAATTGAAAAGAAACATAAGTATTTTCAGTTTCCATTTCTATTCACACCGTGTTACAATGTGAATTGACACATTCTTCACTGCATTCATTGAGCACATTGTTCCTGATACAAATAGGTATAAATAAGGACAGTCACATCTGCTTTGTGGTCTGGCATGGCAGAAACACTTAAGTGTCTTTATAGAGCGCTTTTCATTATAACATCCAAATTTAAGGCAGCAATAAAATAAGGATGAACATGCATTTTCATGGCTCTTCCATGATTTACAGGAGCTTTGTGAGCTCATGTTGTAAGAGCCAGCAAAGCTTTGCATTTTCAAAGGGGTTTTATCTTCATACAAATCCAGGGAGTGGTCCAGATGGTCACCATCCCATTTCCTCAGTAATGAGTGCACTGCGGGCACTCTTCAAAACCTATTTTAGATAAAACAGATATAAACCAGTTTCATGTGAGAGTATCCTATGGAGACACTGGCTTTGCCTGCAGTAGCTCTGCATCTCCCCTCTGGATGTAGTGCGGAGCACGAGGTGCAGAGACACACTTGCCCAGAAACGGTAATAAAAGACACACTGGAACCTGTATGAACTTTGTGAGAGGCTCCCACTTACCACTATTTTTCTTCTCTCTGACACATGGTAAGAGCCTCTGAACTTTTTCTTCTCTCAAGTGTGGTGTTGGCCTGAAAGGGATGCAGTGTGGGGAGCCTCATGACCTTCATCTTCTTTTCTAGATCAGGTCAGAGTACTTTTCTGTGTCTCTTTCCTGTTAATTTCCCACCTACTCAGTAAATTATGAAGAGAATAAGATGTATCAGACTTGCAGATTTTAACGGGAATGAAATTATGGCTGGAGAATAAAACATTTCACATTAGTAAATTGGCTTTCTCTGCAGCCGTCTTGCAAAGGGAGGGAATCACTTACTGTGCTTAACCTTAAAACCTGCTTCATCAGGGAGCTGTAGGTCAGAGACCAACCAGAGGCTGAGAAGCTGGAGGACAGCCAGAGGAATGTAAGTGCTGTGTGATATGATAACCAGTGAAAGCAGATTAAAACCTGAATGGAAAAAAGCCAGTTTTCATTCATTCTGTGCTGTCATTACACCCACTGAAAACCTCATTGGTGTGACTTGTCCATGGAAGAATAGCTGCAAATGCTCTAGCCTGGTGTGGTGTGTGTGTGTATAACTAGAGTTCTAGGGCTGAAGGGTGTTTTTCAAGGCCTTTCATGATTTTTGCAGTCACTGATGTGAGCTTGAGGACTCATTATACCTTTAGAAGACAGGAAGCAACTACTTTCCTCCAGTACCTTTAACTGGGAGGTCATATGTATGTGGCCCACTGCTAAAGCACTTTAAAAGCATATCTGCACAAAGCCAGTGATTCATTCTAGTGCAAAACTGCACAAGGATACATAGCGTGCTTACTTAAGGCAGAGGCATAGTTGTTCCATGAAAGCGTACACAGTTATTGCAAATTCATTTCCCACAAAAGACAGTAATGGCTCGAAGGAGCCCTCACAGGCTGTAAGGTGAATAAACTGAGTGTTAATAGCTCCCAGGTAGGACTGCAGAGCACCACTCGGAGGGTATTTTTCAGGACAGGTTTCATGTGGCTGTCACCACTTACTAGTCCCTGGCAGCAGGAAGGCTTATTTGCTCTGAAAGTCCTTGGACTATGAACATAGAAGGGTGGGTTTTTGCATGTGTGTGTTTCACTTTTTGATTTAAAGCGTATATTCTTTCCTTAAATTTAAAAGTCTTTCAAAGATCAGGAATATACAACCTTATAGAAGCGGAAAACACTCAAACTAGGACAAAGCATAGACCATAAAATATTTTTAGATACCTGGCACGTTTTAAGTTAAGTTGTGAGTGCAAAATAATGTGTGTGCTGTTGATCAAACAACCAGAGTCCAAGATCATGTACTTTTCAGCATGTTCAGGGACACAGTTTGATCTGCTCCTGTGTAAAAGTTCCTTCCTCCTTATACAGCTAGCAGCACACTGGCATAGGGTCACAGCAGTCCCTGCTGGCTTCCTCTGAAGGAAGCAGATATCCAGAAAGGTGCTGTGATCTTTACCTTGCCCTGTGTGCATGGATGATCTGTTCTACTGAGCAGCTGGCACAAGAAATGCTCTTGCTATGAAACGAATGAGTCCCAGAGCATCCTTAACCAAGGTGCATCTGAGGTTGGCCAGCCTAGGCACAACTGAAAACACAGAAGGCCTCCTAGCCATGCACAGAGCGTTTTAATTTTACTCTCCAATTTGTCCGTATTTCTGCTCTTTCAGGGGTGCTAATATAAAAGTCACATATGAGAATACTCCACTAGCAAGTTCCAGTGGATCAAATTGTTCCATCATCCCATTGCAGTCAATGGAGTTTTCTTGAGGATCAAGTAAGTAGCAAAACGGAACCACCCAGCTTGACTCTGCAACAGGAGAGTGCTCAATTTGCATGGATGTTGGTTTTAAAACAGCTTTAAAAGTGCTCCATTATCTTACAAAACTGCATGTGACAGTTCTTGTCACTTATCTCATAGGAAACTTGTGGGAAGAAACTTGCAGGGAAACTTGCTACTTCCTTATAGCATGTAATCAAATTCTGCAGAAGCAGCACAGTGAGTGCATCTAGTGCTTCTCAGGTGTGATGCTGGTCAAAGGCCTCAGCTGTCCCAGCACAAAGGAGTTTTGGCTTGTACACACTGATAGGTAAGTCATTTCTGCTTGTGTTACATGCTGTAATGAGGTAATAGAGAGAGAAGCCTGCAAAAAGCAGTGGATTACAAAGAGCAGGGTCACAGGTTTCCTTGTGCACCTTCTGCAGCCTGTTTATCGTTAGCTCTCCTGCTTTTCTAGGGTGCCTGCGTTTACACAGGATGGGGAACAGGTACTTTGCATGCTGAGGGGCTGAAAGGAGAGCAATGGGGTCAATGTGCCTCATCGTTATTGCAAAGATAACTGAGAATTCGTTGCAAAATTATTTTCGAGCTTCTAATATGCTCTACTGTTAATATGGGAGGTATAACTGGTTCATTTTCTGCTTCTGAAAATTTACCTTTACACGTTAAAATTACCTCAATCTAAAATCTCGGTAGTTTCATCGAATTTAAGCATTTTACTGGTGACATCAAGTGGCAAAATGTTGAATTGCAGAATTGCAGCAGCACCCAAATTCGCAACCTGGTATCTCTTAAAACAGCAGCAGTGAGGAAAATATTCCTTGCCAAACCTCCTCCAAAAATACATCTCTCTGTATATATACACACACCAGAGAACATGGTCTGAAATGCACATGGTGCTGTGGTTACTTTAGTTGCTTCAGTTTGACCTGAACTCTAACTAGTGGAAAGGCTAATATTTTTGCGTTAAAACCAGTTAAACTTTTTGAGTTTAAAAACAGTTAAAAAAAAAAAACTGGTTAAAACCAGTTAACTTTTTTAGTTAAACCCAGTTAAACTAGTGGAAAGGCTAATATTGTCCTAGTTGGTAAGTATGGACAACCTGCAGAGCAAACTCAGAGACCCTTGCTGAAGAGACACTAAACTGGAGGGTCACAATGCCATACCCTGAATTTCCTTCCCAACTGTGTTTGCTCTGCTTTGTTACTGATCCGTTTTTGGAGAACATGGCCCTTCAGATTTCATATGGTATCTGCACTTCATATCACATCTGTGTACTGTCACCAGAGTGGAATGAATGTTCAGTTTGCTGTTATATTCACTAAATTCACAATCTGGTTAACGCACAGTTTAAACATATAGTTCACCATTCATTATGCATGTAGCTTTTATTCTGCTGAGTGACAGTGTTGCTCAGTGGTAAGGCCTCTGTGCAAAAAGAAAGTATAAATGTATAAAGCTTATGCACTATTTGCTTATAAATGAATTGATATGTTTTTGTCTTGATTTCTCAGATAACCCTTAATATCAAAACTCATAGGTGTGTGGAAGTGTGTCCTGGGTTTCAAACTCTAAGTCATGCAGGACTGGATCTTGAGAGGTGCCTGAATCCAAAGTTCCTGAGATAATTTCCCCCTGTGAAAGCCTGGCCCTTACAGCCGCACCCCATGCACACCTAACACTCAGTAGGAGCTGTGGGAATGCCTCAAATGGATGCGTGTTCCAACTTCTGGCTCTGTGAGGAGTTATTCCTCCTTTACAAGGATCACTTTCAGCTCTTTCTGATGCCAAATCCAGCCAAACGGCATGGTGCTTTTCACTGAACACAATCTAAAGAGCAGATGGCACCAAATATGTCTTTGAGTTTAAATCATGGAAAGAAAGCAGTTGTTAGTATGGGACATCAGGTTAAAAAAAAAAAACAAACCAGAACAACCCCAAAGACCAACACAACAGAAGAGAGCAAATGGGAGTGTCAAAATGAAGGAAATGCAGTTGGAAAAATCAGTCATGACCAGTAGGATTTTCCTGGTCTGACCTGGCCTTGCTAAAGCCAAGCTTCACCCAAAGCATGTAATCAAGTGTCTGTTGCTGAAAGAAATGTGTGGCCTTCACTGCATGGATGAAGAAAAGATGCTGGTTGCAAGAATGGGAGAGAAATGATGCTGAACCAGAAGGTTTTTTTTGACTTTCATGTCTGGATTGCGAGCTCCGAAATCTTGGGGGTTTTAGAGCAATCCAACAGGAATATGCTCATAATATTCCAGGTATAACCGCAAGTTCAGAATGGCTATTCTTCCCTTCCTCTTTAAGGACTTCCCCATATTAACACAGTCTAGCATAATGTGTGCTTCTGTGCCACGGTGCTGTCAGTTGAGCAATGCAGAGGTCAGTCTTCCAGCTGTTGTGCCAGGCTGTGTTCAGAAGTGCTGAGCACCTCCATGTTAAACTAAACTCACTGAGACTCCCTTCCTTCCTTCTCTGCCCCATCACACCATGGTAGCACCTGACTTCCATCCCAGACGCCAGGTGCCCTGCACCCTTCTGGCAGGACAGCTGGTGCTGAGGGTACTCCCCTATGACAGTGGCACAGGAGGGTGCTTCTATGGTGCAGCAGCGCTCACTTTAGAGCCAAATTCAGGGATTTAAGAGGTCTGAATTCTGTTCTGGGGTGATCAATGTATGCGTAAGATTGCCATGACACAAATTCTCCTTCCAGCATTAAAATGAAAACATACTAACCTGGAAATGCTCAGCCTTTGCCTAGTTTGACTACTGTGCTTGTACTTTTCACTGCTTTCGTGTTTGATGCATTGGATGGCTTGGCTTGCTAAGTAATACTAATGAAATCCAAAAGATTTGACATCTTTTGGAGCAGTGTCTCTGCAAAGTGCAGAGTGTTTCAGCAAAATACCGTGTAAAGATTTGTGGGTACTAGTATATCTCCCCATTAATATTTTGGGAATTGTGGAAAGAGTAGATTCCTAAATTGCCCATTTTTGGAACGCAGATGTTTGCACATCTCGGTCTAACCTGCTAGCTGTCAGTTGCTGTTCTTGTTAAAAACACTTGACTTAAACATTCTGACTGTGAGAAGACCTTGGCCAAGGGTCTACACCACTATCATAAGGCTACCATGTTCTTTAACAAAGTCCATGGAGGCTTATCCTTTGCCCTGTTGTCCTGTGGCAATATGGGAATTGCTCCCCAGGAAAGCTTGCAAAAGTGAAGGGATTCCATGAACTCTTCATATCTGAAAGAAAAAAATAAACACAAACTAAAATGTCTTTTAATGGAAGCAGCAGTGATGGCTACCTGGTATCTTTTGAACAATGACAACTTGGTTGGATTTTCTTGGCTCTTAGTTATCTCAGCCTTATTCTGGGGGAGAATTATTCATTCTGTTATGGTGAACTGTCACTAGGAGAAGTAAGTACAGTGGTGATTGGCAATTGTTTAATGAAGTTGAATCAAGTCTATTATGTTTTGATCAGTGATAGGAAGAAAGGTGATAGAAATGTGCAGCACATACATCTTACAGTGTAATTGAGTCTTAGCTGCCAGCATGTAAATACCTGCACCGTCCCTTCAGTACTGCACTCAAACTAGCATATGGGCAGTGAATATATGGAATGACACAGATGGAAGCTTTAGCATCTAATTCACACTGATTTCAGCATTTGTTATTTGTGCCTTTGAAAAGCTGCTCTCTCCATCTCTAGAGAGGCATGAGAAACATCACTGTTTAGTAGCTGTAATTCACACTGAATGCAAGCTGTGTCAGGCACTTCACATGGATGTGCTAGTGGCTGAGGATAGTACATTTCCACACATCCGTGTCATTTGAGATCAAGCAGTTTGATGTGTTTAGATGCCTCTTCACCTTACATAGTTTTGATTTAGTGTTGTAAAGATGGACACAAAAATCACAGAACTTTTAAAAGAATAGTTCTTGCCTGGAAGAAATATGTCATTGAGCTCGACTAGGAAGAGATACCCGTTAGTTATTTGCCAGGACAACGTGTTTGCATTGTACAATGAACCAAATATGAATCTGATGAGCTATAGACTATCGGAAAGCTTTTCTGTTTTTAAGTTTCTGAAGGAGCTCAATCATCCATTTCTTCTATCTAAAGCCTTATTTCCCCTTTTTGAAAGTAGGCAGGGAGACGCCAAGTCACCTGCATGGCTGTGGTGTTTGTATTCATTAAGCTGACTCTCTCTGAAAACATTAATAAATCATTCCTGTTGACTGCTGTCTATAGGTTATTAAGTTGCAGTCCTTTGACAGAAAAGAGAAGCATTGCACACAAACATCAGATCATCCATTCAGCCCGAACAGACTCTGTTAAGCTTAAAATGCTTCCAAGTCTTCTTCTCCTAAAGAAACATTTATAGCTAATATTGATCCAGTGATAGTGAAAATCTCAAGGACACAGATGAAAGTGTCTCTGCCCAGAGAATATCATAAAAGGGCTAGGGTGAACAAAGTTTTAGAGTGCATCATGAGCAGTCGGTAAGAACCTCAGAAATACACTCAGTGTAGTTAGTAGAAACTATTGCCATTTCTAACTTCCGCAACTGTAGATTTATTTTGCATTTTGACAACCAACTTCCAGCTTTCTTGATCTTTTGTCTTGAGAAAAAACAAACAAAAAATTAACACTAGTTCTTTACTTTTTAAACATTACATTTCCCCCTCAAATTTGTTTTGCAGGGGGAGCTTAAACCAGAGTGTGTGAATAAAGTGTCTTAGATTGTGAGCTTGTGAAGGGCTCCAGTAACTGATTTGATCAGTGCATGAAGCCAACACATCTGAGGGGGTGCATCGCCAACAGCTTCCAGAAGGTCTGTGGAAAGAGAGTTCATAAAGGGGTAGGATTAGAACCTGCTTCTGTATGAGTTCACATAGGGTGCATTCACACTGGCATTTTAATTTGGATCAGAAGTGGACTTTTGACATAAGTCTCCCAATGGTCTCTGTTTTGCAGTGCCTTGGTCTTGGAGTACATTGTCTGGGTTCCTTCTGGATGTGCTCCAGGAGAGTACTGCAGCCACAAATGGACCCTCAATCCCTGCAATCACACCAGAGGTAAAGAACACCTGAAATGCATTTTTTTATGGACCTCGGATCCTGAGCACCAACTGTTTAACTCTACACATCTTCTGTACTGTGCGGTGCTTGCCAACATAGACATAGTCACTGAGCAGCACACGCTGGTTTGGAATTCAGTGGATTTTTTGGGAGTGGGAATAGCTGAACTTTTTTTTATTAATACTTGCCCAATAAGCATATAAATAACTATATATACATTTTCCTAGTGTATCACCACTGAATCTGACTGTCTGATCATAGGGGAAAATCCTTAGGGTACTTTCTTTGTGTATATGTAACCTAGCATTATACAAACACACACATGTGCCTCTGGTTATTCAGGGGTGCTGTTTATCCATACAAATACTGGTAACAAATACACTAGTCCATGGAATCATTGAATCATAGAATAGTTATGGTTGGAAAAGCTTAAGATCACCTAGTTCCAACCCCTCTGCCATGGGCAGGGATGCCTCATCCTAGACCAAGATGATAATATAATAAAAGTCATGCATGCATTAGTTTTCAAAGCTGACAAGCTTTTCAAGAACAAAAGATGTTCTGTTTATTCATTTGCTTGTAATTGTGTGATTAGAAAAAAATGCACCACTGTAAAAACATGTACGATATTGTAAAACATGCAACCCCCTTCTTTTCAAGTATAAACTGATGAGTTCATATGAGTGTGTATTTTCATTAGCAGAAGAATGTAGTTGGGTGACTGTGTTACAGTACAGACTTTCCCATGCACAGAGAAAAGAATGTTATGACTGGCTGTGCTTATTTCTTGTTTGTGTTTCAGAGTTGGGTCTAACACAGTTGTCATCTGAAAGATGATTTGCTGGTGCGTTCAGATCCCAACATCGCAGCCTGAGCTTAATTTTTCCTTTTGCTGGGTTGTCCTGTGTAGCCAACATGAATCTTTACATTCACTAAAATCTTGATCAGGCCTATAATGCAGTAAACTTTCAAGTCTGTCTATAGTTAAAAACAGTTCAGATGGAAATTCCACCCAAATTCCTCTAATTCGAAGAAAGCAACAAAAACTTGCCTTAGGGAAGATACGTAAGTGGAAGGCATCAAGATGCAGTTTGACAAGTGTGATAATCCAATAGTATCAAAATATTCTGACTGGAATTCAGATGTTGGATATGAGACATTACAAATAATGGAAGAGGTTGGCAATGGCAGTGAACCAGAAGGCTGTCAGTAAGACAGAAACTAAGATTTGATTTTGCTAACAAATAACATAAAATTTCAGGTGAAAGGACACTGGAGGACTTGAGGCTAATGATGGAAACTGATATGTATGTAAAAAAAATACAGAAATTTAGATTAAAAACACCCCGAGAGTACTAAGCACCAGGAAGATTCACCTTTCCAGAACTTCAAATACTGCAGGAATTCTGCCATATCCTGCCCCCTAGCTAACAATATAATTTCACCTGTAAAGTACAGTAAAAGCGTATTGATTCCTGAAACTTCCTGATTACACACTGAGGACTGTGAAAGCAAAATGCAGCTTCCTGTAGTTTTAAATTCTAACTTTAAAGTTTATCTCAGTCACTGTAGGTCAACTTGTAATCGAGGAAAAGAAGAAAGTTCAAAAGAGGAGTTTATCAAAGAATAATATGATAAATGTTGATGATAAGTTTGTGAAAGTTCCTCATTTACTCCAAATTAGAAATACAATACACATGCTTTTATTCTTTATGAGTGCTGTTTCAGGAGATTTTGAGCCCTAAACCTACATATATATACATGCATATATAGATACATAACATATTTTAGCAGTCCTTTTTTTTCAGCTGCATTTCCCAGGGAACTGACAGACTGTTGCACATAGCAGAAGCATTTTCTTTCCTTAAAAAAGAAAGAAAAAATTGTGTTTTGCTAGAAAAATGTAACCATTAGAAAATACTTTTAGTAACAGTGAATGGATATCAAATAGTTTGAATGGAATCATTTACCTTTACAAGTTCTGGTTCTAGAGTGTTGTGTGGTCTGCTATGGTGTCTACATGAGCACTGTGGGAATCTTATACTGATGACAGATTCAAGTACTAGTGGCTTGCAAAGAGACAAATGTTAAGAGTTGTTGATTCATGATCTGGAAGTGGGCAAGAAACAGAAGCCAGGCTTCCATTCCAGCAGGACTGCTGCGGGTTTGGAATGTAATGCAGTTTTGAGGCCATGCTAGCAGAATTTCCTATATATCCAGCTTTCTGGTAAATGTATTTTTGGCTGCCAGACTTACACCTGGGGCCTATGACTAGTAGCTTTTTTTGTCCCTGCCTGTTGCACATATAGGGATGTGCCACAGTTCATAGCTCCTTTTTGCAGCTCAATCACAGCAGCCACCCACTGAGGCAGGGATCTATACCACCAGATCCACAATGTACATACAGACTTACACCCATCTGCAGTCATACCCATCATACCAACACCAGCTCCACTGATGGGTAGTAGTCCATACCCCTTCATCAAAAGGGTTATGAACACATACATCCCATGTCTCTGCAGCTGCACTAGTCCAAAGCCACCACACAAATCCTAAAATCTGCCTTCAGTTCCAGAAACAGTTCATTGCGTAGCATTTCCAGGTGTCTGGCTTGGGAATCTCAAGTTCCCAGCCCCTGACACCTGCATTTAGCAGTAGGATCCAGATCAAGCGTTAAGGCATCCCTATGAACAATGCTCTCTGGACACTGTCCAATGCATACAGAAGGACATCCACTCTCTGTCCATTGCTGCTCCCTGGCAAACTGGCCCAGTCCCTTGGCAGAAGAAGCCAAGGTGGTTATAGTGCAGTGGGGCCACTCCAGCCAGAGGGCTGACAATAGGTAGGGGAAGATAGCAGTGGAAGAAAGAGGATGAAGTCAGGTGGAGCCAGGTGCTGGCAGGACCAAAGTTCCAAGTCCTTATTCATCCAGGAGAAATCACCCACAAAGGAAATCACTGGTTGCCAGGGTGATATCTCTCCAAAGCAGGAAACATGATGATTCACATTTCATCCCCAGAGCTTTCAGAAATCCATGGCTAAGAGAATGAATTATCTCACCATGAGCCTCTTGATGAGGAGGAGCTTCCAGTGGGAGAAAGCAGGTATGTATAGGAAGATGATACATTCATGTACTGATGAATGACACCTTCATGTCTTCACCTGCTGATGAATTGAACAGCCTTCAAATATTATGTTTACTGCGCCCCAAAGAGATATCATTCCAAAACAGGAGACAGTATCTGGGGAGTAGCTGCTCTCATCTCAAGTTTTATTGTCTCTCTGTCTTCAGAAGAAAAGGTTAATGGGAAACTGTGTGTCCTGGTTTCAGCTAGGATTGTTAATTTTCTTCCTAGAAACTGTTACAGTGCTATGTTTTGGCTTTAGTTTGAGAATAATAGGGCAGAACTGTGAACTAAGCCTATGTCCTTGTTCAGTGCAGTGCACTGTGAGTATGCTTTGGCCTGTGTTCTGGTAGTATTTGATATCACAATGAGAGGGTATTTGGATCATTTGAGGTGAGATACACAGTGAGGCATCTGGTGATGGCAGTAGATGGTTACCTAGTGAGTGAGAGGGAGGATGTTAGAGCACAGCTGGGAGCTGGGATCCGAGACACACGTAGGTGATGTGCTGTTTTACCTCTCCTGAGCAAAATGGTCAATAGAGCCACAAGCCAAACCAAAAGCCAGTTCATTACAGAAAGTTTAATTGGGAAGAACTGAGTAAAGTCATGTGGGTGTCAGTTCAATTCTTGACAAACCGCCTGAGCCAAGAACATTTCAAATAAGGCATGCAGCACATCAGCAGGACTTCCATGAACTGCCACTTCTTATTCCCATTCTTGGAGAGATCAGTATTATTTGCTTAGTTCTTGTGTGGGGTTTTCACACCATCCTTCAAAACAGTTGGACCTGGCCACTGGTGGAGTTTGGATTCCGGTTAATTGACTTGCTGGATGTTTCTGCCTTCTTGTGTTTGACAGATGTGGTGATAGATTTTGATCTGGTTTACTTTCTTCTGCTGATATTTCCTCTCAATGTGGCTTTTGTTTGAGTTGAATTGGCATCAAAATAAATGGATGTGTTTGCAAAGAGTGTTTTTGTTCTGGTGTTTCTTTCACCAGACAGGGCAAAATCAGCTGGAAGTCCTGCTTTTCTTGGAAAAGCAGTGTGAAAAAGCTGGAAGTAAGTCTTTTGGCAAGTGATAACACATAAATAGCTTTTCTGAATACCTATTAAATGCACTGTTGTATTGCTATTATCCAGTAGAGCCAGTAATTGGTTTATTATGATTTTGGACCACTGGTTTGTTTTTAACATGGATGAGTTGGCTGTCACATTAAACTGAACTACACTTTAATGTCTGTGCCATGTACAAGTGATACAGCTGTACCAGTAATTCCCAGAGTTCACAAGTTTAATATATTCTGAAAAGAAAAAAGGTATTTTCTATATTTCCTTTTCACGCTTCATGGTATCTGGAGCTGGAGGCATGGAAAGGCTCAGCAGAGCCTTTTCCTTCTTTCATTAATTATTCAGCTGTTGAAAAACTCTGTTATTTCCTTCCAAAAAAGATATTCTGGAAGATTTAGAGTTGTGGTTTTAAGATACTATGGGAATGACCTGCCTTGGCCTGCCTTAGTTGTTACTATAGAGGGTGTGCTTAGCTGGAGGAAAAAGGGTTAGGGCATCACTTCTACCTGCTAAATCTTCACACAGAAGAGGTTATCCAACATGTAAATCTGTCAGTACCTAAGCTGGGTGTATCTCTGTCACCTGCATCTCCAGGTTAGTGAGTTTCTTTGAGAAACAACTAATTGGGAGGACTAAGGTCCCTGAGACCTCTCTCTAGCTCCCTTATCAGGCTACATCAGGTCAGAGCTCTTTTAACCTTCCAAGTGACTAATGCAGAAAAGATGATGATTTGCAGAGGTAGTTACTAAACCAGTACCTCCTCTACACTGAAAAATTATATGCTTCAGGTGGTGTAATGTGACATAGCCAGTGGAAAGGGAAAATGGATCATTTCTAACTGAGTGTTTCTGTTACCTCTGTGGTGGTGTGCTGAGATAAAGTGAGAACAGTTCAGCTAAACAGGGTGAAAAGTAATTTACCTGATTCATGTTTCCTCCCTAGTTGTGATGGAGAAACTAGAGGGATGTGAGCATTTCAGTGGACTGAGCTGTCATTCTCTGGAATTCTCACTGATTTTGATATCTATGATGCTGTGAGAACTGCACATGCAGTTGGATCCAAAAGGAGCCAAAGCAAGCTGCTTATTGAAGTGAGAAATGATACATATTCTAACCCTTAAGCCAGTGCTAAAAGGCAGAAATTAGAAAGCATTGATATACAGCTTAGTACAAATAAATGCTTTATTGAGGCTTTATGTCAAATGCCACTGTGATTTCTTTTCTTAATTGCGCTTGTTCTAGGCGTAGTTATTTAAAGGTGGAAAGTTGAGTATGACCAAACTTTGTTAACATCGAAAGTCCAAGAGGTAGCTTTTGTACAGCTAACCGTGCAGCTTGCATTTTCCTAAGCCCTCCAGCTCCCTCTTACGGCAGTTTACAGCCCGGGTTCTGTTCACGACGCGCCTCAAAATCAAGCTTTCCAAGGAATGTTCTTTCTGCCCTCTCGTGGCCACAGGTCAGTCCTGCAGTTTTGCAACGACGGGGATTTCAGGTCTGCATTGCGTTTTGGTAATCTCGGATGTCTTGCTTATACTTTAGAGAACACACATAAAATTGTGTATCTCTGAGGCAGTTTTTTCTGTATACAGTGCCCTTATGTATATCTTTCATTTGAGTACAGCAGTTGGCTATTTGGATTGTCAAATTAGCTACACACAATTTTCTTAGTTTTACATCATAACCCAGAATATGAAGATGTGACTCGCATGTTCAAAGAACCAAGTAAGACTCGTTTCTTTCCTAGCAACTAAGGTAATTTTAGTTCAATGGTCTGTGCTTCACTTTTGGCCTGCTTACATGAAAAATGCTGCATAATTGCAGGTGACAGCTTCTTTATGCTTTCACTGATTCTTTGTTTTACTTGTAAGTTAAATTGCACTCAGTTTCCATGTCATGTCAATCAATCAGTAAATACATTGATTGATTTAGATTTATCCCAGTCTGAGGTCAGGATCAGGCCACACTGCCTGTTTATATTTTACAAGGATCCTATACAGTTTAATTATCCCTTGTATGAATAATGGTTGTATCATTTCAGTTAAGACTGCTGCTTATCACATTTTTCTGACAAGTACACAGAGCCAGCGTAGGTAATGCATGCAAGTACAGTGATGTCTCTAGTGCTTGTTAGCTGGTGAGGATCTGAACAAGAGATTCTGTAGCAGGCGTGTGAGAGCATATAATGCAGTAATGATTTAAGAAAGAAATCATACAAAACAAGAATAGATTATTCACAGTCAAGGTAGTACTAATAAAAGAGAATATTTTGCTATTATACATTGGTAAATGGAAAAAGAAAGCCATTACTTTATACATTACCTGCTAACTTTCGCCTATGTGCCCCTTTCACCGTCAGCCCAAGTTACCATCTCCTCATCTCTGTGCTTTCTTGGGTAAGTAGGAAAACCCCCACTGCACAGGCACAGCCTGCGCTGCTGTTGTGCTAGTGCCAAACCGTGCACCATCTGCGCTTAGCAGGGGAAGGAAGTAAGACCAGGAAGAGTTTACCACTAGTTGTACATTTGAGATGGGGTGGGCTCTGCAATCCTCCAGGCCACCCCAGGGATTCATAAATTCATATGCAGTGTAAATGTGTGCAAGAATACATTTTTAAGGAAATGTCTTGAAATACAGAACTTTGAGAAGCGTATGGCAGTGGTTGAGCTGGCACAGGAAGTACCTTCTGAAGCTGGTCTCCTCTTTTCACTTCCCTGCTCTTTCCACACAGGACTGATACTTCAAGAGCAATTAAGAATCCCTTGCATTCACACTTCTTTCAAGATCCCATAAGCCATATGTGATCCTAGTATAACTATACTATAGGTACACTGGTCTACCTTCACTGGTATTTAATTTCTTCACAGGTATTTAAATTAAACTTGAAACTTCTCTTTCATAGCTGCCAAAAGAAATTAGCTGATGCATTAGGCGCTACCGTTTCATTTTAGATGCCTCTTGAGAGAGAGGCAAACTTGCAGCTCTTAGAATTGATGATGGTCTCTAAGGGCAAGTAGGTACTTAGTAAAAAAGGTAACCACACTTAAAGACAGGCTAAGCATCCAACATATGGTTCTATTTTTTCCTTGAGCCTGTCTCTTCAATAGCAGGGTTCAAAGGAAGTTTGTCTCTACTCTTTTAGAAATCAATTCTTCGTATGGGTCATATAGTATAGTTAACTAAAAACTTTTATTACCCCAAGATGAAGATGTATTTTATGTACCCACAGAATTGAGCAGCTAAAAGAAGCATCTGATCTTAAGAAGTTCCCCTCTGTTCTCCTTCACTAATTCATTAAACGAGTCAGCTGAGCTCTGCTGGGAATGAAGAGCACATGGGATCATCAGACCTTACTGCCTTTGTTCAGCATTGTACTGGGTTTGCATGGCAAGGTTTTAGTCTGCAGGCTGCAGAGGTGGTTTCTGTGAGAAGCCGCTAGAAGCTCCCTCTACATTCAATAGAGCCAATGTCTGCCGGCTCCTAGATGGACTCAACTGCTGGCCAAGGCCGAGCCCAACAGCAACAGTGCTAGTGCCTCTGGGATAACATAGTCAAGGTTGGGAGGGAAAGAAAACTGCAATTTCAGCCAGAGAGAGGACTGAAAATATGTGAGAGAAAGAACCCTGCAGACACCAAGGTCACTGAAGAAGGGGGTCAAGAGATGCTCCAGGTGCCAGAGCAGAGATTCCCTGGCAGCCTGTGGTGCAGCCCATGGCGAAGCTTGTGCCTATAGTTCTCAATATGTTGCAAGAGCAAAGTATCTGGATGTCATACTAAGGACAAAGAACATGGTAATTGATTAAGTGAGGTAGAAGTCAATTGTTATGAGCATCAGAGACAAGATAAAGACATACAGTGCAAAGCTCCAAAACCAGAACAGGGGTATCAAATATAACAAAATAGGGGAAAAGAGCTAAGTGGTCAGTGAGTTCCAGAAGATGGAAAGAGTTAAAGCACAGATTTTTCTCATCCATATTTTGTGCTACTAAAGATCTGAGTGGCATTAGCTGAAGCCATTCTACACCTTGTGTCATCAGAAAAGCAGCACAAGTGTGAATTAGGTATCTACGGGCTTCCATGCATTTGTGCTAGATATATTTTAGTGGGTGTCACTAATGAAAACATTTCCAGTTCCTCATAATGCGTACTCTTCAAGAGGGGGCAATTTTTCAAATGTCTTGTTTAGGGTTTGGAAGTTTCTAGTGGCCTGTGATGCCCAAGGCTAGCCCAGTTGTCATCTTTTGCAGAAAATGCAAAAGGTGGTTAAAAAAGCAGTTGAAATGAATCTAAGACTGAGAGATTTTAAATGCCAGATGCCCAAGTCTTTGGCTCCTTCTGTGAGTGTCTTTTTACATTCCACTAAATCTGTCCAAATGATATATTGAAATCAACAGCATGATGAGCTCTCGGACTTATAAATTAATCAGTGGGTTGTCAGTGTCCTCTCTATAAGCTTAAGTCAGAATCTAAAATAAGCCTGGTGTTGTTTTTGCATGAAGGCTTTAATACCAGACATAAATATTACATGGATGACAAGGAAGGCTGGGAGCTCCTGAACCCTTCTAGAATTCATGCTGGTAAGCCTCGATAGTCTGTCACTTGATTTACGTGAGTCCTTTCCTTGCTTTTTCCCAATTCATGAATAGTATCTGTATACGGATAGTAAATAATCTGGTGAGTAACAGCTGTAGCAATGTATGTTGCCTGTCGTGCCCCTTCTCCTCCCATCGCACTATGCAGTGATTGTTTTCTTGGCTCACCCACTCTCAAGCCAAACAGAAATTTTGCAGAGCATAGCATAATTCCTCCTTTATGTACTTTGCACCTAGCTCTTCCTCTGCTGAGGGAAAATAAATCTACAGCCATCTCCTCTATCTGTGCTGTGGAGCTTGCAATAAGAGGGCAACCTAATTTTACCTGCTGCTGGGCCAGTGTTTGGGCTTCTGCTTTCCTCCCATAGTAGCCATCATTAATGCCAATTGATATGTACCCTTTTCCTGTTGCTAGGTGATCTGTTCCTTGCAAAAGCAGTTTCTATTGCTGCTCAGGCATTCTCACAAATCTTGTTTGCTCTTGGGTCGCATGATGTGCAATGCAGTGTGGTTTGCAGAACCAGAACACAACACAAAGTTCAGGGCACCTCCTTCTGCTGTTCGTTTGACTGTAAATCACTAAAAGATCCCAGTTTTCCTGACTAAAGAAAGAATGACATCCTGTTCTGGTGGCAGGCAGTGACAAGATTTCTACTTCATAGGCTGGGTCTTCAACTTTCCCTTCCACAAATTGTTGACCAGTGTCCTTCATCACGAACTTGGCTGCAGTACCCAAGTAACACTGCAAACCTGGTCTTTCACCAGCACTTGTTAGGTAGTTTTGTGAGACTGAGAAGCCCAAAGACTGGTTTTGGACTCTTTCTTACTTTCAAAATGTACGATCTCATTGTTTATAATCTGTTTAGGTGGCCCTAGCTCTTTGATATTTCAAGTTTGAGTAGAGGGACTAGATATTTTCAAGAGTGTGTTCTTACTACTTTGGGTTGAATTAGATTTCCCCAGCCACAGGCTGAATAGTGTTGTTTCAAGTAGCCTCATTAAGTTTGTAGAAGAACAGCACCATAGGCTCTGTCCCAAGTATAAATTTATCTGATAAAAAATGATCAGTTTGATTAGGATTTTTTCCAGGTTCTTCTAAAGATATGTGGAATGTAAAGATATCTGATTACTGGTTATTCAGCATAAAAGACTAAGACAAGAGACAGAAGAAGCAATAAATTAAACTCTCAGATACCCAAACCCCAAGGAAGAAGAGATAACAAGACAGTAACAAAGAGCAGAAGTTTTAGATCACTGATTGATGGGATCTTTAAGGAACCACTCAATGCCTTGAGGAGGTTCAGCCAGAGCTCTGTAACTGGTTATCATGAATCTCATAGGAAACAGCAAACTTACAATGGGATATCTAAAAGGCCTTGCAGGATCACATAAGATTTATTATGGGATGTTTCAAGAGATGTGGGAAAGTGCTGGGTTTATTTTGGGATGTTTAGGGAAAAGCCAAAACCAGTCAAATGCAGGGATTAAGATACATGGGAGAGGAGCAAGTATGGGAAAATGGAGAAGAGAGGGGATAAAAGAGGTCAGCTGCATGCAGTCAAGCTGCTGTCATTTTTTTGTCAGGCTATGCCCTATGCCTGATCATCACAGGATGTCTTGTCTTCTTGTTAAACTCGATAATTGAATGTTTTCCTGTGTGAGTATGCTCTCTGTTCTGCATGCACACATGTGCATGATCTGCTAGCTGATTTCAAGCCAGGTTAGCTGGTGAGTAGAGTGGTCTGACTGCCAGCAGCTGGAGATACAGAACAAGGGTTGAAGAATCCTGCAAGCCTGAGGGCTAGCAACTGGAGAGATGAGTTGCCTGGATATCAGCTCTTCAACAGACTGAATATCTAACAGCTGCTGATGAAGGGACCCATTTGTGTGTGTGATTCTAATATGAATTTAAAGCTGGACTAGGTGGTGAGCAGGATGAGAGGTGGAGGAGCCAGCTACCAGGAAGAACATAGGTCAGGACAGTGGAGTGATCAAGGGTCTGAAAGCCAGATGCTAAAGAGATCACAGATATGGAAGAGCTACTGAAGGGACCTGTTTGCCTTGTTTGGGTGGGAGATCTACTAGCAACCTTCAGTTTTATTAACCTATGAGTAATAAAGGGATCAGCCCATTGTGTGTTTATGTCGGTCTTGTTGGTATATAATTAGAGACTGTAATGATGCAGCTCTGTTGTTGATTGGTAATCAGTTGTGACTGTCAAGGTGTAACTCTCAAGTACATACATACACGTTTGTACATGTGGTCTGGTTTTGGGGGGAATGCCTATTTCCACCATTGGCCAGACATGGTGTAAAAGTAATGCAGCATCTGAGGATCAGAAGAAAGAATCCCTGAGATCCTGTAGTCTACTAGATTTGGCTTCCCTGTAACAAGTACAAATTCAGCTTCTCTTCAAAGCTTACTGAAAACTCAGTTTTGGAGAAAGCCTGAACACGTGATATTCCATTTAGAAGAGAATGGTTTTGATAGGAAGTATGAAATAGAAGTACAGGCTTAAATGGAGTAGTCCCTTCTGTATGTGTGCGTGTCGTTCACATTGACAGAGAAAGTGGGAGACCCACAGGGCAGATCTTGTAGAGCATTAGGGAGGGTGTTATCTCAGATATAAAGCCCAAGATCATTACATTACAATGTATGTTACTTTAGTTAGATGTTATTCCTCAGTGGGGTCCAAGATAGTAGGTTTTATTTGTGACAAATTCCTGACAAGTTACCTTTCAGATTTATGTCTAACATGACTCAAACAACAGGAAAAGTGCTTTCTCTACATTTTACTTGTTTTTTCTTTAGCTGCATATGACACAAAGAGTACCAGTGGTTTTGATCCTGCTCCTGTTTGTTATTCATATTGTAGACTTCATTTTATTTGTACCATGCTGCTTTATTCATACTATGCTTCTTTTAATTTTGCTTAAAATGCTTTCAGTTATACAGCCATTGTTCTGAAATTAGGTTTTACAACCAACAGGGTATAAGTCACACAGAAGTAAACAGGATTTATACTACACTGCCACTGAAGTAAACTGCTACAACAGTCACTACAATTGTCATTGCCTTATATATCAAGGGTTTGTACAGAATTATTCATAACATGAAGTCAGGTTTGCATTTCAGTTCTTATAGGTTCCTTTTCATGACCTTTAGTTTTGAAAACACATTGCAGATTTTCAGAGTCTTTCAGGTTCTGTCTTCATTATTTCATTCCAGTATTACCGTAACTGTTAGAACTCATATCCCTAAAAATATCAGACAAATAAAACAAAATCTGTTACAATCAGGTGAGGCATTGAGAAAGAAATTATAGGAATCAAATTAAACAGGAAAGAACCTTCCTTTGAATATATCAGTTACCTTTCCTGGCCTGAACTTCTATGTCATGCATGCAGCAGATACACATCGGGGTAGCCAGCAGATACTCAGTTACAAGGCAAATGAAGTTTGTATAAAGCAGCAGATACGATATGAAGGACTGATATTGAGGAGCTGCTTTAAATTATTCCCAGTAACAGGCAAGAAATACTTTTTCCCTATCCTAAAAAAATTTCTGAGATGTCAAAACAAATTTTTCATCTTAATTTGGAAAAATCAAAATCTTAAACTTTGCCTCAGTAAGGGAGTCTGAAGGAAGAAAACCAAAAGTTTGCATGAGAACTGCCATCATTTTCAAAATGCTGCAATTCAGCTTGGAATGTTGTCCTTTTTTTTTTAACTCTAATTTGCACAAATTTAGAAAATAGGAGGGTAATTTTATTTGGTCACTTTATCATGCTGAAATGAGATATTTTAATAATCCTGAACCTTTTTCACCAAAGCTTTAAACTTTTCAAAGTAAAAACTGATCTAAAAAAGTGGTTTTAAACCTAATCTTGTCATATGAACATTTGCAGCTTTGGCTATTTGGCACCTTCTCATTAGAAAAGATTTCATAAAGAGACTCTCTACTAGTACTTGTGATGATGCCTTTTGGTTTGATGAACTGCAAACTGGACTCATCAAAATGTTTAGGGAATATCCTTTGAGAAAATCTGGTTGTATTTGATCATCACTAACCTATGTTTTAATATGCATTTTAATATATGGCTTGAACACTTGTATAGTATTACCTGGTCCAGATTCCTGAACTTCTTGAGGCAGATTGACAGACAGTGACTTCCCAAATCTCTGTGGAAAATTTAGAAGTGACTGACTGGAACTTTTAATAAGTGGAGACCTCCCAGGCCTGTGTGATACCTCTGGAGCATGACCAGGTATGTTACCTCCAAAAGCTCTCCCAAATCTCAGAGGCAAATTAGCAATTGGTTTAATGCTTCTTTCTTCTGGATAACCTCTTCCAAACCTAAGAGGTAAATTAGCAGCTGAATTTGGCATCTTGTTTATGGTAGAAGGGTTCATTTTAAGGATATTTTTCGATCCCCAGTCTTGCATTTCTTCAAAATTGAGACTCCTCTCCTTTTCTTCCAAGATATCTTTAATCTAAATAAAAATAATTAAATAAAGAATACTATCATTTTATAGGGCATTACTCCAGCTACCAATCACACAAAGTATTCATTTTCATATCTTCTTAGAAAGCTGATAGGTAACACTCTCTTTTGGGTATCTAATGCTTTTTAGATGTATTTGCTAAACTCCATTGTAATGTGGAGTACTTCATATGCAGACATTGTCCTGCTTACCTTTCCAGTACACTGACTCAAGAGTGCATTTCCACATCAGGATCTGTAACTGTTCAAATGGTGTCAGTTGGAAATATTTCTGGGCATAGGTGTTGGTACCTATACCATCAGTTAAGTGTAGACAGGAGGCACTGTCAGGTCCACATTTTCTAGCATCACCAGCTGAAGTTGTCTGCAGGGGAAGATGCTGCCTATGTTTAGTAACTTGACACAGACCCAGCCTCTTACTCATCTAGTCTGGATGAACAGGAGGATGGGTCATGCTACCTGAAGGTGTAGCTCATTTCTTCCTAAGCACCTGATGGATGCTTTTGACCCAATATCCTGCTGGGCTAACAACCAGGGAAGTGCATGGCAAGCGTTTCAGTCAAGTTGATATGATGCCTGTTCTGGCCTTGCAGCATAGATGTTGTCCTCAGCTTTAGGTTGCTTTGGTCCTCCGCTAGTACACAAGATGCATTAGGAGCTCCTGGGCTCCTAATTTTTGTGCAGCCAGCACAAAATCTACATTCTGTGTCTATGCTGGCATACAATGAAGACCTGAGCCTGGTGTATTTCTGGTCTCATGATGTAAAGGGCAGCTGCTGCCTGAAAACTAGCTGTATCAACATGACCTTATGGCAGTGTTCTTTCCCTGGGCATATTAAAGTCACTTATTTTTATGGCAATGTTAGATTTCCAAGCCTTAACAGCAAATAGGTACAAATATGTTTTTCAATTTCAGTTAAAGACACAAATGTTACTAATCTTCATTTCAGTTCCTTGTCCCTGTTTGGTGACTTCCTGGGAACTTTTCCAGCTATTCGGAGTGAAGGGGAATGAGCCATTCTAGTTCATACTCCACGATTAAAACATTAAATAAACTATCCCTCTGATTGCACCTGCACACCCCTTATGAAGTATATGAAAGACAGTGAGCTGAAGACCACAGGAGTTCACTAACATAATTGAAGTTGTGTTTTGGTTTGAAGGATCTTTATTACACCAATGATGATGAGTCACAAAGAGAGGTTGGCTCTCCTTTCCCAGGGAGTATTTGTAGGGTAGACAAGAAAAATAATACAGATGAACTGTACAAATTTAATTTGGCATCTATTGAGACATAATAAATGTGCAGCCCTGCAAAGATGTTTTTATAGTCAATTTCCAGAGTAGAATCTTAAAACCATTAACTATATTAGATTTAAAATGTTCCCTGTTTATCATTATTCTTTGAGTATCACAAGCATGCCTTTATTAATTTTGGATTAATAATATATCTGTTATATTCTGTGCATAAAATGCCTGACAGGAATTTTAATTCAGGCCCCACTATGTAAGCAAGAAACATTTCAGAGTAAGTCTCAATGTAATTGCAAGGCTGTGTTGCGAGAAAATTGAAACATGAATTGATTTACACAGTATATGTGTTCAAGCAAATGAATTTCCTGAGAATTCTTCCAACAAGCTGTTTTCATACTGCTAGTTCTGCAATGCTGAGTGCTGCGCAGTGGGGTTAGGAGAGCCTTTGCCAAAGATTTCAAAGCGCTCAAGGTCTGACCCACAGTTCCTCCAAATAATTCATAGCAATACAGATCTTACCTTGTAATACTTATCAGCATCATCTTCTGTGCTCTGCAGACTGGACTTCATCAGCTCATCTAGGCACATAGTATTCGATGTCTGAAAGACCACTGTAGCTAAAGCAAACAGAACAAACTTAATTGGAATGAATTTCATTTCTCTCAAATTACACTTACTTAAGGAGCTCACAATCTGTACAGAAAAGAAAACTGCCATCATTTTATATGATCAGAAAACAAAAAGATTTTGTTCCTATGACATCAGTCTCCAAAGCTGCAATTCTTAATTAGGGACGTAATTTGAATATATTTGAAGAATGTTGGGAATTTGTTTTGTGAGCCCTCTTAAGCAGCATAGATTCTTGTTAGGGACACACTGTCTTTACAAATATCTTCCTCTGGTGAAATGTCCTAATTAGCTAAACTCAAGAGCCATAACATAGGGACTTACAACAGCCACAATGTTCCATCACCAGCAGAAGAAAACACCTTGTTTCTTTTGTATTAGTGTCCTCAGAAGGACTGTGAAAGGAAGCTTTCTTCATATATGTATTGTTCTGTTTAAGTGATCCCTTTGGATCATATAATGCTTGGTTTTTATGTTTAACTGGAGACATTTGGCCTACTGAAATCAAGTGGTATCTACTGAAGTTGTTGGTCAGGTCATAAGAGATGTTATGCATCAATGACATTTATTGATTTACATCGTGTCTTTGTGCTAAATTGAACATGTTAATTTGCATTCAGGCTGAATTAGGAGCATGCTTTTAAAACCCTGCCCATCAGTTAAGTTTCCAGAAATTTCAAAGGCTGTGTTGCATCTATGTTCTTAGGGCCAAATTTCCAATAGCAGTTTTTAAAAAGGCACCTGCCCCTTTGCTACATGCTATGAAAGCACTGTGTGTTCTGTCCCCAAAGGGGGTTCAGGGTGCACACTATATATGCCCTTAAAGTGCACACTGAATTGGTTGTTAGATAAGCTGGTGAGCCAGGCTGCCATAAAAAAGGCATATTGTGGTGTTCTTCCATTTGTTAGTCTTAAATTCTTGAAATGACTGCCTTCATCTCATATGGTAGTACTTAAAATCAGCTGCACAAGGAGAAAATCTGATTGCTCATTGTAAATACACTGAAAAACTGAACTCTAGACAAGTTCTTTTGCATTTAAACACTGGGCTTTTAAGATGTTCGTTCTGTCAAAGCACTGGCAAAGTTGTCCCAAGAGAACATGTTTTATGTTGTAGGCAGTATGGATAGTATTGACTTTTTATCTGTTGACAGTATGTTACTGGGTTTACTGCACTGTGAAGCTGAGGGATTTGGAAGTAACCCGATTTTAGAATCAAGTTGCCAGGTTTTATGGGTTTAAAGCTGTATGCCATGCATGGATTAATTTCTGCCTTAGATTCTCTGAAAATGAGATCCTGCAGGCATTAAGTGGCATTGTATTAGATCTAACAAAATACTCATACCTCCTTTTGGACTCGTGAGAACCACGGGTGTGTTTGAAACTGCTCTGACATGACTCTTGCTTTAACTTGACTCAAATAGCGGGAGACACTAAACATATCACCCACATTGCTTACTAGATCCACTTAAAGTGAAAAATGAGAAAAATAAATTTCAATTAATGGTCTCCCTAGGAGAAATAACAACTTCTCCTTCTTTCCCTCTCCCAAACTTTAATTCTTATCCAATAGGAGGAGGAGCAACAAGTCCCTGTTTAAGCTTGGGCCATAGAATAACAGAACCATAGAATGGTTTGGGTTGGAAAGGACCTCGAGATCATCCAGTTCCAACCGCCCTGACACGGGCAGGGACACCTTCCACTAGACCAGGTTGCTCAAAACCCCATCCAATGTGACCTCAAATACTGACAAAGGTGGGGCATCCACAGCTTCTTTGGGCACCCTGTGCCAGTGTCTTGCCACCCTCACAATAAAGAACTTCTTCCCAATACCTAATCTAAATCTACCCTCTGTCATTTTAAGGTCATTACTGTTTGAACAATCCAGAGATCAGGAGTAATCCTATCCCTGAGATTAGGACCACTATACTTTTGGACACTAAAGGGTTGGTTTGCCATGCTAGCCTATCCTCTGGTGGGGCTTAGACTAAGGTGTCAACCGGATGAAAGTGGTGATCTGGGAGCCGGATTTAGAGGTAACATCTGGAAGCAGAGTTATGTGGGGAGAGCTTGCTCCTGAGGTGAACCTGCCTGGCACAGAGTGTGTGGGGAAGCATCCCCCTTCCCAGGGAAGATGGAAATCTCATTGATAGCTGGAAGTGAAAAGGAAACAGTTTCTCTCAGGTGAACTTCTCCAGGTGGAGAGGGTGTGACAGATCCTGCTCGTTTCTAATGTGACAAGAAACCATTAAATTGTTAAAATAGATAAGCATGGTATTAGTGAGCTAATTAGGAGCCCCTATGAGAAAAGAATGCCTTCTAATCAGTCACTGCCTTTTATGTGCTGTTCTCCCTTGTTGTACACAGTAATTACATTAATTTCCCCTCTGTTTCTTAGCTGTATGTAATCCTTCTGGCTGGATTCAAAGTTCTGGTGCTTCCTTCAGAAAACTGCTTGGAAAAGTGACCTATGATGGGAAAAAGCACTATTCTGAATAGTCTCAAGGGACAGTGCATAACCTTTGTATTCCCTGAGACTGTTCTACATGTTTAGAGTAGGATGTTGTAGATGAGGAGGGGAAAGATCCTGGACCAGTAACGATTCCTGAAGAGTGGTTGTATGTACATACATAAATGTATGTAGGAAGTAAGGAAGCATCATCAGTCCTCAGAGTACCTTGGTAGCCTCCTCTCAGAGTAAGTGACTTCTCATTTTTCTTCAAAAAGAATAAATATTCTTGGCAGGGAAATGGAGTTTTGGGGGTGCTAAAATTGTTGTATTTGCAAATCTGGGTCAAATTCTTTGGAAAACAGTGGGAATAAAAGGAGGCTGTCAATGGAGAAGACCTCTAAAAGGAGGTCATGTCCTCTTAGTGCTCTGGTAGGTCAGGGACAGCAATTGTCTCTTTTCAGTGAGGACTGAATGCAAGTTCTTGACTCTCTGGAGCCTCATGTCAGGGGGCTTCCATCTGTGGGAGCAGATGGATTTTCCAAATTCCTTTTCTTTATGGCAACAATAAAGACAATAATGAATGCAATTCATGCGCTAACATCTATCTACCATGTGGTCATTTACCATTGGGCTTTCCTTTTACCTAGCTGCTGGTTTATGAACCTTTCTTGATCAATGGTCTTTCAATTAACTGTGTGAAGATATTTGCTTTCTAAATTAAATGGAATTGGCAAGCTCCAAAAACTCTCCTGCATTGTTTGGCACAAATACAACTTCTGTTTTCCCTAGACAGGATAGGAAAATGTATTGCTGTTGTCTAAACATCAGGCCTTCTTGACATTCGGTTTGTCTTGTATGTATGTTGATTTCCTAATCAACACAAAGTGAAGTTTTCAGGTGTTTTGCATGCCATGCAGAGAGAGAGTTGTACGTCCCTGTGCATTTCTTATGGATTAATTTGCCTTTGAAGGCTTACAGCAGGAACTCTTTGGAAATTTCAAGCAGTTACTATGATTGTTCATCTTTCTTGAGGAAGGACTTGTTGGAACCTCTCACCCAAGTGCCAGAATGGATGATGTGAGCACACATCAGTGTGACTGCAAGTTCTGCTATGTTTAGACCATCTTCAGCAGAGAATAAGATGGCTCTGCTAGCTTCAAACTGAGGCATGATGTATTAAGATTGCTTATTTGTGGAGGGAAGACACCTCTGCTGGTGGCAGCAAACAGTGTTGAGAAGAGGGCTGACTATTCCTGAATTGCTCCAGTTTGATCCCAAAGGGTCTGACTAAGGCATAAGAGGGGGAACAGGCTCTGAGTATTGTTGAGAACACATGCTGAGTTCCTAGCCTCTTGTCCCACACTTGTCTCATTATGGTACATCACTCATCAGCCCAGCTATCCACAGGACTTAGCCATAACTGAGCTTCTGTTCTGAAAATTTCCTAGTTAAATAAGAGCAAATCCTCCCATGTGCATGTGAAACAAGCCTCACAGGCAGGACCAGTTTTAAGAGTTTTCCTACCAGGAACATGCTACAAGTTAGGACAAGGTAGTGCTTGCTTCATTTTTTCTCTTAATTTAGTGTAAGTAGGCACAGGAAAAACATTGTTTGTGACTTAGTGGCGTAACAGTACTGTTCCTGCAGTGATTTGATGTACATTTACTTTAGATATTCAACATTAAAATGTAATTAGTAGTAATGGCAAAAGTAGCTCAATTTCACAAGCAACTCAATGCACAGTAAGTTATTTGATTCCAGTGAAAGAACAAGTCTTAATAGTGCTCTTTCTTTAGAAAAGGATATACTGATAAATCCTTATCCATTATTAACAACCTGTTGTGTGAAAATTGTATATGACTCTTGTCACCAATAAGCATCTGCATATTTCCATAATGATAAATCATTCATAATATATTAATTTTGCCATTATATAGCATGTGACCTAATCTATGGCTTATTTTGAAGTAAGAAGATTTAAAAATGTATGATTTTTTCACTGGCAAGCAATTCTGTTCATTTTCCAGGCTTTCCTATGGGATGCAGTGGGTTGTGCTGGCTTTTCTGTGCTGTGCTTAGTCCTGGTGCAGAAGCCAAGGTGTATTTCCCTGAAATATCTATGGCTCTAAGCAGACGGTCATACTTCCACTGCACTCACTACCCTGACACTGTATTCGAATGTAGGCCTGGTGTCCCTCTCCTACTGACAGTAAATATTTCAGTGATCAGGGAAGCCAGTGAAGCTTGGTTTCCAATGACTTTGTGATTGACGAGTAAACAACAGCGTATATTCTCTGAGGTCCAGTAAGGATTAACCTTACTGCAGGATCCCTGCATGAGCAGCGTGTCTATCCTCTCTTGCCATGCGTGTTATCATGAAGTGGAATTTCAGCAAGACTTCTCCCTCCCCAGTTCAACTGAATTTGGCTTCTAGACTTGAAAGTTATCGAGGGTGACTGACAGGCGCACACTTATGCATAGAGAAACAGACTTGCCTCATTTCATTAAGAAACCAATAATAAATCAGGAATGACTCAGATGAATTACCACAGGTATAAAGCCTCAGCATCTGTACAGTTACTATGGCACAGTGATAATTTCTATCTTATTAATATATTAAGGAAGCATTAGTTCACCTTTGGGGATTTTGAATAACAGGGGTATTTACTATGAAAGCCCCTTTCTTTGTGTATTATAGCTTGGTAAAGGAAAGCAACTTTTATGAAACAGCCCTCTCTGATTTGCAGTGTCAGACCCTCAGTTTTAAACTGGATTTTCATCTATATGTAGCTCTGAGCATTCCTGTTTTCTGGGTAGTATTAAACAAAGGAAAAATGCATGCAAATATCAAGGTACAAATAATCTTATTTTAAGGTTAAGCCCTATGAATTGGTCTCCAGTGTTAGAAGATATTTTCCCACTTGATTAGCTGAATCCAGGATATGAATGTGTAACTTCACATTTCAATAGGTTCTCTATTTTTTCCTTGAGCTTTTGGAGCAGCAGAGCAGCATGAGAGACGGAAAACCATGGGAGGCTTGAGTTATTATGGTAACAAGCTGAAAATGACTTTATCTTGGTAAAGAAGGTGTGAACAGTAATTCTGGATTAGACAGGTTCTTCAATTATACATTTGTTACTAATAAAATAAACATGTTTTCAATAGCATTTGGGATATAAATGCATTCTTCTGTTTTACTAACTACTCTGCAGAGTGTAATACTGTACTTACCAATCTACTACAATGTGTAGCAGCTCTAGCCCATTCTTGTATATTAAAAATTAAACCCTTTTACCATACATTATTGAAAGTGCTTTGGTTGGCTGCAAATCAAGAAGGACTTCATAAAGTCTTAGGAGAATGGGAAATCTGATTAAATCTAGGGTCCACAGGCAGCAATGGAAAGTGCATGAGAAAAAAAATGCAACATTAAATTATGTCTTGAAAAGCTCCTTCAGGACTTTAAAATATCATTAGCAGCTTTTATTCAAGTTAACTATTAACCAAGGGGTTCTTAATAGATTCATTATTCCATGTTCCCCCTTCCCTTTTTCAGTTTGGAACCTGTGTTAGTTATAGATACAGACACCTTCATTCCTTGTTCTCCGCTTTTGCGGAATGATTTTTTTCCTAGAAATACTGGGCTCGTTTAATAGTTCCCCTATGCCTTGTATATAAACAGAGGAGCGCGAGGATTGCACTATTTATTAGCTGAATTGTGGGATGCAGGGTCTGAAACTCGCTTTAGGAAAAAATGTAAACTATTTAGGAGAGGAAAAAAATGAAAGGGAAACACCGATGTTTCTTGGAGGGAGAAAGAGGCTGCAAGCATTTTACTGACAGAACTAGAGAAGCGGGTCCAGCTTATTTGAAACAAAGCTTCTCTCCAGTTTTTGGGTTGATTTTCATTTTTTTTTTTTGTTCCCCCCCTTTCCCTCTACACCCCCTTCCCCAGTGTAGCTTTTTAAAGGGAAAAGGGGAGAGAAAAATCTGTTCTTTTCATCCTTGCTGTTTTACAGCAATGACTTTAGATAGTATCCTGGAATGGGAATTAGTATTTCACTGGGAAGTACTGAACTTTGCATATGGTGGTGAAGGAGCTGATGGTGACATTATTTAACCTTGAGCCGAATCCTACTCACAAGGCCTATAACATGTCTTTACATCGTGAAGGGAATGTGGAGGAGCACAGCCACCACCATGGGGCCGTGGGCCATGGCTGAGAGTTATTTTTGATGCTTGCATAGATGTAATAATTCACAATTCTAGCTCATGGAAGGTCCCCGTTTCACCACCATGAGCAGGGGGAGAGGTGGGGTAGACTTCTGCCTCGTGTCAGACGTACATCTCCCTGCATCAGGCTCAGGGCTGTGCTCACCTCTGACAAACCAGGTCACCAAGAAGCAGCCTGCTGCTCCTCACCAGCTCCTGCCAGCTCCCATTGCTGTTGACCAGATGAGCTGCAGCCAGAAAAGGGCTTGACAGGCTGCTGTCATCTCACCTGGGGAAGAAATGAGGAGCCAAGAAGACACTGAGTGAGCCTCCTGCTGGGGCCACCTTCTAGGGAGAGAACCCGTCAAGGGCTTCTCAGCGAGATGAAGCAGGGCTTGAGAAGAAAGGTACCAGCCTGACTGGAAATAGGCGAGGTTGACAATGCAGACAGTTGTCCAATGACTGCATATTTTGTGCAGCTTTCTTTGAAATGTGGTACTGGATACAGTTTGAGATGGCATGCTGGGCTGGCTGGACAGCTTGGCTGGTTTATCTCTGAGGTTTTATGGTCTGGTGAATAAAAGGTCACACTTCTCCACTACTTTCCATCCCTTTTGATTTTCTTAATTGTTTGTGAATCCCTGTTCATCTGAAATACAGAGGGCAGATTCTTGTGAAGATCTGATCCCTATGGTGTGACTGTGGAATCAGAAAGGTTCTAATGGGAAGACTGGGAATGGCAAGGTGCAAGTGAGTACTGGAACCCAACACTAGCTGTTCTGCAGCTCCTCTTTGGTATCTCAGGACAGCTGAATGGGGAAAGGATGATAGGAAGAAATTACTTTAAAAAACCAAAGTCCTGAAAGAACAAATCTATTATCTGAACACAGGATGGGACACACCATCTTCAGCTGAACTATCTAGAAGAAAAGACAGGATTACTCAAGTTTAATTGCTGTGCTGGTTTGGGACCCATATATACTGAAACAGCTGTGTGCAACCTTACTTGGTTTTGGAAGAGAACATTTCACAACTGTTTCACAGTAAGTCCCTAGTTTATGAATGAAGAACATTTACTGCTAAGAGTCACCACAGTATGTCCTTAGCTTATGAATAAAGAACATTTACTGCTAAGAGTCACCTGTAGTGCCCAGCATTTCTGGGATGGGCTGGCAATGGCCTGGAAAAGTCATTTTGTAATTCTCGATGTATTGGTTTGGGCATCAGATAAGCATGTACTGGAGGGAAGTTTTGTAGGACAGTGTCCCCCAAAATCCTTCTCAGATGCCAAGTCTGTTTGCTGCTCAGTTTCCTGAACCTTGCACAGATTTATTAGAGACAAGATCAATCCTGTAGCAAAGGAGCTTCGGTGGCTGTTGTAAGGCAAGTGCTAGAAGCAATAAGAGCCATGTATGGTGCCTGTGAAGGAAGAGAGTAAGAGACAAAGAGCAGGGGGAGAAGATCAAACCTGGACAGTCCGTTCAGGGCACTGATCCAAAGCTCAGCTCTGTGCTCTGTAAAGTGTAAGAACTAAGTAAATCTTGAGTTATAGGGCTATAATTCCTCTGCTGGATTGTGGTGACTGCATAAGGCCACTTGAGCTTTTGCTCTTATAGTTTATGATATCACCACAATCCCCTGGTGGATTTAGAGCCCTGTAATCTCTTTACAGTAGTGAGCTGTTTATTTCTCTATTTACAACTGTACATCACTGGAGATATTGATAACAGTCACCTAGTTCTATCATGTAGTTCCCTATACTCTTGCATTTGTTTTTGTAGAATTACAATTGTTCTTTAGGAGCAGGCTACCAGAGGCTGGGGGCAAAAGGAGGAAGATGTGGTTTTGCCTCTCTTTGTCTCTTTAAAGACTGTTTAATTTAGCAACTATTTGTCCAGATGCAGGAGGGCATAATGACTACCAATTTCACGTCTCTGTATGACAAACAGCTGTATGAATCCCACTTTCACATATTTTCTTTTCTCTTTCTTTCCCCCCTGCTGTATATTAATTTCTCAATTAAAGTTAACCTCACCAGCTTCTTGAACAGGATGTCAGAAGGCTGGGGGGGGAGTCAGTGTGATACATCACAGGCAGATGCCAGGCCAGAGCAAGAGGCAGGTCTTGGGCCTAAGCCACCCCTAATGCTGTGCCATGGATTTTGGTTCAGAACAGATGGACGTAACCCTTAATTTGATTAGTTGTGAGTATGGCAGGGAGGCAATCACAGCAAAAGAGGATGAGCACAGTAGGTAGCTAATTTAAGTGTCATGTGCTAGCCTGCTGTAGCATCACAGCCCTATTCTGCTCAACAAGTAACTGCCAATTACTTAGTGCAAATAAATAAATATAAGCATCTAACAGTCAGCTCAGCTGGACAATCTACCCATTGTACCCCGAGCACTGAGAGCAGAGGCATCACAGACTTGGCAGCAGTGCTGTGGAAGTGCTTAGGAGACTTAAAAACATAGAGAGGTAGGGGATGCCCTAAAGCTTTTGATTTTGATGGAAGTAACTGACCTTGGCATTTGGAAAGACTCAGTGTCTCTACTAATATCCTTCAGTATGAGTTTCAGGGATTTTACTACAGGTCAAAAGTATGTCTGTGGCCAAGAGGAGCCAAATCTTTGCCTTCTGTTTCTTTTTGTTGCAAAGAGCCAGATCCTGGATGTGATGCTGATAATCATTCTGTCTTATTCTTTACTCTGGGATGGGAAGAAATATACTACAAAAATCTATTGTCATATCCACTTTGTCAAAGCTCCTAAGATAGAACATTTGTGTAGGAGGAAAACCCACACCTCCCCTCTTTGACACTGGATCTGCTGATTTATTTAAGTTTGTATCTTCAGGGTGTATTTTCAATTAAACTATACCTAAAACCCCAAGACGCCTAGACATTAATGAACAGGTTTTAGCTAGTGCCTTCCTAAGCACTGGTCAATGCAGTACATACTGCAATTTCATGTGAAGCAGTTTTTTGTCAGATTTTGGGCACTCTATCCTAGGTTAGGCCATGGTAATGCCTAAAACAACTCAGCATTTTCTAGATTTTACTTATATGTATAACTTCATTATTGATAAAATATCGAAATTAGGCTGTTACGCAATTTGGTTATCGTTCTTTCTTTGGGCACACAGTGCTGTACGCAAATAAAAAGAAACAGAGAAGCAACTCCAAAGGATTTATTCTGCAATCTCTCAATGTAACCACATGGGGGCATCAGATATTTATTTAAGAGAGCTTTTTAGGCACCTGCTTCAGAAATCTGTGACGGCAGGAAGCCTTACTGGTAAACTGGGATCAGGACTGTGACTTGCTCTTTTAGTTGGCTGCTTGCAATCAAAATACTTAGCACCTAATTATTGCAAGTGACATTAACCTAAAATACAGTAACAAACAAAAATACAGCATGGACAGGAAAGAATATTAAACAGATTTTAAATACCCCCATTAGTTAACCTGGCCTCTAAATACATTTTAATGGTGCTATTTTTGTGTCTCTCTAAACAAAATCTGACGTCTTCCATATAACCCTGCGCATCTGATTTAACCTGAACATTTCAATTAAATGAAAAGGAGGCTGCTCTGAGATACAGCAACCTAGATCTGGAGTAAATCCATTTCATTAATTGCCTAGATGACATTAATTTTTGTCATTCACTTGCAAGATGAGTAATATGCTCTATACATTTTGGCCCAGATCCAGCAAAGCACATAAAATCATAGTTAATGATGTTAAGTGCTTGAGTAGTTCTCCTTCAGCACATGCCTTAAGCTGAGTACATATTGAAGTGCATTCCAGCACAGAGAAAGTGGCACAATCAAACCTTTAATTAGTTTTAAGATGGAATTCAAAATGCAATGCAATTCTTTGCACTTTACATTGAAAAAAATGCACGCTTTGAGCCTCTCTTGGGAAACAGATGACTAAACCTATTTATCCACTTTGGTTTCCAAAGGGAATGAATGCTCATTGTTTTCTGCTGTTGTTCTCCCCTAAATTTATAAATGTATTTTGCTCAGTCAACTGGTTTGTTTACAGCAGAGTATTTATATGAAAATTTCCAAGTCTGTTCTTTTATGGACTTTTTTATTTAGAAGATAATTCACACATTTTATTGGTATTTAAAAGGGTGGAATATTTTTACTTCTGCTTCTGTAATTTTAAATCAAAGCAAAAATGAGCAGCAGTAAGGCCGTATAAACAAGTGTTCACAGCACCTGAAAGCTCGTTTCTTTTCAAAATGATGTGAAAATCAGGATTTTGTACTGCACATTTCTGATCCAAATATTTAATGCTCACACAGCTCAAAGGAACCATAAATTTAGGTCTTGTATTTTGAGACATGGTGTACTATACATGGCGCACTTTTCAGCATGTGCCTCTGGCATACTGATCTGTGTCTAAGCAAGATTACTGCACACAGGTGAATTCTTAGTCTAAGAGGGAACATCGTCCTCCTGTTCATCTCAGAGAGAAGAATCTGAGGAAAACACCTCAGATTCAATCCATACTTCACCAAAACTTGGACTACTTTGTTCTTTGGCTTTGGTATAAACCCATCTTTGTGGTGAATACATTTCCACAGGGAGTCTAAATAATGCCTACAGTCATAGCAGTCAGAGGCAAAACTTTCTGAACGTAATGTAGTTGGTACAGTACAGCAGAATTCACTCTTGAACTAGCAGACTACAGCTATTGGGTGCTTTTCCCTAAGCTACAAACCTTCATATTTCAAAGCCTAGGCTTAGATACACTTTTTCTGCTCCAACAATTTATTCTTGGCATCTTGCATTTTTAAAGGCCTGTAAAATCCTTCCCAACAAATGCTAAAATAACTGGAGACTGTTGATCCACTTGTATAACAAAGAAGCTCATGTCTTTGGCTGTGTTTTCACTCACAACACAAGCATATGTGAGGAATTATGATACGTAAACAGAGGATGAGTCAGCCTTACCCTGGCAAAATGGATTTGCCAGCCTTATCCTGGCAAAATGCCCACTGACACTAAGTGTGTGCTTTCTGTTGCCAAAGTCTGCATTTCTTTTCTGTTCCCTAATATATCTGCTCCTTGCTAGCAATGAAGCACTTGTGTGGATTAATGTCTAAAGCAATCAGCTCATCTATATGCTCTCTAAAATGGATGAGCCAATGGACATGGTGTCAGAGACTGTTTTCCGGTAAGTTTTTCTGATCCACTAATGCACCAAATATATTTGAATTTACTATTCACATAACTTTTTATGGAGCACTATTAAGGCAATTTGGTTGATAACCGCTGCAACCTTTTAGTGAGTTGCAGCACGGTAATGTCACTATTCCTAGATTTGGTTTGCTATATCAGCCACTACATGCTGATGCCACGACGTCCATGTATGAAGGAGACCACAGTTAGATGTGTTTTTATAAAGATGCTTGTTCTTAAATGGAGAACTGATTACAGTGAATGATTTAATATAGCTCTTCCTCAGAAATAATGGAATCTTGGGAAAGGATCAAACAGTCCTAAGTTGGCTACCGCCTTCCTGACTTCACGTTGTTTTTAAATGAAACATCTGGCACATTCTCCAGCTGGGATATTATTTTGTTCTTCTTGACAAAGTAATTCAAAATTTGCTGGAAAACAAGCTGAATGGAAGAGAATTTTTTTATTTATTTATTTTTCCCATAGACATCTGGAACTTTCTTTCAAAGCTGATGTGATCTTTCATCCGGACAAGAAAGGCTTTGATCCAAACACTAAGATCCCCCTATCTCTTAGTTAACTAGTGTTAGTGAGGTAGGTTTGACAGTCCCTAATGCAGTCTCTGGAATGCCTTACTGTGTTAAGACCTGTCTATTGTGGCTCAGCTCAAAGACATCAGCTTTCTGTTGTTTGACTTCTGTCCCTCTGGGGATGGTTACAGGTTTTACTTGCTTTCATTATTTTCTCTTGTAAAACCATTGAATGCCAACAAAGGGAAGCACTTCTGAAACTGAGCAAAACCAATCTCTTACAGACATTCCTGGGAGCTTTAGTTTTCACAAAGCCTCACATATAAGAGAGAAAAGAGGATTTCATTAAAAGTAGATCTGTTCATTTTTGTAGAACTGCCCACTTCTGGGGGTGATTGTGTCCAGTTTCCTGTAATACATTTATTAATTGAAACAATTAATAGGAGTAATTATCTTTGCTTCTACCATGCCTACATCAGTTATATTAAAGTATTATTCCACTTAAAAACTTGTTCATTTTTATATCCAAATTCAAGTATGATTAATTTAAACAAAGTCTGTGCCATGCCTTCATGGTCGGACACAGCAGAATAAAGGAAGTCTTATCTTCTCCACTGTGTAGCAGTTGACACTGAGGGTAATAATTTGGCAGAGATCTTACTGTGTGGGGCTTTTTCTCAAGCTGTGTATGTAGATTGTACACAGTGACAAACCAGAGCCCTCACAGCTACACTATTATCAGAATGAGAGCAGAGACAGGGAAGAAATACATAACATTCATTTCATTTTCTGCTTTGGGGGCACTACAGAAACCCTTGTCACTTCTCCATGAGGGTGCACCGCATCTCCACATTCCCATACCTAGACTTCAAGGAATATTACATCTAATGAGCAAAAACCATATAGGACGTACAATTTCCTGGGTGAATAAGTTTCTACAGCTTCTAAGTTTCTACAGCTGAAAAACTTGAAGTTTTGTAACCCATTTCCTTTCCAATGGAACTACTTATTTTTTCTCTAAGACAGCCCAACAATTACCATTATCCAGTTAAACTTCATATTTAAGAAATCATGTGCCTAAAAGTGTATCAAGTTTTCCTGCAACAGTGATCAGTCTCACAAAATTTATTATGCTTTTGTTTAGACCCTGCCCACTTCTATCCCTTTGCAGCTACAACAAAGCTTCACCAGAAAATGGAGTTGTTTCACTTGTCTGTGAAATGATGGGAATCAACATCTCCTGATGAAAAATCTTAGGTGAAAAGGATTCTTAAGTGGCTGGTTCAGCCAGATACTATTGGAGCTGTCATACTGCTGAGGATCTGTAGGCAGTGACAATTTTCCAACTATTCTCTAAGGTGCAGGAGACAGAGTGATACAGAGCAACTCATCCCATTTAAGGATCATGCTGAGCCATTGCAGTATGGCTTTGGTTGCTGGCGGACAGTTCCCCAAACCAAAACCTACTGACTTACTCCATTACTGAAAAAGAGTCCCTGACTCCACATTAACTCATCATTGCAGAACTATGTTTTGGAAAGAGTGTAGGATCTTTGTGGTGTGTTTATTGTCTGTTAAGCTAAAGGGTGATCTTATGGCCCTGACATCTGATCATTAGAGCATATATGAATTTCAGTATTGAAAATATTAAAGATGAAAGTAGAGATTCCTCATCCACTAAACATAAAAAACACAAAGCGAAAATCATTACTGACCCATATGTTTGAGAAACTCTGTGACAGTTATAACCCTGCAGCTGTTATTGATCTTGGCATTTAGAGGTTTAATATTGATTAGAAACTGATACACCACTGACATGCACATATCCATTTCTCTCAGGATATGCATCTCATCTTTTTTTCTCTAGGTTCATCTGTAGAGCAAAGATCTCAGAGTTCAATGGACTACTCAACAGTAGGTTCTGCATCCCACAGCTTTTCTTTAGTGCAGCCTCTTCCAAAGAGTTGATGGAAAGACAGTGCCTTTGAACTACAGTGGACATACATGACATACGTACCTACAGAGTGTAAGGTTGACCAGTCTGACCCTAAGCAGGAAGCTCAGGTTTGGTGGGGGGGAGGTTGGGTTAGGGTTAGGGTTAGGGGGGGAAGTTAAAAAAAGGGAAGAAAAATTAAATGAGGCCATTTTCAAGACAAACACCCCCTCCCCCCCATAGTAAATAATAAAGAAGTCAGCATATAGAAGGAGACACTGACTTATGCTTTCTTTTGCTAATCGGCACCAAGACAAAAGCCTGTTTAAAGAGCTAGTCCTCTGCTCAATGAAGAAGAGATATTTAAGGACCAAACCTCTTCTCAAAAGTAACGCTGAGTTGCACAGGTTTAAACTGTGACAGGTATGTCAGTGGACATTCAGGTTATTCAACTGGTGGGTGACTTGCCAGTTTTGAGGAGATGGGGAGAGACTCATAGATCCAGTGGCTAAACGCTTTGAGAGAAAGTCAGTTATCCCATGCTCGGGTCCAAAGTGCTGTGCCTGATGCAGCTTGGAAGGCTTGCCCTGCGCTGGTCTCGCCCATTGTTCACACTGTGAGCTCCTGCCTCCTGAGGAATCTTGATCTCTCTGTATGTGAGATTTGCAGCCTTCAAGCTCCCATTTACATGCTGTTCCAAGGGCTTCCTGGCTTTTTTAAACAGTCTCAGACTGCCATTTTTACCAGTCCAAGTTGCAGAAGTGAAGGACTTGAAGATCATTCCTTCAGTTCTGCATCTGTGAGTAGCTGCTATAGAATCTGAAGAAGAAAACATACATAGCCAAGTGCATTAAGCGGGCGCTGTGTAGTGATTGCCACTCATTTTGGTCTGGGGACTGGTTTTTGTTCGGTTGTTTTTGAGGGGTGCAGAACTTTATTTTTAGCACAGTAATGTTTCATTTTCCCATTGTCTGACTCCTTTAGTTAAGCATAACAAATGTAGTTATCATTCTCTGGCATCCTGAGATAAGTGCCTGGTTGTTTCCATATCACTACTGGAATATGAGACCAGTGAGAGATTTGGGCCAGTTGTTAAGTTACATACATAAGCTTAAATCTCCTACATGAGCTTAGGGTTTTTCATATGCTTAAATACCAAGGGTTGAGTCAAAGCAACTTTGATGGAGCAACCAGGCTTTATGTATTAGGCATGAAAGACATTTGAATAAATTCCATTTTAGTTTTTAGGTCTGTCATTCTCAAGATTTACTCTTAGCTCACTTCCTTTCAAGAAAATTGGGACTGTGCTTTACTGAGCTTTTCAAGCATTTCCTGAGAAATACCTTCAGAGAAAAGAAACCTGGCCAAAGAATGTACTCTCTTTCTTTACTTACTCACAGTTTCAGCAAGAAACCCAGGCAGCTTTTTATTTTTAACCTCTTCAGGACAGAATGTTCCAGAAAATTCAGTCACAGCCCAAGGAGTTTCATTTGCTTATCTCTAACAATTTTGACTGGTGTAGATGTAATCTCATTAGGGTATCCAGGGAGACTGACATGCAGAGAGAAGTAGTTTACAAGTAAACTCTTGTTTACTTGTACTAGGTATTGGGGTAATCTGTGAAGCCCTAGTGGAGTTGTAATTCAGAACATGCTGATCAGAAGCATTAAGGAAATTAACATACAGCTCTATTAATGGCTTAAGGGAATCTGACTAAACAAACAAGGCCACACTGAGCAATAAATGTGAGTCTCAGACTGCATGACTTTCCTCATAACTACTCTAATTAATTGCTACAAAAGATTAATTTTATAATACAACATGGACATCAAAGGGAATAGCTTAGTGATTTAAGTGTTATGTGTCTCCCTGGGAGATGCAGGTTCAGTTCTTCGTGCAGCTGTTGTCAGCCTTCCAAAATATAATAACTAAAATGATTTTCTTGTATTTTACTGCTAGAGTTTCTGTGGAATAAAGACCTTGGTTGTTTCTCTGCTGAAGGCAGTGGCAATTTCACTGTTAATTTCAATAGAAGCAGAAGTAGGTCCACTGTCCTGGGTTCAGCAGTAGCAGTTGTTTTTCCCCTTCTTAGTAGCTGGTGCAGTGCTGTCATTTTGACTTTCAGCCTGGGAACAGCACTGCTAACACCGGTGTTTTTAGTTGTTGCTCAGTAATGTTTACTCTGACCAAGGACTTTGTGGGTCTCATGCTCTGCCAGGGAGCAGGGGAAGCCAGGAGGAAGCAGAGACAGGACACCTGACCCAAACTAGCCAAAGAGGTATTCCATACCACAGCATGTCATGCCCAGGATATAAACTGGAGCAGTTACCCAGAAGCACTAGTTCACTGCTCAATTGGGCTGGATATCGGTCAGCAGGTGGTAAGCGGTTGTGTTCTTTTCTCTTGTTGTTTCCCTTATCATTATTATTACTGGTGGTAGCAGCAGTGGTTTGTGTTATACCTTACTTACTGGGCTGTTCTTATCTCAACCTGTGGGAGTTACACTCTTTTGATTCTCCTCCACATCTCTCTGGGAGCGGGGGGAGGAAGGGAGGAGAGCGAGTGAGTGACTGCGTGGCTCTGAGGTACCGGCTGGGTTTAAAACACATCATCCACAAACACTAAAATCAAATTCTGCTGTGAAATTATCTTCATACTTTTTCACACAGAGAATATCCTTCCCAAAACCCTGCTTCCCATCAGTGGTCCAGCTATACATGGTGACGTGAGCTCTGTACAACCCCTTTAGAAACTCACAAGTTGGATGTGTAACTAGCTGAAGTTGATCACATTGGCTTCTGAATCAAGATGTGGCAGAACCATGAATTACTGTGCTTGGAAGTGCAGCAGAGCAGGATCCTAGCTAGACAAATAAAATTTATTGTGAGATGTATTAGCGGAGATGACTGTAGTTGACCACCTTTGCATGGCCTCTCCTTAGGTCACTTGTTCAATTCTGCCCTAGTCCAGAAAAGAAAAGAGAGGTGGGGTTCCCTGGAGGAGTTTGAACCCAGTAAGCACTTTCTTTCTGGACTGAATCATAGGACACTTTTTTATATGTGGCTCTTCTGTTGCATATGAACCAGGATATAGGACCCCAAACTGGAAATTTCGAGTTAGAGGATAAAGCAGTTCCTGGAGAGCTTAGGTAAATGGGATGGGACTTGCACCGGGTAGCACTGTTTGCTTCCAGTGTACTTGCCTGAGGTGGTTAACTTGGCTCCCTTCATAATCAGGAGACAAAGATTTGCACTTCTCAGGTGCAATTCCTCTGACTTACACTTTAGAAGGGGGATGGCACCTATACCATTTTAGGAGGAACTCTGCTTTTGGTTATATGAATCCAAACAGCAATCAGGCTGTTGCTTGAATTAGTTTCCAGTGTTGTTTTCAGGGCCACAACTGAGCCTGTGGTAGCCACATGAATGGTTTTAGTGACAGCAAATATAAGACAACATGACTTTGATTAGTCCCAGTGAAGGGGGTGAAGCCAAGTCACATAATTTTGTATTTGCAAGGCCACGCACATAGGAAGTGTGCTGATAGCTCAGCTGATGTGCAATACCCTAACTGTGCATCTGAGCCCAAAGGGTCATCAGTCAGGCTTGTTAATCACCTTGATGAAGAACTGTCAAGCAGAACAATGTCCCTCTACTTGTAGATCTTGGCTGAAGCTGTTCTTATTTGATGGCTGGCCTGATCTTTTCTCTCCAAAAACTTGTGAATGGAATCCAGTGATTATTCTTGGTTTATTTTGACAAGTGTTTCCACTGCTTTCCCTCACTTCATATTTGTCTACACGAGCCAAGTTGGAGGCTTATTTTAAAGAAAATGAATGGTAAAATAAGACTCTGCATTCAGAATTAGGAACCTAACCAGCTGACCTGATTTTCAAAAACGCCAATTGCCCAGAAACGACTTCCAGCTAGAGACCATTAAAAAATAGCTTTATAACTGTTATTACAATTATTATTTATGGTATGTACTGCAGTAGTACTGTGCCAACAGACAAAGACCCATTGTGTGAGGCACTGTGCGAGCACAGAGGCAAAAGCTACATGGATTAAAATTCCAACTGCCTGTTCTGTGGTGGAAACAAACTCAGAACACACATACCTCACACAGCCCCCTCCTCTATGGAAAATGTCTGAGCTAGTCAGATGTCCTGCTTTTTAGATGAGTCAGTCAACCTGTAGCCTTTGCAGGGCAGGGAAGTCAAGCAGCTCTTTCCCATCCACCCCATCCTTTCTGAGACCCCTCTGGATACCGGTTAGGGACCGTCTCTGTTGCTCTCCATCCCTGGGCATGTCACGCAGTCACTCAGTATGAGCCCAGCCAGCTTTCTCCATGCAGCACTAATGGCTTTGGCTGAAATGACAGGTCCTCTTATTTGTGGCTGTTTCTGTGCCTTTCATGCCCGATCAAAAATGTTTACAAAGGTGCAGTCAGGGGATGAAGGCTGGGGGAGCAGAAGAAAAGAAATCCAATTTTGTTTGGAAACAGTTTCAGAGCTTAATTAGTAAGGAGGGGGGTAGGAATGGGGGCTGAACAGGTGGTGTATTATTCTGCCAGGGATCTTCAAAAGGGAGGGAGTGCATGTTGGTGGTTTGCCGCAGAATGAAAAATGGGAAGTTCGGCAGTACCTGGGTACTTAAGAGCAGGTGAGCTGCGGAAAGAAGGTCACAGTTATACACACAAGCACGCTCACAACATCTGCATAGGAAAATAATAAATTTCCCTTTTTGCCTGTGAGGGGACAGCTCCCAGCTCTGCATCTGAGATTTACATGGATTCATATTCATTACATTAGCAGTAGCCACATTTAGCAGCGATTCCCAAAGGAGCAGGAAAATGATGGCCTCGAAGAAAGCTGCCACATTTCAAGCTCTCCAGCTGTGCCTTGCCACCATTGCTACATTCCACTGCCAAATGCAGTAATTTATGAATTTGTCTTTTTTATCTGCAAAAAATGTTAATTTACAGAACGAAGAGAAGACTAGGAAAGGGCTAACATGCTTAGAAAAGGAATGTCTGCATTTTCTCTTTACTGTTTTATAACTGTTTCTCTGATGCTGTATATATTGTTTGTGTTCATAAGATCATTATTATTTTGCTTTAGATGCTTAAAAGAAGGCAGGGGTGCTAGCAGATAGAGCATCCCAGCTTACAAAAAGCTGGGTAGCCCAGCAAGGCTACTACAGAGTTTGAATAAATAGAGAATGAATTATGAATGGTAATGATTTTTGAGGTCAGTTTAAGTACTGAGCATGTGCCATTAAAGGAAAATAGATATTGCAGTAGTTTCAAAAAAGCTACATTATGTTGCATTGAATGGAGCTGTGTACATAGACATCTGTTCCAGCAGGACAGACTAGATGTTTTTTGGGTGAAATTACTCAAGTAAAGCAAAGTCATTATAAGTTCTGTGATACCAAAAAGGAAACAAAGAAAAGGCAATTATTGCTAATTAAATATTTGTTACTCTCGGCGTTGTTGCTGAAAGCATCAAGGAGAGCATTCTCTGGACCACTGAAAAAGCTGACTTTTGGAGGCTGAAAAACATGTATATTATAGTCTTATTCGTTGTTTGATTCTGTTTCACAGCGTTTATGTTTTCAGTCTCAGGGAAACAAATCGCACTGCATTCACTTTTGGATTTTACAGAATTTCCTAAGGCAGGAGATTACAAGCACATCTTCCTATGAAAATTTCTGTATCTTGAGAGGCACCAGCTTGGTAGAGTCCAAAAGCAGCCCTGCCAAGGCTTTCTCACATTACAGTTCAATAAGTATGCTCAGTGCTATCACTGAGATGCATAATAAGCCCTTTCTAATTCAAAGAGGTTTGCTACTGTGGTGTAGCGAATGAAGATCCTGCTCAAGTGAGAGTAGCTCACATTCAGCAGATCAGCAGGTAGAGCTGTATTAAAACCTTCATATGTTCGTTTGTGAAACCAGGCATTTATAATGTTGACTAATTCTGGTCTCTTCCCCCTGGTGCTCAATGATCCATAATTTTATGGGCTATGTAATGAAGCAAAATTCTCCATTAATGTCTCTACCTTTTAATGCCAGGGGCTGTCTTTTCAAAACGATGCCTGCCTAGGCCACCTCACTCTGTTGACAGAATGAAGGCAAGGCACTCACAGAAGGAAATAATCAGCTCAAGGCTCCAGGAAGAAAAGGTGCATTTTGTACCTTGCTGGTGGAAAAGGAACTGTTGGAGTGAAAAAATTGCTCTTTGTGGAGAGATTCTGCCTATCTTTTTCTGCACAAAGGCAGTGCAGATTAACAACCTGAGAGGAGGCAGAATCCCTCCTGTGGTTTCTGTCCTGAGAGGAGCACCATAGCTGAGAGGAACCAGCATGCTGTTCTTGTTGGGTGCTGCCTGCAACTTAAGAGCCAGGTGGCATCTCTGAGCAAGGACCTCAAGTGCCTTTATGGGCAGGCAGAAGGAGCTCTGATGTGAGTCCAGGAGAAGGCTGGTGTTGTGGCTTGCCTCATGTGACTTAGTCAACACTGAATTCTCTGAGTATTTCCTAGGTTCCCTGGCCAGTAATGAAAGGAACAAACCAGACGTGGTTTTGTGTCCCCCCTCAGCAGGTCATGCCAATATCTCATTGATCCTTCTCGTTGAACGTGTTTCCCTTTTTCTCACTTCAGGGTTTCTTCTGTTCGCTTTGTGCTATTCCTTTCCCTTGTCCCCATACCAGAAATAAAGATTTCCTGTTCTTCCAAGTGTTTTGCTGTTAGTATTTAGGGACTGTGAACCAAAGTCCGCTTTTACTTACAAACCTTTCATAATGCCTCTGATTTTGGTCATGATATGTAAGATTTACACCAGTGAGCCCCCTGTGACAGGGGCTCCTTAGCACGCTTTTCTCTAGGCTGTGTAAATTAATTTTCCTTGAGTCTCCTCTCAGGATAGTATAAATTATGAGGCAAAAGCCTGTAATTCACTGCTAGGCGAGCAGCAGTAACTCCCCCTCTACCAGTTTCCTGCCAAAAGTATGGGAGAATAGCTGGTGATCTCAGCTCATATTTGCATGGCATGAACAAGAGCAAGACAGAAAAATGGTGGCTCAGGTGGCACAAAAGACATGTACCCGTTGTTGCCACTGCCTTGCTTCCAAGTTGGGGAAATGCATTAAAGAGCAAAAAAGGCACTGTCCGTGCCCTCTTGCTTCTTGGTCCCTTTTAATGTGCAAAGGGAAGAGTGTTAATGTCACATTAAAACTGTGTGCTGATGAATGCACCAAATATTGTACTGGGTGTTCTTGGCTGCTGAAATTACATTATCAAGGCTTCTTTTTCCCCTTCCTCTTCTTTGATTCAAGAGCTCTCTGTGTAAATATTAACTATAGCTATCAAGAGGTGGAAGAGAGTTTCAAGAGACCTGGCCATTGGATGTCAACCCTTTAAATCATGATAATATTTCTTCTTGTGCTGTGTTCTAAAGGTTATGCCTGTGCCCTCCCTCACAGACAGTGCTGAATGATGGAAGCCTAAAAAAACCTCAAGGCTCATCTTTCCTTTTGGTCTGAGGGCTACAGCTGCAGATGCTGAGACTGCCTGCGACTCCCTCTGGCTGCTCACCAGCCATCATGCATCAACCATCCCCACAGAAAAGCCGTCCTCACACTCCCCACTGGTGCGACTCCAGTGTCAAAAAGCAGATCTTGAGAAGCAAGAAGCCCTGCAAACCCACTCCCCATTTCACAGTAACTGTCACTGCATCAGCTGCTGTATTAGATGGTAGAAGTGAAGAAGCTGGCAGATGTCTGTGTTGGCTGACACACTGCCTGTTGTGTCAAAGTCACACCGACCCAGCTGGCTTCTAGGACAAATACAGTAATTCCTTGAGTTATGCAGGTGGAGATTACAGCATCCTGGATTTTCCAGTTGTTTTGGCCACTGCTCAGCTCCATTTCTGTTTGCTAATGTATCATCACGCTTCTGAAATACATTTAGCCTTCTTTATTGGCTTACCAATGTAAAAGTATTATTATAAGCCCCCTCATATTTGGCAACAACTGAAGGTTTTCATGTTGAGGTTCAGCCTTTACTCTCTGCTGAACTGTGAGAGTGAGTTACTACCTTGTAAGTGACTCATAGGTATTTATTATCCTGTGTATAAAGGTCAGGTTTTAATGTTCTGTGTGATATATGGACGTGGATCAAGATCAGGCAGTCTTGAACGATAGATCTTAAATTATGATCCAGTGGAAGAGGAAAGAAACGAGAAATCACAACTTCTGTTACACAAGCCTGAAAAAACACTCACACACATGTGAGCTGGTGGTGGAAACCTGCCAGTTTCAGAGGCTGATTTGCTAAGCCACAGTGTCATGGCTCGTGGAGCCCAGCTCAGAGAACTGAGATTAAATTTGTAAGGGACAGATTCACGTCTATGCCTGCTTTCTGTTGAAGTCTCTTGCAGTGGAAAGGTGCGGTATTAACAGATAGCAGGGCTAATAACAGACCCTAAAAGGAGAATCCCCAAAGACCTTTCTGAGTGTGTCTTGCCATTCCCACATCTGCAGAGAACCTCTGTGTGACCTTATCTACACCTATGCAGCAGAGTTGTCCTCAGGCATCTTGCTCCCTTATGTGTACGCCTACCTTTTAGGCACTGGTCTGTTGAGTGTGTCAGTAACTGAGGTACCTTTGTGGGTCTTCCTGTGGTACAGTTTTCAAGAAGAGCTTGTATCCTGGGCCCTGAACCCCAATGTTCAGAAAGATGTTGAGGTGGCAGAAGGGCAGCAGTGGCACTTCTCTGCTCTCAGCCTCCTGCCTTCCTGCAAGGAGGCAGGGCAGTGCTTACAGGAGGTGCACAAGAAGTGTGGCTGTCAAGGGCAGAGGCAGTGCTAGTGCATGGCACATCTCCTGGTGCTCCACCAGGCTGGCAGTCCTGTGAGGAACCCAGTGTAATACAGACCAGCTCTGGACACTGTAGGGAAAGAAAGTCGAAACTGGCTCAAAGGTGCCTTCTTGTCTCCTGAGCTGCTCTAAGACAGAGCTTCATCCAATGGAAGGTTTGGCCACAGGCCTTATATTTCTTAAATGTTTTATACAGGCAGACTACTTCACCCTCAGAAAGCTTTAGAAATAGATAGGATTTTATGTGGTTTTATATCTGATGAGGACACCCTATTCATCTTGTTTTGGTGTTGGTGATAATTAGCTCAAAACTTGCTCAGTAAGGTGCAGTTTCGGATGTCAGCACCAGCATGCGCTGATTTTATTCAGAAATGAAAGACCTAAGAGAGGTTGGTTACATATAGCTCTTGTGGGTTCAGCTGTCTGGAAGAAAATAGGGAACTGAAGGAGAATGTCACCTGTGAGCTGTTTCAACCTGCAACTTTTTGTGTCCTCGTGTCTTTTATTACCTGAGAACAGGAATTTTGTGCGGTTATTTACAGAGGGCTGTGATAAGTGAAGTGCAGAAGTGCAAAATGGATCTATGTTTGGGCAAAATCTTATTGAATTTGGGAGCTGAAGTGGGAAACTGAGTGGCGATGATTTTAGTGACCTTCAGCTCTTCATGTAGATTTCTGCTATTGCACTTTCTCTGTCCTGTTGGTAGCCATGGGGTTAGTCAGCGTTCATGCTGCCACAAGGGAAAATAGAGTTTCATGCAATTCTGTCTACTGCTGGGAAAGTATGTTCTTTAGGAAACTAATAACATAATTAAATGTGGGATCAGTGTTTGACTGGAATAGTCCAAGACCTGTTATTCTTATTAATAGAAAAATTCCTACTTACTCTGTCCTGCATATGGAAAGATGCCTTTCTTTTAAACTGGAGAAGGAAATTACAGTAATGATAGTGGTTATTTAGACAGGGTTAGCTGCTTATAGAAAATGGAGGCTTCCTGCCCCTTTCATTTTGGATACATTTTACAGATGTGGCCTTTGTTGATTTTAGTCTCAAACATTATTATTTAGATTTGATATATGGTCATGATACTTCTGAGACAGTAACAAAATCAGAACTGAAAGTTCTTAAAAAGTAATTTTGTATTGGTTCTTAAGTAAAAAAATATTTTTTCTGAGTAATGTGGAAATTAGATATACCATAGGAATGACTCTTTTCCAGTGCTGCCTAAGTTTATAACTTAGGCTTTTTTTATTTATTTTATATATTTGGGCTTAACTGGCTTTTTATAACTATGACTGCTGCATATGTGGGTTGCAAATCAGTGTCTTCATCTAAATAGATATTTCTTATCTATATTGTTATATAGATAATTTATATATATTATTTATTTCACAGGAGGGGTTGGAACTTGATGATCTTAAGGTCCTTTCCAACCCTAACTATTCTATGATTCTATTATTCTATATCTCCTAGCTATCTGGCTGACCTAAGTTATATTCTTCATTTTGACTAAGTGAATAATTGTATTTTAGATGTTTCATTGTGCAGCCAGTTTGCAAATAAATTCTACTCTTTCTCCCAAGCCAGTCTAAAAATTTAAAATAAGAAAATGCTCAAAATAGCCCTAAGATGTCAAAATTAGACTATACTTGATGAAAACAAAACATGAGCATTTTGAGTCCAAACATTTTGATTTTTCTTTAAATCAAATTTAATCAGATTTTTTTCCTTCTGGCTCCATTTGAAAGGCATCTTGCAAATCTTATTTAGCATTTCATTTGGGCTGCAGTGTGAATTTCTCTGGGTGAGGCCATACCTGTCATTGTATATTGAGGGTATCTGACTCACTTGATGACAATCAGTAGATGGGGTGGTTGCACAGGAAGGGTAATTTAGCAAAGGTGTCCATCCTACAGAGAGAAGCAGGAACATGGAAAACCCAAGTGACAACTCTGACCAAGCATTGCAGGAACCAGATGAGCCCCCACTGATTTAAACTGGTCCAAAAAATCATATTTTCTGTTGCTTTGAAAAACAACCCTACAACATTCCATACAAACTGCCCTTGTAATCTTGTACACTTTGCTTGCATTTTCCTATCAAAATATACTTGAAATGTTAAAATAAATAAATGAATAAATAAATGTGGACCTAATTGTTATTTTTGTTCTCCCAGTCTCCATGTAAACAGGTAAAACTCATTCACTTCCTGTAGCATCTTTATGGTCCTGGTCAAAAAAAAAAGTAATCCTTACAGCTTCACTGACATCTCTATTTAATCCATGAAAGTAAGTGAACACATATGCTCTGCCTAGATTTGTGAGAGGTCTGAAAGCCCCAAGTAGCTCAGATTTCTGTGCTTTCGAGTGGTGTAACTATTGCAGCCCTATGCAGCTTTCTTTGTTAGTGCTAGCCTGGCTGGTGTCTATATGGCCTTGGGCCAGCATTGCACTGTACAGGACCACACCAGAGAAGTTCTTTGCTTGGCACAGGGCACTGAGGGCTGGGAAATGTCCGTCTGCCCTAGTCCAGTTGAAGAACCTGCCTCGTTATTTATTCATTGGCATCAAAAGTGTTTCTCTGCTGTGTGAAATGCATAATGGAGACAGCCTTGAAAGTAAATAGCTTTCTGCATTTGCTAGTATACCTAAGCAACATCAGTAGGTCATGTTTATAGAATTTGTTCATTGCAGTCTGTTATGTAAAACAGAAATGGTTGAGTCAGCTGGGTATAAAGGGGGTTGGAAGCATCAGAAATACATTCTTTCCTGATTATTAATCACAGCAACAGAAAAATATTTAAAAAAGAACCCTCAACAAAACCCAACCCAAATCTTTAAAAATTAATTGCAATTCCTTTATTTAAACCAAGCTTCCAGAAACCTCTTTTTTGTTCCATGTGTCTGCAGTTTTAAGGACTGTTGCATTAACTGAGAAATGAAATCTCAAGCCTTAGCTGTGCACTCATTCTATCAGTGTGATAATAGTGATAACATAGTGATAATCTCACAAGGAGACTAAAAAGTACATGAGGAAAAAGAAAAAAATCAGCTAAATGGGATGTGAAAATGTTCTAGCCCAGTACTGTTACATAGGTCTTATGCTTTTTTCCTGCCTGCTCCGTAATAGGATGTTTTGCAAATTCTTCTCTCAGCAGGTTTTGAACATGAACTTGCATTACCGTTCTTACAAAACAATAAACAGCTTTGGGCTATAAATCTCTCAAATTGTTTTCCACAGAAGGGATTTGCATGCTGACTCATTCCTACTATATTTATAACCCATCGCCAAACCACTGCAACTGCAGGATTTCTATTAAAGCTATGGAAATTACATGCATTGCAATGGGAGTTGAATACATTTACATTTGTAGTGTTTTTGCCATTTCAGAATTTATGGCAGATTACCTTGTTTGTGCATGTCTGGACTTTAATGGTTATTTTTTATAGCAGAAAATAGTAGTTTATGGTTGTATTCCCTGTATAAGGTTTTTATGAATCCACCATATGGAGTATTACATAAAACTAAACTTGTATCAGCAGTGATTTTATGTAAAGTAAGACAGTGAACATTACCAAGAATTAGTGATTACAGAACATGTCAGAAAACTTGAAATTTTATGATTGTGATTTTTTTCTCCCCAATTATTTTGAACTTGTATTAATAGCGGTCCAAATCCCTGCTTTCTCATGCAGGAAAAATCATTGTCTACCTGCCCTCCCTGTCCCTCCCTTTAAGGTAGTTGTGATGTTTGGCACAACAGAGAGACACATGGTGATTTATGCAGAAGATTAAGGAAATGCAGAGAGTCTTCCCTTTTTTCCAAGCTCCCATCTCTGTCAGTTCATATAATGTAATCACAGCTACTTTCTTCACCAGTGGTGGTATAAAATAGTCTTTTATCTGTGCCTCCCTACAAGTGGAAGGAGCAGACTTCTGCTAACAAAAATTGCAGACAGAAGTATCACACTTCCATAGGAGAACATGAAGATGAACAAGGCTATTCTCATGGAAATATGTGTTTGCATAAGTATTGACATCAGGAGATTCTACACAGCTTTCTCAAAGAGCACCTCATGGATTTGGGAGTCATTCAGCCAGCAAAAAGAAATGTGCCATGAAAAGTAGGTAACCAGTCACACTGGAGAGCAGCAGATGGTGCATCCATGAAGCGATTGTCACTGCCAAGAGCCTGGCATGTTCTGCACACTGAAATGTATCTGCTTCATTAATGCAACAAGCACTTGGGTAGAGAATGTCTGTGAAAATCTATATAAACTTGTGAATAGGTTCTGAACAGGCTGAGAGGTTTATATTTGGGGTGTAAAGAAGTAGATGGAAAGACGATGGGAAGAAGAGCCAGCTTCAGGTATCTAATCCTGCTTCTTTTGCTGGTCCCATTCCTGTCTGAAACTCCTGGGCAGCTCAAAGCAGGTTTTAACCCCAAGGCACAGTGCATTAGGGTTAGTGACCCAGGTAGCCACTGCTTCTCTACACTTTCCCAGTCCTGCATGGCAGCTTGCTCATTACACGAAACTGATTTAGGAATGGAAACACGAGGCCAGCTAGGCCCATTGCAGGGTGGACTTCACACCTAAAGGGAGCTGTGAGTTTTCTAGCATTAAGAAAGGTCCAAATCTCTAAGAAAAAGACAGTGCTTAGGACTGAATAACCATTTCTGTAGAATAGCACTGAAAGCTATCATATGGGTTTACTATATAGCTTTAGAGTAATTCATGTGAACAGTGCAGAATTTCCTCTTCTTGCTCCTTTTCACAAAGAAATCCTTCTTTCTTGAGTCTTGAAATCAAACAGGATTTCAGATCAGGCTCATGTGTATGTCAACATATCCCAGGTGGCTGTCAACTTCTGAAACGTTTCAAGGTCAGATTTTGTCATCTTGTCTGGCTCTTTTAGAAACCTGGTGCCTTTGTGGCTCAGAAGATTTCTTGCTTATACTCATTGGAAAGGATGCTGCATGAGAGACAGCTCACTCAGACCTCTGCTGTGGGAGAAATCCTCCTCTGGGGTATGACCTCAGAGACTCAGGAGTGCATGCTACCATCACTATTCCCACTACAGCTTAGGAGCTGCCTCTTGGCCTCTCTACTTAAGTGAATCACACTCTGATTTTCATTAGCTGATGCATCATAGTCCTACAGCTGTCTTCTCTTGATCTAAATTGCACACTAATACTGTACATTATTGATTAAATGAGTCTACAAATGTCTTTTTAATACTGTATGGGTTGATCAGTCTTCTCAGTTAATGTGCAGCACCTCCAGTGGGCTTTAAAACCTAGTGAAGCAGCTTTTTACCAGATCTTACTGTGAAAGAAAAAACTACATGAGAGGCTGTGCTCACACACAAAGTGAGGTATGTGTTCTGGCAGTGGGGAATTAGTAATGATTTCACTTGCTGTACTAAAAAGCTCCCTGTGTTCACAGGTTTGAATTTAATAATCACAATCACTGATCTAATTCTTTGCAAACAATTCAAGGGAGATTGTTGTTTGTATACTCCAGTGGCAAGGATGCAATGTAATAGTTGAGATAGCTTAGCAGCTAATTTGGCTTTTCCTGTGAGTTTTTTGAGTTTTCAAAGCTTTTCTTAACCTTATTTTGGCTTTTTAATTTTTTTTTATATACACAAGACTTCAATAACTACATTTCCCAAGTGTGACTTGGAAAGTGTGTTCTGCTGCTTCCAAGGATTCTTTGCATTACAACAAGCAGCATTCAGGAATTCCTCCAGTTTCTGTCACAACTAGTTAACGGTTGTAATTTTCCTCTTTCTTTAATTTCTTATGAAATTCCTCTCTATTACCGTTCATGACTCAATCTATGTGTAAGTACTGGCCCATTTATAATGTAGTAGGAAAAACATGTTTGTGTTTTTGAGTAGGTGTCACAGTTTTTTTAGTTTCACAGAATTATAGAAAATTAGCTTGAAAGGGCCTGGAGACATCACCTGAACCTACCCCATTCTATTTTAAGCAAGGAAACAAAAATGAGGGTTTTTATGCACATATTTTCTGAGATATGAACTTTACCTCAGATCTGCATACCTGTCATTGCACAAATAAAACCAGAGCTCTAGTCCAAAGGAAGGGGGTTTGTGGGGGTATCTGTGATTTCTGTGTGCACTTCTCATGATGGGCTTGGCCACAGAGTCACAGCCAAGATCAACCCAAAACATTTACCCTCCTTTGTCATTATCCAGATGGATATCTGCACTGCCAGCAGAAACAAAACCTCAAATCTGGGTCAGTATTGGAACATTTAGTCAGTACAAATCTTTGAAAGGCATTTAAGTGTTTTCAGTTATTAAAGGGTAACTGTGCTGGGAGATGGTGGTTGCCCAGTGACTGTTGGATGAGCCTTTTGGTTCTCTCCTTTGGGATGCTGGATTCTGGTGTTTAGAAAAACAATGGAGAAAAAAACAGTAACAAAGAAGAAACCTCAAGACAGTGCAGCAGATCTGAATGAAATGAGCTGGTAGCAGCAAGACTGGAGGGGCTAGGGAATGGCACAGCAGGAATAATGTTGGTTGGCTGGTTACTACCCCTGCTCCTGGGTGATGGGCAGCTCCAGAACCCACTTCAGTCTTAAAGGACAGAAGATTTTACTTACTTCAGTAAAGTGGCTTATCCCAGGTAATCAGAAGTTTAGCTCCTTGTCAGATCCTTTGAGCCATACATTAGCAATGAAAGAGTGATATTGCCACTATCATCGCTGATGATTCAGCAAGGAGCAAAAGATGATAGCCTTTCTAACAAGGCTGTTATTCAGACATATCACTCAGTGTTCCCACTCTAACTGCTCACTGGTTCAGAGTGTTAATGCTCCGCATATTGTGCTTAATAGAATTTTAAATTATTTTGATTAAAGTGTCAAGGGATGAGGATTTAAGATTGATCAAAGCTACTTGCTTGTGCTGTGGCAGTTGTTAAGCAGCCATTTCCAGAACGTTATTACGCAGGCTTAAGTGATATAACATTCAGACATGAGAAATATGAGGAAATACTTTTCTTAATTTCATACTGGGGGACTGAGAGGGCAAGGGGAAAACTAAGGAGATGTATATTTCACACACAGTGACTGACTTGGGGTCCCAGTCCTTCTTTAAGGGAAGCTGATGAGACCACTGCCTTCTATTCAATGGCAATTCAGCCATGGATGAGCAGTGACAGAACCCCGGTATGGAAAGCCTTCACTTCTTAGAGTAGAGACTGTAAATATTAAAATATTATTAGACAATTAATAAAATAAATAATGAAGGCTTGTCTGGCTGTGAAGACAGGTACCTGGAAGTAGAATCAGTAAGGCGCTAAGTTCTTGTTTTGAAGCTCATTCACTGGGGGCAGAGATTTTATGTGATGGTTGTTTAATTATGGCAACAAAGAATGAATAGAATGTTCCCATCACATGTAGCCTTCAGCTAAAATGAAGTAGTACAGCATACCTGTAACTTAAAGTATGCAAATAAATTCACTGAAGCTAATGTAAGGAGAGCATATTGCAGTTCTTAAATGAGTACCTGTGCTTCAAGATATCCTCTGAATGGAACTTTAGGATACATGGTGCCCAAATCTTTGTCTCAGTGAATTCATTTGTTTGTATTTTGACCAGAATCAAAGTCCAGTGGCACAGACTGTGAATCTCTTCTTTGCTAAGAACGTTCTTACTGCTTAGATTCAAGGGACATTAGCAATGCAATGAAACCATAATCTATTCCAGTCTTATTCAAGGATAGAGTTCTTTTCTACTTTGCTTCTAAAATAAAGACTAAAACTCTGTACAGCTCTTTCTATGGTGTCCCATTAACAGATAATTGCTTAAAATCTCAATAGAAGTTGCATTCACATTTGTAAATAACCATATGGCACTTTATGGTAGAATACTTTGGGCCTCACTGGTTGGCATGCTGTAGCTACCCATGCTGCTTTAATAATGCAAAGCAGTTATCAGATCACCTGAAGTGGCTGGTTCAGTCAGGTCTACAGCTACCCTGAGTGCCTGCACTGTAGAAGCTGCCTCTTGCACTATATAGTAAGTTGTTAGGTTGTTTAAACAGGTACATTGTTGAAATGACAAACTTGCTGTGAAATAGTGTTGTGTTCTATTTGGTGTAACCTAAAGAATTATAACTCTTGAAGCTGCTACTGAATGGAATTATTCCAATAGAAGCAAGTGTTGATTGCCGTTCTGTTCAGCAATTAAGTGTGAACTATAATAATAGACAAAGACCGTTTACCTAAAATAGGGTTCATTTAGGTCAATGATAGCCAGCCTATTTATTGTTCACTTGGTAAAGCTCAGAATAAAATCAGTATTTTAAAGAGGTGATATTATGAAAATTGTTTAATAGATTAAAGAATACAGAAGATCCAGAAGCTGAAAATTAAAATACATGGTGAAAGTCCATCTTGAGGGTTATCAGTTTGCGTGAGTTGGCACAACCACATTTGTGGTCTGCTGCACAACATGGAGAGTGGAGAGAGCAGTGAAACAGGATTTAAAGTACAGCTGTGCTTTCCCTTTCTTAATAGTTCCTCAAAGCATTCTTTCAGAGAAATAACAATACTTCATATCAATGTACAAAAAAATATAGCTACCTATTGTTGCACGATACAAAATCTCTGCTTATGCACCACCAGCACCCCTCTTCCCTGCTCTCCCTCCCCCAGCTATGAACAGTCTGGTGGACTGAAGGCATCTGATGTATGAGTTTCATCCTGTTTCCAGTGGGGATGTCCAGGACTGCAGCCATTTAACAGACAAATGAATATACAGAACCATTAAAACATATTAAATACTCATGCATGTGTTTTAACTGCAAGTACATGACTAATCTTTCTGACTCCAGAGGCAGCAAGCCATACATCTTAAGTAGGTATTTAAGAATTTTGTTGAATGGAGATCATAGAACATTATTTCCTTCACTGGAGTGTTAGATGGTGTAATAGTCATGGGGATTATTGGTCTCATGTGGAGAGCAGGAGAGCAGGGAAGGCTGTAGTCACACTGCTTTGCTTATGCTCACTGTATTCACCATGAGGCAGTATGTCCTCCATGACCTGTTTAGACCACCTATAGGCACCTATAGGAGAGACCCTGGAGGATAAATATGATGACTTGTGAATTGTCAAAGCTGACTTGACACTGGGAATGAGAAAAGCTTGGCTAGATGGAAATCAGGGGAAAGAAAAGGAATTCAGAGCTGGGGGACCCTGCAAGTAGAAGGAACACTGAGGTTTTTGTGCTGTATTTCACATTAAGGAGCAGCTTCCATCCCTGCACACAAGTCAGGGTGCAGTGAGCACAGGGTCAGGATTAGATTGGCAGCATTGCTACTGCTGGATCAATGCATGCACTCTGGCTGCTGCTATTGAATGTATTCAAATACCTGTAAAGCAGCGCAGATCTGCAAGTGCCAGGTCAGATCAGCGAAGGTATTGCCTGTCATTCATGACCCTTGGCTCCTGACATAACCAGGGCAGCTAATGCTGGAAAGGCAGAGAACTTTGGTAGATAAAAGCTACATCATAATTTACAGAATAAGCTTTACACTGTGAGGGAAAGGATTTTTCATGCAGACAAAAGGCAAAGACCTGGATCTCATGGTGAAGCTTTCCATTCCTTTTACTTCTGTCTCCATTTAAATGAAATAGGGGGGACTCATTTGCCAACAAAATTAGCTAAAAGCTATTCACATAAAGACAGAGATTTCAATGAAATAGTTTCCATATATTATCTCATAGGAACAGTTGTCCAAAGTTAATTTCCAGGTTAATAGGATGTTATTGCCATTTTCAAATAAAGTAATTATAAGTAATATTCTTATATTACTGATAAGGAGGATCACACTGCATTGGATTGTCAGCTTATTTTGTTCGGTGCTCTTAGTCTAAGAGTATCTAGTACAAATCATTTTGGGCAAAGGTGGAAGATGCCTGCTCATAGGAAAAAAGAAATAGCTCTTAGAAGTAAAAGGTAGATTTCTTTTTTTATTAAATTTCTGAATAAACTCCACTCCTTACTTGTGAGATGTGTAAAAATGATTTTCTGGCTAAAGATATTTTATCAGTTTTCTGAACTGAAAAGCAGAGGTAAAATGAGATGTTAATTATACACCAGGCATGTTTTGCTGTAGATGTCGAATGCCCTCCATGGAGCATGTGTAATATGTTAACCTATGAGCTCTTCCACAAAAACTTGTCGTGGAAACTCCCAGAATATTTCTAGTTCTTTACTGCAAGATGATCTACACCATATAGGCAAAGATCTCATCTAGGAGAAGCATTCCTCAAGGGGAATTATCACAACATATGAACTAGAAAACATCACTTTCCCCTTGTAAAATGGCATGACTGTAACATATGTCCCACTCCAATTAGAAACTGTCTTCTTTTTTTTATTATCATTATGTCAGCCTGCACTTCTGAAAGCAGTTTTGACAGATCTGGGGCAAATTTAAAAGCAAAGGATACAGCTAGCCTTAGAACTTATAAGCAGGCATTAATTTTGCAGAGGGGACATTTTCTGTCTGTTTGAAGAAGACAAAGAACTAAGCAAATCCCCCTTATTCACGCTACTTTGGTGGATAAACACAGATGTGTTTCACAACAGCAAAATGACCCTACTCAGCTACTTTGAATGACTTACTAGACCAGAGTGAGTAGCGCAAAGTTTCTGACTTGGCATTGTTTCTGTCTGGTGAAATCTGCTCCAAGTTTGCGATTTCTCTAAGTTGACTGATCTAGCAGAAGAGAGCTTGTAATTTGTCACTGCTGGAAAAGGTTTACTGAACAGGGTGAGTTGGTTTCGGCTGTGGTCGGCTATCTGTCACAGGCCATGAAGGGAATCCTGACCTGGGAATGGACCTTACGGTGATGAGATCCTGATGTTTCTGTGTCTTTGTGGATCTACAGCACAGATTTGGAGTACAGCAAGAGGGAGTCAGTTCCTGACATTCCTGTTCACCAGCCTCCAGTCAGTCTTTGGATTTATGGGAGACATTACTTCAACCCCCCCCCATGCCAACAAACCTTTTCATCCCTGAGATGCACCACACCTGTGGCTCATGTCTAATCCTTAAGACCTGTGAAAGCTTTGACACGTGCCTAAATAATGTTTCACTTTAAAAGGTATAAAAAATGACCTTGTAGTGCAGCCTTCCCAGTCACTGGCATGTATTCACCAAGTGGGGCAACATAAATAAGAAAGTGGCAAAGGTCTCTGTTGATTTCAATCATTCTAGGCTATGAAATCCTTGATAAAATTCATCCTCTGGAGGCTGATTCAAAGACTCAGATGCAGAATACACTTGTCTTTAGAGGATTCTGGGTCCAGCCCATGCCAAGCAAAAATAATAGCAAAGTCAGACTAAGCACTACTGATTTAAAGCACATGCTACCGTGCTCAGTGGTACTGCGGAGGAACATAAAGGAGTGGACTTCCCGATCCCAGTTAAGCTGTGTTTGAAATGCACAGGGTACTTTGGGGTTGTGTTGTACACAAGTACGTGGCATTCCTTCACACCCAAATGCCATCCTTAACTTCTCAAGACCTGTGCTCTCCTTAGCTCTTACATCAAGCTTGTTCTGACAGTGTAAATTGTAGGATTGTCTTCAGGCAGGGCCTTGCCACAGGGATGGGATGGTGCTGAGCAGGACATAGACTCCATACAGAGCCTCAAAAGCACATGAGGAACACAAAGGAGTACTTCTCACTGTCAGCAAGTGATGCTTTGGCTTTAAGATTAAAGTTTTTAATTAAAATGGGCATTTCTGGCCCGAATATTGGCAGCCCCAGGACTACTGAAAAGTGACGTCATTTATGACTCCAGCAGTAAGGAGTTCACTGTCCATGATCATAAAACTTTCCAGTCTTGATTTGATATCGATTTAACAGTCAGCATAAGTTTGCCCTTTAATATTAAACAAAATATGTCAGGCTGAAGCATTAACAGTATTCTTCCTCTGGGCTTCTCCATGGATACTTCTTGATCCCCATCAAAGAGCAGGCTTCAAACCTCCATCCTGTAACAACACTTCCCTGGAGCAGTTGTCCCTGTTATTCCACACTGCCCCACACAGTGTAATCCACTGCTCTTTCACCCCTAACACATACAAAGGCCATTTCTCCAGAAGTCCTCTGTTACAGAAATTACCAGACTGGTGAATCCAGTATTCATTGCTTTCTGCAGACACACCGCTAGTTTCTATCCCTGTGTGCAGCCCTCCCTTTCCAGCCATCCCTCTTCTAATGGCTTTAGTCTATTCTTGCAAGTCTCATTTATTTTCTTGCTTCTTTTTGACACGGGTGATACAACACATGACCTCTGATTTGTCTGTCTCCTGCCCCCATGTTTCTGATATTCGTTAAGGAGATGTTCACTTTTCCAGCTCTGTTTTGCCCCTTAAGCGAGCTATACTGACTCACATCAATGTCTCTTTTAATGGGAGTTTCTTACCCCCATATCTGAATTTAATCTCCAGTGTTTTTCTTCCTGGATTTAGCTGTAATTATTCTACCATCTTTTGTCCTTCTGTTTAAAAGTGACTGAACCCATGCAATAGCTGTGTTTCTTTGGGAGAGAGGGAAAAGATCAGGAGCTACCTGGTCTTTTCAGGAAAACAGTTGGTCCTATGAGAACTCCAGAATGACACCTGAGATCACTCTCCTGAGGTCACACTCCTCTCAGGTGAGGTCAGTTCTGACAACCTATGGGTGCTGTGAGATAAAATATCCTGATAGCAGGATATGAGACCTTTTTCTCAGTACCACCTCCAAGCCTAAATCCTTACTTAGATGGAGTCATTTGCTCACACACTTATTCATGCCACTTGCTCACGTCCAGCCCACAGACACTACTGTTGGAGTGAGGGCCAAGAAAGGCAATTTTCACACACAGATTTCCTCCCAGGCAGGGTTTAAATTCATTTAGATGAACCAGGCCTCCTGTTTCAGATCCTGGTGCCCTGAAGTGATACCTTACCCCCCACTCCCTGCAATAAACCATGTGTCGTTCGATTGTTCCACATCATCTACGTATTCCCCAAATGGTGAATAAGTTTAATTTTGTCCCGTGATTACTCAAAAGTGATTTGGGAAAGGACAGCCTAATACTGATTATTTCCATCCTCTTGGACTGATGACAACCCATGATTTACATGCACGAATATGGTTCTGAGGGATCTCAAAACTGGTTGAAAATAAAGGTTTAATGATTGAATTATATATTCTGTCTGTGATAGAGAATAACGTAAGACAACTGACTCCGTTATCAGACAGATTACATAAGCCTAAGTTAAGTGGTAGAATAAAAATGAGTGATATTCCTTCTTGACTTAAATACAGCACTAAGTAGTATGCCCTTGAATCCAGCATAAAGCAATTTCCTCCTCTTTGGTAGCAGCTAGGGGGCATTCCGAATGCAAATAGAGTCAGCTTTGCATTTTTAATGTTTCTTATATACATAATTCACTGCCTGGGTTTAGAAACGTTATTGCTACCTCTTCTGTGCATTTAAATTATTTTGCACCTCTGAACTTTCATATTACCTTTAATGTCAGCTCTTCAAATGTATCTTGTACAGGCAAGCTTGTGCTTATAGCTCTTGAAATTCACAGATTGCACATACACACATCCAGGGACAAATACACTGCACTGTTTAACCTGTGTCATTTCATTGTGACACAGGGGGTTTACTAACTGCATGCATGGTCATATATACCAAAGCCCTGAAAACCAATAGGTAACAAATGGGAGCAAACCAAGAACAATCAGTGTTAGAATATCATATTTGTGTGCAGTCTACTCTACATACATAACCCATGGGCATAATCATAGAACAGTTAGGGTTGAAAAGGACCTTAAGATCATCAAGTTCCAACCCCCCTGCCATGGGCAGGGACACCTCGCTCTAAATCATATCACCCAAGGCCTTGTCCAACCTGGCCTTGAACACCGCCAGGGATGGAGCATTCACAACCTCCCTGGGCAACCTATTCCAGTGCCTCACCACCCTAACAGGGAAGAATTTCCTCCTTATATCCAATCTAAACTTCCCCTGTTTAAGTTTTAACCCCTTACCCCTTGTCCTACCACTACAGTCCCTAATGAAGAGTCCCTCCCCAGCATCCCATGAGGTCTCCACGCAGCCTTCTCTTCTCCAGGCTGAACAGCCCCAACTTTCTCAGCCAATCTTCATATGGGAGGTGCTCCAGTCCCCTGATCATTCTCGTGGCCCTCCTCTGGACATAGGAAACAGTGCTTTTTCTAAGTAACTTTTAAAAGAATTGAAATAATGGCTGGAAGAAGATACACAATGGGAGGAAATCCATCCCCATGCTAAAGTGGGATTAATTAATGCATTGCATAAAGCCAGGAAGTGTGAGATGATTCTGAGCAAGCTTTACTTCATTGCACGTTTCAGAAGACAGAAGTGGTTGTGACCATCTCCTGTGGCCATGAATGTGCTTGAGAAATTTTTTTTCTCCAGAGGAAATGAAGGTTTATAACATCTTGGCTCATCAGGCCTCCTCAACCACAGGCTGACATTGACAACTGCTTGAAACCACAGATCTCAGGGAGGTGGCTAGGTAATGGCTTTGCTCATCTCTGCTCAAACTGTGAGGGTACATCTCTGTCCTTTATTTGCTCATACCAGAAATGGTGCCAGAGACATCCTCTCCGTCCCACTCTGCCTGCAGCCCATCAGAGTACACGTGGGGATCCAGTTGTGCTCCTTCTGCAGAGGGAGAGACACTTTTCCTGTGTGACAGCCTGAGAAGTGGAGTGAATGGGATCATCTCGTCTCCTGCTCCACCCCATCCCTACCTCACCAGTGAGATAGCACAGGGAGAATCTATGACAGCCTGTACCAAGGGTTTCCATGGGTGGCAAAACTGAACCTGTACTGAGTCAGCAAGTGTTTTGAATGCTAACAACTGTACAGTCAGCCTTACTGCTACTCGGATCATAAACTGTGCTTTCTAACTAAGTGAGACTATAAACAAAATATATAGCCAACTTCTCTGCTGGTTCGATTCTGCTGACTGTTTCTCCTAGCAGATTCAATTTGGAAACTGAAAATCAAGACTGCTGCCTTCTGCATCAAAGTCAATAATAGAAATCCTGCCTCTAGCTCTAATTTCCCATCAATTTACACCAGCATAAGTGTAATGAAACAATGGAACATCCATCTACAGCTTGCACAGATTTTGTGTACTTCACACAGTCTGCTGTAGCTCTGCAAAGCCAGCGCAGGGGCTATAATAGGGTTGACAGTCACAGGGATGTTGGCAAAAGCCTGGAAGTGTTTTCTGGCTGCAGAGGAGTGTTATCTACCAAAGCTGTTGACTGCTGCTACTGAAAAGGAGATTGCTTCTGGGCTGATTGCGTCCTGGCAGTCAGCAGCTTATAGCACGATCCTATGTCTTTTCCACTGAATAGGTGGTGGGGTCAGTATCCAGTTTGATTTTTCTCCTCTCTGATGAAGTAACTACTACTGATGAAGTTCTAGTGGGAAACAAATGAGTTCAGGATTTGTACTGATGCTACTCGTGGCACTGTGAGAAGAAAAAACATTCTTTGACCTGCAGTCTGGGCAGCTGTGAGAAGTCACTAAGATGGTGGGAACAGGGCTCTGCAAAGCTGGTCTAGCTGAGACCAAAACCTGGGACATGTATGGAATTGCATTGTATGCCATCAGTGCACAAGGCTCCCAGCAGTGCCCACTGCAGTACTTTGGAAGCTACAGTGGGAGCAAAGCAAAGAGCTCAGGGTGCTGTCGGTGATCCACATGAGGGGCAGCTGGGGCTGCCCACCTTCCCATCCCACTGCAGTGCATTACTGTCCTTGGAGTGTTGTAACTGGCCCTGCAGCCGCTCCAGGTCCATTTCCAGGTAAATGAAAATACATCTATTTTCATCACCCCAATCTGACTGTGCCTGAAGCTACTCACCCTATTTGACACAATAGGTAGGGCAGCTACCTTTGTAATTGCAGCAACTGCTTCCCAAATGAATACCTGACTTGAGGTATTTGCTCAAGTTAATGTTTTGCTTTGCTGGGCAAACCAAATTAAGAAAAAGAATTCAATTTGGATTGAATCAGTAGTTATTATTATTACTTTAAATGGCAAAACAAATATCCTCCTTCAACCTCTGCCCTAATAAAATGGATTCATTAAACACAAAACATCCAACTTGAGATGCAAACAGAAAAACAAACAAATAGAAGTTATTAGTTTTGTGTCCCTTGTAAGAGAAAGCCTTGGGCTAGATTTGTGCTGACTACCCAATAGCTTAGTGGTTAGGACATTCACAGAAAATGGGGAATCTGGATTCAGGTCTCATCCTTTCCCTGAAGGCAGTCACAGTTACCTGTCCTCAAGGAAAGCCTTCCCTACCTGCAGTGTTATAGGGCATGGAGATAAGGCTGAAACAACATTTGCATTGCAGGGTGGGCAGCAGAGGCACAGTGGGTCGCTTTAGCTGGTGCTGTGCTCTCATCATATGCAGTATATAAAACCAAAATTGTTCAGCTAAACGTTCATATGAAAATCTGAACAAATTGCTCAGCTTCCTGGTTGAAATTTGTTGGAATTGGTTAATTTGAATTACTCTGCTTTGTAATTTCTTTGGTAAGTGGCTTGTAACGTAGCATATGTGTCTGCTTGTACTAACAGCCACAGTGTTGAGCCACAGAAAAGCCTGTGTTTGTGCCAGATGTTAAGCCCCCCTCTGCCCATATCTCCTTATTTCCCTCTGCTCTAGAAAGAGTGAAAGAGTTCTTCAAAGAGCGACTTCCTAAGGCACCGTCTCTCATCTTATTTATTTCTTGATTCTGCTGCCGTTCATTTCATTAAAGGTTATTTTTTTAATGAAGCACTGTGGGTAGGGAAAAATAACTTCTACCTTCTGTTCTAACTGATGAATGATGTGTGAACTAATCAGAAAGCTTTGCTATAGCCACCATTAAAGCAACAGATGTATGTGGCTCAGGAGAGATTTGTTGAACAGCTTCAACCTTTAAGTGCAGAGGATAAATGAGTGGTGACATCATTATACCCTGACAAACAGAAATTATATCATTCTCTTTTTTTCATTACTGATGGATGAGTTATTTCTGTGGTGTTCATTTTTATAAGATCCATTCATTGTCTCTAAAGTTAAAACCTTTAAGAACTGCAATATGTGACTAACGGGGTTATAACAACTTGCACATGATCTGCAGCGTGCTGCCTTTTGAGCTTTTCTCTTGAAAGCTACTTTTAATAGCACAGTATTATGATGTGCAGTATGGTAAGACAAAAAGAAACATTTGAAATTCATCCATGGGTTCATTTTTCAACCAGCCACAAAACCAGCACATAAGGAGTCAGAGGACACTTGATGTGGTTATATGGCATCTCCATCAGTTGCTGGAAGATTGTATTTCTGCAATGAACTTGAAGCCTTAGAAGAAAAAGGTTTATTTTGCACAGCAGTTCTGTGCCATAATAAAAAAAGCAAATGTTCCCTTCTCACCCATATCTCCCCAGTATATTTTGAGCTCTTGCCTTGTTTGATTGCATTTCTCATACAGTCACTAAGATGGATCAGAATCTCCCTGAAAATTTCAGTTATTACTGAAGATTGCATTTTTTCCCTTTTACTGCATCTTACAAATCAGAAACTAAAAATAAAATGTGCATCTGTTTGGATAATCTATTTCCCCAGAACAGATTAAAATGAGAGAATAAATCTTTGAAGTTTTTAGAAGAGCTTTAGATGAGTTACAACAAGAGATGAAAACAAGGTGAGTTTTGCTTGGCTAGGACCTAAATGAGAGAATTAAGCTGATGCTGTGTCATGGCGAAGTTTGCAAGATAAAATAGGGGTCACTAGCAGAAGTATAAAGAGCAGATTAAAGGTGGCATTTCCACCAGAGGGCCTTTATGTACACTTGGAGGGGGGGAAGAGATCAAGGTCAGTTAGAAAGAGAGTCAGGAAGACAAAATTCATATAAAAGATCTCACGGGTGCTGCCATGTTTTCCTGCCCATGGCTGCAACCTGGAAACAAAGGCTGAATGAGTGTTCATCCTTGTACCCTGGAGAGGGAGGAGGCAAGACGTGGTTAAGATGTGCTGGCAGTTCTCTGCTTCTTCAGGTCCCAAGCAGGAGCTTTTACACCAAAGCTTTCCTACTTGAGAAATCCTCAATAAACAAAGAGACCCTGAATATGTCTTCTGATCCTCAGGAAAGCTGATGAGCAAATACCTGCTGCAACCCACTTTGAAGAGATACATGGCCCATCAAAAAGCTGGTGGCTGCCCTCGCTAATGATGCCACAAGCATCAGTGCTGCTCCTGCCAAGAGTGGTAACTGGAAAATAGCAGTGCAGTAATCCTGTTATGGGGATGATCTGCTTAAATTTAGTTTAAATAAGTGTCTATGTATATCTATGTATGATTTTGGGAGTCAAATGTTAGTGCCCTTGTTGCTGTCAACCAGCTGCCTTTAAAATGGTGAATTATCCCAAGTGCAAGAAAAGGAATGAAGATGCAATTTAATGTAAACATAGCAAGTTTAAGTGCTGTCACTAAACAAAATTAACTATGCCTAAATCCATTTTGGAGAAAGCCGTGCTTAGCTTCACTAGAAGCAATGCATTTGTTTCAGGAGCAGCAGTGAGAAAGTTCGTGGCGTTTTTACAGGAGAACAGGGAGTAGACAATCATTTAGGTCCCTTCTGGCCCTAAAATCTATGAATCTAGGAAATGATGCCTCATTTCACAATCTAAGTCGTTAAAAACACACTTTCATTACTGAAGTAATCACATTTCTTGGAAATGTGGCTACTATCTGCTAAGATGATATAGCAGATGATCAGTGTTTTATTGAAATTCACAAAAAGAACAGGGTTTGTTACCAGAATTCTTCTTCTTTATTATTTCCACAAGCTCATTAGAACTCCAAAATATAGAAAAGCATTCAGTGCTGTAATATAAATCTGACATAAATTAATTCACACCAAAGTAGCTCTTTGTGTGACCCCCTTTCCCCATAAAAGCAAGCAAGGCATGAAGCACCAATAGGAAGACAAGGTATGCCAGAGGATCATGGTCACATATATATACCTGAATAACACATGCAAAAAGAATTCTGGTGAAGAAGAGGTGCTAAACATTAACTAGTGCTTCTAAATCATCTTAGACACATTTCAAAATACTTCTCAATGTTTTCTGAATACTGGGATCACTCCCATCACACAACTCTCTACCTGGAGGTCACAAAACAAGAAGACCTTGGGGCACAGCTGGGTTTCAAACAAGGGTTTTTCTTAACCTTATGGCACTGTGCTAGGCCAGAGAACATTTTTCTATTACATCGTCTTACATTTTGATGTGGAAGAGTCAGAAAAGCTCTCTAAAAGCCTTAGGAACAACTTAAAGAGATACTGCTCTATTCCTGTGTACTGTAAATGTGGGTTTAGAACAAAAAACATAGGCAGGCACTGTCTTTAATTTTATCTATTTCAGTGCCTAATGCAAGGGAGAGGGACCAATTCATCTTGAATTTCTTGATGGCGCTGTAAAGCAATGACCTGATAAGCTTCCTAGTAAACTCCAGGGTCAGTAATGCAAACTAGCATTTACCTTCCTATGCCTGAGGCTGTACTGGCACAAAACTCTTCACAAGGACACTCCTGGGTAAATAATAAGCTCAACCAGAGAGGATGAATAAAGGAAGAAAGTAATTTTTTATATTGAATAAGTACGAGGTAAGACTGAAGTAAATGAAACAATTCGCTTCAGAAAGTAGGTTCAGCAGAAACTTCTGGTTTTGATGAGCTGTCTCTCCAAAGAGCTGGATGTGCTCTAGCAGTATCACTTCTGATTTATCTGCTGTTGCCAGATAAATTTTCTTCTGTGGGGAAGAGCAGAATTCTCTTTATTTAATGTACCATGTCTGGAATGTGGACTAGATTCAGCTACATGTCGCTTATAATTATTTATGTAACTTATTAATCACTGGGCTGTCACTCAGCTGTTTATAAAACACAAAAGAACACTTGGAGCCTGAAAAATTACAGTTTTCCTCCCCTGCACCTCCCCAAAGGCCCCTTTGCACTTCTGAGGAGACCTCCATTTAAATGAAAATCTGTTGCCCAGTCTAAGTAACAAGGAACTCTGTAATGATAATTTCAAGAACATACTTGTGCTTTGTGCTTGGAAATTGAATTATTTGGTCTAAGTTGCTGTAAAATTTTACTTTTAGCTTTTCTGGCCAATGGCCTTGGCTCATTGTTTATTTTTCCCCCCTAATGGGTCATGGATAGGGTCCCCCTCTTTCCTGCTCAGCAACCTGTTTTCCCTATACTCAGTACTTGGAAAACCACAGTATCTCCCAGACTGCTGCCTGTGGATTTTGCCTCCTTGAAACTGGCCAATGCATTCAAAAGTTAAGATGCTTATATACGGACATGCACACACCTATGTACACCCTGGTTTCACATGTCTCATTGCTCTCATATCCCCCTCTATGATGTGTTAATCTGTGTGCTTTTGTGCAGCTCGCTCTCCAGCTCTGGTGCAGGATAGCTCACAGCTTGTCTTTCAGGTGAAGGCAGCATGCCTGTTCACAGAGATCAGCATCTGGCCTTGTAAATGGTACACAGAAGAGCAATGACTCCATTCAGCCGAATTACATTTAAAATCTGATTATGAATGGCATCTTTGAGGCAGGCTATTCATCATTTGACGTTCTACATGGGTCTCAGTGTCTTAAAGCTTCATAAAGGCAATTCATTAGACAGCTTCAGCCAGACCAGGAGGTGACTCAGCAAGGCAATGAAAGCCAATGGCTCACACCCACTGCTGGCCATGGCATTCCTGCGTTATTGCCTCAGGCTGCAGTAATACTGACAAGGTGCCTGTCCTTTTGGTGCCTCAGTTTAGGCAGCAGTGTAATGATTATACTGGTATTTACCTGCCTTCTCTCCCATTTGGTGGGCTCACTAGCAACATGTTTTCAATCTTTGCATGAAAGACTCCACATTAATCCATGCCATAATTTGCTTTGTTTGCTTCTACCATTAAAATGACTTGTTTCCCCCAAAGATCTGCCATCTGTCACAATTCACCTTCTATATTTTTATGCTCCACAGTTAAGCAAACACCAATGCCTGAGTAATCCTATTTTCATTATCTTGGGCATCCACATCCACAACCTTGGATGTGCCCTGAGGTTGGAGCAGTTGTGAAGTTTCACTCCTAGTTGGATTCCCTGGGATCCCACAGCTCACGCTGCAGCCTTGTCCTCAATGCAGCCAGTAAAAAAAATCCCATTTTTCTCATTGTAGTGGTTGCCCAGTCTTATAAAAAAATTAAAAATTAGTTCTGTTTTTCCCCCATTGCCATAATTTGCAGGAAATAACATAGAATTGTAGGAGGAAGAGGCAGAGAGACAAGACATTGCCTGAGCTGATGCTGTCAGCTAAGAGGGACTGCTCTGTGCTCTCTGTATGGGTGATGATATTGAGGTATTGTTTGGTATCTTTGTCTGCACTTGACAAAGGAAAAGGGCAGACCCTGGGTGATGGTTGGGATGTACAGCTGTGAGAGGCAAGCCACTGTCTGAATACCTACTTACAAATGATTTTTGTGTTTTCATAATCTTTGTGAGTAATACCCTGTCAAAGCCTCATGAAAAGTTATGAGTCCCTCCATAAACTGGTACTTCAATACCTAAAGTTGCCTTGTAATTAATTTTATGAGCTATACCCCTGGCACCATAGAGCTTTTATTTCATTTTAGAAGCATAATTGATTAGGCTTCCTGTAGCTACGATGTAGACCAAAGATGTCGCCACCAAACAAGGAGTAATTTGTGACAGCTCGTTTGTGAGGAGATATCTACTGTTTGCCAGCGTTGAGCATATATAAGGGAAAGTAAAATATTTTGTATTGCTACTGCTGTGCCCTGCTTGAAGTCAAAAAAACAAAAGCAAAACAAAGAGACTACCTAATTATACAGACAAATTACTAAGGTTAATTAGTATATATTTGTACAGCAGCTTTTATTCTCCACTGTAAAGGTTGCTCTTCTCCACTGAATTCCTTTGAAGATGTTTGCCTCACTATAGCATCAGATGACATCCCCATTTGGGCAACTAGATTTTGCATTGCTAAAATTGCCCTCTGTTTTGATTGTATCAGATACTTTCTGCAACCGTTATGGCACAATAAAATATCTCTGATATGCCTTTTAGCAATTACAGTCTGTCTTGAGGCCAGTGGTTTAGTAATAGGATTTCCCTTATTTTCTCTCCCTGTTTAATATTTGAGTGAGTGTTACCTGAGAGAAATATGTTGGATGCTCAGGATGTATGAGCTTAATTTATGGCTAGCATCAATAAGGCAATATTTCCTGTGGGTAAGGTCAAAAGGGCTTTGTTTTCTATTAATTAAAAATAGGCTCATATCAGACAATGCATGTAAGTAGTAAAGACATAATGTGTATTTGTGTGGCCATAAAGAAAGGGAGTGGGGTTATTCATAGACCACCAATCATAGTTGGAGTCTCACCCTGACCCTGACAATAGAAGCAAAAAAGAGAAAAGTATGATTTTATTCTTTCCAAACCCTGCTTACGCTAGCTGGAGAAGAGAGTTGAATACCCAAGAGAGGCAACCCCTAGGTTGCTGCAGCCCCTTAAAGCCTGTAAGCACAAGGTTGAAGCTCAAAGTGCCTGGCGCTTGCTGCCTCTCCAGGGAAAGCTATGTGTGCCTGAATTCAATAGGAGCTCTGTCTGAAATAAAAAGAAAGCAAAACCTTAAAAACTGGGTGGTTTAAAAAAGGAAACTAAGAGAATTTCAGAGGTAGAGTCAGAAGAAATGAGAAATGCTTCCCTCCAAAACCACAACAGAATGATAAATTACTTTTGCCTTTCTGAAGCCAAGCTGGAAAACCTCTGCTCACCTCTATTATCTACTTCTGGTCTCTGAAGATACATTACCATATTCATTCATTGCGTTACACAATTTGAGCAACTAAATGAGTTTACCTTGTGCCCTCTTAATAGCATTTCCTTCTAATGCTAACTTTAAGTGATACATTTTAGGGGATACTTGAAGCAGAAAGCATCACAAAAAAATTATTTAAACTCAATTTTGTTTACAAATTATGACTTATCCCTTCTTGATGAACCAAGTATAGGAAAACCACACAGCCCCTCTGTGGATGAAGTATCTCCTGGCATTGGGACTGCTGCCATCTCCTGAGTAACGTGTGGTTTTACTGGGGCAAAATAGTAACTGCCATGTCTCAGGAGATCAAGAAGGACTGTTTGTGTAATAAAACACCTACAGCATCACAGAGCAAATGACATACATGATGAATTAGGATGGTTATGTCTGCATACCATGAGAATGGGTGAGGTGGTGCTATGCCAGGGTGGTTGAATAGTTCATGAATGGACTCATCAGGCAGCAGGGTGCTGGACACAGGGCTTTGGCTTAAGGCCAGCTTGCAGAACAAAACTGAGATTGTGGGAAAGAGGATCAAAACTGGGTCAACTCAATTTTTAGACAGCATGGTTCTTATCAGAACTGGAATTTCATGTCCTGTGGCTGTGGTATGGACAGGGGCCATCTGTCTATGCACTGGCTAGCTTTTCCTACATGAATATGTATTTCTATGTACACATAAATGCATACATAAAATATCATAGAATCATCATGACCATTGTGAAGCTCTCCTCTATTACCCACTGGAGCTTCATCCAGTGAAGCCTTTGTGTGCATTCTTTAGCTTAAAAATATACTTCTGTATTTTCCTGAAACACTGAGGATGGATAAAATCTCATTGAATTGACCCATTTCAGTCATGCGTGGGAAAAACCAAGACAATACTATGTAACTTAGGTATCTAAATATTAACACAAACATTTTGCAAACAACTTGAAAATCACTCACCCTGTGTGTGATGATTATCAGCAAGTTCTGACTATCAGAAATAGAACAGTTTGACCACCAAAGGCAGAAGTCTGCAGCTCTGCATTCAGTGTAGCTACTCTCACACGTGAAGTTAAGCACCTGTGTGAAGTTTGCAGGCCTGAGGTATGCATCTGAATTATGCTTTTGTCCATAAATGATTGAAACTCCAATATTGTGGACAGAATTACCACATTGTTTAAAAAAACAGATGGTAGATCCTATGAATATAATTACTCTGTTTTGTATTCTTAAAATGTAATAGGAAGATCAAGCCAGCTCTTTCGGTTGGCTGGCTGAGTTGTTTAGCACTCTTGGGTTCTTGGTTTTAGTTTTGTTTCTTTTAAAACATTCAACTCTTAGCTATTTACAATGACTGATGGAAGTAGCATTATCTTAATGCCAACTGGAAAAGAGTTCCTATTTGACCTGCTGACATGCACTAACCACCTTTCAACTTTAAAGAGAATTTCATCTCATCGTTGTGGCACTGACATGAATTAGTAAATAGAAAGTATCTTCATTTGACATTTTCCACTATAAGTACATGATCAGTATAGTCGTACGTTCAGTGATTTTAATTTAATAGGTTTATCCCTGTGCTAGATATGGTATTCATTTAAACTGACCTTGCTTTATTTGAATTATTGCTCAGATTTGCACAAGTACAAATGACCTAATCTTCCAAAAACCGCTTTCTGATCGACATAAGCAAACACTCTGAGGAAGCAATTATGTAAAAGAAATGCTTTTAGGCAACAAATGGGTCTATAAATAAACGACTGCTTCCTAATCGTGGGCTAAAAAACTGTGCCATTTTTCCTTTTTTAATAAAAAACATAGTTAAAATCAATGAATTTTAATGTTCCTGAATATGAGGAACCAAAAGTACTTTGGAAAATTGAGTACTGTGAAAGCAAAAGCTGCACCAGCTTTTTGCCAAAGTTCAGCCAACATAACTGCATCTGACCAGTATTGCCTCTGAGTTTCCAGGTCTGCACAGATCAGCAAGAAATTCGATGGGAAAAAATGGCTGGTTTTTTATTTGCAACCTTTTTTACAGGTCAAAAGTTTGTGTCTTTTCTATTTTTCCATTGCCAGTGCCCTGGAATCTCATTATTTATTTGGATTTATGCAATTTTTCTCGAATAAAAGAAAAACGTAGGGAAATACATGTTAAAAAATGTATCTGAAGAGGAACTTTTATCCACCCTTGGTACTTGGGGAAGAAAGTAATTGTAGTTGGAAAGTTATTACTAGGGCATGTGCTATACGTGAAGCTTGATACTTGGTACCAAGCTATATGTTAAGCTTGGTACTGGAGAGATCAGTGTAGACTCATGATTTTCTCACAGCAAATTAATCAAGTCTACTTAACTAAAGATGATGGACAGTTACACAGTTACACAGTTGTACATTGATATGAGCAGAGTCTCAGGTCTATGAAGAAGGTAGGTGAGAAGGCAAAAGTCACTTGGGATGAGAAAAAGAAATTACACTACTAAAGTCAGAGAGGAAGAGCAGCATGAGAGATACTCATTTGTGGAAAGAAGACAATGAGATGCATTAGTGGAGAGTGTATGGTGTCATGGAGATTAGAGGGCAAGAAGGAATCTTAAAAAATACCAAAGATATACTAAAGCTGAGTGTGAACCCAAACTTCACATACTAACTCCTCCAGAAACCTATACCTGCTTTGGTCTGGCTTGTGTGCAGGAACACATCTGGGGCTGTATCTCAGGCAAGGAGGTGATCCCTGAGTGTGAGGGACTGACACTGGGAGTCTGTGAGAAGATGATGAAGGAAAACTTCTGTGTGTGTGTTTCAGGTTTAAGAGGAGTTTTCACAGTCCCAAGAAGTGATAAACTGCTAAAAAAAAACCCCAAAGAAAGCAGATATTGCTCCCATGCTGCTCAGGAAACAGGTGTGGAAATGAGACAGGCTCCATATTCACTGGCACTTTGTAGTGTTAATGACACTTCTTTAGCTGAAGATAAATCAGAAGTAGAAAGGAGAACTTCCTCAGTAATTGGTTCTCCTCTTTGTGACACTGGTGAAAATCAGGAGCTGCTCCACTGAGGGAAAATGGTTCTCAGCAAAATAAACCGACTAATTGAACAGAAAATCCCAAATTTGGATCTGAGGTGGTGTGCTGCTCAGCTGTATTCCTGTGCAAGTGTGTAAAAAGCTGCAAGAGCTGAGATTTTATGAAAGCAGAAAATCAACATGGATACATCTTCCCAAGTCTGTAGCTCTTTAGAGACCTAGAAACAAGAATGACTTATATATTGTGTAAAAGAAGGGCACTTCTCTGTGAGGATTGGGTTGCCAGCATGGTGCCACCTCAGAGTGCATCTGTTCCTGAGGAAGCAAGGTGGACAGACCCTTGTCAGAGGCAGCACAGTCCCCCGGAAAGGAGGAGACACTTTTGTCACATCTCCGGGTGACTTCCTACAGAGTGTGGGCAGAGGAAGAGCCTTATCTTTATTGATGTAAATCAATACATTTTTTATATTGCTTGTGGCAATGTCTTTCTAACTTGGATACATAAGATGAGAACAAATGTAGTCTCCCTAGAGGGACAAATGCTTTTTAGATGTACAAATAAAGCAGTTATTTACAAATGCCTCCCTGGCAGGAAAGAGGGAGAAAGCACTAGGCACAGTGGGCACAGCATGTTAAGCAAATGTTTAAGCTTTAAGATAAACGTTCTGCCCTTTCTAGAATAAGTGTGTTTTTACCTTAGAGAGGAAAAAACCTTAGAAGTGTGAATACTTGCAGGGGAGACACAGCTTGAAATTTTAGATTAGATACTTGCTCATTTCCTCAGACTTCTGAGTTTTGCCAGTACCTCTCCTTTACATAATTTGGACCATGGAAGATGTTTCCATAGTGACAAGTAGATGTTACGTTTATTTACTGGGCAGCAGGGAATGACAATGTCAGCAAATGGCATTTCTGTTCTTTTTTGTTTTCTCTTTTCTTTAAACCCAAGGGAGATGTATTTTAGTGAATGCAACTGGCAGCAGCAGTTTTTCAGATATCCTTCCCAGCCCCACTTTGTGTGTGCGTGTAATACAAAAGCAGACAGCAGTTACTGTGGCTGTATGATTCTTCAACCAGCTTTCTGAAGCCTTTTGCTGTGCTCAGTATGCACATAGTTTCTTGTGAACAGCACTGCCTGTGAAGCTTCAAGATTTCAGGCTTTACTCATGGGAAAGGACTTAAGTATTTCTTGCACTGGGTGCCTGGCCTTTTCTTCAACCCTCCCACACATCTGTTCGTGTTGACAGCTCTACTACGTTGCCCATAAATAATGATCTGATAGCTAAAGCTCTTGTAGTTGATACTGCTCTGGTAAAAACAGATAAATGAACTTTATAGTTGCAGTAGGCTGTACAGAGTAGGAAAGAGATTTTCAGAAGGCGGCTTCTGAGGGAAGAGACCAGGGTCTGAAAAAGAAGAGTTTTGGCAGGTTGATTAGTTCATGGGTTTTATACCTGTTGAAACTTTTCCTGAGGATCCATAAAAAGTGTTTGCTTTGTAACAGTCACAGGCTGCTGCTGAAATGAATGAACAATGAATTGGATGCTAGTATGAAACCCTCTCCATCCTCTCGGAGTTTCCTATCAGCTCTGATGGGTGACACATGGCCCAGAGGGGAAGTGGAAGGTGGTGAATCAATAATTGCTCCTTTTCACATTTGCCTCTGTAGAAAAACAGTGTGGGACTTCTCTCTCCTACCCCCAGACAGCTACAGTGCTGGTGCCTGGCTTCACCTTGTTCTCTTAGTGGGCAGTGAAGCAGGGACCGTGCTTCCCCCTGAGGTTCAGAAGCGGCACCAAATTATTGCCAGGGGTGTAAGGTTTTTGTGGTTGATCCTTTCCTCCCTCCCACCTTACATGCTTGCACTACAGCTATCTGGTATCTGGCTGTGTCTGTCCAAACAGTGGAACCAGCAAGACAAAGAGTTGCATGCAGTGCTAACAAACTGGAGGTAGAAGCTGATGATAATAGCCAGTGATGGACGATACAAGTTTCAGTGGTTGACTTAAACTTTCAAGAGCAGTGAGTAGGTAAAATCCTCCTGTTTAATTTTTCCTCACACAACTTTGGTCCTAAAAGTGCTGTAACATCTCAAATTTGTGTTACTACAGAAATATGAGGATCAAGGGGGAAAGTTACATAAAAATATAAATGAATGTATGGCTGGAGGAAAAAAAACAACCTTAAAAAACCAATTACACACAGCCCTTCAAAAAAAACCAACCCGAGGAAATAAACTCTATTAGCTGAGGAACCATGGTGTGCTGGGTTTGGATGGGATACAATTACACAGCAGCAAGGCATTTTCTGCTCCTCACTCCACCACAGAATAGGCTGGGGGTGCTGACCCCAACTGACCCAATGGATATCCACACTGTATGATGTTGTGCTCAGCAATAAAAGCTGGGGGAAGAGAAGGGGAGGGTAACAAAGACACACTAAAATGGTACCTACATTTTCACAGATTGATCTGATTTTCTCAGTGGAAGCAGAATCCAACCTCCAGTTAAAGGATGCACAAATCTACACCCGTCAAAACATAGTCAGCACTTTCCTACAGCTTTTTATAGTCTGGCATATACATGTGTGTGTATATGTAGGTGTATATATATGTATGTAGTTACACAGAGAGGAAGAAATTGGCCTCTCTAGAACTGATTACAAAATCAGTACTTCATTTGAGTTTGGAGGTGTTTTATACTTGCAACTTGGTTTTGGTGCTCTTTTGTTTTGTTTTCCAAGTGTTCTGTGTTATGGAACTGCCTTCATATTTCTTCATACACCCATCTGCCTGCTGGACCTTGGATCCTGGACTGGGATTTGCTGTTTCCACTCAAATTTGCAGAAAGCTCATCCAAAAAGTGCAAAATACAGATGCCAATTTGAAGGCCATAGCAAAGACACACAGAGAATATGTTCTCTCCTTTAAGACACTGTAACCCTGATTATGTCCTGTCTCTAACTGCTAGGGAATTTATTTATGGAGATTTGATCTTTACATCTTGAAAATCTATTTGGTGGGCTTTTTCCTCCTTTCTGTCTGCTAGGTCAGGCCCACCTAGAGCTGGCACATATCTACAGTCACCGGAATATAAAACAAAACTCTCACTTGCCTGAAATTAAAAAATGTGGAGTCCTATTCACATCAGCTCCTTCAAAACCATATTTGTGTGCTTTAGCAAGGAAGTCTTCAGACTAATGTCAGACAGATCCCTGGGATGTCTATTACATTCCCCGTCATGGGATCAGAAGAGTCTGTGTAGTTGTCTTTGGCCCCGAGACAAAAACCCTTGTGGCACGGTATCAAGAAAAGAAGGAGAGAATAACAAGGAGAAGAAATGATTTGGCCAAGCCAGAAAACGTGAAGTTGGAGCCAAGCCAAAGCCAGCCCTGGGACACAGTTTAAACTGTGAAAAGCCCTAGGGCAGCTCTCCCATTGCTTACCATGCGTCTGTGGGTGTGCAGCACCAGGGAAGCCTGCACCCTACCTCTGGCTCCTGCAGCTCCATCTGCCCTTGCTCGGGGCACCAGTACTGAGATTCAGCCCCAAGCCAGACTTTAATCCAAAACAGGAAAAGAAAAACACACAGGATAACTGATCTGGTATTTGATTGAATTTGAGTGACTCTGATAAGTGATGGGGTGTCAGGGCTCTTGGTGCATTTAAAGTAAGAGCAGGTGCTTTGGTTTTAGGATGTGATGGACTTCCCTGGTCTTTACAAAGGGCAGTGAGGACTCTGAGAAGGAGGCTGGTTGCACTCACTGGGTGAGCTGGAAAGGTGAAGCTCTGGTGCAATCCTGCTCTCTGTGAAAGGCAACACTACCAGACAAGGAAGCTTTAGGCAGCATCACTGCTCACTGTAGCACTCTCCAGTTTCTCCCTCCCACAAAAAAACTGCCTCTCAGAGATTAGGTTTTATTGGGGAATTATGCAATCCCATGCTTAATGGTTTTTAAGTGTCTGGTCCAAAGCCCTTGGAAGTCTTTCACTTGACTACAGTGGTTGAAGGCTCCAGCTCATAATGTCTTTTATACAGCTTTTGTTGTTTACCAAGAACTTCACAATGATGTTGTGACACCTCATAGCATCGCTCTGAGGTTGGGCTTCACAAGGAAAATGCTCTCCCAGCTCATTTATTTTGACAACTAGCTCACCTTGTTTTTCATGATGAAAAGGAAAGAAACTATCTGCAAATCCAGGTTCAGGCTTCAACATATAAAGGTAGGGAAAAAAACCAACCAACCAAACAAAAAACCCAACAGACTTGAAAAACCAGTCCTCTTATTCCTTCCACAACAAATCTACAACATCCTCTGTCAGTTTTTGGTTGTTGCTGGTGTGGATCACACGCAAAGAGGGGAAATGAGGCAGAGGGGGGTATCACAACAGGAGGGTTGAGTTGAAGGCCATCTGAAAGATGGGCTGGCACCAGGAAGGCCAGCAAAGGACCATGAAATGGGTCTCACCATTGGACAGTAGCATGTTCTGATAGGAAATAGGATGGCACAAAACCAAATGTTGCATGGAATAACTAGACTAGACAGCTGAAAAATACCCATTCCCATCTGAGTAATAACCTCACTATTCATTACAAAGGCTTGTGTTTTATGATATTAGATCTTAGTGTCTGGCAGAATTGAGATGGAGGGACACTCAAGAAAGCCACTGCCCTTACGAAGTGCCTCAGGCTTATTGAGTCTGAGGAATCAGCATTACCCTTTCTCTGTGACTGAGCCATTGCAGTACTTGATCAATAGAGATTATGGTTTCAAATCCTGGTCATTTATTTAGATCTAAAACCAGCACGGAAATGCCAAGCTAAGTAGGTAAGCGTTCTATATAAATCTTCTCACAAAGGCAAATAAGTAGGGGAAAAATAATGTCTTTCTATAGTATACAAGCTTTCTTTCACCTCTGCCAGGATTCCTGCAGGCAAAACATAATTCTTCCATGTGACTCTGAGATTTTTCTCTTGCTGTATATTCCCAGATTCAAAATTACCCAAACCAAATCATAAGAAGGGAAAAACCTTTAGCATCACAATGGCTAGGGCAAGCTGCAGAGACAGAATCCCACTGGAGGGTGCCATTCATGTTGGATTGTATGCTGCAGGAAAATAAGAGAGCTGTCCCCATCCAGATGGGTCTGTCATAATTCAAAAGAAAAAAGGTTTCTTCCTAACCTAAGTGGTCTGATCAGGTAAAGTCCTTGTCAAGATGATGACCAAGGCTGGTAGGATTGGGCAAAATCATACTCTTTCATAGTCTTTAATTAAGTCTGCCACTTTGGACTGCAAACTGCAAGATGGCTTTTATTCTGCACAGACTTCTGAAGGAGGTCCATATGTCCCTTTTCTCACCCTGTAACCCCAAGATCCTTACACTGCTTTGCACTGGTACAAATAGGAATTTCAAGGTTCAAGTTCCAAATGTGATTCCAGTTTTTCTGCTAAGAGGATTTCATCTTTACAGTGGGCTGATAAGAAATATTCTTTAAAAACCATCTGTATGAACAGAAGAGTATATGTATGTGTGCTGCTGGATGCTTTCCTCTTACATATCAGAACAGGCGGTGCTGAAGGGCCTGGGGGATTTCAGGGTTTCTCTGTCTCAACCTGATCAACTTCTAGAAGCATGCACTTTTGATAGACACATGCATCAAGTCAGTGCAATATCCATGATATATAACCATCACTTGTTACAGGAACTGCCCTTTGATATGTTAGTAGACCTGTGACCCTTCTGAAAACATCCATTTGCACAGCAACTACTGGCATGGATAGCCAACAGGAAGGGTTGAAACAAACACTTGCATTACACATGATTAGTCTTTAAAACAGGAAGGTTGATGGTAAATCATGAAAAGATAGTGTGATTGTGCGTAAGTCTGGATCCTTAAAAATCCAAAACACCAATAGATCTGTCAAATTGCTTTAAAATCGTGAGCTTTTTCCAAGAACAGCACCCAGGCTCCAGCATGGAACACGCTGCCGCAGCAATCATTTCAAATTCTGCTAAATCATTCTGCAACTCTCTAACCAGTACTAATAGGTTTCAGGCTGGCTGGCAATCTCAATCCAATAGGAAGCTTTGCACAGGCTTCCAGACCTTTTGTATGTGGGGGTGAGTGAGAGGGAGCACCGCAGATTTAATTTAGTGCCCTTGGTGACTTTCAGTAGCATATATGTATATTAATCACTTGTGACTCCTGGTTTGGGGGGTGGGGTTCATCTGGAGTACAGGAAAATCAAATGAAACTCATAAAGCTGAAAGTTGTCTTGTTTTCATTTGCTGATTTTAAACAGCAAATTGTTTCTTACCCATCCGTGCATGATAATTGGTAAATGTACTGAAATGCATTATTTGAGTTTCTCTGGACTCTCTGGGCAATCACACAGTAACTGGAGTACAGAATGTGCCTTATCGGTACGATTGCTAATCACATTACTCAGATAATTTCTGTCTGGGAAAAACACATCGTATTTTGAAGCTGGCATCTTGCAACAAGGAGGCAGGATCATCTTTAGCTGTGCCTGGCATGGGGTCCCCAAGCAGAGAAGAGGGAGGCTGCACTGCAGCTCTGAAAATGTGAGCCATTGACTCAGCTGCAGGGAGCAAGAAATGGGAGTAAATTGTGTGAGATGAATGAGACTCTGTAGGTCTGTAGGCAACATTACTCTGCAGATGAGAGTCACTTCATCAGACATTAAGCTTTGAATATTGCACTTTAATTTGGCTGAGTAGTGGCTCTCTGTTGCGCTCAGAGGGCAATTTATCCTATCAGTGCTAAGGGCCTGCATTTCCAGAACATGTCATCTCCTTATCTGTGGATAACTCACTTTCTGCAGATGCCTTTGACACTGAATTGTGCCTGGCTTATATTTGCACACTAACCTCCTAGGTGATCATGGCTAGGATCAGAGCTGTCATGCCAGGGACCAAGTTTGATCCAAGACACTCCAGGGCAAAATGGCTTGGTTATGAGAAATTAAATCTGGTACAAAGCTATGTGAGTCTGTACTGGTACACCTGAGAGCAAGCCATGCTTATAGTCTGAAAATTACAGTCATGGGTGCACTTTGGCAATTGTTTTTATCTCACGTCTACAGGAAGCTAGGAGCAACTGTGTTAAATAAGTGAAAATTGTGCTAGGGAGCTCAGGGATCCCTGAAAGCTGGGAGCTTCCTGTGCTTGGAGCAATATTACTGGCACCTGCAGCCCATGGAAGAGCTGCTCAGGCGGCACCACTGGCAGAGGGACATCTGCCCTTTCATCCTTCAAACCCAGAAACACTGTACTGTGTTTGAGCAGTTCTGCTGAAAATAAAGGGTAAACACAATCATGCAGCCACAGCTGGTGCCTCTCTCCCCCTCTCCCACATAGATGCTGTTGCTATGGCAGCAGTCATCGGTTGGAGGATGCTCTGGAGGCCCTCCTCCTCCTCCTTGCCTGCTGTTTCCACTGCCCCAGCATCATCATGCCGGTCCCATGGAGGAATCATTGGCAGGTTCCTTCATTGCCTTCCCTGGGGCACTTGGTCTCCCCTCACCTGGGAGCCTTTGCAGTGGCATGTCTGTTTTGCTGACTGTTGGCAGCGGCACACAACAACGGCACAATGGCCTGCTTGTACTGCACCAGGAGCAGAGTTACTTCCCCACCTCTTGGTCCAGTTCTGTCTCTGTCATTGCTAAACATGTTCTTGGACTTCGCATGTATAAGAGCATTTGGCAGGGTGACAGCATTTCTTTGACTCTTCCAGCTGCAGAGAGCAAGTTATCTCTCTCCCAGTGTGACACTGTTGAAATCTGCCTGCCTTTGCCCATTTTTGTGCCTTCATCAGGCAGTGGGAGTCAGTAAGGGTTGCACACTTAATTCTCCCAGTTCCCCCTCAAGAGTGGACTGTTTTCTGTTTGAATTGCTAAGCTGTACTACTGAATCTGGGAGCCCTGACGACTCACAAACACCAATAGGCACATAGAGGAAATATTTTGATGAGGCTTTGTTTGGAGAATTCAGAGTATGTGGGATGGATGGATCTTGTGGACCAGCCAACCCATGCCCTGCTTTATGTTAAGGAAGGCAAAGAAAATTATGTTCAGGCTATTTCTGCAATTCGCTTCCAACTTTTCTCACTTATTTTTACTTCTTTTCACTTCTTTTCTAACTAGCTAAAAGCCTAGATCAGACTTAAATGTAAGTTTAAAGCAGGTTTATGGTTGTGGCTACCCAGGGCCTTGAGGTGATGGTGTGGCAGGCAAACATGCCGGTGTAGTTGTCTTCTTAGCCCCTTATACAACGGGTCATTCTCATGAATAGGAGATGAGAAAAGGATGACCTAAAAGTCCTGATGGCAGCTGCACAGCAATAGAGGATTTCTCCATACAGGAGAAATTCTCCTACTTCTTTTCTTCTTGTTCTGTATTTGTTCTCTCTCTGCCCCCATGGAAATTTCCTGCATTGATTGAAAAAGAGTAATTCTAGCAGTTGACATTATAAACTTTGACTTCATTTAAAATAAAAGTAAAAAAACCAACTTTGAACACTGTTTTCCTGTTTGAATCCAGACTAAAGCTAAACTGCCCGTTCTCTGGGAAATTTAGACCCCCAAAAAACCTCTAACAACTTAAAAAATTCCCCTCAGCAGGGATTTTCTTAAAGGAAACAATTATAAAACTATCAAAAATGTCCCATTCCAAGGCTTTCAGAAGGAAACATCAGTGGGGGAGCTCAATCTCTGATATTCCAGAGGCACCTCTTCCCCTGCTTCCTACTGTGGGACCCAGTTCTGCTCTTGGACTGCAGCAGCCCTACGAGCCCTAGTCGATGATCTGCAGCCACAAGAGCTTTCAAGCTTATGGTACCTGCCTGGGAAACCTGAAGCTTTTTCAGCCCCCAGGAGTTTGATGATTGCTAAGTTTAGCAGAGAGAGGAGGGGAGAGGGTTTGTGGGTAGGAAAGCAGACGGTGCTCTGCTGGAGCTCCTGCAAGGTGAGTGAAAATCACCATCACTTTTCCTGAACAGGCAATTTTCAACGGAAAATTGCTTTTGTCAGAATTTTTCTGCCCAGCCTGTGTGTTTTTAGTGCTGGTTCTTGATGCCCCTACCCTTCCCTAAGGACCTGCCACCCTGGCCAGCCTGAGAGTCCCGTGGACAGCCAGGTCCCCTGTCTGGAGGGCCCACTGCATTGCAGAAGGCTGGGAAAGCAATCTTTCAGGTAGAAATGGGGCAAGAAACTGAACACTTTCTAATGGAAAGTGGGAGCCTGGGGTTATCGGATAGTTATCCTGCAGCACCCAGGAGTCACTGCACTAGGACTTCCACCTAAGGTATTTATTGAAGTAGGATTTCCAGCTAAAGTAATTTGGGTACTGGGCAGGGATGTTGCTCAAATGTTCCTTTTTCCTTCTTTCTTTTTTTTTGAATGGCAAAACCGTTTAACTTCTGGAGTCATTAGTGGGGTTTATTTTCCAAATCCATCTTTGTCTCAAGGGAAGGGAGATTTTTTTTCATGACTATTTTCATGGAGCTGAGAACTGGATTGCCAAAAAGAAAAACAGAACTTTTTTGATTAAAATTGGCTTAAAATGACCACGTGGAGGTGGGCTGGACATAGCTTTTACAAAAAACAGATAGTGAATCTTTAAAGAAAACCTTTGTGTTTGCTGCTGCCAAGTTTGTATCTTAATAATATAGTTTCACATTAAGCTCAATAGGGTTTAGATGTTATCTGTACTGAGATTTCTGCAGCCAGCTTCAAACTGAAATAGACCATATTGGTGCAAGTCATACTTAGCATTAACACTTTTTTTCTTGCTGGGCACTCCATTAGTGCTGCCACATCAATTTCGTAAAGAACGCACTGCAAGCAAATCATCATTTAATAGGAAACCCAGAAATATTCAGAGATGGCTTAAACCAGAAACTTTTATTGCTGCTGCTGAGAGTCATCTTTAAAGGGAAAGAGGCTGCATAATGAAATGTCTGTAATCACTTGGTGTTGTGCTGCAGTTCTCATGATAGGGTTTGAACTCCTGAGCCATCCCCAGAAAATCTTCTGGCAGTTCCAGTCTACACTGTTCTGCATCTCATGCTGCATGCTATTAAAGGGTGTTCTAAGCCCAGAAATGGAAAGGTTGATAGTGACCCAAATGGTGCTGGTACATCCCATGCCTCTGTCAGGCAGGAGCAATTGGTTGAAGGAATTATTCTGAATGTTTCTAATGTACTCCATGTTTTGTGGATGTGCTGTATTAAAACTAGCAAGTCCTAAAGCACATGTTCTCATGATACCAGTCAAATTAAAGAATAATCCATTTCAAGTGGTGTTTGCAATTCTGAAACAGAAGTGCCACTGACATTATCATTACAACACTTCCTGCAATACTTCTGCTCTGGAGGGGAAAAAGGGGAAAAGCAGTCTAGCATAGTATAGACACTTAAGGAATTTCCTGCTCCTTTATCAGCCATCTTGAACTGCCAATTTAGATCTGACTGGGGAAGAAGACTTGGAACAGGTCCAATCACAGGGGAATAAAAAGGAAGACTTCTAGTAGCCTAGCACAAAGCAAAATCATCACCTCAAAGAAAGGAAAGTAAAGCTACTCATAAAGTCACAGCTAAGGCAGGAGTGCTTATGCACAAGTGTAGAAGCAGAAGAGGTCTCAGAAGAATTACCCAAGGGTGAAAGGAATAAGTATATGAGGTATTAACATGAAATCTCTTCTGGACCAGCCTTTCAAGCAGCCACATTTTAAAATAATCATTGATAAAACATGGCTTATAAAAATTAGCCCTTCTGCATGTGAACACAATTTTAAGACCTGATTTATTCTGTTTGTTTAACTTTTGTGCATTAATTGGTTGCTAATAGTCTGCTAAAGTGAATAATAAGTCACTTGATGAGAATAAAGTATATTTTCAGACCTGTAAACTGTTAGACATCGTTCAGTCACTAAGAGCAAGTCAACCTAAGCAGATTACACTGGAGTACTGAACATTCAGATGTTTGAGACCAAAGCCTGGTAATAACATTACTCTGCATAATAAGTAAGCCTTTTTCAGGAATCCAGTCTGATATTTTAAAAGGAGCAATGGTGATGGGGTGGGAGGTCAGCCAGGTAAGGTTAAAATGGGAGTTAGTACAAATGCTTAATTTCTCACCTGAAATATCTCACTCTGATGATGCTGAACAACCCTGGACATGGTAAAAGTTCTGTTCTGAGCCCCTGAACTGTGATTTAGGTTTTAGACATTACCATTAATTATTGAAACTCAGAAGGCTGCAAAAAACATCTTGATTCATTGGCAAACTGACAAACATATGGTGTGTTTTGCAAACCTCTAGGTTTCTGTTCAGAAGAGGAGAACATTAATTGCATACAAATTCTACTGGGAGTTCTGAAACCAGCCGTCGTTAACGTTGTTAGACATCGTATCTGGGAGGCTCAGTGCGTTTTAAACTCTGAGTTAAAAATTCAGAGCTCTTGTAAAACTTTTAAGAAGGAAAGTGCTGAAATGTAATAAATCCAAAGAAGAGCATAAAAGTATCTGATGCTCTTTGGTATCTGGCGCTGGTGTATCAACAGCTTTGCTTGTTGATTGATAGTCTGGATGGTAGGTTAATATTTGTCTTGGTAGGTTAATATTTGTCAGCACTTGGAAACTGGCATCAGAATCTGTTCTGTGTTGCCTGTGGCCTCTTACCAATTCTGCTTTGGCTATCTGATTGCCCATTTGACATCTGAAATCCCATGGATATCACAACTTCAAGTCTAGATTCACTGAACACGGAGTTTAATCAGCATTGGCAATGGGCCTTAGATGAAGGAGATTGTGTTGTGATTATTGACTCAACCCAGAAAACCTCACCAGAGAACACTGCAACACATCCTGTATAAAATAAATTACCCTCTTTTTATCTAGGTTGTGATATGGCAGCTGTTCTTCACCTGGTGAATAAGCATGCTGTCCATGAGGATGGGTACATAGACATTACACAACAGATAGACATGGAGGGAGAAGATCAGATGGGCTGTTTTGGCTGAGGGCTGTAGGATCACCATGCCTGGTTTGCTGCACTTGCATAGAAGAAGCTGGTAGAGTCCCCATCACAGCGCACAACTTGCAGGATGGCTATTCTCTTGTGGCATGATTTCAGAATCTGGAGTGATGGGAGTTGTGATGTCCCTGATGTAAAGGAAGGTCCAGATGAGTGGTTGGTGAGCTTGTCGTGTAGCCCCCAGCATGCAGAGCAGAGAAGCTCTGCGTAGGAAGTCTCTGGGACATGGCACAGAAAAATCCTGGGCTGTGTGGTGACACAAAGGACCTGTCCCATTTACCAGGTCATTCCCCCAACATCGATTTGTGTTATTACTTTCCCACTTTTAAATGCCTTCACTGACTCCTCTCTTTCAAAAGGTTTAAATTCCTCATCTTTTTGCAGCTTGTGCATAGCCCCAACAATTACCCTGTTAAGGGCTATCATTGCTCTATGCAAGCCTCGTATTTCAGTGCCAAGTGGTCAAACTCCAGAAACAAAGCAAATTTCATTGTACTTATGTATGCACCCTTGAGAACACTCCTACAGCAGCCTTTGAAGCTGTGACTGCTGGGTGGATTTCCTTGTTTTTATCTTCCATCTCACATTCTTTATGTGTGTAAAATAGTTGAATACTGAGCCCCAGTGCGCTTATAAAATGCCAGGTCATTGACAATAGTGGCACTCATTTGCTGTGGCTAATTTAGCACTAATAAGCAGAAACTGTTCTGTGGGGATTCTTCTACATGGAACATAAACTCCCTTTTCCCTCACTTAAGAACACTTTCTTATAAAATGATTGCAACCTAATAGTTTTCCTCCTCATTTTAGTAACCAGTCTCAGTCTATATTAGTGTTATTTCCCCCAACAGCTTTCCCTATAAGCTCTATTTCAAGGCACCAAATCAATGATTCCATGGCAAGCAGTCCACTGAACTGTCCATCCTGGGAACCCAGCACATAATACAGCCCCTAATAACCTAGTGCCACAGTAAAAGTAGAATTGACTGCAAAAGGCTAAATTCAATGCCCATACTCTTTGGGATTTTAGCTTGCTTTCTTCTCATCCAGATCTCTCAAAGCAGGTGGGACATCATCTCAGGTGCCTCTCAGAAATGCCGAGTCTGCACATGGGTTCCCTGACCCTCTGCAAATGCAACAGCAGCAGCGACAGGAGGTTTCATACCCTCCTGAAGTCATTATTCACTTCAGCACTGAAGACCACACTCTGCACATATTAATCACACTGATCACTGCATCTCTTTTCCTATTTTTCCTTGTCCTGTCCCTATATCCAATTGATTTCCCAAGTTCATGCTTCTTTTGCTTTTTTCTCCTTTCTCCCTGTGGTTCTGATGCTCATTTAGTAAATTGCTCTTGCATCCACAGGATCCATTTCTCTGAATCTCTTTCAAGAAAGCCCTCTATGCTTATTCCTACACTGATTTGCTGAAATATATAATAAAATAACCCAAACAAACCCCAAACACTTACAAATGAATGTAATCCATTCTGTATCTCTTTGTGATACCCTATTTGCAGAAGATATTATATTTTTCTCTGAGGAAGTCTTGTGGCTGGTACAATTTCATATATGCTGTTGGTACAACTTTGTATATGTTGTTGATACCATATGTATTTTCACCAACTGCTGATCAAATCTCCCTGATAACGTATTGTGTATATGTGAAACCTCAGCACAGTGGGGCTAGAACCTCTGATTTAGTGGAATTATTACTAATAATCCAGTGCAAAGCTTTCCAGCAATGAAGTTACCTTGTCTGATCTCTCTTTTACAGCATAACTGAGGTCTCTTGTCTACTTATGCTCTAGGAGAAGAACTATATCATTCCCTGATAAAATGACTCTTGTAATTTTATACCCAATAAATTGACTGTGTGACATCATTAACTTCCCGCACATTCTGTGTGGCCATAAATAACCACCACTTCCACATGGAAAATGGAGGAAGCACCATCTTTCAGGCAAGGCACGTATTGCTATGAACCAAAAAAAAGTCTTATTAATTTTATATTAATTAAACTAGCATTTTAACAATAACATTGTTGTCCTTATGTTTTCCTCAGCAGTAATCAGATTCCTTCATTGTGATAAACTGCCCAGCCTTCAGTCTCATAGCTTGCTCACTTGGGAATTGAATTATTGCTTCATAAAACAGAGGGTTGATTATATAATCACTTAATTAAATGTTGTACTCAGTCATTGCCAAGCTATTCCTGAAATGCATTTGGCATCTATACTTGCTAGGCAAATTTAAACATTGGAAGAGTTATTTTTTTCAGATGTGCTTCTTTAAAGGTTATTATTTCCAGGGTTCCTTTGTCTGTGTGGTCTGGTTGTTTTCCATGTGTCAGGCTCACTCTTAATCACAAAGGAGATGAAATGCTCTTTGTGTTCCTATCTGACTTGCAGATTGCAGTCAGATTCTTGTCGTTTTCATTTTGGAAGCATTTTTCTTGCTTCTGCTTGCAAAAGCACTCAGGTAAAGTCCCCAGTCACCTATTCAGTAACTCAGTTCTGAGCAGATACTCAGCACCTCACCTGTGACCACTGAAATTACTGTAATGAGCTGTGCATCACACCTTAGGAAGATAAAACCCAGCATTAGCAACAGCCCCAGTGCAGACAAGCAGGAGAGATTTCACTGAGCTTAAACCAACATGCTGGGCTGCTGTGCATGAGAGAAACCCTTTCGTTCTGCTGCACGCAGCCAGCACCCAGACCTGGCTCTGTATGTAACTTTCCAGTTCCTAAGGAAGAAATACCAATGCCAACATACTTTCATAAGGTACAGTCCAGCTGATGAACATCCCAAGACCAAAGGGGACATCACCTGTGCCCTTGTCAGCTCCTGTAGTCTTGCCAGAGCTTTACCCCAACAGGCTATGTGGTTTCGTCCTTCAGGGACGCAGTGTCAGCAAGGGTAAGCAGAACACTGGCCATGAGTCTGCACTTCTAAATTACATGAAAACTCGCAGACTAAGAAGCGAAAGGCAAATTTGTGAGGACAGAAAACTGAACATACTTGTATGTGGAACTTCTCAGTTTGCTTGCTTAGCCTGCAGATCCCTTCAAGCCTTAGAGGATAGGTGCAGTGCAGAGTTCACTGAGTCTATTTCCATCTTCCTGTCTGCTCCTGCCTCTCTCACACTGCCCCTAACATTTCAACATGGTTTCATCACAGGTTAGTAGACATCACAAGACAGTGGACAAGGAAAGACATTGGCAACCAATACTTCTTGCAGAAAAGTCCCCTAGTTTTACCAGGATCAGTTCAGTTGTTCAGTTTTCCTAAGACTTATTCCTAAACACAGCTGTCAGTTCTTTCTCTCATACCAGGAGAGAGAAAATGCTCTATTTGTTAACGTTCGTAAGACTTTCTGCTCTGTCCTTTTCCAGCTTGGGTTCTGCCCTGTGTTGCCTGTGGCTTGAACAGCACAAACCAGGCAATCTTACTTATTTTCTTCATCACCATCCCCCTTCTGTGTTTAACTCCAGGGTCTGACTCAGTCTCCTGCCAGCTTGAATGGGACTTTTTCTGTTAACATCCACTGGAGCAAGATCCGATCAGTGCAAAGAAATAGGGCGGAAAACACAGGCTGACTTCAGCTTCATTAGTTTTACCAGTATTAAAAGTGAATGCAAGAACATTTGTTCTCTCTGTTCCCATCCCTCTCAGAAACAGGACAGGAAGGCAGTAATGTCATTTATTCTGAAACAAAACCAGAATTTCCTTGTACATATTCATTTTACTCTAACAATAGGCAGGTACAGCCACTGAAATAGCATGAGCTCATTACTGAATTAGACTCAGTACCTCTCTATTTCTTAATTTAAAGAATTTCTCTAGATTACAAGACTCTGTGACCAAGAGGACAAAACTCCCTTTTCAGTAAGCTGAATCTGGCATGTTTTGCCTAAGCACTGTATATTTTTAACTATATTTTCCCCTTAATCTTGTTTAATTATTTCCAGAGGATTAACTACTTTCTATTGTGTGTCACTTTCCTCTGCAGGAAGCTCTATGCTGGGTAGTATGTCTTCTCTTATTATGCATTTGCTTGGAATATAAATTGCTTTTCAATCAGATCTTTGCATTTCTAACGACATCTTCTGTATTGCAGCAGGTGCTTTCCCTAGCGGTTACTTATATGAGCTCTAATGGCAAGTCATCTGTCTATGCAGCCACTTCGCTGCCAAATATGTAATAGAGGAATTTTATACTATCAGAAGCTTCTGATAATTTTGGTTCTTCAAAGTCTGTGACTTTTAATGTGTTTTTTTCATAGCTTATTTCACTGAGCTTAAATAAACGAAATTAGGAAAGTTTAAAAAACCCTTATGGAGGCCTGATCTCATCTCAAAGTCTGCCCTCCTCCAGCAAAAACCAGGTCAAGTACTAGGGCATTGCTATCCGAGAGTGCTGGTGGACCCATTCTTTCTCTCATTGACTTGAGTTTCATTGATTTCAGGACATAAACTTACTGGTCCACCAGTTAATCAAAGCAGTGAGATGATCATTGCAGCAACACTGAGGTCATGGACTCTGACAGTTTGTTTGTGTGACTGGAGGAAATGGGACAACTGTTCATGGTCAGCAGTGTAAACCCTATTGCCTCACCAGCAAACACAGGCCTGCAGTTTCTCAAAACACTAACGTGACCTTGTTGCCTTGTTGATATTGTTAAGAGTATTGTTGGATTTCGTACAGTTTCTGTAAATGAGGACATTACTCTTTTTGCTGTTGGGATTGCTTTCTTCTCATTCTGGAGAGTGCCAAAGAAGACAGCAGTTAGAAAAGAAAGCAGAGGTTTCTAGGGAGGATGGGAGTAAGGCTGGGGGAGGAACAGAAATAAGAAAACATCAGAACTGTGAGTGCCCATATGCTGCTTTATCTCCTTTCTGAAAGGGAGTGTGTCTATTTTGTTTGTGTCATGATGTCAGCAATGACTATTGCCTTCTTTCATCTCTTTGCTCTGATGCCAAATTTTCTGCTACGTCCAGTAAAACACAAAATAGATTTGGGCTCTACGTGTGATTTTAGCTGCTGCAGGTACGTTCACAAACAGGAAAACCAAACGCCAGTTCTCTGTACACTAGGTACGCTCTTTTTTAAGCCACATGCAATAGAGGAATAAACATTTTCTGTGTACTTAAAAACTAGAACTGCTGGGAAAAGGTATCTTCAGTCCACTCAGGGCACCGCCATCTCTCTCCCTCTCTCTCTGTATAGCCCCAGAGGTCTGAAGCTGCTCATACACATCCTCCACAGGTCAGTAGCTGTTGAGACCTGTTGTACATAAGTCCCATGTGAAGTGGTGCCCATGTTGACAGAAAGGGCAGGTGGGACTGAGATAAGCCACTTAGTCCTAAACTGTGCAAGGCTAATAGCAGGACTGCAGGGGGGTGGCAGAGGGGATGCCATCGCCACTTGGACCTGCTCGGTGCTTGGTTCTCAGTCATAGCCTTAGGCAGGGTAGCACTGTCAGAAAACCCTGGGGACAGCAGTGCCAGCAGGAGAGGAGCCCTTGAGCCCTTGGAGCAACAAGATAGCTCTGAAAAGTTCATGCCTTCACTCTGTTTGCCCACCTGTCTGTCGTGGTTTAAGCCCAGCCAGTAACTCAGAACCATGCAGCCACTTGTTCACTCCCCACCTTAAACTGTGTGTGTGTGGACTCACAGTTAATTCATATCAACCAGTTCAGAGCTAATGGGTGCAGGGAAATATGGAAGAACACAAAATAATAAGATTTCGGGGCATAATATGAGATCCAACTACACTAATGTGGGAGCAACTGAGAAAAGCCACACTGTGGGCAACGTCTGAGTTTGATTACACTCTTCTGCTGCCAGTCTGATTTTGGCTGGGTTGAATTTCTTACTGCTTGAAAGTCATGCTTACATACTGGATTTTTACTTGAAAACAGAGTGTAAGGAGCTTGGGACAAGGCTCTTAACAATAAAACCAAATTATAGCTATAAAGGCACTGGCCTTATTCATTCTTTTATGAAAGCCTTTCATTTTCTGTTCTGGATCTGCCTTTTTTCCTACCCTTGCATTTCAGGAATAACTCCACTTGGTCTTAATGAAATTAAATAAAATAATGGAATTAAATAAATATCATGTGTCTCATAAAAATATTTTTATAATACATCCTTTCTTCCACTTTACTGTTATCTCTTGGGACAGTGACTGCTAAAGACTTCAGTGGTTATAACACAACACAATGGGAAGCTTGCAAAACAAAGATTCCTCTTAGCTCAGAGACAGAAGTTCTTGCTGGACAGACCACAGGGACCAGCTGGATGTTGCCATCCGCATTTACAGCTTTATCTTGTAACGACTTTTATTTCGAATATGCGGTCTTACCGATTAGAAAAAAGCACAAGAAAACAAAACCCATGCACAGGGTCCGGTGTTCCAGAGGAGGAAAGGCAATTCTAAAAAGCCCCAGATGGTGGAGCTACTTCATTACCGGTGACAGCACAGGGCTGCGCAAGTTGTGCTTCACAAGCTCTGCGGAAAAAAGAATCACCAACAGCATAGAAAGTCCCCAGGTGCCTCTGCCACCACATCCCAGATCTTGTCTTTCCTGACTAAGGAGTGTAAGTCAGGGTGCACAGTTTTCTGCAAGTCTTTCCCAGGCGGAAGTTTTGACTTTTCAGTGGATGTTCTCTCTTCCAGAAAAAATACTATTTACCTCTTCTTACCTGCGACTCTTTAATGAACTATATGCAGTATACAGTGGTAAGCAATTTATTCTACATTCCATAATGACAACATTGATACTGCATCAGAACTTTCCCCAGTAGCAGTTTTTAATGGTTTTGGTGCAAAGAGGATTCTATAATTTGTTCTCTTTTTTTTTTTTTTTGTAGAAATGCTAAGATCCATGAAAGCAGATATTGAATTGTGCTTTAAAATGCACCCTATCAGGATGGTTTTGAAAGAAAATCTTTCCTCAAGATAATTTTATTTCTTACTGTAATTCTAGGAAACAACAATTTGAAAATGTGAAGTTGGCCACTCTCACTATGAATTCCCCCAGTTTTAGTCTTAAAAAGCCCAGCTACCAGTGTCAGCTTGTAAATGTGCAGCACACACACCACAGTGAATTACAGGCCGCGCTCCCACCATGGCAAGTTAGATGCAGACATTCCCAGTGAATCAAAAAGAGATTAAATCCTTAAGACAACGTGGGTCGAGGCAGGTTTTTCACATGGTCCAAATGTCCTACTTAGCTGGGTGCAGGCTTCTCACTATGTGCTGTACTTAAGCATTTGCAAAGCAAACAAAAGACCAAAACTGACTTATTAGGACTGGGTGGTGGGGAGCTGGGTGCAAGTGAGCAAGCACCTGGAAGCACACAGCTCTCCCATTCCTGGTGTGCTAAAAGCCAAAAAACGCTGCTGTCCTGCCAGCCAGGGCCATGCCATGCACTCACTAGGGATGGCATAGCTTTGCTGGAGTGGCTGGGAAAATTGAGCCATTTTCCCTTCCTCAGTGACCTCTCCTGCTCGTTAGGAGCAGAGGGTGAGGAGCCATCCATCCATCCATCCACCCCTGACCCAGGAGGCACACCCTCTGTGGTGGAGGCAAACACCGCATCATGGGGCTTTCCATAAGACCAGCTGAGATATCGCATCACCATGGCAGCTCCCTGGGGGGCAGCAGGAAAGCCTGGGGTACCTGTTGACAATGCCCTTAGCTGTTATTAGGATTTATATAGTCATTTAGGGGATGGGCCCAGCTGGCTCTGGGGATTGGATATGGGATGTGAGCTTTTCATCCCCAGGTCACCTCACAGCTGTCAGATGGGACTGGCATGTGGGACATGACTGATGGTCTGAGGAGGAAACACAGGTCTATGTTACACACACACATACATGCACATAAAACCCTGTGCAATTAGCACTAATTGGCAGTCCGCTTCGAAACCACCACTGAGCAGTCAAAGATGAGTGGCCATATAGGCAAACCCAAACTGCTGTACGTTTCTCTTAATAAAACTTAGGGATTTGGCTTGAAAAATCTATTATGGAGCTCTTGAAAAGGTTAAGCTTGCCCTGGAGCCAATTTCATGTCTTCCTCTACTATCAACATTTGGAGAATCAAATAATTGGGCAAAGGAGGACCAGGTAATTTCTAGTGACTTTATAGGACAGATGATCTGAAAGCCATCTACCTGCCCCTCAGGCTCCCTGCCAAGTGTATAAAAATGAACAGATATTAGTGCCAATTAAAAAAAGGTACAAAGAAACCAGCAAAAAAACCCCAAGCAAGTCACCATCATCTTCTAGTAGGCATCTGGGAACATAGGGGATAAATTGCATATTAACTGTAAAAATGCCATCCCTTAAAGTGGCTTCTCCATACTGATTTCTACACTGTATTTTTCCACAGCCTGAAGAAGCAGCTGAAGCCATCAGGCTGTTTTCTTTCCACCTCAAATCTCATCATAGCCAGGCTCTGCAACTCCTCTCTGATTGAGTTCCTGAGCTACCCCTGGTACCCTCAGCCCAGAAAAGCCCTTCATTTCAAAGGCATCATGGTCCATTGGTAAATATATTGCTGTCACTGAGGGCCAGGATAAACCAGGTCTGTGATCTTGTGCTCAGCACAACAGGCACTCTGCCCTGCTATCGCTATGTTGTGGTAGGTGCATTTCTTGGATGCTGCTTTGTGGGCCAGATGTACCTGGTGCTCATCTAGAGCGGGATCAAACACCCACTGCAACTCCCTGCTCCAGCAAGCCTTGGCCCCAACTCCCTTTAGAGAGAGCCAAAATGGGTCTCTCACATGGAACTGCACCAGGCTGACTTTGTCAGTGCCTGGGTTCAAACCCTCCCTACTCTTGCTGGGTGTATTTTGTTGCTCTACAAGGACTGCACAAAATACAGAGACAGCATCATATCTATTGGGGGGCTTCTCAGTCCTATGTTTTATCTGCTGCCCCTCCAGCGCCTGACAACATGGTTTGGTCATGTCACTTCATTCTGTGGCACCTCAGATAATAGAATCATAGAATGGTTTAGGTTGGAAAGGACCATTTAGTTCCAACTCCCCCTCCTAGTTCATACCAGTGTCAGGCCTAGCAGCTCATAGCTTTTTGCTGCAGTGTGCACTCCTCAGTTGTCTGACACAACTGCACACCAGCAGCAGGGGAGCTTCTGACTACTACTTTTATACAGATTTTTTCTATATTTATTATTATTGCATTTGATATAATTTCAGTTTCCATTATGCTGCTTTTCAAATAAAATTGAAATATATTTGAAATTAATACCATAGTACCAGCAACTGGCAATCCTATGCAATGTTGCATACGGATGTAGTTATGAGATTTCCTTAGTTCATGTAAGGTGAAGGTTAATTTTAGGATGCAGTAAGAGTACCAGAGCCATTAAAATAGTATGGAAAAATGCTACCAGATGAGAAATTGTCCAAAATAAATTAAACCCATGATCCGAGTCATGTCTTTCTGGGACACTTTGATACTAGACTATATTTTTCTTGTTTGTGTTCCTGCCAGAGGTTTTCATAGCAATCACGCTCATTTCCAAGGTAATCATTCCTTCTTCGGTTAACAAAAAGGACTCTTTCTCAAGGTATGTGATGTTACTTTGCAAAAGCCAAAATATGTTTGAACCTCTGAAATAAATTTTAAAAGTTCAGTTTTACTTTTGTGTTGGTATACAACGACTGATAATTTACTATATTATAACATTAGTGCAAACACAGTCGGCTACATTATTTTGACACTCCTGGATGTGTTTCTTCATTCCCTTCCGAGTTTTATTATGTCATTGTCAAAATAGCTACTGGTAGGAAATTTTATGACTTGTGTGGCAAAGGATGTGGTGCCACGGAGATGAACAAAGAACAGGTCAGCTACAAGGTAATCCATCTTTCCCCCTCTGGACCACACTCCCCCTTCCTCCTCTACAGTGAATTTTGAGACTGCCACAGAGCAGAGAGCTGCTGCAAGACTCAGTCCCATTAACACTATCCTGGATGCCTTCCCACACCTTCATCCTTGTGAGGATGCTCCTGGTGTGACTGTCATTTGCTGACCCTGATTTAGCACAGCCAGAATATAGGAAATTGTGAAAAATAAAGCTGGTTTATGTTCCACCTTTTTTGTTTTGTTTTGTTTGCTTTTTCAAGAGTACTCCCACTGATTTAAAAGGGACGGGTAGATGCTTTTTGAAGCCAGGGTTCAGGCTCATCTGCCTGCATGTCCTTGCTAATGAGAGACAAAGAAAAAGGTTCTTTTTTTATCATCTCTGGAGAAATTATCATCATCCCCTATTTTTCTGCAATATTAAGCATGTTTGTTAAACAGTACCCACTGCAAAACCCTGTCTTAGGACACAGTTTTTGTTCTAGTACAGAGCCCAGGCACTTTGCCTGAGCAAGGAGGATTTTCATCTCCCAAAGTCTTAATTTGCCTCCCTTGAGCAGCAGCAGCATCATCAACCTCCTAAAAGAGACTGTGCCTTTCCTTAAATCCCCTCCTGCAGCACAGCTCAGAGGGACAGCCACCTTTCCCAGCTGTCTTTGCCTCTTGCAGAAGGTAGGGCATGTTTTACAAGGTGAGACATACAGAAAAGCAAAAGCTGATTGTGTAATTGAGAGGCAAGACACACAAACACAGGCTCGTGTCATGAGATGTAAAGTGGGATATTCTGCCTGATGATGTTTAATGTGTTTGTCATCTTGAGTTGAAAATCTTTTAAATACTTTCATGCAAAGCTTCAGGTTGTAAGAAATACTTCTAACTTGTCAGCAAAAAGTACCTGTGTCCTGTAATACTTTCCTGCCTCTCCCCAGTTTACATCTACCAACAAATAGCTTGTGTGGGAAAGCCAACCAAGTATATCCATGCAGTAATTATAGTCACATTAACCATTACCAGTGAACACGCACAAATGTGAGCAGCTGACTGAAAGCTGCCCTTAATGCTCACCTAGAGTCACCAGGACAGCAGTGTTTCACATCCTACGCAGGACAGTTCAGCAAAGCGAGGAGGATTTGACCTTCCTCCGCTTTTCAGACATAGGCAGGTTTTGACCGTGGAATTAACTAGTTCATTTTCTCTTTTTTCCTCACTGTGCTCTGCCAAAATGCAATTAGACAAAGGCACTGCACACAGAGCCTGGTCCCTGCCAGAGGGCACTTCTGAGGAGACAAGCAGTGTATATTGAGGTTGCTCCAGGAGTTAAGATCAAATGATGATTTAAAGGGAAACATGTTACGTTAAGAAATGTGCTGCTCTGAATCCATCATTTCGCGTGTGCTCAGCTATTCCCTGGGTGGCCTGAGCTTTGGCAGTTATTGCCTGCATTACTTTATCAAATTAAATTTGATCAGGGGGAGGAAAATGAGGATGGGGATATAATGAGATTACAAGTCCTTGGTCTCCCCTTTTACTCTTCCATAGCTTTTTGGCTGCAATGCCATCACGTCCAATTCAGACAGACCCACCCTGCTGTCTTTTGCCTGAGGCCCTGGTTTTGCAGCATCTCGAGGTCCAGTGCTCCTGGAAGGTGGTAGGGAGTGATGCAGGCAGCAGCTGCAGGACTGAGCTCTGGTGCAGGCGGTGGGAATCTGGTTGCTCCAGTCCTTGGGTGCTGGGGTTTACCTTCTGGGTGATGGATGGTGGAAAACAAAGAGCTGTCACTGGGTGAACAGGATGTGGCTAACTCTAAACAGTGTTACGGAGTTTCTGTGGTTTTCAGTAACAGTGACTTCAATGGGTTACTGAGACTGAGACTGGAATAAAATGTCAGGATTGAAAATTAGGTTTCATCTCAAAAGATACAGAGAATTTGATGAGCACAGGAATCTCTCCCTTATTTTATTTCTTCAGAGTGCCAAAGAAGTCTTCACAGGCTCAAGTTTAAAATTGGCCAACATAACAATATTTGGTAAGTCAAAAATCAGGGTAGACAAATGGCAAACATTAAAAAAAAAATCATACATTGAAACTAACCATTCAATTCCTCACATGTATTATTGATTCTGTATATAAGAAGGCTGGAAAATCCAATGTACAACCAGATCTCAATGACACAAGACACTGGTCTTGGGCAGTGAAGATCACTTCCTGTACAAAACAGATCTTGCACTGACCTGGAAGAGAGGATGGAGAATGGTGTTCACTGTACTGAAATATTGTTTGCTTTTCTTGGTTCTATCTGAACTATAAATTCACACTGAAGAGAAACATCCTTATTTTCAGTGTACAGATCAACTGCTAGCTGGATGCATTCAGGTAAAAATATATTATTGCTAATTATTCAGTGAAAGACTTGTGAAGAATTTGCGAAGAATTTATAAAGAATGACTCTCAATGCTTTCATGAAATCTATCTTCTGCTTATAAAACCTACAGAATGTAGTACAGAAGAGTCTCTCTGTAAGTTTTCTGGATCTAGCACTGCATGGTCAAATTTCAATTCACAATTAAATTTCATTCAGTTGCTCAAAAGCCTTTAAAAGAGATCAAAGATTTTATTAAATTCCAGAGGATTTACCTGTAAGACAAATAGTTGAATAGCAGACAATCTGTTACTCCTATGTATTGGAATCATCTTTCCATTGCTGGTGACATCTTCAGTCTCCTGACTTCTGGATATATTTAGCACTTCATTTTCATCCATCCCAAGTTCTTTTCCTAATAAGCAAGTTCAACAGTATCTGTGCGTATGGATTAGCCAGACTGAACTTCTCTTCCCTAACACCCAGTCAAACATCTATTACAGAAAGTAGAGGGATGCCCACTGATTTTATGGGGAGCTAAATCAGTTGCAAATTGGAATAAAACTGGTGCAAGCAGGAAAGACTTTTGCAGACTCAGATATATCAAAGTACTTGGAGCTGCTGGAACTATGTGAGTGCCTGGCTCCTTTTCTGAATAGGCATTTTAGACCCACATCCTCAGTAGTATTTAAGTCCCCAAATAATTGGGAATAACTGAGACCTTTCTGAAGACAGAGGAATTGCCCACAGTGTAAAATGGTACCTACTATCACAGATGCAATCCTCTCCCTGTTTATGGGTTATCCTTTAGAGTTCCGCAAGGTGTCAGACCCTTGCCACAGGAAGGAGATTTAACATATGTCTAGAAAACATAAATCCTGGCTATTCTTTCTTTCCTCTCTTCAGCATGACCCTGCCCAAGCTGACATCTCACGAAAACTCTAAGTACACCATGTCACATGTTATTTGTACAATGTCTTGGGTCATCTGCACAATGACTTGATATGAACATTTTCACACCTTTTCTAAAATTGACTGGGGGCCAGTTCTCTGTATGTACATATTCCTTGAAATTGCACAAGCCTGGAAAATCAGTGGAGCTGTGTGGGTTACAGTTTTGCTTCTGAACCTAATACTGGGGCAGTCTAGTGGTTACACAAATAATTACATCGGAGCTGCAGAATGAGAGTTGTACAAAACAGAAATGAAAGCATATGGAAAGAATGACTCAGCTCCATTCTGCTCCACTCCCACCACATCTCTGAATTATTGTTTTCCCCTAGAAGTGCTTTTGATCTGAAGTGCATCTGCAAAGATGGGACAAAAGTTCCAAGTGAGCAGAGGTCTCTAAGCAGACTTTCTGTCAGTAGTGACAGGGGCAGAGTTGATAGCAGATCAGAGCATGGGAGGGTTTTTCACAGATGTTCTTGCATGTGGATTCCTCACCATCATCCCATGGCCATATTCTGCTCTCAGTCCCTTCAGTAAAGATCTTGGGGACCACAGCAAGATCTATGATTTACATCTCTAAATTAAAACAGGTAAAGGTCTATACACTCTCCGTTAGCAATATTTTACTTTGCATTGCATAAACTGACAGATCCTGTTCCAACCCAACTGTTAGTCCTTCACCAGTTCCTCTCTCTAAAGACTGTGGTACCAGTGAGGGCAAAAGCCAGCTTTATATTTGGCTGCAGGCTTTAGATTTGGCCACAGCTGTGGCATTGCTTCAGAGTTGCATGAGGAGTGGATCCATCTCTACAGCTGGAGGCAGGGTTACTGCCCAGCTAGCGAGAGTGCCTCAGTGTCCCCAAACTGGAAAGCGGCTCCCATTCCAGCTGCCATTGTCTTGGGTACTAGAGAATTATCGATACAGAAGACTGGCTTCTGCTTTGGCAGTGTCATTCACCATGGCACCCTAACCTGTTTTATGCAAGCCAAGACCTGTTCAGAAAAGAATCAGGGGACCAGACCCGATTCCCCTTGTCCTCCAGTGCAAAGCAAAATGCATGTGCTCATGAAAACTAAGGGCTAAACCTGCTTCCTCCCAGGCCACTTTCCTGAAGCCAGTGATACCTCCCTGGTTGAGCAGTCTCAGCTCAGGACTCAGCTCAGGACAGAAGGGCTGCTCCTATCACGTAACAGATCCATACCTTCTTTCTCATTCTACTGTGTGCCCATCCTGTTTATCTCTTCTGAACTGCATATTGTTTCCACTTTAACAGCTCCTGCCAGCTGTTTTCTTTTGGTACCTTTTATTGCAGATAGAATTTCAAGGGCTTCCAGGGGGAAGCTGCTGAAAGCACTGCAGCTCTCGGACTCACTTCAAAGCAACTTTCATCATTTTTCACGCGCTCTTTTTAGGACTCCTCTTCTGTTCTTTCCCCAAACCAGATTCTCTCAAAGATCATACTGGGAGATAGCACTATTTATGGCACTTCAGCGGGAGACATCATGTTTTTTGTCTGAGTTGGATACATCCACTGTCCTGTAAAGGTTAACAACAGAGAGGTTTCCTCCCCCTCTCACTTGTATTTTGTTATTGGTAGGGTTTTTTCCAAAGGAAGGGGTGGGAGGGAAGGTTACAGCTGGAATTTAGCTGCCAGAAGCCTGAGGGTCAACTTTAATTTAGTTGAACCTCCCATCATTAAAGAGATTGTAGCTTCTGCACTGGACCAAGCAGACGCATCCGTGGGAGGCCCTGGCTTCACACCAAGGCTAATTGTGGCTGAATTATTCTTACAAGCTGCGAGGCTTTGTTGCTGGACTTAGAAGAGAGATAGCTCATCAGTTTTGTAATTATCCCAGGGTGGAGAGCAGGAGGGAAAAGAAAATTCCTGCCTAACCAATGCCCTCAGTGAGCAGCCTGCCATCCTCCCAAGGCCAAAGAGTGCAGGCCAGGGCTGCTACCCTTGTGAACTGGAGGCTGTGTCCTGTAATGAGGTGGGGGAAAAAGGACAGTAAGTCTTGAAAACACAGGGTTGAATGGCTGTGTTGGGTAGGAAAGGCCAGATTCAACCTTGACATAAAGGGCTGTGACCCGCGAATTCAGTGCAGGTACACTCCTCCAACAGGGGTGCTTTCAGAAAAACCAAATACAAATGAAGTGGTTTGAAGAGCATCTTATGTTACAACATGTATCTTCTTGAGTGTCATATCTGGAGTTTGAGCTACTCAGGGTAAACAAAATGTCTGTTTAAATCCTGGTTCTTCTGCTTGACAAGTATTTGAAACCCACCTGAACAGTCAAGCTGGCTCTGCTTTGAATAGGAGGTTGGACTAGGTGACCTTTAGCAGCCCCTTTCACCCCAAACATATCTGTGATTCTATGTGGAGGTCCATTTTCTAGAAACCCCATTTAAACCCATAATATTCTAACTGAAAAATAGAAGATGTTAAAAAGGATGAAGACTCATTTCCCCTGTTTTCTTTGTGGATGGGTATCTATTGCAAATCTGCCTTACCTCTCTTCTCCAAACCATCTATAATGCCTCTGAAGGAAGAGGGAGAATAATGCTGGTTTGGCATGCTTGCGAGGGCTAGCACACCATAACCATTAGCACAGTAGAGAAGGTGGCAATAGCAGTGAGGAGTCAAAATGCTCAGCCCTCCTTCCCCATGGAGCAGCCAGCATTTAACAAGGTATCATTAACTGAGAGCACAATCCCTCATCTCTCTCTTCAACAAGCACTGCTCAAAGTGTCATAGGAAATATGCCCCTCTGCTGCTTGCAAAGCCAAGGGTAGGTTTGTGTATTTTGTGATGCAAAACTCTGCAAAGGGCACAGCATCCAGCCAGGACCTGGAGCCAGTAATGAGGCAAAATTTCCCAAACACTGTTATTGCTGACTGGTGGGCAGGAGGAGCTGCTCATGGCTGCTGCTTCTCTGCTCTAACAGTTGCAGAACTGGATAGCTGCCTCTGCAAGGACGTTGGCATCTGGAGGCGCAAAGAGGTCCTGGGTGAGCTTTGACCCATACATATGCACTTGAGCCCATGATTGCCTGATTGCCCATCTTTCAGTCCTTGTATCTTAATTCTTACATAAATAAATAGATAAATAAATAAATAAGTGAAAAACAACCTCTATTTGACCCTCCTTGTGCACTACTCAGGCAAATGAGCTTAACAATTACAGAACATCTTGTCATTATAGCTACCAAATATTCCTGAATGATATTGCCCACACACCCAAGTGGAAGACTGCCAAACATCATAGATTTTTTTTCTTAATCATGGAAACCTGAAGGGCATATTCTACTTGCTGCCTTTGGAGCACTTTCTTTAGGTCATTTGAAAAGCAAAGGCAACTGATTTCCTGAATTATAGCTGCAAAGAGTGGGGTAGAAACTTAAACTGAACTTGAGACCTTTGAGATGTCTTCTGGCTGTTTGCTCACATAGGAAGGTGGTGTGATGTGATGTGATAAGGGAGATGAATTTTAGAGGAAGAGGTTTCTTCATGGGTATGGAGCTCCTCAGGTGTATTTGAAGCCTTCTACTGAGTTCCTTGTGACCTCAATTAGTCTGTCTCTGGATCAGCTACTCCACTGAGAATGGTGTCTTACAACCTGTTTGGTAAAGTACTTGAAAGTTTTCACCTCTAAACCTCAATAAAACACTTAGAACTGAATCATTTTGACATTTTTGTTGTCGTTGTTAAATAAACAAAAATATATAAACAAAAGAGGTGGGTTGACTCTGAACCCACAATTTACTGGCCTTTTACCAGCCTGGAACAATCTTCTTCAGAAACAGTGATGAACCTGTGGCAGAAAAATGCTTTTCTTATTGCATAATCCCTACATACTGTATAGGATGTAGATTACTGCAACTCTTATCTTGCATAAATGAACAGCTCTGGGCAAAACATTACACAGAAATTAATGAAACTCACAGAAGCTATAAGCACACATTACAACTAATGGAGGCTTTTCCCAAGGAAAGGCAGCAGGAGTATCATACTAGCAAATCTATCACATCGTTGGACTATGAAAGTTGTAAGAAATATTCTAGGATACACTAGTATATTAAAGAGGAGGCCTGTGGCAATTGTAGAGACTACAAGCGCTTGTAGCCTAAGGCTTACTCTGATTACAAGGAAAAATGATCTCGTCTTCAATTTCTCAAGATACAAACCAAATGCCTTACAAATTGGTCACATACCATTTAACTCATATTAATCTACATCATGTTGCCTGGGGGGTCAAAACCTTGTTTTTGTTGTATTTTTCTTTTTTTCCCTCTAGACTGTATCCTTTTTTTTTTTTGGCTGTAAAATGTGCAGAAAGCTGTACAAGAGACATTCACAAATATGCTTCTCATTACCAGCATGCTCTGTACAGTAATGCCTACACAATCATGCTAATGTGTTTTGCTTCCAGTTCATGTAAATCAAGCTTGTGGATCAGTCCATTTTAGATATATTAGCACTGTAAGAGGCTTTAGTCAAGGAAAGAAATTATATTGGACACACTTTGTTTTTTTCTGACTCAAAAGATACAGAGATCCCTTAAATGCAACAACTGCTGTGTATAGGGTCAGCTTATCATGAATTTCCAAGGCTTTTAATGCAGACCATGCATGGTTCTGTAATTCAGCCTCTAAGGAACAGCCTTTAGGACTGGAAGGTAAGCACTCTTCCTCTAACTAGCTTCCCTGTGAAGCACACAAAGGATTCACTGAAAGCTGAATTAAATGTTTCAAACTATTAAGAAAGGCTTTAAGTCATTTCAAGATACAGAGAACCTCCAAAACTTTTGTTTTGGCCTATAAATATTTGATAAAAGGAGGTCAGCTTCTATGCCCTGAGGAAAATGTTGTTTCTCACTTATACCAGCTGAGATTTCTCTCCAATGCGGCCAGAGCACATGGACAGGATTTGCCTTTACACTGAAAATCTGAGCATAGAGCAGAGATAAATGCTGATACCCACAGATCACTAGTGCAGGCTTTGCCCAGAAATGCAGTTTAACCATATGTGGAAAGGCTGATCTCAGACCATCCCTCTCAGAAGCTTTTATCCTCATGCCAAAGATGGGTCCTGGTGTCTCCCTCCTTAGCCACCCCTTCCAAGCCTCTGCAACCTGGCAATTTTAGATCACCATTCTCTATTGCAGGAGGATTTCCATGGAAGTGGATTGCAGTTAGGGCTCACCTGCATGAAAATGGCCCTGCTGATGTGCAAACATCCACTTTGAGGGCTCCAGGGGACGAAAGAATGGCTTCCCTGAAGGGCTGTAAAACCATTCACCTGGACAACTTCCCAAGACAGGCTCTAGCTTGGCTTTTGAGAGGCATACTGAAGTGCTTCCAGGTTTTGCACACAGTTGACAAAGGCATGAGAAAACCTCCCCTGATCCAGATCATGGGCTTGGATATGCCTCTGTACAGAGCTGTGTACCTACACAAGATTGACTAAGCAAGGTGCTGTGTGTGGAGGTGAAGCAGAGTGGTCTGCAAGGACTCAGTGCTTCTGGGATGACCTGCTGGATGCAAATATACCACCAAAACTTCATAGGCATGATTATGAGTTTTTACTAATACTTCTCGAGACAGAAAATTGGCCCAAAGACCTCACAAAAGGAGTCTGAAATCATATATGGATTCACCACACTTTCCCTTGCAAAAACTGGCTTGACTGAGTCCCCGGCCATCTCCAAGCACACTGGTACAGAGTGGGGGAAAACCAGGCTTGTCATCTGCCCGCTCAGTCCCCTGATGGAACAAGACGTATTTGCCTTTAACCCAGGCAAAGGTTTCACCTGCTCCCACTGCTTCTTGATAAAAGAGTCAGCGCATGAAACCATCGCCAAGGATATGAACAGATGCAGAGAGGAGAATGGGAACAACAGCAAACATTATGTTCCTCCCAGAGCGGTGCTCCTGTCGCTGCCCATGCCACATCTGTGTTTTTGAAGGGAAATGTCATAACATTGCTAATCAATAAGAAGAGTGACAGGACCATTTGTCAAGAGCAAGCCAGCACTGCAGCTGTTGCAGTCATCCTCTCTATGGGCTTTGCGACAAGAAGCGGAGGGAAGGACCCGACCATTCGCCTGCGGCAGCCGCTGTGCGAGGGCAGCCCCGGGCAGCTTGCTAAGGTGCCGCGCCAGCCTTGCGGCAGTTGGGCTGAGCAAGTGGGCAAAAAGCCTGGCAGGAAGTATAGAGTTTCCAACAAAAGACACCAGACACCCTGCAAGGGAGGGACGGTCCTGGGTGTCGGAGGAGTCTGTTGACCTTTAATCCTGAGCCCGCTGTTGCATATGCATCACTTTTGAACTGCAGATGTTCCTCGCTGCTCCGCCAGTCAGGGCGACAAGCGGCTGATCTTACAGAGGAGGAGGCAGGGCTCGGAGAGAACTTAATGAAGACTTTAAGCTATGGGTTGCAATTAAAATAGCCCGGCAGTGTAAGCGTAGGGGGGGTCGCTAAGCTCCTGCAGCTGCTCTGCCTGCAGTAATGGCTGAGAGTTAATGTCCGTGCTGATAGGCACGGCTCTCCTCCACAATGAGTGCAGTCGTGCATGCCGGGGGCTGTTGGCAGAGGTGACAAAACTGATCTGCCCTTTCCCACCCCATCAAAATAATTCTTAAATTAGGAAATTTATCTTAATCTGGTGGTCTATCTGTGGGTCACACTGCTGCCGATAATGCTTTCCCACTTTCCCCTAGACAGCTCTGGCCAGTAAATAGAAAATGAATAAATATCGATGTAGGGAGGCACAGGGAAACACCCCTTCTTTTTCAGACCACGACCTGCTTTTTCATAGGCAGAGTTAGGCCTTCAGCATGGTCCCCACAAGGAAAGTAAGCTGCCTCCTGTGAAGCAGAGATCTGGTTCTCTGCTCCTGAAAGCAACCAATTACAATAAATCCACATGTCATGGTGTCGTACCCAACTGTCAGGACGCCTACAAGCTTAAAATGATACAGGCTTGAGCCTGGATTGCGCTTCTGAACTATATCCACCAAGGTGCATCTGTAGTATTGATCCCACATGAGGTTACCGGGTTCGACAGTAAGTGCTGTTTGACTAACAGCAAGGACCAAGATCCTCACTCAGTGTCGCCTTAGCAGGAGCTAAAGCCACCTGATGGTTGTCTCCTGACACTCAGGTTCAGACCATGATGCTGCAGCTCCACAAAGTACACCCAAACTGTTTGTTTTGCAACCAAAGTTTCCTCTAAGAGAAAAGTGCCATTTTTTCTTATTCAGTGTTTTGAAAAAAATTGTCAGTTCTGGCAGGATTTTGTTTCCAGAACTTCTTGTCCCAGAACAAAGCATTCCCCTAAGGTTGAAGTGGCCCATGTGAACATTTCTGGAATGGAATCTTTTCAGTGTTCATTTGGAAGTGATTTTTTCCCACATGCAATTCATTGTTATTATTTTCACACAAGAAAACACCAAGAAGTTTTCAAAGGACAAGCTTGGACCAAGACGCTTTGATTTCACAACGGCAGAAAGTTTTGATTGACCCAAAGTAACATTTTATCAGACCTCCATTCCGCACGGAATTCCGTTTGCACACAAATGTTTCTGTTTTGTTCAGGAACCAGGAAAAATATTTTCACACATGGAAATATCTGGTTTATCTCGATCTTACCAGTTCTCCCCAGAGCTGGTTCTCCTTCCCTGGTTCTCCAGCTCAGGCTGGAAGCTGGCCAGGTTTTGGCACTGCCCTCTGCAACAGCCATCACTGGATTTCACCCTCTTGCAAATGCACTAATATTGCTCTCACAGCCTCCACCAAGGGCAAACTCATTAAAGCTGGGAGGTCTGATCAGAATGCATGAAGTACTACAGAAATGGCCAGGCTTGAGAGATAATTTGTCAAAGTATTTGTCGTTTCTCATCTTTTTAACATGCCGCAGATCTTCAGGCACCTGAATTCTGGCCTGGCTGTCCAAGAAGTGGCCATATAAAGAGATGAAATTTTGAAGAAAAGGGATGGGTCAAGAGGTTGAATTCATTGTAAGGAATGATATAGCTTTCATAGCAATATACCTACTGCCTGTAATTTATAACCCAGGCTTCTGTAATGCTCCTGTATCCCTTTTTGTTTCTGCAATTCCAGTTCAGTGAAGAATTTCAGCATGCACTTTGATTGACAGGCAGATGGTAACATTGTTTGCCACTAGTGTAAACCTATTATTTGATATATCTGTTGGTTTTATTATGGGTTGTTTTGTTTGTTTGTTTGTTTTTGACAGAGTACTAGTGCCTATAAACTTTAATTGCCTTTTTTTCCCAATAAATAAATCATTGCTGGTTTCAGTGGGAATTCTACTTTTATCTTCCAATAAGAATCTGTAGTAAACCTCTTAACTAAACTCCTTCCTCCTTCCTTTCCTCTTTCATCTCACTAAGCCTCTTCTTATGAGCAACATCTTGTGTAAGTCAGGTTTTATGTCAGTGAAAGAAATAGTGTTTAAATTGGTAAATCCTGCTCACAAAGTCTTGACATGAGTGGAATTGGGATTTTATCCTGGGGGAACACAGGGTCAGTTCCCACCTTACTGGGACCAAGCTTTGAAACTTCTGCTGCTCGTGCTTCAAGCAGGTGGAAGGGACAGCAGAATCAGACTGAATATATTAAAAAACAATTGGGGAAATTTGATGAATAAAGTTATAATCATTTATATGCTTGGAATACGCTTGCCCCACTTAATTTGTATACCAGGAGTACGTGATTAACACAGACACGACAGTCCAGCAGAGGCTCAGTGAGAGTTCTGAGGCAATGGCTAGCTGCACTGTACCAGAGCAGGCTGCTGTGTCTCCTAGATGCTTTTGAATGGCTTGCTTCCTCTCTTTCTCATCTCCCTCATTTAAGACTATCACCTTCTAAGCACATCAGGCCAAAGCCATTAGAGGGCAGAAAGACAAAACCTGGTTTGGTTGTCTGAATCCTTTGTTTAGGTGTCTCTGGAGGTAAGTCCATCCAACCAGTGACTTTTTCAGTCTCTTTTTCAAACCTGTGAAGTCATTCAGGGCACTCATATGCAAAGAAAGCAGTGAAGCTAACAAAACGTAACTTTTGCTGGCTGAGGAATATTTTCTTATGTTGTTACAAACATCTACAGCTGAGACACCGGATTTCCATTTGACTTGGGGTTTTTTGCATCTGACTCCTTAACTGTGTACCTCCCCTTTTCTATGGGCTGAGGTTCAGGAAAGGAACTTTGTAGCTGGGGAGGTAGGAGAAGTAGTGAAAAGTTTATAATGCCATCATAAAATTATGTGCTCTTCTAGGTAGAATTCTTTCGCTTTTTGCTCTCTTACATATCTGGCACAGTTCAGACTCCTTGAGAAGGAGCAAACTCACATATATGTATTACACATAGACACTAAAGACACAAACAGCATGAGAAAAGCCAGACTGGGTAGTGTGATTTCCCTCTTTTTTTTTGCAGTGAACAGTCAAGCACAAAGCAAAACCATCACTTCCCCTTTTCTTGTCTCATTCAGTTGAAGCAATTAAAATTGAGAGCAACTTCAGTGAAGGTGAATCTGGTGGCAGACCAACCTCAGCGAATGGGCCTGGTCCAGTTATTAATAAGTTTCTGTGCACAGTAATCAGAAAAACACATATTTTATGTGCTACAGAATTACTACATCAGGTGAAATCAAAGGAACCGCTTCAAAAATGGTGGTTTGGGCCGCTGGAATAGAGAGTTACTGTTGCACCAAACCCAGGCTGTTCCAGCGATCGCTCCTTCAAAGCTCCTGAAACCTCCTGCTTTAAACCAGACAGAGAAAGGATACTCCTTGAGAGTACAGTCCCAAAGAGAGCAAGGCTCTGATGTGTTAACATGAAAAGCCCTTTCAGATGTGAGAACAGAATCGTTACCTTTTATACCATGGTTGTGATGCCGTTTCTGGTGACAGCATCAGGCAAAGAGGCAGGTGATGCAGCTACACTGCTGTTATTGTGGAAATCCATCTGTGACAGGCAGTAGGGAGGCAGGGAGGATGAACAAGTAACTCAGTTAGACCTGCATTCAGTGACTCTACTCCCATGGCAGATTTCATGCTGTATTTTGCTATCCAGCTAATGGTGTAGGGGAAAGCAAACATAGGCAGCAATGGGATGACAGCCTTGGGATGGGTTAAAGTCTCTTTTCAGTAGTATTCCTTCAAAATTCTTTCCAGTATTACTGGAATAATTTTTCTTCATCTTTCCTATGGCCTGGAAATAATTAATCATAAATGATGCTATGATCTAATTAAGCAGGTTTGGGTAAATATGGGAACCCCTTTCTTCTATGCAGTATTGCAGACTAGGTCTCTCACCTAATCTATTTACCCCTTTGCCTTGTCTACAAACTGAAGTGATGTCGGTCTGGTTTCTTTTCTGTGGACCTGGAAGGCCTCTTGTTCTTGCAGATCAAGAATAATAAAGTTATTTCTCTGCCAGAAATGACTCATTGCCTAATGTGCCTCAATAAATATGCACTATGTTCTTCTGCCACTAGAGTCTGGATGGAGGTGGCTGTGTTTCTGTTCAGATTAGGGCTGTCTCCTTTCATCATATTAGATTTAATGCACTGAGGTATTCCTAGGACAACTCATCTCTTCTTCAACATCATATTACCCATGAAAAGAGCCTCTGCTAAGCAGAGATGACAACCTATGAAAGCTTTTTCTCATACCAAGAGAGCCAAATGAGAGGAAGAAACTGCTTCAACATTGTTCTGGAAGGTGTGGAGCTCACTGGCGTTGATCCACTAAGACAGGAAAGCATTGTTTTAATTTCAAACATACTAGTATTTGACTTCAGTGGGACTATGCAAGCCTGTAACATGTATGTGTATGTGAAGACTCTCGTTCTCAGAAACTGCAACAACAATTCCTCTATGTTTTCCTTTTCTTTCAGGCTACCTACCAGTATGTCAGTTTATTAAACAACTCCTTACTGTTCTGGCAAGTGACATGATGTACAACTTGAGCCCCAGAGTTTTGAATCTGTGTCTGACTAGAAAGTATCTCTATTTCTGTGCTCAGTTCCACCTCACCTCTAGAGATCCATTCTTTTCTTTTTTGTTCTTTTCTTATTCTGTGCGTCTCCTTTTTGGAAGCAGCTCTGAGACTTGCAGAAGCAAAGCACAAAACTAACAGAGCTGCTGTAAAATTCAGGTATTCCACCTTGCCACAGCACAGAATTTTGCAAAATAGGACACAAAAAATATATATTAAATCTTTTTATTTTAATTTACAATAATGGGGAGAAGGGAGGAAGACATTAAAAGACCAAGCAGCTCCTAGGAGTAGTCTTTTCTGACAAGTTAGCTGGTACAAAAGTAATGGGACTGGTGACCTCATGCCATTTACTTCAGTGTGCCTGAATCTACCACTGCATCTCATTAATGCTGCACTAAAATGCATGAAACATTTTACTGTCCTCACACCTGCCTTTCACAGATGAAGGAAACTGTTTTATGTGGCTGAGGAGCAGTTCGGTATCTTGCTGCCATGAGATGGCAAATATCACTCTGGATAGACATAAATTGGCAGATAAATATATTGCAATAACTTCCATTTGTTCCTCTGATGTGACCAGACAGCCTTTGTGACAACACTGGTTTTAGTTCTGTGTTTAGAACTTTATCCTGTTTTCTTATGTCAGCCAGGATGATTCAAAAACAACACATCAGCTTCACTGGTTTGCTCTGAATAATGATGGTGGCAACTCTCCACAGACCAGTTACAGCCTTGGGCCTGTATCCGAAATGTTTCTGCACCAGGCAGGCATTTAGTGAGCTACAGATGTGCTTATGAGATGCTTATGTCAGTGTGGGATTTCCAAGGGATGTGGTGGACAAGTCTGAGAAGATGACTGAGATAGCTATATTTAAACACATATGAATGTTTGGGCCACAGTATTTTCAGTCTTGTTATAGAGAGAATACAGGTTTATATCTGAGAATTGCTGCAACTTGCAAGCACCAGTGTAGGACACTTCCTGGGAGCGGAAGCTCTGTTTTTTTAAGCTCATTGCTGCTCACTTACTGCTTAATCTGTGCCATCCGAAACAGGGAAAGCTCTAGTGACAGAAATGGTGAACCTGTTAGTACCTGCCACCTGTGGTCCTTCCTCTATTACCCTGCATGGCTCTCCCACCTCACAGCAAGCCCTGCAGTGAGCTCATTTCTGCTTCTACCAGATAGTTTTGAAGAGCCTAAGACACCGAAATTGAGCGAAGGCAGCCCCTGACACACCCTGTGGGGAATGAGGATTTCCTAAGGGCAGCATGAAAAAAGCCTCTCTCTGAAAGAGTAACTGAGTAGGTGCCACAGAGTTTCTTCTCCCTTTTTTCATCTGCTGTGAAGAAAGCTGTGGGGTCAAATGAGGCTGTGAGGGCTGGGAAAGGCATCCCCAGGCATCAGTGAATAGCTGCCAGGGGAGAGGTTGTATTGCAGGCACACAGGGACACCCTTCAGCCATAGAATATCATGAGCAGCACAGAAACCATTTTCCCTGTGGCATAGTCTAACGGCTGAAATCAAGCCCACCATCTCTGCTAATTCTTTGAAAGGTAATTTTCCCTCCCTAGAAGGTCTTTCAGACAAAACAGCCTAATGCTCTCAGTGAACATGTGAGCAACTTACTCGACCAGTCTGTAATCCCCCAAGAGCACTATAACATTGCTACAAAGGTCAGAAAAACATTCCCCAAGGTTTCTGAGATGGCTTTCAAGATAAATAATTTGCTCAAGCTGTCTTCCCCTTTTTCTGGCAGACTCGGCTCAACCATGAGTCCAAACAGTGATACTTGGCTAATTACCAGCTCCTGGGAACTGATGCCTTCTTCCTCATCCAAATACACCAATCCCAATTTGCCTACCAGCCTTTTCTCTTACACAGGAATCTCAGATGGAAATAATTGGTGCAATTTCTGTTTGCTGCAGCTTTTAACCCTGAACCTTCCTGATGAGACTCTGGGAAGTATTCCTCTCATTACTGATCCAAGTAGTATTTAAAATCAGCAAATGCATATTTAAATTCCAAAGAAAGGCAGGAGCTTGGATTCTAGTCATTATTTTTCTGCTATAGATCCTCTTGTGTGTTTAGAGTTATGTGAATCCAGCATAGCCTGTGTATGGGCTTCTTTAGCAGAGGTATTAGAAGCTTGGGACTCCAACAGGCCTTGATCAATTAACTTTACTAGGACTAATCCAATCAGGCACCACAGTAGAGAACACAAAGGAATATATAGTCAGAGAACAGGACAGGGATAACAAAAAAAAAAAATCCATCCTGGCAGAAGAAATATTGCCAATGCTACTAACATGCAAGAAGATCAATATGGAATAAGGTTGAGCACTGTGTTACTCCTGCTTTAGTTAGTAGCTGTGTCTCTGACTCATCTTGTCTCCATCAGGAGTAAATGTTGAAAGGGCACAGGGGCAAGGAGGGGAACATAGCAGTGGATGGACTTGAATGTTCCTGTCTTCAGCATGCAAGATCTTCAGATCTACTTACCTCACTCAGCCTATGCTCTCCATATTCCTCAGACTAACAGATATGGACATAGGCATCTTGATGATCCTGTTTTGGATTGGAGAAGCAGATTTAGTTGTTCCTCCCCATACTATATCAGGCCAATCTTTTGACTACTGAAGTGTTCTTTTTTGAATATAAATCCCTTGGGGTGATGCTTTATTTGGCTTGTCAGTGACCATAGAAAATAAAAATTCATAAAACAATAATGATGTTTTGTTTTCTATCTTGATATTTTTCTTTTTACTGGTACGTCAACATGTATGTGATCCAGTGGGTCACACTGGATTGATGGGGTGACCATCATGCTAGGATACATTTGACTTTTCATCTTAACTAACTAGGTGCCTCTTAAGAGCTGGATCGAGCTACTGTCAGTTTTAATCTGAAGCAAACCTCAGATGGGCATGTTTGCAACTACAGCAAAATATCTCTGACACCATATTCCTCAGAGCATAAAGCACAGAAAAATTTGCTTTGTGAAGATCCATGTACAAAACACCCATCCCAAATCTTGTGACTCCCCTACCTCTGAGAATGCCCAGATCTCCAACATAACCGTCAGGTTACAGGATTGCTTGTGCAGTAACTATTTACACAGGAGTGTTCCAAAATGAGGTGCTTTACAGATATAGAGGAAACCAACGGAAAATGAAAGGGAGACACATTTATGTGGTCATCTGCCTATATATAAATGGTTCTTTCGCCCAGCACTCCTGTGCCACGTCCTCCTGTTACAGGACTAATTGCATTTCTTGTACCTTCTGTATTGCAAACAGCTCACACCTAGGACTTGTATGATATCCTTCTTCTTCTCATGGCTTGGACTCAAAGGTGCACAGGAGGAAGCACATACTGGCTCAGGGGGCATGGAGGTGGAGCATGCCCTTGTATCAGGAGAAGGGGCTCAGCATGTCCACTGTTTAGGGAAACACACCTTGGAGGCAGGTTTCACTAAGAGCTCCTGGGATTTAGCATCAAACATGACTGCCTGTTGGACCAGCTAAGAGCACTGCATCCCAGTGCAGCCCTGCCTCCACTCTGCCTGGACAGCCATGGCACACTGGTGGGCACATGTGGACAGAGGTATCCCTTACTCAGGCTTGCTCTGATCCCACTTATGAAACCTGGGACAATGTAAGGCCCTTGTCAGACAGCCACTTGGTCTGATCTCAGGGGAATATGGAGTAGTACCCAGAAGACAGCAATTTCCTATTGCAGTCTGGCAGTGAAATTACTCAATATTTTGTGCTCTTCTGCTAATTAGAAAACAACCTTTTGCACTTTTATTTGTAGTTCCAGGGGGTTCCATTCAGGAGACCTGTTGTATTCAGTTTGCCTCATCATTATCATGGCCCTTATTATTTGTATAGCCCTGAGCTGTTAAGGGAAACAGCCCTTTCCCCTGTCTATTCTCACACCTGAGTTGTTAAGAGAAACAAAGCCTCATATTTGAAAATGGGCTGTGCCCTTCTGTAACGTGGTGATATAATTGATCAAAATAATGGGAAAAGTACAATATAGTGATAAAGTGACAGTCATAAATTCTTTTCTTAACAAGGAATCCCTTGGGTCCAACAAAATGTAGTAGACAAAGAAAAAAACTTAATGCTTTTATAGATGTATTTCACAAAGTGTGTTTTTGTTTCAAAAGTTTCTGAATAAAGTTTGAGCTCACAGCTCTGATGGACTGCCCTTATGTTCCCAAGGGCAGAATTTCTTTTTCCCTTGAGGGCAATATAAAGTCAACAGAAGCCATCATTGAACCATTAGATCAGTGCCTGGATCTAGCTAGGTTTTGAAAAAACAAGCTATGCAGCAACACTCACCTTGAAAGATCCCTGTTTAAAAAAAATCAGCTAGAACAGGATAAGAATAAAGGTAATAGTGTGAAAAGTTTTCAATAGTGAGAACAGAATCAAATGTCTGACAACAAAATGCTAGTTAAAAATAAAAGTAATCACGGAAAGATGGCTAGAATACTGCAAAACAATTATACACACCAATTTGAAAAGGAAAAGCAATTCTTCCTCTATTAAACTGTGCTTTTATAACATTTCACTGCTTCTAGATTTGCAGAAATAGCTCTGTAAACTTCAAATCCTCTGCTGTTCATTGTCTTCTATGCTTGATGAAAATTGAAAAGACCATATAAACCTATGAATAGCAATGTTTGCATGTCTTTTCTGTTTCTCACTTCACTCTATGTTCATGAATTGTATAATCAGGATATTTCATCTGATTTTTCTCCCCCCCTATCAGTACAACAAGTACATTTCAGATCGAGTTTGGTATGCATTTCCTGATTTTCTTTTGGAAGTCATTCAAAGACAATATCAACATTGTCAACTCATTTCATTCTTTGAGGAGAATCTATTTTGTTTGAGCCAACAGATCTCCCACTAAGGTACAATAGAGAAGAACATTGTCCTACTGTGATTAAAGCTGCATTCAGAGAAGCAGTTCCATTTGGAGAAGGATTTTGAGACCTTTATTTTCTGCTCAAATTGCAGTTGCCCCCTCCTCCATCCCCAAATGTATGATTTGTCTTTTATATAAGAGAAAAGCAAAACAAAACAATGTTTTCAGATAGATTAATGATCTTAATTTTCTTTTTTTCCCCCTTCTCTTGAGATGTAGTTAGCACTGGATGAGAGTTTTGTGAAGCAAATGAAGGTTTGTGTCACTGGGAGAAGACCTCCACTATAGGCTCTTCCTGCCTGGTTTCCCACCAGCTCATTGGCATAGCTGATGGAACACTGAATCTTCCCATCCCCTTCAGGCGGTGTTACTTTTCAAGCTGACTCTGGTCAGTAAACTGCAGTTTCTGTGCTCTGCATCTTCCTTCAGTCTGGGATGGAAATCCCCGGGGAATTCATCCTCCTTTTAGAAACACCTGGGATGCTGGTTCAGCTCTGCAGCTGAGTATCTGGACAGTTAAATCCTTGGCTTGTTCTAGAACTATCAGGGTTCCCAGGGTCTCTGGGAGCCTGAAGGAGTTCTCCAGATGGATGTGAGATGGAACACTGGCCCCTGAGTAAGTCAGCTGCCTCAGGGAATGCATTCTGTCAGGTGTTCAGATGCTTTCTGATTATATGCAATGGAATATTTGAATTATACATAAATGAGACTCTGTATGAATTTCCATAGGTAAAGTGGATGACTGTACATTTTATGTTGAAAGCAATTCCTTTCTTACCCAAAAGGGGACATATTTATCATGGAATGGCATTCTGACTTTTGAATAGTGATATTTATAACTTAAAACTCATGTTGTTTTTGTTTTTTTATTAAATGCATTTTTTTAATTGAGACATCAAAAAATCTAATTTAAAATACTGAAAACATAGCGAAAAAAAAACATTTCCTGTTTTTTTCCAAAACCTTATTTTGGCCGAGCAAGACCAGTTTTGCAAAGCATTTTGTATTTGATGAAACTGCACATTCTGAGAAAATGACAGCCTGCCAAAGTTTAGGGGTTCCAGCTTTAACCACAGCTCTGACAGTCGCAGAAGGGTTGAGCTAGGCAAAACGCCATCAGTGGAAAATCCCATAGCCTTCTGTTTCTTCCATGGGATTCATCTGGGCAGTGTGAGGAAAATGGAGCTCACTTTTAATTCAGGTCTAAGGGTTTGATCTACCTCTACGGAACCCTTGCAAATGTCTTTGGGGCCGTGTGGGTTTCAGTCAGTCCGGCAGGACACAGATCGTTGCGGCCCTTGCCCAGGAAAGCGTTTAAGCACATGCTTAACCGAAACTATGCCGTTAGTCCCCTTGTGGGCTGCACAGCCCAAGCGGCTGAATGGGACTTTTCTGCAGCGTCTGGTCCTGGGGAGCACATCTGGGGAACACATTGGGCAGCCTGAACTGTTCCACTTGGTGCAGGTAAGGCCGCAGTGCAGTCTCAGTTGGGGTTGTCTCTAATGATGTACACGTATATCATCTAGCATAGTGGGGCCGTGACCTACCCTAATAAATACATACACGCATACAGAGCCTACATAAGAAGAACGTTGTTTGAGTTGTGGTGTAAAAGCACACAAAAATAACTTGTGGCATACCCTGACTGAAGTTACTTAATCCAGTGCCAGAGGGCAGAGGAGGTGTAGTGTAATGGGCTAATTTATCTTTAGCCAGGGCAAATGAGGCGCTAATACTAGGAGTCAGTCTGCCTTGAGGAAACTGAGGAGGCTTTTCTTTGCCCTTCTTTCATATGCAACTAAAAACATTAAGCCATTCAGGACGTTTTGTCCAGAAGAATGTCAGATAAGTAATTGTATTGCATAATATGCTCTATTTGCTGTACTACTTACAGGCTGTACCACTTACACTCAAAGGCTTTTTCAATCTCAGATTGCTAGGCAGAAACAGTGCAGCTGGCAATGTCCTTTTCTTGCTGAGATTATGGTCTCCTAAGAAAAAACTACATTGCTACTTTGCCCCCAGCTGCAACAACAAAGATAAAATCAAAGGTCATAGTGATCCTGTTCAGATCTAAAATTATTGAACGGCAAATTCACAACTAGTTCTTAATCCAAAGACATTTCAGAGTGAAAGAGTTTTTTTTTAATGTCATATAAGCACCAAGGACTCAGTCATGGACCTGTGGGTCACTGAGGCCCTCCTAGTTCCTAATTATCACATGGACCAATGGACAGCACATGCTTTTTTGATGAAAGAGCTTGTTTGGGAAATGAGTAATTGGCTGGTAGAAGCTGATGCCAAGAGCTGATTGGAAGCAAGTCATAACTCGTGAATACTCCAAGGTAAGGTTGTGACCTGCTTACGTAGGGGGTGCGTCTGCGCTATAAAGCCCTTGCAATTAAATAATGTTAGTTATCATTCAGAGATGCTCTCACTGTTCTCAAGCATATACAACCCAACCCTATGACGATTTGTCTTGTATAAGCCTCCTGTTTGCTGGGAAGCAACAATGTGAAATATCACTAAACCAGAAGGTGTCATGCCTTTTGCATTCTTATAAAGACTTTACAATGCACTGGACAGGGTCACCAGAATAATTTCTGACAGGGTATGAAGGCCTCCTGTCCTGAACACCTACTGTGGCATAACAGCACTCTCAGCAACTGCAATTGTCAAGCCACAACCTGGAAGCTCCAAGCTAGTAAAACTGGAATCTAGTAAAACAGGATGAAAGTATTAAAGACTCAATATTTTTTCACGTTTGACTTCAACAGCAGACACAGGTGCCCCTTTACTCTCCCAGGATCCATCCCATTTTGTTTTAATATTCAGTAGATAACTTGTAGAGTAAAGGTTGTCATCTTGGCTGTTATGATGAAATGTCAGCAGAGAGTCTGTGAGAAATGCCCTGCTAGCTCACCGAGTCCCAGACCCAGCTGCTTTCGAATTGGCTGGAGACATTCTTAGCTTTTGAAATTGATAATCTAAAAATGATGCTCTCCCTGTTCATAATGACTTCATTCTGTCTTCAGAAGTAAAAGAAACTGTTCAAAACAGCAGTTGCTACATCAAAGTAGGTCTCATTAAATGATATTGTAATGCACAGGCACAGGTACTGGTGTCATGGATGTTATTTTATAACTACTTAACTGCAGAAGTAATGATACAGCAGAAGGTGGGAGTGAGCATTAGCAGTGATCTTTATTCTGCTTGATGTTCTGAGGTTATATCAGATTTTTTCTTTGTACATTTGCTGCAATGTACTACACTAATCCTCAAGAGCAAAAATTAAGAGCAGCTGCTGTCACATGCGTAAAGTGTGGAACAGATTTATTTTTGACAAGGACAAGTTTCTAAAAAAGAAGATTATGCCATGCCTACAAAAATGTCATAAACTCTTAAAACCGATTCAAGCCAACCTTTTCAATAAAGCCCTGGTTAAGAGAAAGACTCGAGGTTGCCAGTGTTTTACTCTTAATTGCCTTATTTTAGGAAGTGGTGTTGAAAAGTGTTTCACATTTAACTTGTTCTTTGTGCAGATACAGTAACTTTTGCAGATGCACTGTATAGAAGACATTGTTTTATAATGACATGTGAAGCAAAGGGAAAGACATTTGCAGAGGTTATGGGAAGAAGACCTGGAAGGTTCACATGGAATTTCAGATCCACATCAAACACTGCAAGCAATAGAAAGTTCTCTATGCATATTTCACAAACAGCCAGTAGCTCCAGTTTTCCAGTGCCCTGGGTTACATTTTAATCCAAAGGCATAACACTCTCACTGTTTAAATAGATGATCAATCAGAAAGGCCATTCTTGGGTTCACTTACACTCCACATAGCCATGGTCAACCATTCAGTACCTCTGACCTGACCTTTGAACGGAAAAATGCAAAGACAGCAACAGCCGGGTTTAGAAAGAAAAGCACTAACAAAAAGGCAGAGAAACATTTTCATAACAATAGGAACTGTTTCATAAAATGTTGACTACAAGCTAGATGTAGAAACTTCCCTGTTACGGGATGAAACTGTTCAAAGGGTTAGTCAAATTCAAGGAAAGATTTAATATGCAGCTGCTGCTGAAAGCAAAACTTGTAGGGGTTAACTTACAGCCATGAAAAAATTACTAGGTTAATGACTCTGACATGTAATAGAGACTGTCTTTCTGTTGTGACTATGCTAGGATATTGCCTTTGCCATTTTTAAAGGCAACCTCCTTGATCTGAAACTGAAAATACTACGTACATGAGGCACAGAAATATGGAGGTAATTCAATTGGTCACATACTGGCCAGATTTTCTTAAATCAGCACTTTGAAATGAATGTGTCTTTCAGATCTGGCATGTGTTTGTTATTTGTGTAGGTTTCTAAAGGTATTGTGATTAAAATACCTGCTTGCCAATTGCCTCATTTGTCTTGGTTTATCAGATTACAAGATTAAATTACAGTCTTTCAACCTTTAAGGGAGTTTGGATGTAATTCACTTCTCTCTCCCCCTCTCTCACTGAGATTACATTAATTTCTACTTCTGTGAATAAACTTTAAATTTGTTTCATGGAAAAGTAATCAAACTGCTGTTCAAAAATGAAATATCTAGGAAATTATACAGTAGATGTTTTCAGTCATATGGGTCTTGGTATGGATTTGGAAACTAGTGCATATTTTGTATGTGCTATATTTATGAACTTCCTAATTCTAAAAAAAAAATTATACTATCAGCTTTTTGAAGACTAGGGTCCAAAATTACATCTATCCTGTCAGTAGGGAATTCAGCAAAAAGTTCAACAGGGAACATTTCTTGCAATGTTGAAACATTCATTTGTATTTCTTAGCCCAGTTTCTGCAACGCATATGATGATATGGTCTTGATTACGTGTAAGTGGTTTGTACAGCTGGAATCTCAGAAAAAAAAAAGGAAGGAAAAAGTGTAAAACTCAAGAATGCTGCAATGCACGTAGTGATCTAAGATTTAATGCTATGGCACTCAGAAAAGCAGCTTAGATAAATCTTCTAAAAGTCATCTTCAATGAGCACTCAACTGTTCATGTTTTACATCGATATATATTGTTGCATTTTGAAAAGGATTATTTACTTCTTGCAACATATGGACTCAACTTTTATCTCTAACAGACTTGTTCTATCCATGAATATCAATGCTTTACAAGATACATTCCAGGACCTACTCTGCAAAGTCTTCAGTTTACATCCATAATGAGATACCAGCCGCTCCACCACCAGGTTCCTGGGGAGAGTCCATTCATAAATACTAGCTTGTGCAAATGTGTGTGTATGTGCATGTGTGGTGGGGCCACCACCAGCTACTTTTGAATATTCACTCCTTTTCCCTGAGCAAAAGATAAATCAGTGTTATAGATGCAGCACATTTTCATTCCTCTCCATCTTCTCAACTTTGCCACTGCCACCTCTTGGCACAGGGTTTGGGTGGCACAGGCTCAGGAAGGAGGTGAGGTGATTTGTTCCCAGCCCTGCAGCATCGCCAGCACCTCTCACATGGGGCCACTTCCCTGAGCACCCCAATGAGGACAGAATGGGGATGGCACCATGAAATCCACAGCCCCCTCCTCTCTGTACCAGAACCCCATTCAAGGTTGCTCCTCAACCAGCTGACATCCCTGGTGGTGTTCCCCTGAAATGTCTACTAGGGCATCTCTCAATGCTGCCCATGCCATTGGGAGCTGCCCTTGTGGCAGGGGTGTCAGAGCCACGGGGGGATGACAAGCCACACGGATACCTGCACATTCCTGGGAGCACCCTGCATCACACAACCGTGCCTGCCTGTGCACTGAAGCAGGAGCAAAACCCTGGCAGCCTCAGCAAGCAGCAGGGTAACACATCTTTGTTCTGTGGTCCGCATGCTCATAAAGCCTCTGACAACTCTGTCCAAACAATCCCACTGGACAAAAATGCAAACAACTTCATGCACAGGAGGTCTTCTTAAAAATGCCTTTCATTTCTAGAAGGGGAGAGATTTGGGATCTGGGCTGTGGTGAATTAACATGCTGACCTTTTATCTTGAGAGGCCGCTGACGTTTGAAGACAGCCCAGTTCTTGAATGAAATTACTTTGGGTGGTCCTGGTCTGCTTAGGAAAGAATTCTTTTGTTGTACTGAAAATAGGGGTAAGAGTGTATACAGACATAAACACTGAATTCAATCTCAAAGTGTGGGAGGGGGCCTTAGGCCAAAACAGAAGTGCATTAACGAGCTTCCTTCAACCAAAAGAAATGACTAAGTACTTGTGAGTTATATTGGTATTAAATGAAATTGTCATGTATGGCTCTATTGATTTAATGTAATAGAAAATGCACAGCGTGATAAAATAAGGTATTAACATCCTTTTATCAGCCAAAAGTAATTTTAAAGCATGAATATATTGTGAGTGTATGAAATTGAAACTCACAGACAAATTCTGAGAAAATTACACTTCTTATTGGCAATTTCAAATAGAACCAGGAATAATGATGTGTTTGATGTTTGTGTTTGCGAATGCCGCCCACCACAAACTTTTCAGTACCACAGACTTGTAACAGGTAGAAAATAAACTCTGCAGTGAATCCCTGGCCTTCATTTTCTCCTACCCAGCTCTCCAGAAAGAGAAATTATTCAGGAAATAGGAACTTTTGGGACACAGTTCAGATCTTTGCACAACCCAAACCAGTTTTGCCTGTTGTCAGATGTCGGGGGTTCTTGTTGTGGTTTCTTGCCCCCTCTTGCCATGATGGATCTGCAAAATGATATTGCCTGATCACATTACTTTCTGTTACCATATGCCACTTAAAAAAAAACCAAATTTTAGAAAACCTGAGCTGTACAGCAAGCCTGCTGGCTTCTCAACCTGCTTTGACATACGCAGGAGAAGCTTTAAAGCTGCCAGGTTGTTGGATGGTTGCCATACGATTGCAAAGAGGGGAGAGAGAAATCCCCAGGCAAGATGCTGATGAACTGCTGGCTCCAGTGGCTGAGCTGCCCTGGTTTCTCAGTGTACCCAACTGAGGAAGTACACCTGAAGATCTTGTTTAATACTATTACCTTGAAGCCTTATTTATATTGACGTTTTGGGCAACTTAGATTAGGAGATCAGCATAGGATATTAGTCTAAATCAACATGCAGACAAACACCTGAAGAGGCCAAATTGCTGTCTGAACTCCCTGCCTGACCAGAGCAAGTAGAACTCGTTACCCTGGTGTAAAGATATAGCACAATACACATGGGAACTGTATATGCATGCCCTTGCCATGTCTGCTTTCTATTTGGCTAAACCCACATGAAACTGTCACCGGTGCTCCTGCTTTGGTTGACCTCTGTGCAATTTGAACTATTTGTCTTGCCAGTTGGAAATTTTCTGAGCAAAATAGACTAATTGGCCTTGATTAACAAGCATCTGGTGCGAGTACAAATGGTTATTTGAGCAATAATGAGAAAGAACATGGGGAAGCGAGTTGGCAGCCTAATTTCTGGCAATTGATCTGTTCCCCATCCCCAGGCTGCTGAATTTCTTTTTCTGGCAAGGTGGGGGAGGTGTTTCTCCACAAGCAGCCTGTGATCCATCTTTTTTAAACCAAACTGCTTGGCGTGCTTTCCCAGTGCTCTGCCACAGGAACTGGGGTCTGCAGCCCAGCCCTTAATGGTACACCCAGCACTGTGGAACTGGGCTCTGTCGCTTGCAGCCATGCTCTTCAGAGGAAATGGTGACTATCGCAAAAGCAGGATTAGTTTTGCTGTCATCCTTGTACCTGATTTGAAGTCTGCAGAATGGCTGCTGTTAAATAATGCCTAAAACACATGTGCCTTGGGTGCTTAAAGCTTGGGATTTGGGATTATATAAGTAAATAGGCTTGATGAAACTTCCAGCTACAGATAACACAGCATAGGTTCAAAAATGTATCTCTTATTTCCTTTAGCTTGGTGGGTTATTTCCCATTCCTTTAGGGGGGAAATAGCTTTTTTTCTCACATATATTCAAATACACAGAAGGTAGGTTTTACCTTTTTCTGGTGATGAGACTACATGTCTTTTGGGGACTATATGTTCTTTTGGGGAGAAGATAAACCTTAAGATTATATCAAATTGTCAGCAGGCATGGTATGTGTGATTTGAATTATACCTGCTGATGTATCCAGCTAGTCTATATGTATTAAACTGGTCACCTTTGATGGACAGTGTGGCCATGGGATGAGGATTCTTACTGAGAGTCCATTTTATTATGAACATACTATTATACTATAGGCTACCAGTATATGCATGTAAGTGCTAGTTGCCATTGCCCCTTCTCTCAATAGCAGCATCATAGAAAGATAAACTTGAGGGATTTCTAGTACTTTGTCCAGTAGAGCACAAAACACTTTTTTTTCAGAAATGCTGGCCTTAAAAAAAAAAAAAAAGGTGATGATTTGATTTCTTGATGAAAGCCAAAATTGAGACCTTTAAAACTTGGCATTGATGAGGAAAAATGAAGTTTTTCTGAACTGTCAGCGTTTCAGAGCTGAAACACATCTCCCTGAGCAGCACTGATCTCAGTGTTCTCACCCTTATAGGCTCATACTTTTTATTAAGGGCCAGCAGACCCATTATAGGTCTGAATTACATTTTTGTAGCTACACAGGTTCGCCTTTTTATTCTATTTTTCATCCAGTATAGGTTTTGCAGTGTGCATTTATAACACTGTTAATAAACACCTTTTGCTTTTCTCTTTAGTCTACTTAAAAATAGTTAAGAAGTCAGTTTGGTGCTACGTGGGAGACACTGCTGTGAGGGAGAAATGGTAAAGTCCAAGCTTCAGCAAGTACCATATATCATCCTTGAAATACTAAAAATGTATTGATTTTATCATGATCACTTTGAAAATGAAAAGAAAAAAAAAAGTAACATCTCAAAAAAACAAGCTATTCTTCAAATATCTAATGAATCCTGAGGTAAAATGTTCAGGGTTAGCACGTCAGCAATAAGGTTACACTGGGGATAAGACTGGCACAGCATAGTGCATGCTGGCATACATTTCTTTAGGTATACATTTGTAAGAGTCATGTGTAGAATTTGCTCTGTATGAGATTCCACTCGCTGGAACTCAGAGCAGATTTTCTTCCCACTCTCCTAATTTTTGCAAAATTAAAGCAATTTCAGCTACATGGTCTAGTGGAAGGTTCATGGCAGGGGGGTTGGAACTGAATGATCTTTAAGGTCCCTTCCAACCCAAACCATTCTATGATTCTACATGGAATAAGCTGGGATATGCATTACTCCTACGGATGTTAACCCTGGTGCGTATCTTTGTTGAAGCTTTTCTTTAATTGCTACTTTGCATGAGTCAGGAATGCCAACTAGTTTCTCTCAGGAAGCAGATAAATGTTCAGGTTGTTAGTATCCTTGCACTCACTGAAGGGCCTCCAATGCAGCATGCTCTTTCACAGTGTGCCCCATCTGGAACATCTGCCTTGGCACAGGACAGGTGTTGCTCCGTATTGGTAAGCCAACCTGAGGTGAGCTTTTTAATGCGTGATAATTTGATCCTGTGTTTAGAGCTCTTGGTTTCTATGCTACAGCACTGTTAATTACAAATCTCTCCATTCTACCACTGCTCCTGTGCTCTATGGAAGAAGCTGACAAGTAGCAGTTGCTGTGTCACACAATGATAACCTCAAGTATAAAATTACCATGATAACACTTAGTCATGGTAGGCCTACAAGAGACAAAAATGTGCTTCTGTGTTTGGGAGATTGCCAGCTGTGGAAGGCAGAACTGTCAAGATAAAATATCTAAAGAATGAGGTATTTAAAAGAGAGTACGGGATATCCATCTTTCACTAAGATACATTAGGAAGCCATTAAGGAAGAGGTAAAGAAGTTTATAGCAGAATTTGCTGGAGACAAAAATGTGTAAACCCTACCATTTAAGCCTGATAATTGACAGAGCAGCACATCTGCAGCAGCTGAAAGATGCTTCTCTAAACAATTCATAAAGGGACAGAGGGGGATGGGAATTGAACTAAATGGATCACTTAAGGAGCAAGCGTTTTGGGCTCTTTCATTCACTCTGCCTCTTAGCAGTCAAAAAGGAACATTAAGGCTTTCCAAAGAGAAAAACCTGTCTCTAGAAATTCTGTTTCAAAAGTCCTGAGGGGAAATTTGAAGAGTGCTTTGCAGTCAGTTAAAAAACTAACAGAGGTCATCAACTTCCAGCTGGTAGCTGCACAGAAGCAGAATGTGTACATTCATATACACAAAACTTTTCTCAGCTTTCTTCCTACCCCCTTGGATGTGATACATGAATCAATCTACTTATGTGCAATTAATTTGCTTATGTATATGTGCATGAGCATGTGTAATACAACGTGGCAGAGTGCAAGGTCTCCTTTAGACAGCAGAGAAACCCATGCAGATAGCAGAGCCTTGCCCCTCCAGCCCCGATCTGCCCATGTGTTCCTCATTGCTATGCTTTTTCAGCTCTAACAATGCAAGTCCCTTACTACCGCACTACCTTCCTTTTAGCCTACAGGTTTGGAAAAATTCAATTTAGATTGTTTCCTCTAACCTTAAAACCCAAGTGTAATGTAGTTTTAGCTGTCCTATACTTGAGAATAGAGGGAACAAGGAAAAAAAATGCATTTATTGCTAAAAATCTAGTGTCTTTCAGCAGGGAATGCCTTTATTTCTGTTGTGATCCTATAGCGCTAGCATCATCAAGGGAATCAAAGGAAGGGGAGGTTTCTGTCTTTCCTGATTCCAAATTCACTCCCATCTTTGATCAAAACCAAGCCATCCCCAACGAAGTTCAAGACCATGACTGCTGGATAGGGTTGAAACAGGTACTTTGAATTTTTATCTACCTAAAGGCTGAAATGGACCCTCAAGTTTTCTTTTGTAAAAAGAATATAATAATAATGTATGTATTAAAGCCTCAGTCTTGTTATCACTGTTGTATTTTCCTATATAGATGAAAAATGCAGTATCACTTAATCACCTGAGCTATCCATTCTCTCCCATTATTAAAAGAAATAGTTCAGAAGTCTAAAATGCAGGGAATTATTTGTAATAGAGAGTGTCTGACACCAAGAAACCAGAATCAGAGTTTAGGGAGCTGATCTCATTTATCCATGCCTGAAATACAATGAAATTCAAACGACAGCATCCTGAAATTTATTTTTACATTTATGTATTATTGGAGTTAATGATTTTTCCAGCATTAATTTCCTATCATGTTACTCTTCTTTTTCCATCAGCTGGAGCCATGATTAAGAGAATATTCTTATTTATAAACATCCTTTCTGATTATGGAGGAATGACATAGTATTTTCTTTTTTGACCTTGTGATTTTCATTTCATTCTAGGTTTTTAGGAGACCCAGCTATCTAATGAATGTCTTTCAAGCAGCAAACTGTTCATCACTCCAATTGTGTGCTAAGATATCATCATGCTGATGACCTCCCATCCATTTAATTGACTATATTTTTTATCTTCAAGATGTTCACTGGGACAAATCCTCCGCTGAGACAGCTAGAGCCTTGCCAGCCTGCATCAGCTGAAGATGCAGTTTCTCCCAAACAATGCAGCTCAGCACATTTTGGCTTAGTGTTGCCCTAGTGTGAAGGACCCAAAGCCAGCAGCACCAGGGGAAGAAACGCTGGGCAAAGAGGAACCTCAGAAGGGTAGGGTTTGCTTTCTCTTCTTCAAGACAGGGAAAGGCTCCATTTTGGATTCAGAACATCGCCACATTTTCTAAAGCTACTGAAATGCTGCAGGGCTTGCTGGAATACTTAAAAGACAAAAGCAAAAGCAGAGGCTAAGGTTTTCAGTAGCCAATAAATTGCCTGATAAACCACCAGCAAACATGGTTAGCTACAGCACTGTGGGGCTGTGGCTACTGGGAGAGCTTAATGACAAATGCAGCAAGAGGGAATGACTCGCAATAGGCAGAGCTGGGAGAGGAGCAATCAGCAAGCTCACTAAGAGGGAAAAACACCATCAGTAATGGGCAGCGAGCGTATTTAGCAGAAACAGAGTTTGGGTCCTCCCTTCCCAGCAGCAGAAAGATGCCTGCCTCAATTTTGGATAATCCTAGAAGCCAGACAGCCTCTTCTGCAGCGCAACGCATCACTCCCACTGGTGGGAATCCTCTGTGGCAGCAAGCACTGGGGAAGGAGTATGGGGAAGGAAGTTTGGCATACAGTTTCCTCCAAGAGCCTCCCAGAGGCAGGGAAGCCTTGCCCTGGCTAAGGTTTTCCAAGGGCCACTGGCCCTGGTGTGTCCAGGCTTCCCAAACCGATGTTATTGTCCCCTCCCTTTTCTCCCCTTCTCATAAACATCTCTCCATTAAACCCATTTCCTCAAGTGACTGCTTGAGACCAGAGGCACAAATCCAGTCTCCAAGACTGCTGTGCAGGGTCCTGAGACAGGGTCCTTGATGTTTATTTATTCTGAGGAAGGATCTCTTAAAAATTGGACCCCAGCTTGTGTGCACCAAAAGGACCGCAGAGTGATGCATGACCTGTGAAATAACCACATGGCATTAAGAGAGGTTTTAGAAGGAAGAAGCTTTGGCCAACACTCCTTAGAAAACTGTATTTACAGTTGTAAGACTAAGGCCAGGTCTAAGCAGAGCCAGAGTAAGCAGTTGCTCAGCTGTGGGAGGAAGTGAGCCCACGTCCTGCTGCCTCCTTCTCTGCCAGAGGGCTGGAGAGCCAGGCTGGCAGCTCTGCTGTCACTGCCACCATCACCGCCACCATCACCAAGAGACCACTTAGGATGCAAGAGAAAACAGCGTGGAGGTGTGAAGAGGGGGAGCAAGCACCTCCTGGCACCCTAGTGGTGTCCGACACCTCCCATCCCAGCTGGAGGCAGCAGAGGCAGCAGGAAGCCTCAGCCCCCATGGCTTGCGCTGGGCGCTCAGCCCAGGTATGCTTGTACTTTTCCCCTTCCTTCTCCTTTGGCGGATGTGGCCTGTGTTCAGGCTTGGCATGGCTGAGAAGTCCTGAACCTGCTCTGCAGTGTATGTGGCTAAAATCTGGCCTAACCCATCTGCTCTGGAGAAGTCTGTTGCTACATAAGGAGCCCAGGCAGCTTGCACTGGAGTCACAGCATGCCCCGCTGCTGGGATAAACTTGTTTGTGGACTCAGGAGAAGCAGTATGAACTGACTGTTCTGCAGTAACAAAATGAAGGAAAATTATTTTGGGGAGCAAAGGCTAAGATATTCCTAACACCACTTATGCACTTGAGTAATCGCAATAGATTTCAGCTGAAGGATTCTTGATCTGCACCTCTCTAAACTGAAGTAGAAGCAAAGGGAAAGGGCCAGCTCACCAGCTGGTAGCTATAGAAAGCACAGCTGAAATCAGTCTACTCCAAGTGCATGGTAAACTGTAAGAGGGTGGAATAGAATAACCCAGTGTTCCACACTGAAAGGCAACAGCACCTTTCTTGAAATTAGCTCTGAATTTCCACCTTCAATCTGTTGGATGGGAATGACTGGAACAGTCCTCTGGAGACAAATGCCCAGCTTATTTTATTGGAGATCCTTTGTACTCTTTGAGCAAAAGAAGTCAAGAGTTAAAGATCCTAAAGTGAACCACTGCATACATGGAGGGTGCAGAGAAGGAGTGCTTGGTGTTGAGGCCCCACGTCTGTAGGAAGAGACCGGTATAACTTGGATGGCTTCCACTGCAATAGCAGGAGCAATCTTCCACGGGTGCAGTCTGCTTAACCTGGACAGGATGGCACTTAATTAAGAACAAAAAGGGGAGAACAAAAAAGGGGAAAAATGAACATTCACTTAGCACAAAAAATGACTATGTCAAGAGCAAAATTAATCAAGACACCCAGGGATATTAAGAGAATAGATTCTTTAATTGCTTGTACACTAATGCCAGGGGTCTAGGCAGTAACAGAAGGAACTGGAAATGATCTTTTATGAGCATATATTCAACTTCAAGATGGCTTTAATGAAACTAGGGGGACATTTGACTTGATCGGAATGTTAAAATCATTGGTTTCAATCCATTTAGGAAGAGTCAGGTTGTGAAAAGTGATGTTACAGGTTCTGAATCACTGACAACTCGGCAGCAAAGGATCGTCAATGTCTATGGATCAGTGAGTTGAAACACAAAATGAGAGATGAAGTATAAATTGCAATCTATTGTTGCCCATGAAATAACACTAGAAAAAAAGGAAGACTAGCTCTTTTATCGATACCCTGCACTGAGGAAAACAGTATTACCACAGGAGAAATCGCTCTGAGAGACAGACTGAGTTTCTTGCTGTAAACACTGTGACGGTCTTGGAATTTATAAAAACCTCTCAAGTCAGTAAGTCTTCCTCTTGCATGGGGTACTTCTATTTTAGACATAATTTTGGGAGAAGAAGAGGTATTGATCACAGAACTGGTATGGAATTCTTCTTACCTGAATTAATTTTTAAAATAGCTTCTAACTTGTGTCTCATCTAAAGCAGACAGCTCCTTTTACAGTCAGTGGTGGAGCTAAGTATCTCCCCAAGATGATTATCCTGTCCTAAGACACATATGCAAACTACAAGGAATTAATTCCCTCTGGAATGACCAACTCTTCTAGAACAACTATCAGCAGAGCCATCCAACTTCTTGAGCATACCCAGTCTTCAGAAGGCAAAGCCTGGATGGGGTAAACCCTGCTCAAGCAGACTCCAGTGTCTGGGTGTGCCTATTGCTAGTGGGACTTTGTCAACATTTGGTTTAAAAACTGTTAAGAGAAAATAGAATATCTTTAGTGACTGCTTTACCTCTTTCTTTTGGCTGACAGGAACTTTGGTCCCCTTCCTCACATAAGTGAGAGTGACAGATGGTCATTGTAGCTAAATTAAACAGCATTTTCAGCAGGATCTCAAAAGATGTGTAGCAACATACTTCTTTCAGAAGTGATTTTCTAAGAATGCAACATTTTGGTGTTAAGAACACAACTTAAGAACAACAGATTCTTTGTAGCTATATTTTTTTCTCCTTATCAGTAATTCTGTTGATTTTTTTTAATTTTTTTTTTTTTTTTTTTTTTACTTTCTACAACATCCCAAACCTCTTTTCTGTGGTGATGCTTTATCAGATCCTCCAGATCAGGCATTCCCAAAGCTTGGTCCTGAGGAAGCAGTCAAAGTTGTATCAGACTTTCAAACGTATGTTTAATTTTCCATTCTCTTTCTTCTTTACAGGTTTAATTATCTGTCATTCCACAAGTCTGTTTTATTTTTGCTTTCTTGAAGAGAAACAGGAAACAAACATAAAAGTCTGAGTGTAATTGGTATAAAAGGGAAAAAAAAAGAGATTCAGTTCTCATGAACTTTTGTTTGTTTTGAGCACTGTAATAACAGATACCTTTAATAGATGGGGGCGGCAAATCTGCGTGTCCTCAGACTCTCACCCCACAAAAAAGAATGAAGATTTTATTTTGATGACAGGATTCAACTGTGCACCTGGTTCCCAACTTATCTGATGAGCCAAAGCAAGGCACACTTGTCTTTCCATCTGGACTTTCATCTCGCCTTTCATGTGGACATTTCAATTTCCCTTTGAAGTTCAGTCTGTGTCTTTTGATTTGTAGTGTTTGAACAGGAATGCCACTGTTGTATCAAATGATTTCAGGGAGGGAACAGCACAGAGCTTGGGCTTACCATCAGTTCAATAATAGCAACATCACTCACGTATAACTTTGTTTCACTGGCTGATATTAAAAAAAATGGTTGCTCACAAAATGATGCACAGGTCTGTCAAATATACACACATATGCCCTTTAGACTGAAAATGATTTTGTTTTATAGCACCAATTCGATGTTACAAAGTTCATAAATTTGTATTAGGAATGTGATTGCATCATTCCGATCCTGTGGTGTGAAATCACAAGAGGAAAAAACCCAATTACTGCAAAAAAAAACCCTGGAAGTTTTGCGTAAAAATCAATGGCAAGATATGACCGGTAGTTTGAAAACTTTAAGCATGTAAAAAGGACTTAAATCCTTATGATGGAGATTATGGTTCTGGCCTCTAAGATAATAGCAAGTATTAACTGCACCTTCTCAACAGTTTTACGAGACAATAATCTGGTTCTGAAGTGGATAAACTATGAGGTTGAAGACTGGGCAGTTTATCTCAGTGAGAGACCTGGAATATTGCCCACTAAAACAGAAGGATCGGTAGTATTATCAGCTGACTGTAATAAGAAATATATATTAAACTAAACTTTTAAGTAATTTAGCAGGAGCAGGAAAAATAGCTATAATCATTAGGGTAGCCAGGAGGACAGGTTTCTGGTTTGGACTCAAAGCTGGAAGAACATTACATTTGTAAATATCTACTAGGCAAGAGGGCACACCAGAGAGCTGATTTATTGTGGTCTGCTATAATGCCCCGATGTCTTAGCCTGCAGAAAATATTGGGGTGTGCATGATGGATATACTCCATGTAAATAGAGGATTAAAGACCATGAAAGGAAACAAGAAAATGATACCTATGTGACTAATTTCTTTGTCATGCTGTAGACAACACTGCTTTCTTTCCCGTCTGGGTAGCACTCCCCCTTGTGTCCTGAAGCAAGCAGGATTCAATCACTAAAATGATTTCAACAGAAATTTCCAAAGAAAGGGAAACCTTAAAAATGAGTTTGAGGTAGGAAGTTGTTATGGTCTGCATGATAAGATTCTTATAACATTTCTTTTTTGTGGTTTGAAAATACAGCAGGTATTAAACAACAACAACAACAACAAAAATAAGACTGTAGAAGTGGTGAAACAAAACTTCTTGAATGTGAATTTCAACAGACTTTTTACTTGCTGCTAGGTTCTGTCTTGGTATTCATTACATATGGAATGTAGTAAAAATAATGAAAAGGAGCAGTAAAATTCCTGAGAATGCTGAATGTGCAGTGATAGTCAGATACACCAAAACCACAAAACATTCTGAAGGTGTGAGAAGGGCCGAAGGGCCATGAGTTCTCTTTCCAGTATGTCGAAATAAACCAGCCCTATTTTATTGCAGGATGACAGTAACATCTAAAATGGATTAATGTTGCCTTCAACTTAAAGAAAGTTATGAAGTGCTGAAGCAAAAGGGGACAGGACCTGATTCTACCCATGCTACACTACTCTTATGCTGAAAAGTTGCGATTTGGCTTCATTTAACGGGAGAAAAGATACTTTCGCCATATTCTTTACTGAAGTCAGTAAACTTGTATCAGGGTAATGAATAGTAAAGGATCAGAAGAGGGACTTTTCATCAGGGACTGTAGTGACAGGACAAGGGGTAATGGGTTTAAACTTAAACAGGGGAAGTTCAGGTTAGATATAAGGAAAAAGTTCTTCACTATGAGGGTGGTGAGGCACTGGAATGGGTTGCCCAAAGAAGTGAATGCTGCATCTCTGGCATTGTTCAAGGCCAAGTTGGATGGAGCCTTGGGTGACATGGTCTAGTGTGAGGTGTCCCTGCCCATGGCAGGGGATTGAAACTAGATAATCTTAGGTCCTTTCCAACCCTAATCAAACTACGATTTATTCTATGTTTCTATGATCAACATCCCACTCTCCATCTCCAGCATAGATTGAGAATGCTAACACGCTGTCAGGGGTCCTCACACAGTATTGCAGAACTCATATTTTCTTCCCCTGCAAAGATCCACAATTAAACATGTTCTTTTATTGCTTATTACATGAAGCTACACAGAGAGGTGTTTTGAATAAGTTTCCCTTTCTGTCTGAGCAAGAAGAGCTGCCATGCTCCTGCGGGCACTGTTCACGTGTGGGGAAGATGGGTACACACGGCAGTGCTTCTTTTCAGCTGTGCTGCAGAGCCCAAAGGCAAACTAGGATGCTGGTTTCTAGTATTAATAGCATCATTCGTGTGCAAGTAGGAGAAATGAAGCGTGGAGCAGCAGTACGGATCTTTTGCCATGCATACTAATTAGCTCCAGTGGCAGATTAAATGCTTATCATTAAAAATAAAAAATAGTTAAAAAATATACGTTTCTGCTTTCTGTGATGGTTCATTCCAGGTAACTTATCACCAGGAGCACCTGCTGGCATAGGCATTCTTTGGCATAAACATGGATAATTAAGCCTAATACCAATCTACCTCTTTATGAGTTTGTTAGGGTATTTATTATTTTCTCCATTCACTTTGGTGGGAGTCCCATCTGCTCATGGAGAGGAGAACAGACCCTGGCTTGAGTCTACTGCTTGGCAAGTCTCCAGTTAAGTTAAACTTCAGAATTTGTCAGACCGATAGGCAACAACACATTCTATAATGACCAGTTTCAGCTTCAGAGTGAAGCTGAGGTTGTACAGCTGCATTCCCAGCATCCAAAGAGCAGCTCACATGTGCAAAATGTTTTAGCTGCAATAATAGGAGCTACTTACATTAAAGCATCCTGAAAGCCTGATAGGAAACCCTTCCTCTAATGTTAGCAAGATGATTTATACATGTATCTGCAATGTGTCCCTAAGTTCTCTTTTCAGGAACCAAAGTGTACTAAAGTTTCACATTCCCAAGCTCCTTTTATTTCAACATGAAAGTGATTAAAGATGTTTATCTGAGCTAGAGAACCTTAAGACGGTACCGCTTTAGTTGTAGGAACAATTAGATCAATCCCAGGGGGACCACAGCCACACAAGGGAAGTATTTGAGAACTCTCCATTAACCCACTTGCCATTTTCTTAATAGGAGCCTCAAATGCATAAACAAATTGCATAAGTGTGACAGGAAATACAACTGAAGGAACAAGGACATTTGCTAAAGGAACACTTTCCCAAGTTTAATGACTTTATAAGAAAGCTTTTCCTCCCCTTTTCATGATAAAAACCAGGTATTCAGCTTCTTTGCCTTGATATGAAACATGATTTGGTGCAAATTAAAGACACTAGTTTTGTACTCAGAAAAAAAAAAGAGATGTATTTGCAGCCAAATTATTTGTTATGTATATTATAATTCAAGAACAGAGTTGGTCAATTCTGGCCATAATAGTCATTAAGGCCAGATCTTACCCAGTTATTAAGGATTTTGGAGGACACCCATAGCTCCACTTCACAGAAGGAGTAAGAGCTTTCTGGGCTGGATTTACATGTTAACAAAAAGAAATTGGGATTACAAGTGCTAAGTCTCATTTTAGAAATCAGCATGCCCAAGACCCCTCTCCATGACCATCTCATGGTGTGCTGCTCTGGGTTCTGACAGCCAGATGTACAATTGACTGCTTCTGTTTTCTCTTGTTTCCAGAGTTTATGGAGGGACACAGGGGAGAGGCAAGGCACAAAGCCGAAACCCACGTACTACACTAAAATGGACAGTAGAAAGAGCCCTGCAATGAGCTGGCAAGCAAAGAGCCAGCGGAGGATGTATTGCTGAGAGAGAGCAGCAGCCCTGGGACTGCTGCAGCCCAAAGGCTCAATTTGTAATCGCTCCACTGCCTGAGTGTCAAAACCATTTGTCCCTCCAGGGTTTATAGAGTGATAAACAACTCTGTTTTGTCATTTCATGCCAAATTCACTGTATTTCTACAGTGGAGGCTATAACTAATATGTAGTTAAAGGAGATGGAGACACTCTGGTCTCTTGAGTTAATGGCAGGAGTGATTTGGAGAGCAGCTAGCTCAGCTGGGTGGGAGGGTGCACTGCAACCTCTCCAGCTGCAAGGGGAACAGGGCTAATGGGCTCTTTGGGAAGCCTCTGGAAATTAGAGCTACAAAGAAGGGGAAACTTAGGCAGATCTAAGCAAACAATATTGAGGCTTACTTTTCATCACACAGCCATTGGCAGGAACCTGGAAAACAAGAAACTAAAGGTAAAGAACTGCTTGGACAATATTGGGCTTACCTGGAAGCAGGTACAAGGGGTGCAATAAAGTGAAAGTCACTGCATAAGGCTGTAAGTCAAGACCCTGCTTGCAAAGGCTACCAGATGAGGCAAGCAGCAGGCAGTTGTACTATCTGCAGCCCAGCTGCTGAAAACTTTCCAAGGCTCAGCTTCTTGAAGGTGCACCAGTCTCCACTGGTCTAACACAGTAACTGAGGCCCATTGTGATTGTACCAAATATCCAGGTCAGGATGGGTGCCTGATTCTTACTGAGTTCAAATAATACCCACTTCCAGGGAAATTAAATGCCTGTCTACACCAGTGTTTGTGAAAGTTCCGCCAGTACCCTGTCTGCATAGTGAAAAGGAGATTTTATTAGTCCATCCTCTCTTGATACAGCTTCAACACAGTGATATTGACCGCTGGGAAACTGGCCCTATGATACCATCTCATTTCATGGACCTCACTGAATAATGCTAATAGTGTGTGTGGGGGGGGGGGGGTCTGACCTCTAGGTCCCAGCCACTGCTGCCTATTGTTTTTTAGTAAGGTCTTGCCAAGCTTCTAAGCTTGGCAGTTTCTATTTTTTGTGAGTAGGAACGTAGATTTCTCCAAAATTCCTACAGCTGTAGTTTGGTTCCTAACTCTGATCTCACTGTGGTGTCTGTGCTGTTATGTTTAGAAAATAATGACACAGGATTTATCTGTTATTGTATTGGTCTTGATTATTTTGCATGGAAGAAGTTGAATGCTTCTCACCATAGGACAAGAAATTTTGCTGCTGTACACTGTAGCATACTAGTACTTACTGATCTGGGGGCAAGAAATAATTCCTATATTCAATGGACATTAATTTAGACTCTTTTGTAAAGCATTACAACAAATTGGTCAGGAGGCTAAACTCCAAAAGGGCCACAGGCTTTGAACAAGTATAATTCACTTGCATTAAAGGGACTCTAAGATTTGCCCCAGTGTGACTAGCAGCAAATGAAATAAGCTCCACATCTAGCCTACTCACTATGTTGGTAATAAAGACAAATACATTTGATCATATTCCCAGCTGGATCAATAGCAATTTGAGTAGCTGGGAGATCTCACCCACCTCATTACTGTGAGCCCATTTTCCATGGGGATTGCAGGCCAGCTTCCTCAAACATATACAATTTTTTGTGCCCAAAAGTCTGCTTCTTCATGTGTGCGGGTGGCAAAATCTCATGCTTGAAAATTAATCACTGAAAAGTTATTTGGATTATTTAAACCAGATTTTCACAGGGCCTAAGCAGATACAATTCCCTGCAAATCAGTATCACTGCAGCCATTTGAGCAACTTAAAGTGAAATAGCTACTGACCTGAGACCAAAGGCTCTATTTGTACCAGTATGTTAGCTTGGCATGCAAACTCAGGTTGGGCCCCAAAATCACTGATTATCCACATTTCCTGTTGGCTGGCAATTACCCTTGCTCCAGCCACAGGTGGATAAATTGGCTTCCCAGGCAGGAAAAGACCATCACTGGGGAAAATGGGTCACCTTTGAGCTTTGTCTCTACAGGCAGGATGACCACAATTGCCTTGATTGCTAACTTTTGCATAAAAATGTGGCCGTAAGCTCATATTCCAGCCTCTATGTTCCTAGGATCCTGTACATACCAGAAACCCTTCCAATTAGCTTTAGTATCAGTCTTGGGTAAAGTGAAAGAAAAGCAAACACAACTGATGCAAACCCCTGTCAGACAGATGATAGTGATCACAGGAAGTATGGCGGGGTTTGTTTCTTTATTTAAATTCTCACTGGCTAGTTCATTTGCTTTGGATGGGGGTAAGGGAGGAAGAGAGACTGTGTCTCAAGTATCATAAAACAGATTAGAAATGCAGTATCATTGGTTTAAGTGGGAAAAAAAAAAGGATCTTTGGAAAAAGTATAGAACAAGCTAAAATTTTATATAGATCCACAAATTTCTCAAAACAGAATTTCAGAAAAGTTCTTTCAAAGACTTTATATTTTGTGATTCACCAGGTAATACAAGTTAAGAAAACCCCAGGAATTCAAGGTACTGGTCAGATGTGCACTACTCCTCTCCTGCATCAGCTATGCCCCTTTTGATTTGGTTGGCATGATATGAAACACACAAATGAATTTAAAAATCCCATAAAATATCTGTAATCAGCTTGACATTAGGACTATATGTGTGTCTATCAGATAACAGGCTGGAGCCCAATCCTGACTGGATGTTCTGTCCTATTAGGATGCAAATAAGTATTAACAATCAATACTCATTTCAGCATTCTGCTGCTATACAGTACTGCCCCCAGAAAATCTCTCCAGGAGATATCTTTTGGCTTGGACTAGATTTTTCCAGCTTTTAGTCTGAATTTGAACCTAGAAGCTCTATGTTTTCTAGTGTCTGTGCTGCAGGCCCATGTATTCAGGTTAAGCTGAGGTTTCATGCCAGCACATTGGCAAAAGAGGTGATTATCCCACTACATTAAGCATTGGAGCAGCCTCACCTTGAGCACTGGGTGCAGTTCTAGGGCCCACCATCTAAGAAGAACATGAAGGTCCTTGAACACGTCCAGGGGGGCAACAAAGCTGCTGACAGGGCTGGAAGGCACGTCCTGTGAGGAGCGGCTGCAGACACTGGGTTTGTCTGCTTCGGAGAGAAGGAGGCTGAGAGCTGGCCTCATTGCTCTCTACAGCTCTTCCCAAGGAGGGGAAATGGAGAGGGAGGTGCTGATCTCTTCTTGCTGGGATCCACTGATAGGACGCGTGGCAACAGTTTAGAGCTGCACCTGTGGAGGTTCAGAGTAGACAGCAGGAAGCATTAATTTAGCAAAAGGGTAGTCAAACAGTGTAGAGGGTGGTCAATGCCCCAGTCCTGTCAGTGTCCAAGAATCATTTGGACAATGCCCTTAATGACACACTTCAACTTGGTCATCCCTGAATTGGTCAGGCAGTTGAACTAGATGATTGCTGTAGGTCCCTTCCATATGAAATAGTCCACACTAGTCTAGAAATACTGGATGAAAGTTTGTTTCCCATTTTGATCCAGGAGCTCAGACATAATCACAGCAGCGCTCTTTCTTGAATACAGGAACAATGAACCTCAAACATTGTCACAACTGCCCTTCCTTCCCAAATGTTTTCTTTTGCAAAAGAGAAGTTCTCCTAAGAGAGCTCATTAGCTTAGGATTTGCTCTCCCATCTTGGCAGATGCCAGGTAAATGTAGGTAGAGACACAGTCTTAAAAAGAAAATCTATCTTTGCCCTTCAAACACCGATGGCTCTATGTCCAGAAATGCTTAACATTAATTAAACAACTGAAGGAAGCCTGATACATATGTAAGATATTGTTCATATTTATTTGCCTCTGCCCTAGGGATTACACAGTTAACAGCTTTGGTACCAGCAAGTATGAGACAGCTCTTGCCCTCATATGAAATAAGTAAAACAAAATTATTTTGTCAAGGAGCTGGAAAAGCAGAGATGAGCGAGTTACACAAACTCAACTCTCCTTTATGAAAAAGAAATGGAGGAGGCCTCTGAGGACCATTTCAGGTTGCTTCCCAACAGGCTCAGCATGTTTGTTCAAGCTGGGATGCCTTGAAGACACATTTCTTTTCAGCATCCATATCATGCTCATGTCAAGGGAAATGGCACTTTACAAGTGATCACTTGTGCAGGCTGAGTGACCATTCCAGCACACTAAACCTGCCCTCGAGCCCACTCCCTTCCAGGTTACAGAAAGGGAACAGCCTGGCGAAGCAGAGCTGCTCAAATTCTTCTTCTTGGTGTGTCACAGGGTCAGCTCACCAGAAAGAGAGGGTGGCAGAAGGTCAGCTATGCAGCATTCACCACACTGCTGCACACTGCTATTTCACACCAGCTCTGTTGGTAGGTGGCAAGTGGGCACCTAGCAATGTTTAACAATATAAAGTTGATGTTATTATTATAAGTCTATAAACCTTTTTATTATTTTATTTTTTAAAGTATCCACAAAATCTCAACATCACAGTAAGATTTCAAGAAATATTTTTATTACATTTTCAATCAGCTTGCTGGAGAGGGAGACCAAGGGATTTCTGCTGTCATCTACAGGTCACAGTACAAATAGAAAATATTTGTGTTTGCTCCAGATGTTTTTGGTGCCTGTGCTTCTTTGCATTCCCAAAGCAATTGCTTTGTTTTCCAGCTGGGTATTTTGAAGACTGTCATCATTTGTTAATCTAAAAAGCTTGAATAACCTACCCCTGTCACCACCCTCACTGGCATTCTAATGTGTCAATATTGTATGCCACAGATGATTGTCCTTAAGAGACAGATGTAATTTTACTCTATGCTGAATTCAAGCTACTCAAAGGACATCTTTACGAAATGGTGCTTAGCTGAAATTGTTCCCAAGTGATGCTCCATCAAGAACAAAAACACCTTTAAACACTTTCTGAAACTTTTTCAGAGTCCAGCTTTTCCCAAGCTTCCTATTAAAATCTTTACCTGAAAGGGATGAATTGCTTAGCCCGTGTTCTGGCTGCTATAGTATACAGATCAGTGTTTACATCTCTACTTGCACTGAGTCTAATCTATAATTTAACGCTGTTGAGACCAACCTGACAATGTAAACATGGCATATTGATGACCTGCAAAAAAGAGAAGCTGTCTTCTATGCCAAGTGCCTATGGCTCTGTTTATGTTGGAAATGCATTATTAAAGAATGTGTGTGGTCAAGCTATAACCTTTCTAGTACTGAGTATCCATTTTACTCTGGGTCATTTCTTTGTTTCTCCTCACATAGTCTCCTAATCCAACAGCTGATCAAGTTTCAGCCTTTCACTTCAACTCCCTCAATTAAGATAGCATGATACACAGTGTGACAGCCTTTTTGGGCTCTATGAACCATATGCGATGTGCCTTGTACTCAGCAACTGAATTACACTAATTCTGGGAGTAAATACACTATCTAGGTAGTGCTGAGCAATTTGTTACCAAAGCAGCAATTTACTGTCATTTCAGCCTCTGTAAAACAAAAGTATGGATCATTTATTCTTTATTAAAATCAACATGATAATTGCCTGAGGACATAATGTCAGCCACATTTGAAGCTCTAGGTAGAAATAGCAATGAGGAAAATTAAGATACTATTTCAGTCCTGAGCAGATAATCCACTTTTCTGTACTTTGTTGTGAGTCACATTTTTTTCTGAGCAGCTGTGGCAATAGGTGGGCTCAGTAAGCTATGGAGTTTTCTACAGCAGTACTCACTCACATAGCCTGGGTGAAGGCTCTAGCAGTCCTATGCCACTAGATATATATAGTGGAGATCCTAAATAATCTCTTTCCCTTCATCATCCTCATATATATATATATATATGGTGTATTGACTCATCCCAGATGCTCAGGGAAAAGGAGATACTATGATACTAGCACTGAAAACCAGGCTTTGAATATCAGAAACAGCACCCTGAAAGTTTTTGGATGCATTATGCCATAATTAGGTGCGTGAAGAAGAATTCTTCATCCTGCTTTATGAATCTCATGCAATGAACCATCCTGAAAAAGAAGCAACCCCCCTTTTCCTTCCTGAAAATGCACAAAACATCCCTCTTGACTTTTCTCTCCAAACTGAGGTTTCTGCAATGCCAGTGTATTGGTGAGGAAGTGTTATCCTGCAAGTATTCCTAAGAGAGCCTGATGTTTCACCAGCAGCAGAAACAGCTACTCCCTGTTTTTCTGAGGAGAGACTCACCATTTGACTGAGAGGAAAGAGTGAGGGGAGACAGAACTGGTGTCAACCCTGTGGCTGCTGGGGTTGTCTTGTTTGCTATTAGAAATAGCGACATGACATTGTGCTTTAAGAGGCTGACAACTGAAATGCATTATTAATGGTCTGCAGTTCCAATGGTGCATGATGATTGCTCTCATCCTACATCCAATATTATATAATTTAGTGTTTCAATGCAAATAGTTTAGAGTATAAAGGGATTTTTTTTAAAGAAAGACCGGGGTATGCCAAGGGATGTGGTGTGAGGAGTACCCGGCTACTTATAAGCAGAGCTTCTGCTTTGTTTGCCTAGCTCTGGTGTTGCACAGGGTCCGTTTTGATTAGTTATGCTTCATTTAAGAGCTCTGAACCACAGAAATTAAGCATATTTCTACACTTCTTTATTTTTTGAGAAAAGTCTGCACCTCAACAGATTTACACTTGTAAATAAGATTACTAGGAGATCACTGCCAATTTTACAACGGTATTTGCAAGCAATAGTAGAAATGTGGGTGATTAATGTGAAAGCACTTTTTCTGTGTGTGCATGCAAGAAGTAAATATATTTAATTCCTTTGACAGTAAGACAACAAACCAACGGTGAACTAACCTTACTAGCATATACCCAGGTTCCCAGGCATCTAAATTGGCAGCAACCCATTCAGCAGTACAGATATCTTTTTGGCGAGGTTGCAATGTAACTGCGTCCTGGTTTTGTTGTTGTTTACTCTGTGTGACATCTATTGACTCAAATGAGCCATTTTTTATTCCTTTGTAGACACGAGAGTGAATTTAGCACAGTGTGTTATCACAGAGCTCCTCACAGACAGTGCTGACAAATAGCTATGTGGACAACCCATTCAGGCTGTAGTACTATCCATCAGCAATGACAGTAGCTGGCAAACCAGTGTTGTTTATATCAATTTGTTATTTTCTAGGAAGTTACCCAGCTTCATTATTATTGGGGGAGATAAAACTAAGATGAGAGGCCAAGACCCTCATTTGGTTCTTAATGCACTCCCATTGCTTTGATGTATTACAAAGAACAAAATTGACTGATGTGGTAGCTCATTACACAGGGAAAAATATACACTAAAAGAACAGATTTTCTTTACCAACAGTTCTGCAACAACTAGCAGTGCCTAGGAAGGATCCATGCTCAGTTATTTAAAATATACCCTCCTGCTAAAAATATATATATATATTTGGGCTATGCCCTCGTCTTTAGGTGAAGAAAATTCTGTAGGATAGCGTGTCTTAAATACTTAAATAACAAGTGTATAAGTTTAACATGCCTTGTGAGGTAAAATATTTAATAGATTTTTGCACAGCGTTGCACAGTATCAAAATCACCATGCTTCTTCAGGACATTCTTTCTGGCTCCTTATTATACTTGAGCAACAAATCCTTCCAATCTCTTGCATAGTAGGTGGAAACTAATTGCTTCACCAGAGATGGGGAACATGAGTCACAAAGAGGCTAAGTGGCTTTCCTGGGGACCCATGGGACTAAAAAAAGTACCTGGAAACCCCAAGATTAAAAGATTGAATACAGATTCTGACCTGAGTTATGCCATGGCTTGAGGGGGGAGGTTGTAACTCAGGGCATAATTTATTTGTTATTAGTGCATCTGATCACTCACATAGTAATATCTAGGTAAAACTGCGACTGGAGCTGGAGCCTGAGCAGATGGGTCATGCAGCTGGGTAGGAAGGAGAGAGGATTGGGGTTTCTGGGGGATATTCAGAGGACTGCACTCACTCACGGCAGCTATGGCAGTAGTACAGAGAGATGCCTTCATGGGCTTTTTAGATTGTACATAAAATGCCAGTTATACTGCATGAAAGAAGGTCCCAGGCAATTGAAATTAAAGTTAAAAGCAGTCTAAATCCATATTAGCTCATTTCATATTTAAGTGTCAAAACCATGTTGTGTCTGTCATGTACACCTGTTTTTAAAGAACTGGTACCACTCTCTTCCAGCTATGATAGGTAACAGATAAATAAGCAAACAGAATTTGATTCTCTGGGAGTTTTCTAGTATATGTGTAGACTCCACTTTGGCCTCCATCTCCTCAGAAACTGAAAGGTTCTCTCTTAATTTGATTCTTATTTTGGAATACTGGATTTGGAGACCTTGTGGATAACCTTCGTTTTAATCTACCTTTAGATTTGGAGAGAACCAGAACATTTAGAAACATACGCTATGACTCCTCTTTTGATGCCTGCCGTAGGATGCATTTAGTCAGACAAATCCCAGCTCATCTCATCTTACCTTTATTCAAACCCAATCTGTTACCTGTCTCATCATTTGGGAGCTAGACTCAGAATTCGACTTCACTGGTGTAATAAATAATGTCATATTGTCACTAATGACCAGAAACACACAGAGCCTTGAGTTTGTGTCTGATCCCAAAGCCACCCTCCCTGGCAAAGTCCTAAAATTCTTGATTCACCGCTGTCTCAAAGAGGGGAGAGCTGCCTATTAAATCACAAACATTGCTCCCTCATGGCATGGATGTTTCTCGAACCCTTACATTCATGCTGGGACTTGCTCTGTACCTACTTATTTGTAAGAGACAAGAAGCTCAGAGTACAAGGTGAGACAGCAGCAAACATGCACAGGTGCAGCTTCTTCTCCCAGCTGTAATTAGGCAGCTCTCCTAATGTGAGGACAGTACCATCCTTCGAGCTGTAAAATATTTGTCTTTCATTATCTGTCACCCTCTGACTTTTAGTTAAAGAGATGCTCCTTTCCCTGGAACATGCACATAGTTAGGATCAATATCATAATCCTGTCTGACAGCTACTCGAAAGCTCCTTTGTGTTGATTAGTCTTTGGCAGCTGAACAGAGCTGCCGCTGCATTTTCTGTTAATACTGACTAAGCGATAGGCTTGACAAGAAGTAAAAAAAAAGAAAATAAAGTTCTTTTAAAAGCAAAAACCAATTAGCCCTTTTGTTACTCCGGTGAAGTGGAACAGATACTTCAGCTGCCAGTGGCAGTACAAGCAGAAACCTGCTCCGAGTCCCCTGCCACCCTCCAAGGACAGATGGATGAATGGTAGCGGCTGGCTTAAAGATGTCTTCATCTGTTCTGTTAGGAAGGAAAACAGGGTTTTGGCACCAGCTTTTAAAGAAAATAGAAGGTGCTAAATTCACTAAACTTTATTGGTTCGAATGTATAATAATGATAGTTTAATGGCAGGGAAGAGACAGATAATTAGAAGTGAGTAGCTCTGATTGCCCTTGTACACTGCTCCAGATAGCTTCTCAACGCTCCTGAATCCTTGTTTGCTTTGTCTGAAGCTGAAATCCCACAAGGTCTGGATGTTACCAGCTGTCTAGCTAACTAACTGCCAGGACTTTCCCTGAATGCAAGCTATCAGCTTTCACAACATCAGCCTCCTCCCTTGAGCTCTTCCTCACTGTCTCTCCCTGTGTGATTGCTTTTATCTATTGCTTGCAGCAGCTTCTTCTAATCATATTGCTTCTTGCCTCCGAGGGTCAAACACAAGACCATTGCTACCTATACAAATGGGGAAAACTGTCACCTTCCCTAGACTGATAAGCATTTGGCAGGCAGGACACTGTGAAGTAGAAGAGCAAGCAGCCAGCAATCTGCAAACACCATAAATATGTTACAATCTCAGCAGGAAGATGGGCACTCTATGTACCAAGAGGCCTTTGTTTAATGAGCTGTCAGAAAGCAGGCATGAAATTATGTTTGAAAACATGTGCAAGCTGCAGAGACAGAGCCAGGGCACTAAAAACCTCTTTGCCTTTTCTGTGGATGTTCGGAATGTCTTATCAGTTTGAGAACTGTCATGCAATAAGAGCTATCATTAGCAAGGTAATAGCATTTGAAAGCTACCGATTTTTCTCTCTCAGCTCCATTTTGTAACCTAAATGAATGAGAGAAAAACTTAATGCTTCTTTTCTGCAGAATTTTTTGTCCTGAAAACGTAACCAGAAACCCTAAAGTGATCATACCAGTAGGAGATAAGTCTAGCTGTGGAAGTCAAGAATATTGTTGCTAATCCTGTGGAGATTGTGTTCATATTACCCTGATGCACCTCCCACCGCTCGTTATTTCAGTCACACACAGAGAAAGCATCTCAGTGCAGGTGACTGCTACATGTGCTGGGTGTACAAGGGCTACCAGGGCTCAGGGCAACAGTCTGCAATTCACTGGTAATCAATAGGGGTAAAACTCTTTGAAGGATACAATCATTGAAGTATATTAGCAGTGTTAGGGTCACTTTGGATAGGTGTAATAGGGTGTGCAACAAAACAGTTTCCATTTCTGCTAAATCATGCAGAACAAGTTGCTGAGGATTTAAAACAAATCCTCAAACATCCTTCGGGGTCACAAAGCTCCTTATTTCTAAGATAAATCGAATGGCTTTCTCCACGCTCAAGCATCTGTGTTTTCTTTGCTTTTAAGAAAACATTTTGCTGATTCTTTGGCTGCTTCAGTGTTTGTGGTCCACCCCAGAGCTGAAAGGAGACTGTGAACACTGAACCAAATCAATGTCAGTCAGGCAGGTATTAATTCTCAAAGATGGCTTCTTTTTCTTTCCTTTCTTTTCTTATAAAGGGTGTGGGTCAAAATCCAAAGCTTCTTGCTTGGAGCAAGTAGAGCCCAGATCCAATCTGTCCCTATTCTTCTGAAACTCAGAACAAACTATGTTTTGGAAAAACAAAGCAACAAAGAGGATCACCTTTGTGGGATCCTATCAGGTTTTGTCACGACATAAACCAGTTAGATCACCAGCAGTGTAATTTCATTGATGTTTAAATAAAATATATGAAAGAAAAGAAACACTTGGAAAATTATCTCTTTAGGAGTTTTGCAAAGGGAAATGTGATGTACAAGTAAAGAGAATACTTGCAGAAGAAGTTAACTCTCTTTGGATTTTGCCTACTCATTAATTAAAACTGAAAAAACTGAGATGTTGGTCAACTCACAAACAAATAAATGTTTCTGTCATGAAATGCACCTCTGAGTGTTGTAACATTTGCAGTTTGGTAAGCTCTTTGTATATAGGCTGCATTTACCTACTTGTCTGTGTCCCATGTTCTACCCACCACTTCTTACTGAGCCTAACACCATAAAAAAAGCTTCTCCAAAACTGAAATAAGAATCCCCAGGCAAGCCCACCAGCACCACCAAGGTAACTTACTCTCCCAAAAAATAGAAGGGGAAATGCTAGAGATTGACAGGGAAGAAAGAGGGACAAGCAGAAAAATAGGACTGTCATTCACAAAGTAGTATTTGCTTCTCCTGTGATGCTGTGGTAGACAGGAACAGAATTTAAGCCAGGAACAAGAGGTAGATACTGAACTTCAGTCCCCTAAAAATTCTTGAGAACTGTATTTACAGAAAGGGTGCTGGAAGACTGAACATTAACAAGAAATAGCCTAAAAGAGCTAGTGCAAAATATGGAGACCAACACTTCAGTGAAAGGCCTGAGGAGCTTAGTCTGTGGTATGTCTCCAAAACAAGACTGAGAAGGGGTGTGATTATCTCCATTAGGGAGTAAACAGCTGGTACCAAAAGAAAAAGCCTTTTGATATAGGGAAGGAAAGTGTAATGGGAAACTGTAGCTGGAAACAGAAGACAAAGAGATTCAGAGGAGAAACACTATGGCTTGTTGAGGGCCTTGATTCCTGTTAGCACAAAATCTGATTCTGAGGCAGAAGTTCTGAGTGGCATCCATGCTCCCCATCTGTCTCCTTGCGTTGAAAGTGTTTCAATAAGCTGAACGTTAGCCAATGGATTATACATCCTGACTACCTGGAGATTACCCATTGTAGACAAACAAAAAGGAGCTGATTGTTACTAGCTTTTTTAACATCGCACACACAGTTATTCCATTTTCCTTATCATGCAGCAGGCCAGTGACACCATGTTTCTTTCTTCATGGTCTCTGCCTATCTTTCATAATCTAGAGAACAGCAAGAGCAGACAAACTGCTACCCTTGTGCTTCGAGTAAAACAGATAGACAAACCCAAGCAAAGTCCCACAGACTTGTTTAAGCTTCTTCATTCAGGATAAAACGACACAGCTACCCAGACTGATCCCACCTATCCTATGGGCTTCATCAAGGTTTTGTCACCAGCTGGAGACTGTCCAAGCTAAAGCTGTAGACTATGAGACTGATGCGCTTCCACCCCACACCAGGGGAGCACTCCAAGTATGTGCTGTGTTTCAGCCAGGCAGGACTGGGCGCAAGAAGCTTATAAGTGAACAAAAGAGAGGAAGAAAGAGGAATCAATCAGGAATTTCAGGGATCATACATCACGTGGCATGGCAAATATTAACCCATTTTAGGTGCTGTAAACTGGTCCATAATCTCAACTGAATGGTATCAACAATGGTGAACTGGGACCTGTTCAGTCACTTCTCACACCAGGGAAGACAAAGCACAGCAAAGGGGCTCCAGTCTATGGAAAACCACACATTCCCATGAAGGCACAGAGCCATGCTCTGAGGCTTGAAATCCCACTTAAGCCTATTTGCTTAGTCAGTGGAAAGGTGCCTTTGAAGGCCTCTGAGGAGCTATTCAAGAGCCAGACAAAAATGCTGAGTGGGAAGCCAAGGGCGTGGGGACTTCAGCCGAGGGAGCTTTCCAGCTTTGCTTGGTGTGAGGTATTAACAACCTCTGCCAGGACTGGGGCCAGGCTCCCCCTCCTGCTGCTCTCAGCAAGGCAGGGCATGGCTCTGCAGAGAAGGTAGTGCAGTAGGAAAGGCTGCCGGGAGCCTTGGCCAGCAGGGACCATGCATTTCCCCATCCTGCTTTGACAGAACTGTCCAGGGCTGGAGGCATCTTTCATTTCCCAGTTCTGTTTTTGCTGCAGAAGACACAGCTTCTTTCTATTTTTCTAGACTGGCTGATCCCAGCATGCTCCAAATCCATAAAGGGAAATAGGAAATGATTTTCTTAGTCCCTGAATTGACCCGTGGGTCTGATGATCCTGCTAAGCTCGGCAGTTTCTTTGCTGGCTTGAGGAGCACATGTTTATGCACCTGGGATCATGCAGCTTGAATTATTCTTTTAAACGTTTTCATAGAGAGTGGCAGTGTAACAGAAATCACTAAACAAAATGTACATTGTGTGTGACAGTTAGCAATGGGCCGGTTCACAGATTGTTAAGGGCTATTGAAAGTCACGCTTATGTTTTTCTTCTTTACCATTTTTCAAGGACAATTTGATTGCATTTCCCAGAAAGGTTAATATAAACAATCTGCTCCCCTCATTTTTATGAGAAGCATTTAAAAGTAAAACATCCTGCTGTTACTTCACTATAGCCTATGTTATTGATGGCTGAGGATTCCCAAATAGATTCTGGATTTTTGCAGCTTTGCACATTTCTGGGAGAATTGCTTGAAAGTTCACTATCTCATCCTCCATCCATGGCAGCACTGAGAAAAATGCACATTTCTTCAAAGTTTCTTTGAACAAAGGAGATCAGGACTCATGCCCTGAATTTCTGATATCACCCCCGAAATCACCATTTAAATGGCCTACCACAGTGGCAGAGAAGCAACCCCAGGCATCAGTTTGGCTCATCCCTCATAGGTGCCAATTTTTGGCATAAGATACTTGCCCTTCGGAAGTGGCTTTCCTTCTCCACCAAAAATAAAGTCACTCAAAGCAACTCATTCAGACTGAGCCATCCCTGTCCTGTCCTGATTTGCTCCCTGGCTCTGCCTTGCAGGTTGCATTGGTAGGACCCCCTCTGCTGTCACCATCTCCCAGAATGTCCGCTGTGAGCTTAGAACCACAGATAGATTTTCCATCTTGTCAGTATTTCTGGTTGACCTTTCAGGTTAATATTGATATTCAGTTTATTTGGATGCTTTGAGCAGCAGCTTGGACTAGGTTATCTCTAGAGGTTCCTGTAATTTTCACATCATCAAATGACCTTGCAACATTTTATATACCCACCAGCCACTCAACACATTCATCTGAACACCCAAATTGGATGTTATATTGGTTTTGTTCTATTTAACTGCAGGTGTGGTTGGGTTTTTTTTATGTACAACTTTGAAAATAGAGCTCAAATAGATAAAAATGTTCCCTCTCCCTAGTCAAGTGTAAAGGCTCCCCAGTGCTTTCTCACCCATAATAATAACATGAACATGTTGCATTAAACTGCACTGGTTGTATTTTCACAACACATTCAGGTCTGTGTCCTGGCTGCTGGCCAAACAGGGGGACTGCTCTGATAGCTCAAGCATCTGATACTGAGATCAGTAGCAAACCTGTCACCAACCTGAGCAGGGCTAGGCTCTGGGGCATTTTTCTGTGTGCATGTACCCTACAACTACATCTACCCACCTTTCGCTGTAGTATGAGCTGAGGTATCCCTCAGTTTCTGTCAGAAATAGCAGCACGCCAACTTGTCAGTTCCTACCACTGAAAAAGGGGATTTGCTCATGAGAGGTGCACAGATTTTGGAGCAACACAAAATGATCCCTCCACAATGTAAAATTTTAAGCTTTAGTTAAGTCTAGCAAATCGCTCTGTTTTAAAACCAGCACTACTTTAAATGGATTGATTCATAAGGCATAATTCAGGACCTTTTCCCCTCGGGAAAGGCCAGGTGTGGGTTTTGCTCTCGGACCCACAGACGCACTTCCCATTTGCTTGCTTTTGCCAGTCCTTCACATTCAAACATGTGAATACAGCACTTTCATTCAGATTTGCTGGGGCGTATTTGATCTCACGACTGTGGCCACTAGTGCATAACAAGTATCTTGCCAGTTTCCATTAGATACTTCTGGCTGGAGGTACTCGAATGCAATTGATCACTTTACGTTAAAAATTACAGTCTGGCAGGAACGTGTGTGTGCATAAGAGGATGGATGCCTGATTGTGTGTATTTGAAAGGAAACGTTTTTTAGAAAAGAATGATGCTTGTAAAGCTAAAAAAAACCCCATAGGTTCATAGAATCACAGGATAGTTAGGGTTGGAAAGGACCTTAACATCATCTAGTTCCAACCCCCCTGCAATGGGCAGGGACACCTCGCACTAAACCATGTCACCGAAGACTCCATTCAACCTGGCCAAATCCCCCAGACCAAATCCTATTCACTCACTACCACCGTGTTAAAGCAGCCCTTACGACAAATCTCCAAGACAACAGGAAAATACAATAAAAATTCAACCCCAAGATATGCAGGGTGTTGAGTTAGCCAAGCAAGTGAGAGCCAAGAGCACTTCCATATATGTGACTGATGGTGTTCCACGATTCCAAGCTTGTTGCGATGGATCCCATGAGGACACCTCAGTAGGGAGCACCACATATGGATGTGCAGAGGAACATGAAGGGAACAGCAGGTTTTGCAGCAAATCTTCATCAGGTGACAACACTGCTTTGTATCTTTCCCTAACAGATCTGATTCTGAAACACTCACTCTAGTGTTGTAGACAAATCTCTGGGAGAAAGCTGCAAAGAGCCGTTACTGAACCAACATGAGCCATTTCCCACGTTCTGTGCACAGTCCATGTGTAGGTGTGCGCACAATATAACCATTTGCTCTTAGAGGCTCTGAGCATCTTTGGCGGTTGTGGGTTTATATCAGACCTAGGTTAGACAAAGTTACCATTAAAACCTTTCACTAAAGGATGTACCAGGCCAGTCATTCATCTCTACAGTTTTCAGAAGTGACTAATGATTTCTGATGCCTCTAACATTTGGGTGTATGGCTTAATATACATAGTAAAAACCAAGTTTTTCTAAGGAGTTGTGTTGGTGTTCTCTAACAACTAAGCTTCTAGAAGAGGAAACACCAAATTAAGAATCATTTTCCAAAATATAACTCTACAAAGTTTATAGAGCCTTCAAGTGGAGAAACAAAAGATCTTACTTTATGCCAAGAAGATTATAGCCTACATACTACTAAGAAACTCAAATACATCTTGGTAAACATTCCCTATATAAGCAACATTTTCCAGAGTCTTTCATTCACTGTATAAAAGCCCACAACAAGACAGCTAACATACCTAAAATATACTCCCAGCTCTTGCTCACAAATCATCTGGTTTAAAAGAGCACTCTCCAAGTATACTTCACAAAGTTTTCCATTTTGCCCTCCCAGGCAGCCTAGCAACATCACTGGCAATAAATAATGCTGCAAAGGAAATTCTGTGTCAACCAGGAGGGTTAAAAAAAAAATCAACTGAAGAAAATGTACAAAAAAGCATAATTTATTGCCCCTTAGCATCTGCTTTTATCTGTATCCTTTTGAGAACAAATTAACAAGATCTGTGTATCCCCATATGTTTCGTTCTGTGGAGTATCACGGTTGTGAAGGTACATGTTCTTTCAGTCCATAATAACAAACATATATGTTTGTCATACACTGGAGAATATAAGGATTATGTGTTGATGATACTTTTATAATATGATAAATCACTGCAGGAAAAAAAAGGAGGTATTTAAAAGCCATAAAGACATGTTTTTTTTTTTCTTTTTGTCTACAGAAAGCAGCCTAAATCGCAGTGTTTCATGTATACTCTTCAGGTCATAAAAACAGCTGCTTTCAAAATGTAGATGATCCCCATATGCTTAAAGAAATCACCCTTTGAAGGTCAGTAATTAATTTACTTCGGTTTTTAACAATTGCAAAATTAAATTTTAGTGTGAAAACCAGCATGAAAGTAACCTTTATTCTGAATAAAGCTTCCCCCCCACCCCTTTGGATATACCCTGTATATTTATGTATGTATGTATGTATATATATATATATAAAACTTTGGCAGCTCAGCTGTAAATCCACTGAAATCTTTTAACTAAGCTCTCAATAAACATAGGAAATACTAAACCCTGATCTGTATTTAGGGTGCAAAAAAACAGTACTGAAAAAAACACATATTTCCCTCTAAATTAGTTGTGAGCATTTAAGCCAAATAAAACTTCCAGTGTAGTCTTGTTGGGTTCATTTTTTTCCTAAAAATATCTTTGCTTTAAGTTTAAACCCTAATACTGATATAATTTCTATACTAACAAGAGGGGGAAACATTAATAATAAGCTTTACCAGGATTTTACATTCAATTCAATTGTCTTAAGTCAACATCAAAGTATTGCTGAAACATGGCTATGAATGACTTAGATTATGGCAGAAGAACATACCTATCTAAATTTAAAAAATATGGAATACATGAGCCAGAATCACAGCTCAGAATAGCTGGCAAAATTAATGTGATTGTACTGAATTACACCAGTTTGGGATCTGCATCTGAACAAAAAGTATTGGGGGGATGGTTTACTTGAGACAGACACCAGTGGCAATCACAAAGATAACATATCCCTAATTGCAAGGGGGGCCTTTAATCATCTCAGACCTGTTTATGATGTTTTGTTAATAATAGTTAATGTTGCTTGGTGCTTTTAGCTACTTAGGCATATTTCTGTAAAGCTATTAACATATGAAATTAATATACAGTAAATTAATATATAGTGGTAGTGCCAATACAAATCAAACAGAAAGCAGCATTAAGACCACCAAACTTATGAGATGGCTTTAAAAATCATAAAACTGGATTAAAAGAACATACACAAGTCTTCATTTCTTTAATTTGTCTTCTGGTTTCTGGGGCTTAAGAGGATGTTCAACATTTCTGTGTTTTTCTGGGGGGTAAAAATAAGGTTTAGAAATTGGTGTGTTTGTATGTGTGTGTATTTGCTTTTTCCATAATGAAATCTGCTATCCTCAAAGAGTCACATACTTCCAAGAGCATGATAATTAAAAGTAGGACATGTTGACAGTAATTACTTGTAGATATCCTGAGTCCATTTGATTGAGTTCTGTGACAAGGTTGTTGAATATGACATTATAGCCAACAAATAATTTTTATTATGGAGAAGAAAATCAGCCATGCTTACAAAAGGCATCATAAGTGCTCAAGTAAAGCTAGATCATACACTATTGGAAACCACAGTGATTCCCCTTTTCGTTAGTTATTCAAAATTGGAATCACCCAAAATCAGAATCAAGAATTACTTTAGCAGCTCTAGGAACTATATGCTTCAAGCTTTGAAACATGTGAGGCTTTTATTAAAGCAGATGAGTTAGGAATACCATTAGAAAATTAGCCTGATACTTTGCTACTTTAACTTCCTACAGTGTGGAGTTTTGAACTAAATCAAATCAGTTTGGTTCTGCTGAAACTCCATGCTCTGGATTGGTATCTCAGAGTGGTGTTTTTTTTCCTGGAACTCTCATGTAAATGGTCCAGATGCCTACTGAGGCTAATTGAAAATAGCCTTTGGAAAAGATCTCTCTCGGCACGTGTGTGGAGCACGCTCGCCCAGTTTCCACATCCCATCTGTGCCGAGCTCACACCAGCCGCTTGGTGGGCCCATGGCCAGGAGGCTGAATGTCTGCCACTCACCCTGGAGCCCTGTCGCTCCACAGCTGCCTCCCTACGTTCTGCAGTTGGCACAGGCTTCACACCCAGCTCCTACATATGGGGAGACTTGATGTCACCTTCTCCTTAACTGCTCATCCTTCACTTTGCCACAAGTGCCATCATTCAGCCCATTGCTGTAAAGTAAGCTCTGCCTGAAAACCTCTGTCATGAGTTTAAAAGCTCTCCCTGGATGTTTCTGTAGTGCTTTTTACCTGTGTGCAGCCATGCTGGGAATATGCAAGAAGTAGGAAGGAGTCTTGCATTTGAGCCACTTGGCTGGGATTGAAGGTATCTGTGGACTCTCCTTAATCTGCCACATCTTTGGTGGCTCTGCTCCACAGGCCATGTCATACTGCCCCTCCTTTGCTTTCCCCTTGGATCACACGATGGACAGCCAGTGGTACAGTCCCATGTATCTAGTTCCATGCCTGCTGCAAGCATAGATAAATGAAAATTTGTGGTGGTTTTAAAGAAATACAAATACATTAATTGCGAGGGGTTTGTATGTAATCTCCATGTGAACATCTGGAAGTAGATGTTTAGGATCCCTTAAAATTGTATGCGTATGGCAGGGGGAGAGGGCAACTAGGATTCTGCAAGTATGTGTCCAAAGACAGACAGAGGCTTGTGTGCACACTCCCTGTCTGTGCTGGAGGGTGAACTAGGAGGGCCACTGAGGAGACTGGTTAGAGAGATAGGAGCAACTCCTTTCCAAGTGTCCTCAGCATCATGCAGCCCTGTGGGCCCAGAGTAAAAAATACATGGTAGGCCAGAACTGAGGCAAACTTTATTAGAAGAAGGAATATATTCTATTAAACCATATATTAATACTGAAAACTAACCCAAACAAAACTAAGAGAACTTTCAGGTTTACAAGAGCCTTTACATACCTGACAGAAAGGTAACAGACTCACAAGTACAGGTTGGAAAGGATTATGCTAATTTGATTATTTTAATCAATAAGATGATAGTCTGAGAGAAAAGGATGGTGGTGCTTCTACCTCTCTTTACACAGTCTACGTTATATAGAACCATGACTACAACATGGTATATGACATGTTGTGAATTTAAAATACATTTATATGAGGCTCCCACAGAACAGGGAAGCATCATGCAGAAGGAAGCACAGAGATTTTCCACACATCCCAGAGGCAATAGCTCTCTTGGGGGAACTGACAACATGTGAGTATATAGGTGTGTGGATCACCCAGGTGCTGCCCTGCAAACAAAGCAAGTTGTCCCATGCAAAATCAGACAAGGGAGTTGCCAGCTATAGAACCCTTTTTTTCCCCTGCTTTACTTTTCCTTGTGATATTGACTCACCCAGGGCAGCAACAGACTCTTTACACCCAGCCGACTTCAAAACAGTTCCTATCTCAGATTACCAGAGTCTGCAGATTTCAGCTGTTTTGAGAGCAGAGGTCACTGCAAATCAGCAGTCTTTGAAAAGTAACCTGTCAAGACATCCACTTCTCATGGCTTACCACATCTATCTAAACATATCCATACACAAAATGGATGATGTTTCCTGCTGCCCTTGTGAATGGTTTAGTGTAAGACGTCTCTGTTTTCTCAGCCTTTGTACTGCTCTGATACACAGGGCCAGCCAGCATTTCCAATTAAAAGAGCAGGGGGAAAAAAGAGTGGGTAGATCTTCTTCCAGATGGCTTTGAAGAGGTATCAATCTGCTATAGAGATTTGCAAGACTTCAGACAAGTAGATAAGCCAAAACTACGCATTAAAGCCAAAATCACAACATTACATCAAACGCAAATGTTTTTCAATATAGCAATTACCACAGCAGTTTGGCTGACTGGAACGGTCACACTGAAAGTGTAAACTTAAACTAAAGAAAGTCAAGGACAATAAGGGTAAGTTTTAATACTTTCCCATTATTCCTATTCTGTATTAGTTGATCTTATCTTCAGTATCCCCTAACATTACCCAGCAAGTGTGCACTTGTATGCACACCCCTAAGTGTGATCTACCCTGGAGAAAGGCAGGGTAAAGAGCTCAAGCCAGTGTGTTCCACCATTGTATGTAGCAGTTAAACAGCTGCACATCTTCCTCCTTAGAATGGCTGCATCCTCTCCTGTCTGATCAGTTGATGCCAAGGCAGAAATGTCTCTTTGGGCACTGGGGTTTGCAGGTGAGACCTCTAGCAGACTGAGAATTCAACAGCATCCTGCATCAACATCTTTTGAAATGGCTGCTCTTGCCATGGCCACGGATAGACCATGACATTCCCCTGCACAGGACAAGTGCTTTCCTGCACTCCTGTGAGGACATTTAACAAAGAAACCGTTTTCTGTACAAACTCACATACCAGACTGTGCATTCCAATACACATGCATTGCATAGCACAAGTACAGATTTGTGTATTTGGATAGAGAGCAGATTCTTATCTGCCAAATACCCCTCTCTATGCAGAACAGGACATATGATTATTGAGTACGTGGCCCTGATTGATAGTGACTTTGCCTGCAGGAATGACATGGTGCTGGGGCAGTCCCAGCTTAAAGGCTTTGGGACAGTATCACATGGGTTGCCCCATCCAAGCATCACATTTCTCACACAGTTACACCAACAGAGCAGAGGAGAAAATCCTCTGTTCAAAACCAGCACAGATATTTTGTGACCACCAGCACTGGTCAGTGAAAACACGAACAGGGAATGTCAGGGCAGGAGGGAGGAATTTGCAGACCTTGGCACTTTCCAAGCCATGTCTGCACCCGCTGCTTCTGGCGAGAGGCTGGGGGAGAGCCGCAGCAACCATACGAGCAGTGGGAGCCCAAGAGGCCGTGCCTGCCCCCAGGTTGCCCTCAGGGATCTCAGGGGGTGGAGAAGGCTGATGCCTTGCTTCCCTGTGGTGAGGTGATTTCCCCCCTCCATGCAGGCTGCTGCAACCACTGGCGAGTTCCTGCTCCAGCAGTGAGGGCAAGGGGTGAAAGGGGTTGGTTGCTTTTGCAAACACAGTTAACCAAATGTTGATATTATGCTTAGCTGTTGTCTGCTTGTTCACTAGTCACTTGCAGTTACAGGTCCAGATGTTAAAAATGCCATCACAAGGCAGAGCTGATGAACTCAGCTGTGATGCTCTTCTTCATTTTCAAAACACTCTCCAGGCTCATGGGACTGTGTCCGAGTGTCTAGAAAGGGGAAGAGGACTTTAGGTTTTACATGAAGTTCAGCTTGTTATCTAAATACTGGCAACTTACTTGGAGACATCCCAGGGTATCCAACCTATCCTCGAGAAGATCAGTGTCCCAGAGGTTCTGTGCTGTATCAGGCAGCCCTGTGCAAACTCCCATTTTCTGCAGGGCATTTTGAATGGTCCTGGGCATCTGTGCTTCAGCAAATTATTTGAGTTGACAGCATCCTTGTCTTGTCAGATAGCTATCACATGGTGGTGGAGTGGTTGCCTAGGCACAGCAAAACTTACAGGGAAAGGCTTAGTGATTTTATTGCAAGATACAAATGGAAAGAGTGTGATTCCCCTGGGAAGTAGGCATTATATCACTTTGGATTTATAGCCTGTGCCTAAACTACAGGTGAGAAAAGTTGTCTGTTATCAACTCACTGGAAGATGGGCATCTCCCATCAGGAGGGTACTCAGATACTCTAAAACATTTCTTTCTTCTTACTGATACTTCTGGAAAAAAAGATTGAGGATCCAGATGATAAGAATAAGAATAGACAAGAACAGAGGTTATGTACTCTTTATTGCACAGTAATTTAAAGCCACTAAAGAAACTTGGTAATTTAAAATCACATTAAATAAAAAAAAGGTCTTTTCCCTGCACCCAAATTACACCTGAAGGAAAATACTTAATTTTGGCACTTCAAGAGGTGCCTTGTAGCTCTCATTAAAGCTGGTTTTAGGTTCTTGTCTTAGATAAATTAGCTGGAGGAAATGTATAAACTGATAAATACAAATATAGAAGGGAAAGAAATTGCTTTAAAAGGAAGTTAGGTGGATTTTGTGACTTTATCTGAGGGCTGAGTGACTCCAGATGAAATCTCATCAAATCATTTTCTGGAAAGAGTAGCAGAGGATGGAGATTCATCAGGAGATGAAACAGAAAATCTCCAGTCTGATCAAACTCATCTGCTGGACATCAGGCTGGATCCACAAATCCACCAGCTCCAATTTGGTCCACATGGGCTCAAAGTGTCCCTAGAGAACTACAGGGCTCACTCCTTGGCTGTCTAATTTTTTGTTTAAATAGTGGAAGAGTTTGGATCAGCCACCAACAGCCCAACATGCTCTCAATAGCTGAAGGTTGGTTTTGCAGCCCCATTCTTGGGCACACTCTGGTTTACAGTGTTTCCCCTCAGACAACCACGACTATTCAAAAGTCTGAAACATGGTCCTATGAAGGTAACATCTGTGACAATTGCTGTTTGTCTTAAACACCACAAAATACAAGGTACCATACAAATATTATTCTCAAGAAATTAAATTGTTTGGTATAAATAGCGGTAAGAATCCATTCAAGATACATATACAAGTCTCCTAAATTATAGTGGTCTACAGAGAGAGCCTGTTCCTAGGCTAGGACCAATTTCACACCCAAGGGATGCTGCCTTCAAAATGCTGACACTGACAGCCATATTGACACTTTAGCATTGACAGGGTTTCAATAACCTCCAGACAGGCTATTTTCATCTCAGACTAACAGTGTCTATTTGAGAATTAAAGAAACCTAGATAGACTTAGCACATGTGCTGCTCCACTGGGCTTTGAGGCTGATACAAGGACATCAGTAAGTGTCAGTGTGCTTCTGTGTCAAGATATATAAGACTATAGCTGTTTCATATCTTTGAAGACAGATCTTTTTCCCTTTGTTTTTCCATCTACTTGCCTAATCATCCATCTGTGAGAAGGGAGATATTATGAAGATACAAGTAATAGAGTAAAAGTTATGGCCTGTGTTATTCAAGAAGTCAGAGTCAGTGATCTAGTGGCCTCTCCTGGCCCTGAAATCTGGAGTCTCTGCTGACTGGCACCATCAATTCACTTGCTGGAAAAGCCTGCAGGCCCAGGAAATTGGCTCATTTTTCACACTATCCTGCACTAATTGGCAATAATGAAGGTATGTGTCAGTCTTCACTGGATCATGTGTTTTAAAATAACTTCAGAGTAGTCCTAGCAGTACGGAAGCCATCAGCCCACAGACTGAAATGAGAGACCACCGTTATGTCATTTTGCCTCACTGTCAGTGAAGATAGCTAATTTTCTGGATGAAAATTTCTCTGTGTAAACCATCTTCCATTACAAGTTGAAGGTACAAGTGCTCGTATGTACCTATGCAACACTCAGACTCACAAAAAAGCCATTAAGTTCCCTAATTGATAGCTTATTATTAGCCCAAAATTATGAATATCATGTTTTACAGGCATTAAGTGGCGCTCAATTGAATGCAAAGAATAAGAAATAGAATATCCCCTAATCCTTCCTCACCTAATACTCCATTGCCAGATTTACTTCACTCTACCAAGACTATTTTTTCTCAGGGAAATAATTTGCTGCATGAGAGTTTTCCTTAGAAGGGTGAGAGTGGGTACAATGACCAACCTTGCCTACTCATAATTCTCTGTGCAAGGTCCCTATCACCAAGTACCAGTGGTATAGGGCATTTGGCTGTTTTCTGTTTCATACAGGGGATATGGAGAGCATGATATTAAATTAGAGCTGCCTTCGGGTTAGCCTCAGACTTGCACAGACGGTTAGCCTTCTATCCAGAACTAAAGTAACAGAAAACACAAGAGTGATATAAACAAAGAAGTAATATTAATACGCCAATTAATTTCTTTACAAAGTGTGTACAACACTTCTTCCTCCACACCCTGTATGCTTTCTACACTCTAAAGGAAAGGCCAAATGGGAAGTAATAAAAGCACCCTTGGGTACTATGAAATTGGCTTATAAAATAACTACAGTAAATGTCAATTATTAGCTGTACAGTACAAGATAAATATAAATGGACTATATCCCCAAACAAGCAAAATATGGAGAATCAATCTCAATAAAAAGAACTGTTAGGGTAAGCTATTTGGGAAGCAGATACAAGCCCTACCTGGCTAGAAGCATTAGCCTGCCCTTCTCTGTAGTGATTTATGTCTTCTGCTGTCAGATGACACTGAGCTTTGCCATGAGTGAGGCTTGGATGTAGGTATTTGTAACCCCTGTTTGTAAGCTCCAAAAGCGTTACAACTTCTGTGGAGGAAAAATGCACAAATCTCTGTATTTCTGCTAAAAGATAGACTCTGCTAAAACAGAAATTAAACATATCTGCAAGACAGTGAGTTACACTAGAAATAAACCTGACCAGGCATTTCTCACAGTGGCTGGCATCCTCCTCTGCTGACAGTGCCATACTCACAAAGCTGATCTCCAAACCCATTGTGGGAAGCACAGATGTTACCACAGCGCAAAATTGTGAGAATTCTGATTTTTTACCAATCTTTTCCCTCTGGGAAAATTAAAATGCTGGGTTTTTTTGTTTGTTGCTTTTTTTTTTTTTTTTTTATTTTCTCCTAGTTTGGAACAATGGGCATATTTTTTGAAGGGGGAGATAATAGTAGAGTTGCATCAAAGCTGGTTTCATTGCAGGTCAGCTCATCATTGATCTGTGCTTGTTTGGACTGCTATGGCACCTCACTGGTATGGTGCAGGGGCACCTCACACTAAACCATGTCATTCAAGGCTCTGTCCAACCTGGCCTTGAACACTGCCAGGGATGGAGCATTTATCACTTCTTTGGGTAAAACTGGGGAAAGAACACAAAGGGATGATATGGCACCCCTTTACTCTCCTCCCCAACCAGACTAGATCTCACATACCAGTTGTAGTCTCCTTTCTGCTTGATCTCCTGCAGAGTGGCTTGAGAGATGACTAGCCAGAGTGTAGAATGGGACACAAATACTCACTGGGAGACCTGCTGAAAGATAACATTAGTCACCTCATTTCTTGTTCTTTATGACACAGTGAAAGGTCCATAAGCTTCTGTTTGAGTTCAAATCCCAGTTACAATTTTTCTAATCACTTCAGGATGATGTCATGGGTAAAAAACATGTGAGTGACTGAAATTAAACAGAAGGCTAGGCAATGTTGCTTATTGCATTACTACGTTACTAGAGAGGGAGAGGGAACACAGAGGGCTTTTTCTTTTATCACCTGTGGTATACTTATTTTTCAAGACAGGAAGGTCAGCTTTTGCACAGCATCCTGCTATACCGGCCTCTTTCAAGGCATTAAAACACACCTAGCAGTGCATCCTCTGGGCCCTTCTGGTGGCTCTTGACTGCTTCCCAAGGTCCTTGGAACAGAGATTCATTAGCCAGCATCCCAACACTGCATGCAAATGGTCACCACAGACTCAACTTGAATTGTTCATTGACCAGTGCAGCTGTAAAAACCAATATGTTAAATTGTATGACTAGCCAAACACTTAAACATGTCAGTTGTTCTAATTTTTCGGGGGGGGAGGGGGAATATATATTAAAGAAGGTACATAAAGCACATTAAACCTGATTTTAATCAGATGGCTTTTCAGGCTCAGGTAATTGTTATGATCAAGACAGTGGATTTCTGAGGCACCTCAAGGAAAATTTCTGTTCCAAGTACAACCAAACTGTGTAGAAACAGAAGGCACTATCTGTGGCAGATGAAATTCACAGCTCTTTTACTTTATTACTATGATAAAATGCTGACTTAAGGTAAGTATAATGATGACAATTATGATTTAAGAACATAACTCTAGTTACATTAAAAGAAAATAATAATAATATTATTAACAAAGACCCACTTCTGAAAAGCATTTTTCATTCACAACCAATTTTCCTATTCCGGGCAAAAGTCTATCCTAATCACAGTGAGAGTCAATACAGTACTCTTTGACTTGAGGCAAAGGCACACCAGTTCTTGACAGTTTCTGCAGATGCTCTGTCCTTCTGAAAAAAAGCCCTTTGGTGTTTGGACAGGGTGGTTTACAAAAGGATTTCATGTCACAGCTATTCGGTAAAGTATAAATTTCCTCAGTGGAATGCAGTCATCCTCTACAGCAATGTAGTTCTCCTTTTTATGCATGAAATGTATCGCCAACTTGATCCAAAACAGTCAATAGCTTGAGGGAGTGCTCTGTACATGGCAGAAGCTTCCCATTTTCTGTGTTGCATTTTTAAAGTTCTGCAGACATTTTACCACAGGGCTCTGGCACATGATGTGAGTTTGTGGCTTAGCTGGGTTTGTTATTTCAACCACTTACAGCAAGGCTGAACAAAGTCACCAGTGTCTCTCCTTGAGAAGACAACTCTGATCAGACCCACACTCTTGTATATGTCATTTCATGGACTAACAGTCTAGAAGAAACAGTTACGGGGGAAAAACAAGTTTCATCTTGCCTGCAGCCAGCAGTGTGTGCAGACTGTGGGGTGCTGGACAGTGCTCTCCAGAGGACCATGGTTTGTCTGCCCTGTTCTCACACATGGCTCTTGGCCATGTCCAGAGGAAGACCACGAAACAGACCAGACATTCCTACGTCCCACAATCATTTCTGCATTCTGATGGGAACCGAGTTCATTCAGAGCACATCACTAAGTACTGGCACATGCTGGTCATGGCACATCTGTATGTCTCAGTTCCACAGGTCTCATGAACCAGCAAGGATGAGAGGTTTCTGAATGAGTTTCTCCTCTCTTCTCTCTCTGTGATCCTTGTCCCTTCATCTTCCTTTCTTTTCATTAACTCTGAGAATGTTTTGTAAACATATTGCTTTAACATCAGGAATGGTTTTTTACATGTTACTCCCTGTCCCCAGCTATGGTAACAACATGATTTGCCTTGGCAAAGTGGCCCCAGAGGTGAATGTCATAGGCACTGGAAGCCCCATGGCTCCAAATCACAGCCAGACCTGAAGAGACTAAAATGCTAACTCCATCCTAAAGGCACATTTGCTAAGGCACAAGCTGCTTTCTAAATCAGACAAGCCAGGTCTTCTTCCCAGTGCATAGAGACAAAAGAGTCTTAAGTCTCAGGGAACAATATTTCTATGAGAAAAACAGGTGGAATAGTGCAGGGAGTTCACATCTGTGACTGGTAAACTATTTTGCAATGAACCTCACAGAATATAATCAATACAAACTTCAGCCCATATCCATAGCACCCATTCCAGAAAACTTTTTTTCATTAAAAAACTCCATAAAGTTAGAATTCTCTTGGTAAGAATACTCTTAGAAGGTACCAGAGTTAATGCTGAGATGTGGCTGCAGCATGGCTTCATTTTTTGTGTTCTATGGGTAATAAATTACTCTTTCTACTTTGAAACACAGATTTATTTGCTAAATATCTTCATATCCATTCAAGTCACACACTACCCCAAGGATCTTAAACATAACAAATATTTATAATTTAAGTCACATCCTACAAGCCAGATTATATTGCTTTTATGCCTAAGCATGAACTAAAAAGACCAAAATACTCTGATGAAATAAAAGTTACAGGGATGTAGTGAATGTTCTGAAGTTTTATAAGCTTACAGAGAGAAAAAAGACTCAAAGTGTAAAAACATCTTGTCGATATAGTAGCCAAGTTAAACCAGACGCTGCAAGGGGAACTTACCATTAGAAATCCCAGAGGTGGTTCTATTTACCAGGGAAGGGATGGAAGGGGTAAGGGAAATTAATATTAATTGGGTTTATTTAACTTGGCCATTGGCCACAAAGTTCAGATAAAGTGCATTTCCCAGCCAACTTTTGTACATGTAAAATTTCACCAAGTCAGATGTAACTTATTATGTGTTTTGTCACTTCAACACAAAAAAGAAAGTACAAAGCTGTACAAAGGAATGGTTTCCCTGCTTCTTTTGGCCATATTAGATGCTTTCATTGTGCAAACATACCTGTAAGAAATATTTTTGTAACAACTCTCCCATTGGCCGTACAAAGTCAACACTGCAAGCATAGCACTCTGACTCCCCTTCTCTGTAACTCAAGGATCTAAGCAAAAGCAAATTCTCCATAGACCTTAATACAGCAGAACCAGCTTTCTTTTCTGTATAGTATTTTAAAAACTTTATATGATTGTTGGGCTATGTAGGCTAATAGGTGAAGTGGAACCCTTTGAGCAGAGTGCTCACCCATTGAGCTTGTGCCCATTTCTTGTGGTCAATCAGAAAAACCTGCACTGTCTCTAATGAGGCATTCAAGATAATGAGAAAACAAGGCTAAAATCAGTGTGGCAGATGATAACAGCAGTTTTCCAGTACAGAAGAAGGATGGGATGGGATGGGATGGGATGGGATGGGATGGGATGGGATGGGATGGGATGGGACGGGACGGGTGCTCATTATTCCACTGGTCCTGTAGCTGGCATCAGTACCCTGTCTGCTGCATAAGTGCTATCTCTACTCAAAAGATGGGAAAGCTCTCTTCCAGCCTTGTGCTGTAGACTAGTTACTAAGCTTTCTGCTGCCAAAAGGATACAGCTTTGGGGGAGCTGCTTATTTTTATGGTAGTTCTCAGAATGTATAGAGCAGTGACACGCTGGAACTTTCTTCCCTTCCCTTTAAGTTGGTTTCTTGTCATTTTTATGGGACAGAATTTATTTGGCACTTTTGAAAAAATGCAAAAATATCTCCATGCTGATGCCCTCATTACACTGCACTGTGTCTTATCTCCTGACTTCATTTTTCCATGTACGTTCTTGAAGCACGGTGCCAGTGGGAAGCTGTACTCATGATATAAAGGCTTTTTAGGGATGAAAAAGCCCCTGTGTAAGAGAAAAAACTGCTGTTTGTTGTCTGAGAGCACTCTCAAGAAAACCTTGGCAAGAAACTTGCTCAGAGAGCATGAGAAGAGCAGGTCAAGCTGAGGAACATCCGAGCAGTAGTGGAATGCATGGGGTGAAGTTACATCTCCAGCAAGCTGGCCTTCAGTGCAGAGCCACAGTACTTTCACCCATGACAGCTTCTGCCAGTCACCTACTGCAGGAATCCTTTTCCTGCACCATCTCTTGAAAAGGTACAACCCAGCTGCCTCATTTACTCAGTGAACACACTTGGCATTCAAAGAGGCTGGATGACAAAGTTTCACTAGCTGCATTTGCTCAAGCAAGGGCATTTGGCTGTTGGTCCACTCTGCTCTTCAGGGCCTTCTGTTAGCCTGTTTGTTGATCTGGCCACTGGTGTTATGTTTCAGATTGTTGGAACCATGACTCAATTTCCTTTCAAAAGGGATAAAAAAAAGGAAAACAAAACCCAGCAAGCTTGCTGCTCTTGTACTTTGCATACAAGTACTGAGGTGCCCTTTCTCAGGAAAGAGAAATGTCTTTCATGCATGGATCTTGATCCAGTTTTTAGTCAACCAGTGGTCGGATAACAAACATCATGGTAGCTGGCAATACCTGGCAGCTTTGTTGGCAGCATCAGCTACTCCCTGGCTTCTAGAGGCACCTTTGGCTAAAACCAGCTCATGTGGCTGGGTTTGCAAAACATCTTTCACCCAAAGTTTACCTAAAACTTTCCCAACATGAAGCCACTGTTTTCAAAGCAGGAAGGGTGAAAGAAGAGGTCTAAGATTAAGTTCCCGTGCCCTTGGTTAGATGTCTGATTAGGCATATGACTTTCTGAGTGGACAGAACTAACCATGTTCCCAGATCCAGTGAGACCTGTTCAGTCTCAAGAAGCCCATCTGCTAATTCATGGACGCTTGAGGACGTGCCTGGAGGAGAAAGGGAGATGTCTTGCTGGCTATCCCCTGGAAATGAGATAAGGGATGTGACTTGGGGAAGGTGGCTAGTCCCGGCCAAATCCACGGAATGGATTATGACAAGAAGATTCCTACTGAGGCAGGAGGCAGAGGACCTGTTGGAATTCACTGCCTGACAGCATCTGTCATGGTAGTTAGCAGCTGTCTCAAGACCTTCACTGAAAAAGGCAGCAGGTTCACCGCAGTGTCCCTCCTTGTGATGCCACTGAAACCTCATTCCTCTTCCCACTCTACTTTTCCTGCATCTCCTCAGCTGTGTCTCTGCTCCTCAGTGCACACTGTGTTAACACCAGAGGTGTGAGCAGGAACACAGTGCTGGGACAAGGTCCTCATGTCCCAGCAAGGCACAAGGAGTATAGGTTGAAAGGCATTGCTCTGAACTGAAGGACAGAAAAGCACACCAGTTTTAGACATCTCACTCTAATTGCTGGTACCCAGGCGCATGAGGCACAGACTGCATCAGCATACTCATTCCACAGGTGTGACATAAAAATGCAGACAAAAAATGGCTGTGTTCAGGTCACATGGAGTAAGGGGACAAGAAGAGTCCAGCTGAACCCAGCTCCATCCATGCTGCAGCCACCAGGGATAACATGGGGAATGGGCACTCTTGTTGCTTAGCCTTCCCTGTGACCAGAAAACTGCAATCTACAACAGGCTCTGTAGGTCCTGTGTCAGAATGGACGTTTCAGAGGCACTGTCTGAGGAGTTAAAGAAAAGGAAAGCAGCAATCTCTTTAGTCTCCAAATGAGTCAGTAGAAGGATTTATTACTCCACTGTATACACTGCTTGTAAGTAGTTCATCTTTATCCCTCTGTCTGTTTATTTGTCTCTTTTACTGTCCCCAACAAAGAATCCCAATGCTATCAAATCTAAATTACAGACACTTTACGTTTCTAACGTTTATTCTGCTGATCTCCCTTCTTTTCTGGTACTTTTGGCTGCTGAGATGCATTTGACCTGCTGTTGGCAGGAGATACAGCTGCTAACTGCATTCTTTACTCCATCTGTTTTCACTGGTGGGTATAACTCCACTAAAATCAGTGAGACAGCACTTGTATCAAGATGGTATTATGTAGTTTAAATCAGGACTATAAACTCTGGACAATTTGGATTTTTGTAATTAATTGAAAATCCACCACCCAAATTTTTCCACGGCACTGCAAAATCTGCCAGAAAATGCTGAGCATTATATAGGCGTAATTTCTTGGGCAGATGGAATACTGCCTATACAAGTATTTGGCACAGGTTTGCAGGCAAGCAGCGCACTTTAGTATATAGCCAGCTCTCAAAATCCAGTACCTACAACATCCTTGCACTGAGAGAGAAAGGGGGGGGGGGGATATGAGAAAGTATGTTTCTGGGGCTTCTCTGGACACTGCAACCTGATGGGACAGTTCCCATGACAGGAGACACTTTGTGGAGCCAGCAGTAAACAATCCGCAAGTTTCTTCAAAGTCAGCAGGACCCCACAGAGCAATATTTGTCCCTTCCTGGATGGCAGCTGTCTTGCTTCCCTCATTTTTATAGGTTCTAATCTATTTCCATCCCTTACCCTATTTTATGGTTGTGGCTGATAAGATAAATGAGTCTCTTTTTTGGAAGTCTCACAGTTTAGAGGCCACACGGCTGTCAACCAGAGCCCACTGTTCTGTAGGCTTGTCCACTCCATGACCTCACGTAGCATAAAATGGAAATTAGAATTATTTTAGGACTGGAGAGCACACATGCATCCCCATCAGACATTCCTTCAGAGACTTGTGTAAGATCAGAGCGATTGCTTTTTGCTCAGCATCCCACCCCCCATGGTGCTCGCTGGCTGTGGCCTGTGTGCATATCACCAGCACATGTGCACGCGTGCGGAAATGTGGCGAGGGGCAGGTAATTAGCCTTTCTAGAGGGGACATGCCTTTCTCCTGAGAGGAAAACAAGAGAGGTCTGAGGACGGGAGGGGAGCAGATGTTAGCTATCAAGGAGGGAAACTTGCAGACAGGACACAAAGGGTAGCATCTGACCAGCCCGAAGCTGGAGACGCTCGTACTTGCTTCATCTGAGAATACCAATATGCAGAAGACAACTGATGGATCAACTGATCTTCTGTTAATAGAAAATTTTTCATATCAGATAGACCATCTGAATGTCTCACTGAGGCAAGGGGCCTGTCTTATGTGTCACTCTGCTTTGCTCATGCTCTGTAATATCACAAAAGCCCTCCCCAGGGTGCTTTGGTGGTGTTTGGTGATGTAGGAGCTCAAAGGAGATTAAGGCTCACTAGGCACTTGCAGGGCAAACCAAAAGTAAAACTCACAGCCCTTCCAAACACGCTCGTCCCAAGCTGAAGTCTTGTCAGACAGAGATGGTCTTGAGCAATGGTCGGCAGGTTTTTCTTCTGAGCCTGTTCATCCATTCCTAATGAAAATGATAAGTCGAGGACAGTAGTTTTCTGTCTAACACAACCATTCCTTTTCCTTCTTTCCCCACAGGGTTAGTGCTTATGCTGACTGTTGAAAAATCAGTCATTAACAGCCAGGAAATGACTTTGCCATCAATCAGAATATTGCTCAGCCATGTTTCAGCTTTTTTCCCCGTTTCTCTGCGTAATTATTCTCATCCTCTGCTGATTACAGTTTATAATAGCTATAATTCTCTCAAAATCAATCATTATTCGACTTAACCACAGGGTTACCAGTAGAAACATGAAGGAACACAGACACCTTGGACTGTTTTTTAATTATTATTCTTATTTAACAACACACAAGCTTTTAGGTAGATCACATTTAACCTTCCTCTTGGCTGTATTAAGCAGCAATTATTTTATTTTAATTTAGTTTTAAATCATGGACTCTTTGATTACATGGCAGTTCCAGCCACACCAGGTGTTTTGATGACACGTTACTAGCATGTTATTTTGACATAAAATCTCAGTGGTTGTCCTAAATTAAACTGCTGTAAAAGGACAAAAATGTCTTGTTTGCTAACACAGGCTCTGCAATCAAAGTAAAACCCAAGTACCTGATTTTTTCATTAGGATTATAGGTAAACAGAGTTAAATCAAAGGTTGGCTTATAGTCCTGTAAGGCAAATTTTGAGTACACTAAATGAAAAGCAACATTTAGACTTAAACATCACATTTTTCCTGAACAGAGTGGAAATTTGTAGCCTACCACAAACACTGATATTCCTACTACAGCTGAACAATGGGTTTCTGTTATTTCGCTTGCACCATATGTTAACTTGACACCACTTTGCCTCTAATCATTTTCTCTCGCCCATATATTCTGTTAGTTTCCCTTACTGATTATGTGGGTCTCTCATGCAGAAAAAGGAAATATCTAAAAACTGAAGGATATAATTATATGGAATAATCAAAATTTGGAAGCTGGACTGAAGAGCAGGTGTAGTCTGAGTTTACTTTGAAGCTAAAATAAATCCTTGATTTAAAATTGACCTTTTATTTAAAGAAAAGAAAGAAAATGGGTGAGGCAAAGTAATTTGTGAGATGATAGCATTTGGTAGGGAATAGGAACTAAGTCAATTGTTTTGAGACTTCTCCACATGAGGGTATGACATAGAAGTACACAAAGGAAGCAATTTTCCACACAGACCATTCTGATACTACAATTCCATATACATTCTTACATAAAATGTATTCAGACATTTTTTGTGAACTACCTACTATAGTCTTGTGAACTACCTACTATAGTTTTGTGAACTATATCAATTTATGTGTGTAATGGCCATGTTATACCCCAGGCTCCTCTTTATTTACCCACTTGGAACCAGCAGTATGTTATTGTTAATTTTGACCTGACAAATGGGATATCTACACATTTTGCTTACAGTGGCTTCTCTGGGAGAAAATTCAGAGCAGATAACATACAAATACAGTACACCCATAAATTGTGCCTTTTATAACTGTCTGCACTGCGGTAATCAGTTGTTCTGGTGTGTCAAGATAGAACATATGCATTACTGGAGACAGTTTGCCAGGCTCAGATTCTGAATAGCAAATTCTGATACTACATAGTTGACTATACTGGGACTGATGGTCCCCTGTATCACCTCACATTTCTTCCTAAGGTTGGTAGGAAATTTTGGAACAAGGACTAAATGAAAGACCTCCTGTTTTGTTCACCTTTTATCTATCATTGCGTGATCTTGCATTTCTCTAAAGTCCATGTCTCTTTTCAGCCGCACTGAACATGGGTGCAGCAGGGCAGAGTCTATTGGAGACCATCTTGTCAAAAAATAACAAAGGAAGGACCACATTTCTTTGACAGATAACATGAATTCAGGCCTAGCCATGAGTAAAAAGTCATTTGGACTACATAGCCCACCTCGTAAAATGCCTGCTCCAAATTCTGGTGGGGCAGCTGAGGCTTCCTACAGACCCCAGTGGATCTCAGTGCTGGAGAGGAAGACAGCTCCCAGAGCCCTGCCTCTCACAAGGAGTTCTGACACAACCCAAGGGTCTCTTGGTCGCATGAGAAATGGTTTGTAGGCTCAGGGCCCAAGGGGCCATTATTTCAAAGTTGTGCAGCCATCCTGTAGCTGCACAAAGCACCTCCTGCCGTGTCTGTGCCTTTCAGGAAACAAAGCTGTGTTGTGAACTGTTAGCGATGTTAATAGCTTTCTTCCCTCCAGAGATTTGCTCCTGCTTTGGCTCCAAATATTTCAAAATAGCTGAAGCTGGCAGTAAGAGCCATGGGAAGTAAAAGGTGATGCATGTTAATTTCTGGTTTAGACATGATGAGAATTTCATTTTGTTCATTAAAATTCCCCAGTGCCGATGGGATACTCCTCTGATTCATGGACTATACCTTGTAATGCTCCTCTGTGAGAGATCATATATGCAGCCCGAATGTCTTTAAATAGTTTTGTTTTCCTCTCCTTCCAAATACTGCAGTTATCATTCTCCTGATACATAACATGCTGTCCTTCCAGTTAGATGGTTGCATGTTTGTGCAGGCATTTCAGGGCATGTTTTTAAATTCCTGTAAAAAGACTGATGTTATCACAAATGGCAGCATCATGTTTGCTTATTGTGAAATGGAAAGACACAGTGAAAGGTTTGCAGAGGAACCTGCTACTATTAAATAGAAAAATAAAATGTAGAAACAAACTGGGATTCAGACTGATATGGGGATGGGTTGGGTGAGCAGGAGGGCATGGAAGAGCATTTGTGTACTCCACAGAACAAACAATCCCATCTTGTTGTCCCAAAGGAATGCCTGAGGACAGACAGAGGGGCTCAACTGCTGGGTAACCAGATCACTTGTTAAATGCCTATTCAAAATATCTCATCTGTGATGATGAAAAGCTATGGTGTTTTGCCACTCAGAAACAACAGCTATATATGCTTATGCTATTTTTGATTAGACAAAGAGTGGAAAACTTGTATTTTACATAAGCAAAAGTAAAATCCACATAACAACACTGTGTGGTCTCTCCTTAAACTATTTAATCAACTTATACCATAGCAACTGCTTTCCAAATATACAAATAGAGCTCTTAGATATCTAGAGATAGACAAGTCAAAGACATAAAGGATTCAGAGTAACAGGCTGCAGAGGTTAATGTTCTCTCCCACCATGCAAAGAGTATTTTTATTCTGCTGTGATTTTTAAGATAAACATGGAAGACAAACATACAGGATTTTTCCACTGAGGAGCCATTTCAGGAGCACTTCCTGCACCATGAAATGCACTTCTCAAAATGTGAGCAGAATGACACTGGTGTGAAGCAGGAATAGGAAACTGATGAAAATCAGGATCAGACTCATTCTGGTGGAAAAGCAGCACACTGCAAGTACAAGTAGATGGCATGCTGACCAGGTTTTTTGACTCTAATAATTTGAAACCAAACACCATTCATCCAAGGAAAAGAAGAAGACCAGAAGCCCACTATAGCCAACTGAATGTGGAACTGACATCAACACAAAAGTGCTTAATAGCACAACAGTGCAAGGGATGTGCTAAATTCCTTGAGAGATATTGGGTCAACTGATCAGAGAGGAAAGGTAAATACAGATGCCACATGGACAGCTCCCGAATGTATGTGAAAGAAGCTTGTGGTTGGGTGTGTATTTCCAGTGTCTGAATATTTGCCAAACGTTTTAAAACAGAGAACCAGATCACCGGTAGATGCAGACAAGTGAGGCTCTGCTGAACAGTTCTGGTCAACATTTATGTGCTTGTTCTGAAATAAGCATGCTTCATCATACCAGCCCCGCTGACATGAGTGTAGTGTCATGTCAGCCTTCACCATCAGCCTTTCCCACACTGAAGAAACCACATTTTTCCTGAGAAGTCACCTGAAGGCTTCCAGTATCTTGGAGATGTATATCTGGACTGTATGTTCATTAGGGAAGAAGCATGCAGCTTGTGGAGCAACAGGATGAGGTGTGAACAGTGATACTGATTAATTTCATTCCAGACAGAACCGGTACACATGAACTTAATTTGATTGCTAGGTATCAGGAAGGGCAAAGATCAGCAAACTGGAAGGTCAGCGTTGTTCAAATCACCATGCAAGATGATTAATAATCACAGCCCCATAGTAACCTCATTGATTCACACTGCATAGCATCACCACGAGCAGATCCCATGGCAAGTCCTTTTCCTCTGTTTTCTGCCTTTGCCAGGAGACATTGTTCACCCCAGATGAGCATGATGTATGTGACTTAGTATGAAGAATAATCAAATACACCTCTCAGCCCACCACTCTTTCACCACCTCTGCTGTCACTGTATATTCTACGTTTTAACAAAAATACACATCACCCTGAGGTTTAAAATGTCATGTTGTATCTCACTGTGATGAACTCCATCAGTGCTAGGAGAAAGCTGACTCTTTCAGACTGAAAAGCTATGCTGAGGGCCTGAGAGGGCAAGCCCAAGAGCTTGTTTATCTGTGTACAAAGCTGTAATCATACAGAGCAGTATCACTGAATGATAGGGCAGGCCTGTGAAAACAGATAGTTTCCCTAAAAGCCCTACCTAAAAAAATCAGTGGTAGCACTCACACAGCATTATTTTTTAAGTCACCTATTTAAAGTAACTTCTTTTTTTTCTAACTACCCTAGGGTGCCACATATGTTTTCAAGTCTAGTAATACAGTGAGGGTGTTTTTGTGCCAAGTACTACAGACCACACAGAAGAAGCTGCAATTAATGGTGTTTCAGTGTTCTGCATTGCTGATCTACTTAACAATCCATTTTCGGGGACATTTTAAAAGTTGTTTAGCTGACTGCCAAAAATAAGGATCATTAAAAATAGATTCACAGCTGTTTGGGAAAGCTGAGATATAATTTTGTCTTCATTATGCCTTATTGCAGATGTTATTGATTTAGCCTCACTGCATTTCGATGGGCAATATCAATTCACGCTGTCTTTGACTTTGGAAACTGGGAAGTCCATTTATTCTTATTTTTAGAGCTCATAGTATGGAAGGAGGGAAAATAACCATGAAGAAAATTTGTAAGAGAGCCTCTTTGTTTGGCAGCACCATTGTGCATGTGATTGGAGCCAATAAACTCATCAAATCATCCCTAAACTGTGAGCCTCAGATTACAGCAGAATGTGAACAAAACATATTCTGTACGTGAATCTTATATGAGAAGGGCCTGCAGTCTTAGACCCAGTACTGCAGATCAGAGACAACAAAGCGTGGATGTGACCATATGCTGTTTCTGTGATACTGCTTCTTTTTTCGTTATTAATACACTATTTACATTGCAAGTTGGCACTATTTAGAACAATAATTTATAGCTAGATATCCCTAAACATATGGTATCATTGCCAAACACAGAAGAAAGTAACTTTCTGCTCCATTTAGTGAGTTTTCACACGTAGCTGCAGAAACCAGGTCTGTTTACATATGGGCATGTATATGTTTGTGTGTATGTTTATGTAGGATCAAATGCTGCTTTTTGTGTCATGTGTAAAGATACAAATCACTCTGTCGTAATCACCTTAAGCAAGAGCAGAAGGCTGAATTCCCTGGTATTTGATCACTTGTGTAGAAAGCTTTCAAGAATCCCTCCAACAGAAATTGCACAAATAATTCCTGGAAGTTTAATAAAATGCATATGTAAAAGTGCAAAGGACAAGAAGTAAAAAGAAAGATGGTAATAATAACATAACCTCTGAATTATGTATTAAATAAACCTCTCAGTCACTCAGTCTCAACAAGCACTGCAGATACACAGTTTTGATTGTGTTACACTTTTAGTGTTACCCTTTCAAATAGAGAACAACCTGCAAATACCCTTCCTCTGCCCAACCAGTTGCTTTAAACAGTTGCGCCTCTTACCACCCTCTCACTGACTTCTCACTCAGCCAGGCTTTATTGCTTTGTAGCCATTTTCAATGGAGTGAAAGAACTGATGCTGCAGCTCTCTTCCTTATTGTGCTGAAGAGGACCCACACATGACCAGCATGTGGGTTGGGAAAGCAGCTGTGGCATTGTTAGCGAGCACTCGCTTCCCACATACAGTACTACACTGGGATGAATGCACCCACCACAGACAATTGTCACCCACAGCATTTCTAAGGAGCTCTTTGTCTGCTTCCATCACTTAGTCCAACAGACTTCCTAGACTAAAGTTAGCACTGTGCACATCATCACTGCTGAGTTTTACCTTAGGAGTGCTCGTCTCAGAAACTGTGATGTGGGACAGTTTTACTGCTTCCCTTGAGTACAAATCAATCTGCAGCAAAGAAAAGGGACAGGCATTTTGCAGTGAAGAACACCTGGGTTTGGTAATCCCATAAAATGTCATTTTTCTCCAGAACTTCTGAGACTGCTTAATGTTTCACAACCTCCAGAAGACCTTCAGAAGGGGCTGGGGGCTGCAAATCCCACACTACTATTGGCAAGACTTAAACTAGAGTGTGTCTATGTGTGTAGCTGCACACTGATGCAATTAAAGGAACTCACGGATTGTCTCACAGTGTATTGAAAGGAACCACAGCTCTTTGCAGACCACAATATATCTCACAGCCACAGAAGGACCTCTCTACAAAAGGACTTTAGACATTGAAAGCTGAAGTGCGAGCATCTCAGAAGAATAGAGCTGAATGATCCCTTGCAGCACAGAACCTTCTGCTGCTACTGAGACTAGTGATCCAAACACCATGCTTTGCTAATTTAATTCTTTACCCAACAGAGTAGAGTACATGATGAACTTAAAGCATAGAAGCTTTGAAGGGATGAAGGATGATTTCTGTGCTTAGATTTCTATGCTGTGCTACTTCAGGCTTTGGCCAGGCAGTCTGAATTAGGGGTATGTATGGCCTCAACAGATGCTGTGAACTGACATAGCTCACTTTGGCCAAAAGAAAATTGCACTCTTCTTCCTCACTGGAACCATGATCGCATGGTTCTTGGCCATGTTATCCCATCACTTGCCATGTGCTAGTGCTGATCCTCATCGGACCAAAACCTGCATGACAGAGGGGTGTAATGGAATGGCCAGTGTAGGAGAACAGGCAGCTAGAAATGTATAGAAAAGGAAAAAGGCTTCTTGTTTTCCATAGGTGTGAACCTTTCACTGGACTTGGCTGTCATTTGAACTGGTGCTGACATGTGACTGCCGTCAACAAGACATGGAGACAACTGAACCTTGGGATCAGCACTTTCAGCATTTTTCAACTAAGTTTGTGAATTCTGACCAAACCCCCACATCCTTATAGAAGAAACTCTAGCGTTCCAGCCAAGCCATATAAATGTGTAACAGAGAAGGGATGTATAGAGTGTATAGATGTGTTTGCATGAGCGTAAATCATTTTTGGCAGCACAGTCTAATTCTCTATGCTTTGGCCAGGAACCTCAGCTGTCCCAGAGAAGATGGACATGGTCCTTGCTTGTTGGCTAACACATAAAGGTTCAAACATGAGCTGCTATTGCCTTAACTTGTAGCTCAAGCTATAACAATATGTCTCTGCTGAAGACTGGTGGGCTGCTGAGCAGTGTCCTGTTGACCCTTGCTATGTGTCACTTTTCTAAGCCTCAACAGACAGTAGTAAATGACTGTACTCATTACTCCTCATGGTATATTTTGCCCATAAACCCAAGTTACACTGGCCATCTAGTCCTGCTATTTACTGCTTTCTTGGTTTGCCTTTCACCATTACTCTAAGACTGGAACACAAATAATAACATTGCAGGATAGGCTGTGGCCATTGTTTTGGGTCCTTGTTTGATAGTTGGATCTTGCCCATGTCCTAAGGGTTTTAGTGCACTGCCTGGCATTATTCAGCTGGAGCACACGGAGTTACTCTTCAGTGAAATATCTGAGGTTCTCAGACCCATAGATCTTGGCGCTCAGTTGCTATCTGATCGCACTGCAGTGTTCCCACACTGTCAGGCAAAGCTTCCCACTTCTTTTGCACTGACTAACAATGTTTTGCCTCTTCTGACTCCCAGCTTCCCATTGCTTTGCAGGTACTCTGTGCTCAAATTCCCATTCAAAGATGAACTAGTTTTGAGCACTGCTGAGGAATTCTGTGATCTACTGTCTGAGTACAGAGTCATGACAGCCAGACCTTGCCAGGGGCACTGCAATGTCTTATTCTCAGTCCTTGCCTGACTGTCCTTCAAACAGCATCAGTCTTCCTTGGAAATGGAGTAAACAGTATGACTAATAGCATGATGATTATTCAGGATCAGGTTCATATCTCACAACGTCAAGCAGTCAAGCAGCTCCTTTTGTGCACTTCTATTCACTGTGCACACACTGCACTGTCCCAGCTCTGCCTTTCTTTGGGCAGTCATGCCATGCTGCTGGATCGTCTTTTTGCCTGTCTATCTTTTCTCCATGTGAGAAGTGTGGATACACCACATGGGAGAAGACCCTTCCCTCTGACATTACAACTGCAGTGGAGGTGTACACAGATGAACTTACCTGTCCCTTGCACAGCCAATGGAAAGAAACAATTTTAAAACACATCCAGCATCAGAAGTGCTTCAAAATAGCGCAAACAATGACCTACCGTTCATTGTCAATATTGGGTACACCTTCAGTGACTAAAATAGGGAGCACAGCATCTGGATGTGCAGTTCAATGAGATGATCCTTCCCATGACAGCAGCTCTGACATTGCTTCACACTTTCTTAAAAAGCCCCTCCTCTTGTGTTCTCATCAGGTAGGACTGACTCATCCCCTGCTGCATTTGTAGCTGGTGACCATCCCAGCCCAAAAGTACTAAGCGTTTCACTGCCCCCAGTACCCTGTTGTGTCTGATGCCTGACTTGACTGACTACCACCACCTTTGAGAAGGGCTTTTAGGCAGGTTGATAGATTGTGTCTTTTATTGTGCAAAAGATTTGTGAAGCCTCAGTAGACACAACGGGCAATGTCATCTTCTCTCATTCCAGTCTAATGTCAAGTGCAGTACACAATGTTTTATTCACCGCACTGCTTGTTGTCAGAAAGCTCGTTTCACTAACAGCCAAAAGCAAACTGGCAAAACATGTTCCCATCAAAGAAGCACAGGGAATGGGTCATTCTCAGCCCAGACATTTTCCCCTTTCTGTATTCACATCCTCTCTACTTACAGATGCTACAGTCTGTTGGCTTCAGAACAGTGATGCTGCTAGATTTCCCTTCCCAGTATCATCCCTTACCTAATGTTACTCCACAGAATTGCAGTGGTTTATGGTATGTGCCTGGCTTAAACAATCTTTATGCTTTCAGATGCCAACCTGGGGCCTCTGACTAACCCTACCATGTGGCAGCTGCCTTCTGGCTTTGCAGTACTCTGCTGCATGTGCACAGCATCTGGACATTTCCATCGATGGAGGCATTTCCTGAATGAGCCTGAGTGTGTCTCAGAAGGAGAATGGAGCTCAGCAGAGATTGCCAGATGCCCAGATGAGCTGGCCTCAGTCTCCTCTGCTGCATGCAGTCTGTGGCTGGTCTTATACCCCTGAGCAGCTGCCATAGCTTGTAACACAATCCCGGTTTGTCTCTTGCTCAGGTTTCCCTCTCTCTGATGATAAGATTTTCATCCATGAAAGACAGCTAATGCTGGACCTATTAGGGTCCTGCTTGTGCCCACTACCTGACACAGGTCCCACGCACTCAGCTGGACTCCTGTGACCAGACAGGACTGGGCAGGGGGTTCATTTCAGTGCTGTGCTCAGTGCATTAGGATGAGCACATCCAGCATCTTGCTTCCCACAACAGCACTCTTTAAACACCCTATAGGAGTTGAAGGATGTAATAACTCTTCCCCTCCAGAGTTGGACCAGTTCCAGCTCACTGGAGGTGCTGGTATAACATCGCAGCTGATCCCAATCCAGCTGGCACCCAAGTGGCCTCTGAGCCCACAGGTTCTGGATGGTGGGCAGCCCACTCCCTTGTCTGCGGTCCCATGAAGATGACAGTGCTCTGCACTGTTCCTCCCTTGCAGTGGAGGTCTGCTTGTCTGTCTCGTTGCTGCTTGAGTCGCTGGTTTTTAATTTCCTGAAAGAAGAACTGCCCTGGGGTAGAAAATGGTCCTGCCTCTCTCGGCTCACACTGGCAGCCTGTAGCCTAGGCCAGCTGTCTCCATCCTGCTGCGGTGAGGCTGTACATCCACCTGGTGTCCAAACGGCGAACTGATGTCTGGTTTCACTTCCCAGACCCCAGGCTGTGTCTCCCTTGCTCCCTGAATGCAGCTCTCATGTCTGCCTGCCAGGGAGAGTACCTCAGCACATCTCTCACTCCTTTCCTTGGGTAGATCAGCTGCCCTCTCGCTGTAGGAAATCATTCCCAAAGATCAGGTTTCTTTACTATAGAAATGCCATTTAGAAAGACAGGTCCTCTAAGCAATGGCGTTTCTAAACAGGACCTTTCTGATGTCAAAGTTGCAAGGCAGAGTTCTGGCCCTGCACATTCCTGCTCCCTCATCTATCCTGCTTTCAGGTGAAGGCAGGACCTCTGCAGCTACTCTGCCTGGAGTCACAGTGCTTCCTCACCAAAGGTTTGCTTCTGGCAACTGAATCTCACTGACTTCTTGTCCTTGCCTTTTACTTATACTTTTTAATCTCTCTTTGCAGAACATTTGGTGCTATATGTTTGCACTTCCGTTGTTTCCATGCTTCTGAAACATTTCTTAATCTGGAAATGCAACATCTTCAGTGGTCAGAGGACCAGATCCTTCGCCCTTTGCGCAAGACAGACACTCTCCAGCAGGAACTCTGCTAGCACTGAGGCCAGAAGCCCCCATGCCTGTCAGTCTGGCCTGTGGATCCCCAAACATGCTTCTTCCTCCAGGCTCTGCACAGGGGTTACCCACACAGTGTATGTCCTGATGTCCAGGCCACATCCCTAATCTATTGAGGCTGTTCTAGCTATAGCTACAGTGATTTTTCTCCCCTGTTTGCATGCCTATTTACTACCCTCCCTCCCATAATTAAAGAGAAGATAATCCTGTTTAATTCCTGCCATACAACTCCATGGTCCTCAGTCAGAAGGACAGCACTTTTTAGCTCAAATTCGAATCAGTCTCACTGAAGCCTCTCAGAAACCCAGACCCACGAACGCTATGAAAATTAAGCCAGTCAATAGTAACAAATAGCGCCGTGGCTCGCAGCCGCGCTTTGCGAAGGGGAAGAGGGCACAAATCCCCTCGGTGCAGGTGGGTGTACCGGAGGGCAGAGCCCAGCGCCAGCACCTGCGACAGGCGGCGGAAGGAGCTGGATGAGTCCCGCTGCCCGGGAAGCCCAGCGGCCGAGCACAGCGGCGGCCCCGTGCTGCCACCTGGCGGCAGACTGGAGCCCTGCGGCGGCCGGCCGGTCCACCGCCCCCCGGTGGCGGCCCGGTGGCTGTACGGCCCGGCCCGGCTAGGGCTGGCGCGGGGGGGCGCAGCGGAGCATCCTCCTGCGTTTGAGATACCGGCCTTACCGGTACAAACCCGTAACAAACTGATCGGCTTTGAGGACTGGGAGGGTTTCTTGGGTTGGAAGGGATTCTGTTCGATTCCCCGCGGGTTTGTGGGTTTGTCTGCGTTTTCCTTTGTTCTCTTGGAAATCTGCGTGGGAATCATCATGACAGCTGCAAAAGGCACGGCCTGGCTGCAGCGCATCTGGAGTCACAGGGTGCAGGCAGTGCTGGGGGGGGTTATTGTTCCCATCACTACCTGTTCACCCATCCACGGTCAGTTTACAGCTGCCCCACTGAGCACTGCAACATCCATAACCCAACAGCTCAGTTCCTTTAACGCAGGGACTGCCAGACTGGGATGAGGGAACCCTGGCACATTTTTACAAGAGAAGGACCATCTCCTTAAGGGATGTCTGGACTGCCATATTGCTCCTGGGCAGGGACAACAGGCATGGCCTATTCTGGTGACTATTCCATCCATTGACCAGTCAAATCCTGACTCCAGACCAGTGCTGCAAGGAATTAATGAAGCCCTGGCTCCAGTCCAACCTTTTCATTCATTGCATTCAGGTAAAGCATCTGCTTAAAAAAGCAGGTATTATCCGTAGCCTAAGTGATGCTAGGAAACAGCTTACCTCGAATGTTGACAAGCAATGACAACCCCTCTTATATATGTATTACAGCACCAGTAGTACAGTTGACCAGTAAATCAGCACAGGCAAGAAGGGACCACTGAAGCACAGAGAAACTGATTAGGAGTTAGGCTGAAAAAAACCCCAAACCTAAGCCTGGCTCAAGTCTCAGGCCAATTTGTGCTCCAAACCACATATTATTTTTGCAAATATAAATATAATAATTACATCAGCATGGGAAGGAAACTCCGTTTGGTTCCCCTCCGCACCAGAAAGCTTCTTGCTTGGGCTGGAATTAATAAATACATCATAAACCTTGCCATCCCCTTTCCCCCTTTGCCCCCCAAATCCCTCAACCTTTTGAGGAAGTGTTGATCATGCAAGGGTCCCAAAATGCTTTGTGAAGGAGGGTAGGTGAATTATTGCCTCCCTTACCTGCAGACAAAGCTACAGATCTGGCAGGAGCCTCTCCAGCTCAGGGGAAAGCAAGAGGTAGAGAAGATGAGAAAGTTCAAGACAACGATCCTTGGGGCTCCAGACTCACTGATGAGCAGGAGGAGGAAGTACCGTGTCAAGAGAGGAGGAAGATGGAGATGAGACAATAGGACATGATTGAGTGTTTCATGGGTTCTCCCTGCCTCATGTCCCTGTGGCATTCGTCAGTGGCATTTGTCTTCCTAAACCTCCCATGGGGAAGCAATATCTCCCTTCTGCTGAGAGGGAAACAGAGGATGGCGAGAGATTGACCAGGATCATGAAGGCAGCCCATGGCTGGCCTGGAAATTGAACTTCGGCCACTGAAGCAAGGTAGGTAAGGAAAAGGGGAAATGCAAGGGGAGAAAACCCCAGGAAGCTGCGGCTTTTAATAGTGGACCCTTAGGGCCTTCTTCAAACAACATGGGAGTCTGCCTCTTGCCAAAAATACAGTTGAAAACAGTGACGTTTATTTCACCTCAAAGAGATTTGTGGACAGGACTTGGCCTCTAAATCACAGAAAAAAAATCATGCAGGAAAATCAAAACCAACCCCAAGTTTACCTGGCAAGAAAAGTATTGACCCAAATCTCAACCACATGGCACATGGGATGTCATGTACACAATGGTATTGCCATGATTTCACAAGTGTTTGGGCCCATTCAGCATTATTGCAGATGACCTTACCCTACAGATGTGTGCGTGACTCTACAGGGGCAGGCTGAGCAGAAGACACAGCCATAAGGTAATAGGGAACAACACTGGGTGCAGTCCTCGCCTCCTTAATACTGAGACACACATGCTGTAAGGGGCTCTTGCCCACGTGGCTGAAGGCAGAAAAGCCCTTTCCCAGCCCACTGTAGCAGAAACAACCCACACTTCTGCAGACATTTCACATTGCTCAAGTATTTCGTTGGCCATGTGTGTGTGCAGCACCAGCAGCACGGGGCATGCTCCTTCAGGGAACAATCCTCCACCAGCCTTGGAAAAAGAGATTGGGTTTAGAGTATAAAGCTAGATGAATGCATGAGAAAAGTATATTCCGTAGGGTCTGCCAGCAAGGCAGGGAGTCCTGCTGCAAACAGCACCATAGTACAAGGTAAGAGGCTGTTGTGGTGGTGACAGAGTCTGTTTCCCATTTTCTCAGCAGCCAAGGGGTTTTTTCCCATTTTTAAATGGTTTGGGTGCTGTTAATGTCTCTCTCAGCAGAGCTGCATGCACTGTCTCAAAACTTAGTCAGAGAAACATACGCAGCCACAGCAGAGCTAGAGAGCTGTTGCCTGTTGGGACAAGAGACCAACAGAAAGCTGGCCACTCCAGAGGAAGGCAAGGAACCAGGACAGCCACATGAGATGATCTGTCACTGTGGACACCATGAAAGGACATGAAAAGTCTCTTCCGTATGAGAAGGACAGTTTTCAAAGGCTTGGGCTACTCCAACTGCACAGCTGGGAGGGTCCTTGCCCTTGATTAGACTCATGACATGCAATTCTCCAGTGTGTTTGATGATGCTCTGCCCCACCTCCAGTTCACTGATTTGGAAAGGCTTTAGCAAGCTTACTTCTTTTCTTTTTTTCCTGGAAAATAAAAAGCATCTGCCCACTCATCATAGATTGGATCTTCTTGTAAGTCAGAGACCCTGCAAGCTGCTCATACAAACATTTGCAGTGTCTCTAAGATGAAAGAAGACGCATCTGGCCTGCTCCACAGCCTCTTGTTTGAACAGCATACCACAATTCATACACTCACTTACAAAATAGTAATGTGCTTTTAATTTGCATGGAGTGAGCCCACAAAACTATAATTAGAAAAAGAGCTTCTGGAAATGCAACAAGGAAATATTAATATAGTGCAAAAAGTGATCCAAAGCCTCCAGCCCCACAGGGATATGTTGTCTAAAATGTTGCGTTAGCCATTTTTTCTCTTAATCCAATAGGACCGCATCTCTAGAGCAATCCTGTCTGAGCGTTTAGCCTCCTTGAGCATAAATCTTAGCCATTTGACACCCAAGATATTAAATTATATTTGTGTTGTTATATCATAACATGATGCTTAGCCATATATCATGCCCCCAAGGATAGCACAGAACCAGTAAGTGGTAAAACAAATCTCTTCCTTCCAGACCCTCTTTAAAGCTGAGAGAATCACTGTAACCTGCTGGCAGCACTGGCCTGCATTTGGATTTGTGTTTGACTTCACTTAGAAATAGACCATGTTACATATGCTTGTTGTTCAGGTCATTGAAATATGGCTACTTTTACAAGGAAAGACAAATTGCCAGTGCTAGCACATAGTCATTTCTTATTACAATTCTTAATTGGGATTTCAGAGGGGTCATAAATGTTGTGTCATGAGTAATAAAATGTTGGGGACTGAACAAAAGTAAGAAAAATAATCATGGCATTGAATTACTTAAGGTGTAAGTTCCACTGCATGGTCCTGGGAGGTTCTTCAGAAGCAACCTTTCCTCCAGTGCGGATGGAGGGATGCCTCATTCAGACACCATATGGATACTGTCTAGCAGCTCCTATCAGTCAATTGTATGCTAAGGACCAGCTGTGGTTGCCTAGCAGTTTCTGCCTGCTGATTGACCCCAGGGGTGTAGCACACATGACAGCCAAAAATCAGAAAATTCACCCTGAGTAGGGCAGTGCTCTTTATGGTGAATTACAACATCAGTGATTTGCCTCTTGACATCAGAGATGAATAAAACCATCACATCTTGCCTCAAGTCATACCATTTCTTCTTGTGGTTGGTCCCAGTTGTTCTCACACCTTGTGTTTCATTTGTGACTAAGGATGTTTTGGATCTCCAGGGGCTGAAAGTCTTCATGGTTAGCACTGACACTTCCAGATTCACTTTTGGCTGTGGTGCCAGTATGTGTGTGGCCACAGATGTTTTACAATTGCTGCAGGCACCTCCAGAGGAGCCTTCACAAGAAAATCTCCTGCCAGGTGTCCTTCTGCCCCTGTGAAAGAGGGAATATGGACAATTCCTGACACCCAGCAGGGGAGCACCACACCCAACAGTCCTTACATCACTTTCTTATTGCTCCAGCTCTTTGCATGCAAATTTCTGACAAAGTAATTTCTCTAACAACTTCAGACTCTGTACTAATGTTGTAGCAGAGCCTTCCCCATTATTATAATGTCATTCTAGTTATCAATTCTTGGGGCTTATTGTGTGAAAATTAGAAATACATTATTACCAGAAAAGCCATTTTCTCAACTCTGCAGGCATTTACAACCTGACATAATCTCTTAAAATCTCAATTGTTTGCAATGAAACAGACCTCTTTTTCTTCATGAAGATGTCAGAGAATTTCAGTTTTAGCTAATTCTTGCAAGCCTAATGAGTTTCCTTCTCTAAGAAACTGGCAACGGTCTTTATGCTATAATCGTTCCAGGAACAATTGGAAACTACTTGGATAATAACATTTTTTTCAGATCAATATAACTTCTGTAATGTGAAACTTTTGCCAGATCTAAGTATCTAAGCAGTTCTCTTTTTTTTTATTTTTCTTTTTTATGAGGATTTCTGTGTAAAGTTCTTGTACACTGAGAAAGCTTGATACAACTATGTACACCAAGAAGTGACAAGCAAGAAGTTAATAAATGGAACCTATAGTATGATAGCTGGAAAATCTGGTGTTGTGGCATTGTAGAGATTATTTCCAACTAGAAGACCACTTCTTCTATGCATTTTTTACGCTTTATTTTGTATGCTGTAACAACTGCATGCTCAGTCAGATTAGAGGTAAGTATGTCTTATGAGCCCATTAGAGACATACCCTTCTGTTCATATTAATCAGTTAAAACATTAGGAGTTATTTTAATTGCGTAGATTGAAGATTGTATTGACAAATGAAGCTTTTTTTTTTGCTGGCAAGTTAGGTTAACTGAACTGTGCTATCCCCAGAAAGAAACTTTAACTCAGATGGCAAGCACATGCTTGACCCAAAAGTTGCACCAGTCACTGGAAAGAGTTCCTGGACTCCAAGAGGCTTTGTATCTGGCCCAAGGAAGGAGAGTACAAAACTGTACCACTTTTAAATAGGAGAGTCAAAGAATTGCAATTTCCAGTTCAGGGCTCAGTTAAAACTTTCAGTCCCCCACTTGATTACACTTTAAACCAAAAATCACTGGACAAAAATACCAAGTGTGAGGATTCCAAGATCAGGGTTCATTCCAGTGCAGTGAGTGTCCAAAAAGGCTCATGTCTACTTCTACATGAAGGAGGCTTGGGGCTGTTGCATTTGTCTCTGTACCAAGAGTCACAAACAGTGAAGGACTGTGGCTCCTGCTCCACTTCCAGTACAGCATGTTCCTTGCCTGCGAGGCTGAGGGGGTGGAGAGGCACCATCTGCTGGGTTCATCCAAATCACTTAATCTTAACTAATTTCAAAGGGAATGAGGTCAAAACTTCAGAGGTGACCTTAACTCTTCATAAAATATTTGCTGTCTCAGATGTTATGAAGAAAATGTTGTTTCAGAGAAACAGGGATGGCTTGCCAAGGATTCTTCCTGACACTGAAATGCGCTTCCTTCTCCCTCCGCAAATACTAGAAAGCTCATCACTCTGTCCCTGGCAGCAGCAGCAACCCACCCCTGTGACCTCCCCTAACTTCCTCAGAGCTGCAGCTTCATGGCACCCTGTGTCTCATATTCTGACCCATATCTCACCTCTTGTGTTCCCAGGACGCACCTCCATATACCTAAATAGCTTTACTTCCCAGGAATTTTTCACTGTCATGTGTCCTATAAAAAGCTATGCCTCCCTTCAGCCATCCCACCTAGACCCCTCTGGGGTGGGATCCATTAAAACCTATTTCAGGCTATCCCTCAGCTAGACATTCCCTGCTCAAGCCTTCTCCAGGTGTATGTTGAAAGTGCCATTAACTGGCCCTCAAACACTGCCTAGCACAAGGTTCTCTGAAGACAGGAGGACTCTTCCTTTCCTGTAGGTCAGATGTTCACTCTAGCAAAAGATTGTTCTGTAGTTTACATGTACAGAAATACTGCCTTTATACACAGTAGACAAGAAAATCCTTGACTTTAACATTTGCTCAGAGGTTTTGTTTGTTTTTTAGGTTTGTCATGCAGTAAAAGCAAGAATCCAGAGCCCTTTCCGTTTCTTGTGTCTAGTCATGAGGAAAAAGCACAGAGACATTTACAGCATGGGGACAACAGCCTTTGAGAATAGAGTATCTTGCCGTGAACATCTTTCTGCCAGGTATCCTCACCTGGATCCTGTTTTTCAGCTGTGGCTTTTGCTACAGCTGTGATTTCCCAACTGCTGATGTTTCCAACTGCTGCATGGCCTGTGGTAAGCAAGAATCAGCCAGGTGGGGTTTCATCGGGATGCTGAGAGAGGAGACAGCAGCCCAGCGAGGACTTTGAAGAAGGAGTGTTTGATCATACAGACCTCTGACTTCCCTTAAGAAAGGGAAGATGCGAAATATGTTTTTATATGTTGCTAAAGGGAGGACAGTGCCTAAAAACCAGGTAGGTCAAGAGACAACCAGGAGCATAAGTACAGTTGTACTCCACTTGTGTGGAAACAAGAAAACAACATGTGCTGTTTTTAGTGTCAGACCCTGGCTTGAAACACAGCTGAGGAGGGTAAAGGGTATCAGCAGAAAACTTGGGGATGCAAAAGGCTGTTTTTCATTAGCTTCTTCACTATCCTGGGCTGGTTCAAACCTGGATGTTGATCTGCCAGGATTCTCTGCCCTTCAAACCTTTTTTTAACTATTCCTTCTTTGCCAGGAATGATGGAGGGACATAAGATGCTTGAAAGTTTGTCAGGTTTTTAACATGGTCTAATTTTTCCTGTGAGCCTTTCTTCACTCTGATATCGAAGAAACGTTGTTTTTTAATAAATCTATTCTTAATGTCCTTACATTGCTGTTTCATGGCGGTAAGGGGGCTTTAAAAACTCCATCAAATTATCTTCCTTGATGAACCCTTACATATGCAAGTGGGGTTCTCTTCAGGAGCTGTTATTCCGTGGTGGCCTTTCTTGAGCTTGCTTAGGGTTTTTAACAGAGAATATAAATGCCATGCGGGGTGTATGAAAGGAGAATTAAGGGTAACTTGGCATTTCTATTTAGACAAGAATGTGGGTTTAGATACTTAGAGACACATCAGTTGCCACCAGAGGGGAGATGTTAGGTCAGGAAAGAGTGGTGTCTTACAAAAGGGAACAAACCTTTTGCAAGTGAAGAGACATGGTGGAGTCTCAAAACGTCAGTTTTCTATGTACTGTGCTTGGCTTCCTTTTTCCAAAGGCTGCTGCTGAACAAGACTTTTCCAGTTTACATGATTTTTTCTTTCTACTGGGATATATCAGCTCTCACAGGAGTGGAGGAGTAGTTGCATCAAGCCCTACATGCCCAAGTCAAACAAGTGTCCAGAGTGCTGCTGCCACTAAGATCCTCTGATGTTCAGTGCAACAAGAGAAAAGAGTACCATTCCCACAGAGGGATGGGGCTGGCTTGCCTTTAGCACACCCCATCTTTCCCAGACAAGCTCTCATGAATGCCAAACAACATCAACACTAACACAAAGCCCATTGACTCCATCCCCTCTAGCACAGAAATTTGTGCCAGGCCCCCCACAGTTGCTCTGATTGTGCAGTGTGCAGAGGAGTGAAATCACTATGTTGAGTTTTGAGGAATGGCCAGCAGATGGGAACAATCAGATAAAGCCGGTAACCATCACAGAGGAGGAAAAAAATCTAATTAAATTCTCCTGAGAAACATGGGACCTAAGCAAGACCTTTTTCTCTGGTGCTATCCAGCCACTGCTTCAAAGCTTCACCTGAAAGGATGAAGCAACTGTGCAGCCCACCTGTGTGATTGACCTATTGAAGCAGTCTTGTGAATTGGGCTGGGAAAGCACAGCAATACCAGAGGGAAAAGGAGGCAGAGGGGATGATGAGACACCTTCCTGGGTCCTGGGAAGTCCATGTCCATTGATTTTCTGAGGTTGTAAATAGACCTTGGCATAAATGAAGATACTGGTGCCAGTGCTGTAAGCTGTTAAAGTCAGAGACCATCATTTTGTCTGGTGTTTATACAACCCCTATCGCTGCAATGACCTGGCCGATAACTGGATCTTTTCTCCTAACTGCACTATTTAATGGCCTGATTATTAGTAGTAAGTTAACAATAAACACTAATAGCAACAATTTCAATCCTGTTCAAGATGAAACAAGGCAGTGGGACTGGTGGATCCTATTTGTTGCTATGGAGTAATGTTCAATTCTAGCCATAGTTTCTTTTCTCAGTGCAGCTTCATTTAAGAGGATGATTACTCCATGAGGGCCTTTATTCTGTCTGTGCATAATGCCTGCAGAGGTCTTCCATACTGCTACAGCAATGTTACTATTTAAGTAACCTAGTGCTTTTCTAATCAGCAGCTTCAGACCCAGCTTTCTTTCAGAGCACCCTGTCCCCATGGAGAGATGCATGGAGGGGCAAAGCAATAATCATGCGGAACAAATACAGCCAGTGCAATGGGAAATCATCTTCTTCTTCACAGTGAGAGCAGCTCGCCACTCAGAAGGACTTTAAAAACATGACCTATCTCAGGGCAAACCTAGAAAGGGGCATTATGATGACATCAGAGGCATGAGCATCTCCTCCAAACCAAAGTGCTTAAATAGCAACAAGAGTCTTTTAGCCCCAAATCCCAAAGCAATTCATGTCACTCTTAGCTGTGTACAAGGCCTTTAAGAGAATTAGTGCAAGGGCTGGAGACTGGTTCGCAGGCGGATGCAGAAGTACATAATAAATGGCAGTGTGCCCTACAGGAGAGGTTAATGTCATCATCATCATCACCATCACTTTTTAGCTGTAATAAAATGAGACAACTGACTTCAGTGATCTAGCCCAGAAGAGTCATGGTGTCCATAAAGTAGTATAGAAGCAAGCAACACCTAGCAACCTGAATAAGTAATTTGCAAAAATATAAGAATAGCTGGAATTTTTAATGGTTCCTGCCCAAACAACATATCACATCTGTGACACTCTGTTCTGGTACTAATCTTCTGGCAGCACTCACTGCACACAGTTCTTGTTCCCTGGAAATAACTAACAACACTACCTGTGCCTTTGCAGATGGTTTGGTGGTGTATATACCTTCCTAGAAGCAAGTAATCTGTTCTCTCAATGGGACTTATTTGCCAGAGATTTTCAATTGTCAAAACAACACCCTCCCTAGCTTATGATCTCACTGCTGTGTACCCATTAGGCTCCAATCCAGCCCCAAAAGGCCATGGTGACATTCATTGCTGAGTGCTGGCCTGTGCTTTTGTGATGAAGCGCTAAGTTGAAGTTGGCTTGAGAGAGAAGCGCTCAGATTGGAGGTTAGCATCAGAAATGTTTATATCATCTGTTTCTGTTAACTCATGCAAAAACAGGGCTGGCTGGGTCAGGATTTGGTGGCTGGAATGAAGAAGATGGTAAAGAATATGGGGTGCTTTTTTGTCTTTTTACATACATCTGTGAAAAAGGGAGATGGTTACTCTGGCCAAGATCTTTTTCTTGGGAGAGGGACAAGACAAAGAAAGTAAGAAAGATGTAGTTCTTCATATCTTTACTCTTGTGTTAAAATATATACTCCCTGGCTTCAGCCTTGCAGAAGGAACAAATCCTCTCAAGATAGCACTACAGTATGGGGAGAAGATGTGGGACAGCATCGTCACCAGGCCACGTACCTGGCATTTAGCAAGCAAGTCGCATCCTCAGGGCTGTATGTGTCAGTGGGGCAGATGGGACTGGAAGCGTAGCCCATTTTAGAAAGGGTTTTATACAAAATCCCATGAAAGCAGACCATGCCATCATTGGCTTCATCCTCACTGGGGTTTTTTGATATGATAAAAATACATCTCTGTTAAACCTGGAACAATTTTCCATGTGGATAGGTCTCCAAGTTGAAAAGTGTGTTTTGGGAAAGGGAAAGGAAAAGAAAATGTTTTGAAATGGTCAGAGTATCTCATGCCTGTGATTTCTGAAAAATAAATTAATTTTCTTTTTCAAGAGAGTATTTCTTGTTTGGAAAATGCATGATATTAAGAATACGCTTACCTTAAAAAACATTAACATTAAAATTATTTGGAAGCAATCAAACATGGGTTTTATTAACCTACCCTAATCAAAGAAGTATCTTTTCTGTCTATAATTGTGGTGCAGAATTTTTTTTCTGGTGTGACTTTTGGTTCGGATTTAGGAAGGGCAGGGAAAAATGTCAAAATCCCTGTGAATATTTTCACAAGGACTGGAGAGAACATTTTCCCACGCAGCTCTAAGATCAAACATTTCAGATGCCAACGGATTACTGATTAGGCTTTCCTGCTCTCAACTTGGGATCACCATGTTGCAGAGCACTTGGGGACAGAGCAAAAGGCACCTCTCATGCTGTTAACGATGTTTTTCCACACACAGTGCAAGTACTTTCCCAAGAAATGTCTTAAGTGAAAGATTCCAAAATAAAGAACAAAAGTGCTGTTAGTAACCTCTGGCTTTCAACCTCTGTGACTTATGTCTTCAAATATCATGAAACTGGCTTTAAGATTGCATGCATAAAAAATGAATTAAAATATTTAACTTGCCTTCTTACTGATTTTCTAAATTGCATGAGAATTTTCAAGCTTTTCAGTAGTCCTGCCAGCACCAGACATGTAGCTCTTTGTGCATGAAAGCTGAATGCCTCATGGAGAGTAGTTGTAAGAACTCGCAAGTTGGAGCAGATAGGGCTGCAAAGGCACACTTGCAGGAGGGGCTTGGGAAGAGGAGCCTCTGTATACATTACTCTTTAGTAGTAGCCATTAGTACCCACACCTGAACACAAAGGAATGACAAAACCTGCAAAAGAGGATGCTCTTTGCAAGGGCAGTGTTCACAACTCTTCCCTGCATCTCATCTCGCTCATTTTTAAAACTATGATAGAGAAGTCTTTGACTAAAACAGGTCTACTGTTAGTGAAAAATGGGTCACAACAGTGAAACTCAACTCAGGTGTTTATTCTAGGTTTTATCATGAGAGAGTGGAAGAAATATTCACTCAGCACTAATCAAACTGTGAAAAAAGGGGGAAAGATGCAGGGACCTCTGCACCACTGTCTTGTTTTACCCATTTCAGCTTCAGTCATAAGAGACCAGAGGTGCAGGGACCTTTATGGTATCCTTGGTGATTTTAGAGGCTTTCCCTTTATAAACACTACACCAGAGCATGATTCTCTCCTGCAATAAAGCTGGCTTATAGCGGTAACAAATAAATCTCACAGGTATCTAACCAGCTTATTTCTGTTCACAGAACAGTCTCCTAGCCTGCGACCTTCTTCAAGGCCACCTCAGGGCGAGAAAATCTAAAGGATCAGAGCTTCTTTCCTTTTCTGTATGAACCAGGTGAAGACATTAATAGCCTCCTGTGTACTAGGATGAAGGGCGGGTGACGCAGAAAGTATGGAACCCTAGGAAAATGTGAAGGCACTGCTTTTGCAAAGGGAAACACTGACAGTTTGCTGAAAGTTGCTATTACTGGTTTTGAGTCAGGGTCCTTTGTCTCTTCAGCATTTACAGACAGAAGAAGAAAAGAACAAAAATGTAGCAGTTGCTGTCTAAAAAAAAAAGCTACAATTTACTGTAATGGAACATGGTCACTCAGCTTTATTTTTAATTAAGTTCCAGATCCAGGAAATCCATTCATCACAATTCTGGAATGCTGGAAAACTCACTGAGGAACTACAAAGGGCAGGTAAAGCAAAAGCATTTAAAATAGTTGCAGATGAGCTGATAAGAGGCTCAAAGAAACAGTTAAATTTGTGTGCAGATAACTCAACCACAGTATCTGGAATGTATAAACATAGCACTATTTTTTTTTTTTCTCTGCTGGCCTTAAAATTTGATCCAAGTCTGGGAGTTAAAAAGTCCCATTTTGTGTAATCAGGTTCTGGTTGAACATGATTGCTGAATTATTTTAAATTGAAGACACATGTCTGGATGTTGAATTCTGTATATTATTCCAGGATGGTGTCCATTAGGTCTTATCCACAGGGGCTATCTTCATTCCTTATGCATCAGGATTAGCAAACGGTGAATCATGAATATGGAGACAGTGAAAAGAATGTGGTACTAGTTAAAGGGTGATTTTGGAAATTATCTTGCATGCATTATTCAAAAATTTTCAGTCTCTCTTGCATGGAGTCCCTACGGCTGTCTGAAAGTGTTATTTTAAAAAGTGCTCATACAAAGCATTTGCATTCTTTCATTTTGAGTCTTGAATTTAGCAATGAACCAACATTTGCCTTAACCCCTTGTCAGTCTTAAAGCATTCTCCAGAGTATGAGATGCTCATCTAATGGTTGCGTTGCCATATGCTGTCCTTATATAATAGATCTGCCCCTGACCCCTGTGTTTTTATAGTGCTACTTTTACTGGCAGATGGACCATTACACAAATTGAAACATATTTTCATGATATTCCCAGTGGTAAGAGAGTATTGTCTCATTAGCTCCGTGGGGAAAACAGTGTAAACCCAAAGCTGAGTAGCTCACCTATCCATATGGTAGGTGAAAAGAAGTGTCCTTATAGCATATGCTACAGGCAGCGATGCCTACTGGAGAATTCAAGTTCTGAGGTTGTATTTTGCCTTTCTGGGCCATCCAAACACTTGTGTAGCTTCCTGACAGCTTCTAAAGGTCTGGACTGGGTGCTCTTTAGGTCCCCTGCAGCCACGTTCCACAGATCAATCACTGCAGAATGCTCTGCCCACATCTTTTTCCTACTGTGTTTCTCTACGCAGAACTCCTGCAGGGAAGATCTCTCACAGACTTCTGTCAACCAGGCTTTTTTTTCAGTTAAAATGGGTGGGTTTTTTTTTTTTAATCAAAACAAAGTTGGCAAAAAGAAGACTGTCCCTGTCATTCACATACTTCAGTTTTCCCATGTTCGTAACAACTGTAATGGGAATCTTATCCATCCCTTAATCAAAACTATTTGAGAAATCACATCACCCAACTTCTTCACAAGGGAAAACACTTTTGTCAGTGTGTGGAAGACGTGATGACAGAGTCAACCATGAGGCTGATATAACATTTCATGAAAACTGAAAGATGTCCCAAAAGCCTGCAGAGGTGAAGTGGCCACAAAACCGAATGCCTGTACTCTTTGCAAAATGTTTTCCTTACTTTTCAGTCCAGGAAAGAACAGAGTTTGTTGTGCAGATGGGCTTTCTGATTCCATCGCGATGGTATCTCCATGCACTGCTTCAATCCCTCCTTCCCTCCCTGCTTTAGGCAGGGCGAATCTGCTGGGCTTTAAATCTTTTTCAGGATGGAGGAATTCTGAAAGGAGGAAAACAGCTGGGAAACACATCCATGCCTCCTGCGAAGGTATGCGCCTTAAATATTGCTGTGAGGTGCAGCATCGTTTTCCAGAAATCTCTCACTCTCTTAAATAACACACAACCTATTGTTCCGAGCTGAGCAAAGGTGGAGCTGGCAGCTGATGTGTCTGAGGTCATTCGATAAATGGGTGTAATGAAGTAGTCATGGCTAATGTATGTTATAAGCTTAATATGAACCTGAAAATTCCACAGAGGAGACATAATATCTTTAAAAAATGGTATTGCAGTAATAGTTCTAAATCCTACAGCTTACAATAGTGTTTAACTGTTTTGAGCTATTATCATGATATTATTTTAGGGATTTTCATTACAGTAGATAGTTACATCAAAATTACATTAAAGTAGATAGTTACCAGACTTTGCTGATGCCTTCCTAAGAAACACACAGCAGACACTTATGAAAGCACTTCCTCCTGCCACATACAAATGGGTAATTTAGAATATGGCAGGAGATGACAGCTTTAATTAGAATTCTTTCCAGGAGCTCATTCTGGCAGCTAACTTTGGGCTGGAAGGACTGTGGCACTTCAGTTTAATACTGCTTAGGACAAAGATCCAGGAATAGCCTTTCTTTCTAGAGTAGATATTAAAGCAGGTAAATATCATCTTATTTCTCCAAGTTAGGAAAATGGGGCCCAGTGGTGTAATGTGCCTTGGACACTAGTAGTCTTATATAGGTAGAATTAAGGCAAAAGCAGAGTTAGAGGCCAAGACCCAATCTGTCCAGCTCAGCTCTCTTTGGCTCTTGTCTTCCTCTGTGGTATCCTTTTATCACACCATTGAGCACGTCCTCAGCACCACTAGATGTGCTTTTAGGCAAGACCTGGGAAAAAGGCATTGCATAGCTTTGCCCAGACCTAGGTACCACATGACTTTGGTGCATAAATTCCCTCTATCATGCTGCCTTAGTGAATCTCTGAGTTACTGTGGCTCCCTAAAGACTGACTCTGCTTAACCTGGGTGGATGCCCCAAAATCCCCACCTTGACTGCCTGCTTTCTTTCCAGGACACCTCCCAAAAGACCCACATTGCATCCTGCACCAGCCTTCACCCTTGAACTCACAGAGTCATGCTATGCTAACAATATTCCAAAGAAACCAAGAAACAGTTAATTCAAAATAATATCAAATATTGCTTAAACAACAAGAATCTAACTCCAATAGGTAAAAAAGAAGGGAACAAGCTAGAGTTTATCACATTAGGCTCCCTCATTAATAATGTTTCATATTGATTGTTATAGACAAGTATTTATATGGGGTCCAGATGTTCTGATTGCTTCAGGATGAATTAACTTAGAGGCCCAGATTTGACAAATTCACTGTGTGAAATTTAAACATGAGACAAACAAGTGAAGAGGAACATGAAGAAGCAGGGTGTGTGTAACCCAATTTCATCAACAGGACCATACAGAAAGTCTCTTTGTGTAGGTTTGGAACAAAGGAGTCTGTCTTGCTGTCTTGCAATGGGATGAAGCTATTGGAAGAAGCAAATGGTGGCAATTCCATGATCCAGCGAGGGTGTGACCCTTCCTCCCGAAACAATTCATCCCCTGCGCTTCTTGTATATGGGTGGGCAAGCGAAGGAGTATCATATTTATCTATATTTCTTTATTTATACATTTATATGAATGTGTGTGCGTGCATGTGTGTACGTACATATGTGTAAGTATATATACACATATACAAATATACAACATACACAAATATGATTTAACTGAGCTAGATTCTGTAACTGCTTTGTTTGGAAAGCTGCCACCACAGATCCATCTGTGCTGACATGTTTACAGTGAAATATTATTTTGTGCTGTAAACATTGAATATTGCCTCTTTGAAGCAAATTTGCCCTTTGCCATTCTGTGTGGCATGATATGTAGAATGGAGCTATGGCTCTTTCATTAGAAAACCTCAAAACCTGTAAGCCCTAATAATTGGATGGGAACTGTTTATTCACCTGATTTTTAGCGCCTCTCTTGCAAAGTAAAAAATCCACTCAACACCAAGTCCATGTCTTTGCCATCTTAGTGCTTGCTATCTTGTATGTATGCTTCTTATACATACTCTATGACTGTTCTTTTTTGCTCTTACAAGTTTTAACCTCAGCTAACTTCTGCCTCGCTAACAAAGTTGCATCATTTCGTGCTACCACTACCACATATATCTTTTCATCTGAGAGTGAGGTCCAGATCTCTGAAAAACAAGCAGGACTTGGATGATGCTGGCTGCCTTCAAACCGCCTGCAATCACTGCCTCAGATGCAGCTCTTTCTCTCTGGCAGGTCTGGCCAGGGATCTCCCCTTAGATGCCGCAGAAAGTATCTGGGGTTGAGAAACTGGAGCTGACAATCTCAATGCAGCTCTGTTATGCTTCTCTTTCCTTGAAAAATTCCTCAGCCAGGATTGCCTGACTCACTTCTCACGACTTCCCAAGTGTCCCCTGGGCACAAAGAACACCAGAATAAAAGCAGGATTTCAGAAAACCTTTCACTGCACACACAGTCCTTGTGTTTGTCTGTGTGATGTTTCTTACTCCTGAGTAAGCCAGGCTATCCCAATGCTGCTCATCAGATGGGCAAGCAGAAGAGGACTTTTCAGGACAGGTAGGCTGTTGTTCTCACTATAACAACCACTTCAGAGAGGTGGGGATAGCTCTGGTCCCTCAGGACACCTAAAACCACTGAGGACTTGCAGGCAATGCCTGGTTGACAGTGGTCTACATGAAACACCATTGCCTGTGTTATTAAATTGCAAATGCAATCCCCACCCAAATGCTACTTTCACACACAGTTCCTGGGCACTGGTCTGGGACCATTCCAGAAAGGCACCTAAAATGTAATCACTTTTTTTGAAGGCAAAAGGTATCCACTTTTCATCCCAGTTTTCAGTGTCAGCACTGCTAAGCCCATCACATCTGCGAGGATGCACTAAGCTCTGCAGTGCACTGGCCTTCATTTCCTCTGGGCTTTAACATATCCCCTCACCAAGAGTCAGAAAATGTGGAAAAACAATTTCAAGAGACATCATGAACTTTGTGATAGCCTTAGTGAGTGCAGTACCATTTCGGTTTGGGACACTTCACATATTCCCGTATGGCTTGAGCTGAAAATGTACAACTGTGTTTTAGATACCAGCTTGCTGTGATCACACGCAGCACAGGTGTTAACACATGTATCTGTGTGGAAGGTAGGAATAAGTACTGCTTACAGAAAATAGGATTTCTAGAATTCCTTTATATATATATAAATGTATGTATATGTGTGTGTGCTCTTCAGGAATATGATGAAGCTGCTAATTATCTCAGTAACATACTTAGCTTCTGAAACACTGTCATCTGTGGAGATGTTCTCTTGTTTTATAAACTAGTCTGTTCCTGCTCCTGTTCTTTGCTATTTCTGCTCTTCCAGTTGAAAACAAGGGCAGGATTCTATACCCTCACAGGTCAGGCAGAATGACAGGAGGATAGGAAACACAGGGGAATTACAGAAGAATTCAATAAGCAAAACATTATATGTGGTACTGCAAAAAGTTTAAAATTCCTGCATTGTTCCATTTTTAACCATCAATAATGTCACAGGCTTCCTATGTTAAAAAGGTTTATGTTTTCCAGCAGCTTATTACTACACCTGTAAGAGACACTTATACACCAGGTAGCAGAGAAGTGTGAAGAGTCACATCCCAAGGTTATTCCAATCAGCAGAAGTCATTCTCATCATCTGCCTGTGTTTCACTGAGCTCTACAGAATAAGGGCAGCAATAATAAAATGTAGCAGAGTTATACAGCAGCTCTCCCCCTGTGAAGCCCCTGGAGAATAAGCACAGCACAACAGAGCTGAAGTGGTGTGGACCTTTTCGCTTTCAAGCAGCAAAGGTCTTTGCTGAAGCACATTGAAATCAAAAGGCTTTTGTTTCAGTGGGGTTCAAGCCTTATCACAACCTCCTCCTTGCCCTCATGCAGGTAACTGCAGGTAGCATCTCTGCCTCTGAGTCTCCTGCCTTACACTTCTAGTCCTGCTTTTGGGAAATAACAATAAAAAGTAGCGCTTAAGAATGAAAATGTATGTTTTGTCCGAAGGCTAAAATAATTTAATCAGCACTGGGGAATCCTGTAGTAATACAGACAGGATCTGGCTTTGTGCATACTGAAGACCCTGTAGGAAATCTGAGAATACATTGTCCATCTTCCCTCACATCCCAGAAACACAAGTCCTAATTAGTAAGGTCAGGCCTATTAAGAAACCTTTTGACTGTGCAGATACAAGAGGAAAACTCTTTACCCCTAGCTGATTTAGCTATGCTGGAAAAATGGGGGAAAAAATCCACCAAACAAACATGCGGTAAACAATGAAACCAGTGAAAGGCTGCTTTTTGCCAGTGTAAATTAAGTCATCCCAAGAGGTGGTCTAAATATGCAGGCAGAAAAACTCCTTTTGCCAGTATAAGCTGTATCTCCACAGGGGTGCTTTGCTGCTTTTGCTGGCAAAGCTTTTACAGTGTAAACCAGGGTTGCTGATACTACCTTGTAAGCACAACTGATAAAATAATAACCTACAATTATGTTTCCTTTCGTCTGTCTGCAGTGGTCATTTCCACCCCTCATCTGGCCCCTGGTGAGCTGCATACACTAAGGCCAGGACATGGATCACAATGGGGTACAGCGATGGGAGGAAAGGCATGGTAAAAAAGCAGGAAAATCCCAAACTGAGAATAAAATGGTAAACCATTACTCACACTAAGCAGTCAGACAGGTATTGTTCAACAGGATTCGAAGCTATAGTTGAGTATATACAGTACAGTTGAGATCATTCACAAAAATACTGTTTCTGTAAATGTTTCAGTGTAGCCAAAGTGATTCTGTTCCATGGGTGATATGGTTGCTCCTTCCTGAAAACACTGCAGATGTCATCTGAGGGGCAAAATTTCTTTGACTGACCTGATTAAACTGATGTAAAAACTCTGATCAACCATAAAGCTGGGTCAATAAGTCTAATTCTTCATTGCTTTTCCTTTGTGTAGCCATACACCTAACTGACAGGTAGCCATATGCCTAGCTATACCTGGCTAAAGATGCCAAGGGCTGTTCTTGTTCCAGCACAACTGGTCTGCAGAAATGACCACATGTATCTAAAGTAGTAAAAGCTAGGCTTGATTTTGTAAAGCAGAATCCTTATACCTCTGCATAGCCTAGACTACGTTTTAAAGCTTATAAAGGAAAAGAATAATACATTGCCCTTTAGAGGAAACTCCTGTTTTCCCTGCACAAGATGGGACCTGTGCTATAGCCTTGATCCTCTAACTTTTTGCCCATGGCAGGGGGGTTGGAACTAGATGATCTCAAGGTCCTTTCCAATCCTAACTATTCTGTGATTTTAGGGAGAATCTTGTTTAGACTGTGTAAAAAAAAGGCAGCTGAATATAAAAAGGACAAAGTGCAAAACTGAGTCCAGATCTAGAGAAAGTGATTTCTCTTGAACATTCAGAAAAGAAGAAACAAACTAAAACGCATTCCCACTCCTCACAAGCCCAGCTAAGTTGGGTGTGTGAGTTGAGACAGGACAGCCTGGAGTGACACCAAGGAAGTAGGGAGCATCATGAGAGCACAAAAACAAAGATTCAGGCTCCTTATATACCAGCTGAGGAAAAGGAGGTGGCAGTATCATGCACATTTCTTTGTTGGGAAAACAAGCAAAGAGAGGTGAGGTATGTCTGCATCAGGAGATAATATTCAGTTGCAACCAATATATTTGCATGTTTCAGTTTCCATGCAGGAGATTATTAATTGTGATGATGCCTAGCAATTATATAGCATGCTGCCTCTTCAGAGGCTTACACACACAATAAGCAGGTGTGAGCAATTTGCCATTGTCATGGGTGTCTGGCTGGGTTGCCTGCATACATTAAACAGTGCACTACTAATCACATCTCCCTTTTTAACTCAGTTTATTTAATGACTTGTAAGAACCGTCTCTATGCTGGAGATTCAGAATGTGAAAGCCAGGGATCATGGATGATGGGCTGGTGGTCTCAGATGTCCTTCATATTTCATGTAGTCAAGAGGGTCCCCGTGGCTTTTCTGTAAATGGCAGTGCCACTGCTCCGCGTTTTGTACCCTTGGGTTCTATCTCATCCTACCCAGAGCTTGCCTGAAAAGCCCCACAGTACAATGTGAGCCTGCTTGGACCTCCTGTTTGGAGAAACCAAGGAGAGCACTATCCATCACAACCAAAAATAGTGGGTACCACCGTCTCAGCTTCTGATCTATCCCCTTCATCCCCCTTTCCCAGATGCCTGTGTGCCCTCACAAAAGAACAGCTGTCCTTGCCATGGCACCGTGTGCCAGAAGTATGCTGGTGATTGCGCAAGGAGGGGTCCTTAGGCAAAACCACTTACAACAGCTGAAGAAGCACACCGACAGCTTTGTGTCACTGCCTTGCTGAAGGAGCATCAACCTACAGCTGAAAATAATCTCAAGGGAATGATATTAGACTACTTTTATTTTATAAAATATACAGAACAAAAATAAGTTCATGCTAAAGCTGATGTTTGGAAAAACGAGTCAAATGCAGATGCAATTTTTTGCCTCACCTATGCACCTCTGTTCACTGGATTGCAGTATGGAAGAGGTACAGCTACAAATTTCATCTTCATGGTAGCAAAATTTACCCCTGGACATTGGAAGATCAATCCACAGATGCACAGAAAATACCCACCTTGCTTCTAAAAATGTTCATGGCATAAAAGAATTAAACCTAGAAGGGAAAGAAAGATCAAGCAGATCCCTATTCCTTCTCAATTTGAAAAATATTAAGACTAGTGTCTTAAGCATGGGACATATACGTCAGAGCTAAGGGTAGGTGTTTTAGAAGTCTCTAGCTTACTGTCTGATAACAGCAGACTGTGGCCTCGAAGAATTACAGGCAACATAAGCAGAAAATAAATATGAAAGATATTTCAGTCCAGTGTAATTAAAAGCCCTATTTCCATATAATCTCTCTTCCAAGGAAATATACAGTATCTCCGGCAGCCACACAGGGGTGTCAAAATAGTTGAATCCAATGAGGCGGCTCAGGATTTCAAACCACCCCCTTTGTTTCTCCCCTTCATTGAGTGCAATTTCTGCATGACTTCGCTTGCTTGAATACATTCCATCAGGAAAAAACTCCATGAGGAAACTGCCACTCTCTTATATTGTTGGCATATATCACACCGCCATGCCCGCGGTATGCACCTGCATTTACCATTAGTTGCTCTCTTAATAATAAATTCTTGAAGACGTAGTTCCTATAATGCTTACCTAAAGAGGGAACAGCTAAGAAAAGCTGCATACACTGAATTCAAGAAGGGGATATTTCTTTCCTACTATAAACAGAACTGATTATAAAACCAGAATGCAAACTGAGCTCCTTGCCCTTCAGTTTTGTATGAGGTTACATTTCTTTGCAAGACTCTAAGTTTTTCAGTTTTTTACTGCATTCCAACCCGGGGAGATATAAACCAAAGCAAACAAAGTACCCCCCAAAGGAGTCTCTCCCCCTTAAGCAGGACTTCTATTTTTAATTCTCTACAGCTTTTAAAACATTTGAATGGGAAGCCTCCATCAGTCTTTGGTGGAAAAGAATTCCTGCTGGTCTCTCAGGACGTCCACTCCAGATAATCTCAATTGGCAGCTCGATATAAGACCGATATCTCTTCTCAGAGGGGTTCCTTGCAGTCGTATTTCAGCACATTCTGCCTTTGCAGAGAAATTCTTTAAACAGTCACAGTTTTCTCCCTTGAAGATGAATTAGGAAAAAGAAAAGAATGAAAAGAGAAAAGAAAATAATATGTTGACCTTCTTGCTTTTTGGCCGTGAATCTTTCGCACTTTGCTGGTGCCTTTCTCCAAAGCTGGCTCCCAATGAAACACTGCATTGACATTGCTCTGGCCAACAGAAGGAATGCAAGCAAGCATCACTGCGAGGAGGTCTGCCGCTGTCTTTCCCCAACACATCTGCAGGTCCCCAAAAGCCTGGTCCCATCTCTGTGCTGACAGTGGTGGGACTGAGAGGGAAGCAGAGAGCTTTTATGCCCATCACAAACATGAGACAGAAAAAAATTGGAAGAAACTGGAAAAAAAAAGATTCCACATTTCCAACAGCAGAGAAACAGGGTGGGAAAAATGTTAAAAGGTGTGTGTTGTGCCTCAAGTGTTTACAGGAAGGCTCCTTTAAAAAGCTTAAACTCAAGTGATTTATCTGTCCTTCCAAGAATTTTCAGGCAGGAACAACCTCCCCGTGCTCCCCAAGGAGGGAACCAATTGCTCATCAAGAGTGAAAATGTGACTGAAATGTGATAGCAAAAAACAAAGAAATTTCTAATAAATTAGAAATTCTTTCTTGAACCTACAGAGCACAGTCTGCTTGGAGTCTGGTTTAATCTGTTGCCATAAATAAATCTATTGAGGGAATTTTCCATAAGCTTTATCAGACAGCAAAATTCTGCAAGTCACATCACTGCATGCTGTGTGATGCCTCTGGCACATTCAGCCTGGTTAATATTTATGTTGCAATCACCAGTGACTTCTTAAAACCTTAAAGGCAATACCTCCACAAAAAAAAAGAAAAAAGCCCCAGAGCTCCTGCAGATGGGCCATCATCATAAATTCACCCAAAAGTGGAAACTCAAATAACAGATGTGTGTTTATAAACACAGAAAATAAATTACTAGATATGCTTTCCAAATGCTTGGAGCTGCAAGGTATCCTCACACACAAAAGTCCATATTCACGTTTGCCCACACCAAAAGAGCTTTCCTGCTTACCTGGAAATTTGTATAGCAAATGCTATTATTAAGGGGAAAATTCTTGACTGGATCTTGCTCTATGGAATGATCTCCTAGTGATTAACACCACCATTTACCTCCCCGAAGCAGCAGTTGTTTCCTATTCCCAGACGAACAGAGCACAGAGTCATGGAGAAAGATTGTGTAGGATGTGGCAGCTGTTGACAAAAACTTAACTTTTTAGAGGCCACCTATCTACCTTGAAATATGCTTGGTGCCAAAAGGCAGATGAGGGGTTAAGAGATCTCCCCTGCCTTATCTCTTGCACACTCTTATCTGCCCAACAGTCCATAATAAATCAGAGCAACTCTTCTTCCATCTGGCTCACTCTAAATTCCTGCTTTCACGTGATTTGGGAACATTTGCCTGACCTTTCATGACTTCTCTGATACTGCACAGAGCAAGGTTGGAAGAAGTGCACCAGAAAAATTCGGCTTGTATAAAACATGCCTGCAACTAGGTGAAGTTGTCAGTGGCACATCACTCCTGGGATATCTCCTGAGCTTTGCTATCTGCCTTTGGAAGGATGTGTCCAGGGTAGTAGTCTATGGGGAAAACCCAGCGTAGATCCACTGCAGAAGAAGTGGTATGAGAAAACAAGGCTAAACGCCACTGAGCCCAGATGCTGCTTGGGGAAGTCCAACCTCTTCTGATATTTGTATATGATTAACAAGGAGTGTGGAAGAGCTGTGGAAAAGACAGATGGAACATTAGTCAGCTTCAGTAGCAAATGTCCTAGGTATTTTTCCTTCACATTACAAATGGCCCTTGATGTTGAAAGGTTAGAGGTTTCATGAAAAAAGGCAAAATTATTACTTCTTTTCCCAGTGTTTTCATTATATTTAAGCACCTTTCCTTTTTCTGCTCCCATCTTTCTCTCCCATTCTTCTCATTAAGTCCATCACCTGAGCAGTCCTACTGTTGCTTCTTCCTCCTATCATTGCCTACACAGCACTCCATTTAATACACATAACTTCAAAAATACAAACTTTTGTTGTTCTGACTTCTGCCCCAACTATTCATTTGCATGAAAAAAGTAGACTATGCATATACTCTAACAATGGCCACACTGTAACAGCAACATTTTTGCTTACCCAAATGGTGATACAAACCCAAGGGTTAGTGGACTTCCACTGTACACATAATGAATGTGCATGTGTTTGCCTTTGTGGTATAATAATGGCCAAGTACAATACAATAGTGAGACTAGGTCTTTGTTGGTATAACTGCACTGGCTTCACTCAAGTTACTCCTGCACTGAATGGAGGCCCTTATGTCTGTTAAATACTTATTAAAAAAATATACTTTATGATTTTCAAGGCAGATGTCTTTCACCTCAATAAATATGACAGGAAAGAGTATAACCTAGAAGAAAGAGATATCTACCACTAGCTAAATGATTTGGGGGGGGGAAAGACAAAAAAAAGAGAAAGAAAAAAAGGAAAATAAAACCAACCCTATACCTACATATGGTATTTAATATATATCTCTAATGGAATGAGGTTCATAATTTATTCTGGGTTTTACCTTTTCATGAACTCTGTCTTGTTCCTGCTCATGAATGATTTTCTGGTGCTTCGGATATATTAAAAGCACATCATCTCCGTCTCCCTCCTCTTGTTTCTGTGTATTCACATATTGATATATTTTGCTGGTGCACATGGCACAGTAATAGCAATACTCTTTGCTTCTGCTCTGCTTTTTGTCTCAGGATCTCATGCCAAGAGTTTTAAAGTGAAGAGCCTGATGTTAGGGTTTTATATTCATGCTGAGGGCCTTAAATTACAGCCTGAATTTTGGAGGTGCTGACTTCAGATGGAATTGGCAGTTTGCAATACCATTTCTCAGGGCACTTGGCACCAGAGTAAAGGTTTAGTGCACTTACGTCTAATCATGATCCGTGAAGGCCTCGTGGCTGTGACTGCTTCTATATCACCATGCCAATTGACTTTTGGAGGCACAGGTTTAGATGGATTGAGGGGGATCACATCACCAGTGCTGTGGATCCAGTTCTATGGGTCACAGCAGTCCCTTCCGGCAGCCATGGCAGGGAATAGGGGGCTAGGCTGCTAAGGCTGACATGCAGTTTGGTTAGACAGCCTTCACCGAGGGCTTTGGAAACATCACATATCAGAGATGGAATTTTCAGGGGCTTCCAAATACTTGTCTCACATTCAGACACATTTTTTACCAGCCAAACCTTTGTGCAGATCACCTTATGCCAAAAGAAGTCCTCTTTTGCTGACCTACTTGAAATACGCTACTTTCTTCCCTCCTATGAAATACAGCCTTTTTGATCATGTAAATCCTCACAGCTCTCCTTAGCATCCCCTCGATAAAGTCAGGTCTAGCAAAGACTTCCTGCAGCAGCATTAGCTGCCCTGCTGACACTGCCCAAGCAGGGATGCCTGGGAGAGGGGTGATGGGACCAGGGTGGGAAGCGGGGGAGCACTGCTCACACCAGGAAAGGATTGGTGTCTGCAACCTGCCAGGGTTTATTTTTGTTTTTTTAACTGAAACAGCTCTGTTGGCATAAAACATGTGCTAAACCAGGCCCAAATCTTCTAAGACAATCCCAGCTCACATAGTCCCTGTTTTATTCAGCCACCCATCTCATGTTACAGTTAATGGGAATAACATGTGATTTGCAAAAGACAAACCTTTGCCCAACCTTTCCTGTGTATACATTTACTTCAAATTTCTAGATTTTTGTTGCATTCTTTTGCTTTATTATTGTTAAATGATTTCTATCATTTAATGGCAATTTGTTCTGTTTACTCAACACACTCAGCAAAGGAAAATGGAAAAATGCATGCACCAAAAGACAACCCTGGTCCCTTATCTCATTGCACAAATATTGGTTTTTTAGGAAAGTGTGGTTCTAATAGAGTCAATTATTTTGCCAGCCTTCTCTCCCAATTTTTCTGTTTCCCTTTTCATCTCAGTTTTTCCCTGCTCTGTGCTTCACATATTTTATTGAGAAAACAAACAAACTTTCCAGTCCAAAGACTGGATAGGACATGTTCATTTGAGAAAACTTCAGAGCGTGTGCAGTTTATTTTCTGTGTAATTGATTTTGTAGTAGATAGAAGCCTTGGTATAAACTAACAGGATAATGTTTTTGATCAGTTTCCAATGCTTAATTACAAGTCTGCTATAACTAATTCCCGTCGTGTGCTTGCAGCTGCTATGCTTTTGTCATTGGCTTATTTTTGTTTGAAAATCTGAAAGGCATTGAGTTTTTCTGTGAAAGTCGTCTGCCCTGATTGACTCCTGCAGACACCTCATTACCGCAGTCATTCTCCAAAGCGGCAGAGCTGCTTCGAACCCTGCATTCAAATAATTTCTCTCTTTTTTTTTAATTAAGAAAAAACAAAAAAGAAAAAAATATCCAGCTCATTAGAGCATCAGACCAGGCGGCTTTGCGATGCAAAAAGCCTTGTGGGAGGAGCAGCAGAATTTCCTGGACTGGCTACACCACTCATTTGTAAAAGCTACATATTTTGAAAGAAAGCAGAAGGTGATGTTGGGATGTTTGTCTATTTATAGGTTGTTTGGCTTGTTGTTTGTTTTTCACAGAGATAAATGAAATGCCCCCTTTAGCAGTGTATTTTAATAGGGAAATCTACCTAGGGAAATCTTTACGTTAAGAATGGGATTTGGGGTTTGGGGTGTTGTTTTTTTTGGTAGCTTTGTAGCTTATTAGGAGCTATGCTAATATATTGATAGGCATAAAGGGTGGTGGCATCACATCAACCTCCTGAGAACCAGCTGGGTTGGAAACAGAAGCTGGGGGCAAATCTGAAGATCCTAATTACCCCAGAACTGACAGATCTCTGCGAGAGACAGAGATGAAATCAATATCTAGTCAGAGTCTTTGGGCTCCTCCCCCATGGCAGAGCAATGCAAAAGCCAACCTGCTCACACAGTGTGGCTTATGAATGAAGGGTGTAAGACTGGGTAAGCTTCATACAGTAGCAGGACTGGGCAGAGTACTATCCATAGATGTTTCCCCAAAAGTTGTTTTTAATATTCTGGGTTTGGTCTTATCATATGGTGACTTATCCCTTATTTATTCCAATTAAACCTAATTTGAGCTTATTCTCCTCTGGATCTGTATGCTCACTCTCATTAATGTCAGAAGATCCTAAGTAAATCTTTGGGTACTTGAAATAATACAGTCAAATGAGGAGAATTAAGGCTGCTTGATGGGTTTAAGAGCCACCAGTCTTTATCTTAGAAGAGGCAGCTAAGTCAGGAATGGGGGAGTAACATATATCTCTAGCTCCTAATGTTAATGAAGCAACATTTTATGTCAATGATTACATGCAAATGCAAATGTATGTAGATTGTTTACTTAGACAAGAGACTTCATACATCCATCTCTGCATTCCTCCTCCTCCCCCTATCTTTTCACCCAGGAAGAGATACTATTGTTATTCTAGTCATCTTTCTCTTGATTTTATTATCTAACAGAGCCATAAAAATGACAAGAAAATGGATTTGTCAGACAACAGTCTCCTGTTCCTGGTGTAATTTCACACTGAGCTACAGATACTGACAACATCAGATAGTTTATACATTTTTCCTTTAATTGTATATCACGGCCCCATTTTTAGTGTGGTGCTCACCATTACATAATTAAGAAAGTGTTTAAAGTGCCTGGCTGTTGTTAGATGCTGGATGTGAAATAGATTGCATGGTAAGGCAGCCACTGCTGGAGATGCTGTGCTGGGGTGAGCCTGGACCTTCACAGAGCCAGGGATGCAGTCTGGGTGCGAAAGGGGCAACCATGCAGTGCTTAGAGGGGCACCAAGAGCAAAGAAGAGATGTGAAGGGGTGAGGGAGATCAGCCCCCTTCGCAAAGTCAGCAGACAACCTGCCTCTATGGGAGGTTCACATCCCAAAGGGACCCAGCACAGGGTTTTTATGGGGGTCTTGCAGATTTGGGTTGAGGTTGGCGGCTTTGGCAAGGACTTCGCTCAGATTCTCATCCACGCCCTCATGGTAAGACTCATCCAGCTGAAATATAGGTAAAAGCTGGGAACCAAATGTACCTCATGACTACAGGTATGGTTGAAAACTCAGAGGGAAACAGATTTTCCTGGTTGTCTCAGTGCTCAGACTTCTTGTTTTAACAGAATTAAGATGCATCTCAATCTACTAAAGAATAAAAACAAAACTTCATCACATAACTGTCTCCCTCCAAAATGCAACAACAAACCAAGCACCCAGCTGTATTGCACATTCATAATTTGGCCTTTTCTGCTGAAGGTTGTGACTAATATTTCTGTGCTATACAAGGGGATTTGAATACCTTACACCCCATGGTTTTCTCTCCCCGAGGCAGCTCTGCAAATCCCAGCATAAATCAAACTAGCTAGTGGCAAACATCAGTGAGTAGATTTGCCTGGTGGTCTGCTAATGCACTGCCACATGAATGATCAGAGTCGGGCTGTGGAAGGAGGCAGCCAGGGACTCTTTCTGGGGTGATGTGGTGCAGATGGGTGCTGCTGGATGTGGTGTTTGTCAGGGCAAGTGCACAGCAAAAAGGGACAAAAGGAGAAGAATTGTTCAGCTCAAAGAATAACTGAGAAGCACCCCTTCTCTGGGGAAAAAATGCCTCTTAAATAATAAATATTCTGACTGATTTCCAGTAACATTTAACAGATGTGGACAGAATATTCCTCCCTAAAATAAGATACCCTTAACTGAAACAGTATTCTTTGTATCACTATCTGCAAATTCAAAGAGCTTATTTTAGCTTAGGGATAAAATAAGCTCAAGCAATGGGAAGGGCAGCCATCTTCCCAATTTCTTTTTCAACAGCTACCTCTCATCTCTCAGGATTGCTTGTTTTATTAAGAAATCCTGCAGTCCAAAGTGGATTTACAGGAAGCCCAAAGCTGTGGGTTGCAGTCAATTTCATAAGGGCTATTTATTTTTTTAGCAGCTGACAATAAAAAAAAGCACCAGTCTGTTCCATATGCAAAGCAAAGGATTAACCAGGAGAGGAACACTAATAAATTTCTTTCCTTCAGGAAAGAGCTAGCAGAGCTGTGGCTTCAATTTGATTTAGCCGAACACCATCGCCCACTGCTTCAAAACACTCCGCACCCCCACTGGCTGGTATCACAAGGAGCATCGTTTGTGGGTAAAATCACATGCAGAATCATATCTACAACTGGCATGCATAATTACTCCATGTTTTCTCCAGAAGGGATTATCCCGTGGCAATAATTACGTCAAGAACATGCCCCAAAGAACAATATTTCAGACAACTGCAGCCATCAAACAAATACGCTGTATAATTACGTTATTTTTCCCCCCTGAAAGCTCTCACTCATATTTGTATCTTGCCTGCCTAAGACCTCCTCCAAGGGAAGCACCAGATTGTTCCTGACGATAGCACATATATCAAAAGGGGGATGGCGAAGCCAGCCTGGCTGGGCTCTCGCAGCAGCCCCCGGCAGGTCTGGCTCAGATGTGGAGCTATGCTCGGACTTTGCCCCGAGCAAAAGATGCCACCTCTAATATACAAAACTGTCATGAATTTGTTTTTTGTCATAAATGAAGCATGGGTCTCTGCTTTAATTTTCCTCACTGCCCTCTGTCAGGTAATAACCATAAATATTGTCCCGAATCATTAAGTCACAACCTGAAATGTGATCCTGCCCAGTTCCCAATCAGACAGCCATCTGGAAGATGAAAGAAGTCTATTTTTGTTTTAGAATGATCCAGACTCTAATTTGTAGTAACAGTCTTAACAGGCTGTTTCAGAGACATTAACCAGAGACTGGTCGCAGTTGCTTGAGGAGGGGACATTGTATATGCTGCCTAAAGCATGCATCGCAGGCCAAACATCCCGTCACTGCTTTGAGTTTGTAGCCTCTGTGACTTTTTATTCCAGTGCCGTGTTTCTAAATGGGCACAGGTTATGCATGCAGGGCAACTGGATATATACTGTGTCATAAAAAATACCAACACATCTGTGGGAGACAGAAAGTACTGTTTCCACAAAGCTAACAGTGGTACCACAGGTTGTATAAATGCCTCCTATCTTGGGGTTAATTCCATGCTGAAAGCAAATATTTTTTCTATATATAAAAATGTATTTATACAAACATATATCTTATGATTTTCTGGCTACTTAGAAAAGTGTTTTCTCCATCAATGTGCTCTTTTACTGAAACAGAAAAATACCTTTTACTCTGTTAAAAGCAAAGAAAAAACCTAATCAAGTGATTATGCAGTTGAGCAAAACCACTGCCAATTAGCAGCTTCTCATTAGGTATCTGAGACCACTGCCCTCTCCTGATCCATGCTACCTTTCATTAGTGAAGGACATCAAAGACCAGCTGGCTTGGGATGGCACAGAAATTGCCCAGCAGATGAAATGGGAATTATGTGCATCGGCTCTCCCTGTCAAGATGCAGGAATGCTGCATTCCTCTGCTCCCCCAGTAGCTGCAGTATCTGGGGTTCTTAGGCAAACCCCACAATGATTCATTTTTCCCAATTCTGGAATTAGGGTAATGCAGCGGCCTGGGAGCATGATGGATCCATTTTTATACATGTGCCAGTCTGTGACTAGTGTTGCTAGGTTTAAAATTAAGCCAAATTAGATTATTTCAGAACACAATATTAAAAAATATGGCTTCAGTTCTGAAACACAGCTAATTTTGCCATAACTCTCTTTCCATTCACTTCCAAACAGGAGTTCAGAGATGTCTTTCTCAGTCTTAACCAGTGATAAAAGAACAGTGTTCAGCACGTTCTAGTTCACACTCCCTTGCTCTTGCAAGCCTGCTGGCTAAAGGTGAATGCCGAGCCACAGAAACGCAACTGCAACTAACAGCAGACATCTCTCAAGCATAAGTTCAGAGGGGTGGTTGGCTGAGTCTTCTGTTTTCCTTGATGTTTTATCATCCTGGGTTATGTTTCCTTTAAAGCTTACAGAAAGCATTTGCTGTAACAGATGTGTGTATGTGAATGAGCTTAGTCTAGAGATTTGGAAATGACCACATTGGGGTCTCTTACAGGTACAGATAACTGAATTGGCATTCTTCTGAATAAGCTCCTCTGTTTTTCCTAAATGCTGTAAGTTAGAAATGGTGTGGAGAGAAGATAAGGAACAAAATAAATGCTGTTTGCCTTAATCTCTGCACTGCAGTTGTACACTAAAGCAGGACTATTTTTTAGCAGGTAGTATTGAAGTGTATCCTGCACAAGAAAGACAAAAAGGAAGGAGAGAGAAGGATTTAATTATCTGAGTGTTGCTCCTGAAGATGGGCTGTACCCTGTTGTATATCCCGCATCCTGGAAAACAGCCTTACCTACTGTAAGTGCCCCAGTCCCTGGCCTGGGTAATTCTTTGAAGCTTTTGTGCCCTCTGGGGCAGCATTTCCCTTGTGCACACTATCATATCCAAGGGTGTTCTACATGTTTCCTATGCTGAGTTATCAACACTTTCACCTAAGCTTTGCAGTGGAAGTATCGTGCCTAACGACATGAGGGTTGCAGCAGCTCTTATTTGCATTCCGGCAGGGAATTAGCTGGCATCAGTAGTCTCTGGTGCTCAGAGCTGCATGTGGCAAATGGAATCTCTGTTCCGGACATGATACATGAGTAGACAAAACAGTCATTCATATAGCAGAAGAAAGGAAACTCTGTACCAAGTTCCCATTCTCTAGATCAGAAATGGAAGAGTGAAATCCTGGGCGTCCTGGCACCAGAAGATCAGGGTGTCCTGACCTCCACTGGGCTTACATTCAACTGCTATGGTGAAGATGTCTGTGGTAAAGCCAGACTTGGACCCCTGTTTCTATGACCAAGAAACTATTTTTCCTTCCCATCACAAAGTAAACATGCCGGAGTAGCAGCCACCATAAAACAGCAGGAGCACAAAGCACTGAAAGCTTTGCCAATATTGTCGTTCCAAAAATATGTAAAGGAAGCTTTTCTTCGTTCTTTATTAAATGTGAAAGCATACACACTATACTATTGCAGTGCAATGGACTGAAAATAAAATCACAAATATGATCTGGTGTATCACACCATGTGTAGTGAAAAATGGCCACCACTTCCCTTTGAAATTGTTTGGTAAGTTTTTATTTTGCTTTTTTTAAAGTAACATAATTTGGACAAAGCACAGTTGTGATAATAGGGAGCATGCTGGGTCTTTCTACATTCCATGGCTGTAATAATGAAGCCATTAAATTACTAGGTCAGAGGCCCCAATTCACAAAGAAATAATACCAGTTTATTATTTCTAATCTTATTAAGTTTGAAAATTGTCTCGAGATGTAACGTCACCCTGTAATGGCTGAAGTATTGATTATATTAACCCAATGCTCATGGATAATTCAAAGAGCCTGATTTCATCTAATTTCTGTAATTTTTAAAACCGTCCAGCCCAATTTTTTATGGCAAACTAATCCAGAATTATTTCTATAAATAATGAAAATGTATTACAGGATTTGCTAGAAGTAAGCCAATAAAACATTTTGTGTGATGGCTCTGCAGAGTGGGGTTTTAATCCCTTTCTTCTTTATCTTTCTTGAATCATAAATCTTTTTTTTTTTCTTTTTCCTCCTTTTTTAATCTCACATTGTCCTTTTGAAAATATACCCACATATTTCAGAGAAACCTATGGGCTTGCTTTGTTCACCTTTTAGCTGAAATGGATGGGTCTTTTGAAGATTTTACCTAGATAAATATAACAAACAATATTTCTGCCCTGCCAGATTTGAGTCTTCTGCAGTTTCGTACAATAGCTACACTACTAAGAAAGATGGTGTAAAATTCCAGAAACTCCAATCTTACATGGATCCTGGAGCAAATTTTTTAATTATTTTAATTTGCTCTGGGGTTTTCACTAAATATTTAGTAGTGTATGTGTATGCAAAAATGATATACATACACTTATACTTGCAAGCACACCTGGATGTGGTTCAAGGTCCATTAAGCTCAATGGGAATCTTTCCATTACTTCACTGAGGTTTGGGTCAAGCCCTAGGGAGGTTGCTTGATTTTAAATATACATTTTCTAAGGTTATTTCTGATCTTCCCCACCGACCTCGCTCTGCACCACTTCTCCAGTTTCCATTCAGGAACCCCAGCCTGAGAAAAGCTGTGTTTCAGGATTTTTCTGTGCCTCCTTTTCTGTCTCCATCCCTGCGGCTTTCCTATCAAAGCACTACATGCATTAAGAAAATTAATGTGACTTAAGTTACTGAACCAACCTGAAGGCTAGTTCACTCAAAAATATTTCCTATAAGGATATTTATTAGCTCAGAAGACATGTGTGGGCAGAGCATGTTATTTAGTGACCTGTAATGCCCAAATAATGATCACAATAAATCAGTACTCATTACTATGTAAGGGAGGTCTGGATCGAGTGACTCAATAGGTAATGAGGTCTAATTTAGTGACACAGTATTATTTTACAGATGGGGGGGGGGGGGGAGAGAGGCTGAAGGGGGTCTAATTACCTCAGATTTCTCATGTGATGATGAGCCTCTAACTTTGGCCAGTTGCTTTGGCCGGGTGTTAGAGGTCAGGCTTTTAATTGTTATTGGCTGCATTTGGCTACATTAAGTGAATAAATATTTAAGGTCTGAACCTCCAACACTGTGTTAAATGGAGCAAGACTGGGGCTAAAATCAATATAATGGGATATATGGAGGGAAGAAAAGAACATTGAGGCAGAAGATAAAGAATTTAAGTCCTTCCTTGTGAATGGGTAAGTTGTGGATTTGGGGGCCAGGAGTACAGTGCCATGACTTGCAGACCAGAAAAGACTTGCAAAACCCAGGACCTCAGAGGGACCAGCACAGCCCAGGCTAAAAGGCCACATTTCTTTTTCAGCCTTTACTTTGTGCTGAGACCCCCGAGGCATTTCTCTTGCTTTCCTGTCTCCCACCACTGGGATGGAGCTATTCCCCTCTGGCAGTGGTGGGCATCCCTCAGTCATCCACAGGGAAAAAAAGATGTGCTGTGGATGACACAGAAAAGGAGGGACCTGAAGGTCCCCCTTTTGATTCCCACCAGCTGTTGGTGTAGTCTGTGGCCACCAAACCCTAGAGGCAGGCTCCTTTATAGTGCACATGCTCATCCCAGGAGTAAGCTAGTCTTCATGTAAGTGCATCTGCTGCAACATGTTTTCTCTCTGCCTCCAAGTTATTAAGTTATGTCTGGAGGTTAGCTGTATGTCAACTACTAAAATAAGTAGTCATGAAGTGAGCTTGCCATTGCCAGGATCCCTAGGTGAAACTCTTCAGAGCTGAAAACCCCTTAAAAGTTAGTTACTGCATCTTCTAGAACAGCCTTGAGGAATTCCTGTTCTGGGAATTCACAACCTGGAAGCAAAGCTGAACTCTCCCGGGTTGCGAGTCTTCGGCTTTCCAGTGTTACATGGCTACTCAGACCCCAGGGGCTTGACACTGGGCTCAGCCTATCTCCTCAATATGACAGTTCAGGAAAAGAATGGTATATTCTTCAGCAGAGATGGTCCCACATTGTCATCCACAGAAATGCATACTCCTTCTGGTGGAAAAAAGACTGTGCCAACTCATCTTCAAGCCTCTGCTCATACCTGCTAAATCTGGATGTTAGGAACTGATGGGACTCATGGGAGATATCTGTAGAAATCCTGCCTGGAAGATTCAAGTGGAAATGAAACCTTTTTCTACACTCTAATACTCAAAGGAGCAAAGAAAAATTTTCAAAAATGATTTTACATCTCACCTTTCCCTCTTTTTTCCCATCTTTCTCTCTCCAGCCAGACAGATTAGGAAGTGAAGAATCACTCAGTAACTTCAATCCCACTCTGCTTCAAGATCGAGCCTCATTAGATGACTTTGAACAGATGCAACAGACAATCTCTATTTCAGAAGTGTGGAAAGGGCTGTAAAAAATACAAAGAAGAGAAAATATGCAAGAGACAAATGAAAGTTCTGACAGTAGCATGATGTGTGAAAAGATTCAGGAGGGTAAACAGCAAGAGGTATGTAGCAGCAACTGGTGTGTGCAGAGCAGTATTATGTTTCTGCATATTTCAGAGCAGGAATGAGCAATTTCTCTATGCTGGCTGTCATTTTAGATGGCAAGGAGAAGAGACAGAAATGATGCTGGCTGTCCATGAGCTGTTCTACCACCTGCTGTGGCTATTGAGCAGGTTAACACCTGCAGGTTAATACTTGTCCACTGCATGAGGCAGGCTCCAGCCAACAAGCTTTTCAAGCCTTGTCCAAGGAACATCACTACAGCTATTTTTAAACCCCCCAAAAAGGGACTGAAACTTAGCAACTGTCCTCTGATTTCCTAAGAAAATGAGATCTGTGCAGTGGTGCACAATACTAGAGCATCCATGTGTCAGTACCTTCTCTCTCTTTTTCCTTCTTAATTTAGCAACTGATTTTAACTAAATACGACATAGCAGTAGGGGTCTCAAAGATGTGAAATACTGCGGAGTTCATTAGTCAGCCATGTAAAGGAGACAGATTCCAGCGGTTCCCATGCTGGCAGAGAGGCTGCCAGTGAGCTCAACCACACAAACTCATAGGTATTAGACATTAGCTAATCCACAAGGAGAACATTATCATGAATTCCCCAGCTATAACTATAGAAAAGCCTCATAGGTTGTTAGACAGCAAAAACTCCAAACATAAACTACAGAGCCACTGGAAACCAGATTCCATGGATCTTAGTACTTAGAGTTTTAGTACTCCATTTTCACATATGTATTCCAAAGGGACTCTACAAAGCAAATAAAGAAATTGAGAGGTTGAGGCACTGTATATTATTACCTAGGACTACAGATAATATACAGAGGATTCTTTTTCTAGCTCCCTTTCTATTTCCTTCCTTGGCCTTCAAGTCCTTCCTCTGCTCCTTTGCAGGTTATCTGAGTACTGATAACTCTAAGGCTGCAGGTTATAAGGAGGCCATGTACCTGACAATGCAGTATTATTTTTGGCATGTCTCCTTCATGTTTTTTGTCTGAATGAAAAGGGGATCCTTTGTTCCAGGTGTGGGTACAGGCTGAAGTGAAATACCCAAAGGTCTGGATGTGTCTTTGACATGTCCAGTCAGCACCGATTTCTTACTGTCTGGAGACCCTTTGACACTGCAATCCATTATTTCTTGGTTTAATTCTTTATGCACGGCTTTTCATATTGATTACTTAACATCATTAGTTTTGGTCATTCCATTCAAGAGACAATGGAAAGATCAATTTTAACCATATGAGCTAAAGGAACTTGCTCTTAAAGCGTCCAGGGATTGGAATCATTTATCTTCTGCTCTCTGAATCATAAATCTTTTACAAGAGCAGCATTAGATTCATTGTTTGCTACAGCCGCATGTGATGTAGTCAGGGATCATTGTAAAAGTGTCCTACATTGCAGTGTGAGGCTGTACCCATAAAGCATATTAATGTACAGTATTGTCATGGAAATTGTCACGAGCTGCTGCAGAGATGATGGTTTTCACAAGAGCTGTGCAAATCATCAATTGTTTTTAATTTGGTGGTTGAACCTGAAAGAGCAAATTATTTTATTTTAGACCTATAATGGAAAATATTTCCTTCCTCATCTAATCAAAAATGTTTTGCATCAAAGAATTTTTTTTTCAGGCTTTTTGTAGTAAAAGTAAAGAGAATGTGGGAAGGAGGAGCGAGCTTCACAAAGGTATTTCAGTGACATTTGCAGAATTGGGCAGAAAATGGGAGGTAGTCCATTTACATGCAATAACTATGCAAATAACTGTGGAGAAGGCTCTTACAAACAGTACAGGAATGTACTGTTCAGGCCCACAGCTGCCTATTCAGGACATAGGAAAAAAGATTAAATGCTGAGCTATAGCATTTCTTAATCACATCTATAAAAACTGTATTGGTTTTCAGGATAATTTGTACAGATACAAGAGGAAGGTTTTGAGCCATGGCCTCTTATACCCTAAGCCCCTGTAGCTGAGGACAGACGGAGTGGAAAGACAAGATACATCTGAACTTCTGCTTCAGGCCTGTACTAAAGCTTTCCAAGCAAACTTCAAAACAAACCATTTATCATCCTTGTGTAATAAACTAGCAGTGTTCAAACCCTCACAGATAGTGCAGCAAGACAGGAGTGGGACAAGACGTTGTTGAAAAGTTCAAGCCTCAATGACCTGAGTTAATGGAGCTCTTCCATGGCATCATTACTGCAGCTAGGGCTTGTCACTGGGAGAGGACATGATGAAAACCAATGGGCCAGTCTAATAAGGGATATTCCTGCTCCACCTACTTCTGACCAAGATCAATAGAGCAGCACAAAAAAACAAGAGGAAAGACGTTTTTATTGGTTTTGAAGTAAGAAATCGTTGTATGGACATCTATGTACATACATAAGGGTTCTGACCTCTCCAAAGCATCTTGTACAGTTTTTCCAGGGTCAAAGGATGTGAGTTCAGTTGTTTCAGAGTAGCATACAAATCTGAGCTTTTGGATAGTTTGCCCAACAAACAGATGAGCTGGAACTTCATATTAGGGGGCGTGGGGGTAACAATAAAATTAGGAAAGGAAGTACTCTCAAAACTTTTTTTTTCAATCTCACTGGAAAGGAGCCATTAATTACATGATAATTAAAAAAAACCCAAACCAACAAACAAAAAAAAAAACAAAACAACATTTTCAAACAAGGGTTTGACTCCTTCCCCAAATTTCAAACAAGACATTTTCCTTTCCCAAATTTTAACTGTTCCGCTTTGAAGAACTGATGGTAGTGTTAGACAATACGTTATTCATCCCCAGTAGCAATGTGATTACAGGATGGAGGTTTGGTGTAAAGAAGCAAGTACATGAAGGGCAGCCCTGTTCAACCTACACCTGGAGCAGATAATAAACTGGTTCTGAGGGAGAACATTTTATTCCAGCATGGCTCAAGATGATGTATGAAACCACCAAAAATTACAGTCAGTGATATCTTGGGAGAGATTTGATGTTTATGGTTAACCCTAACATTGCTTTTGTTTATAGATGCTATTTCTAGAGCAATCTTATCTTGTACAGCTTTTATGGATACAAAAATTATCAGGCTACAGCTTTTATAGCACACAGGGTGACATGGGTTTGATTTACACTTCATTACAAACCATTCCTACAAACACTGCTCAGATGTATAGTTCTTAGTTTCCTGGTGAAATTCACAAAGGAAATGAGACGTTTCTGAGCTTGTGCATGTGACCAAGTAATCTGTATCAGACTCACCTACTGCCTCTGATGTTTGTGCATCCTTACACATTAGAAACTTTTGCTTGAAAAACTCGTTTCAGGAAGAGCTTGATTCCTCTGTGTGAAGTTACCCCCTAACTCTAACATATCAGAATGTTAACCTTACAGCCTTCTCTTAAAAATGGAAAGAGCGACTTTCTTTCCACCTTTGACTTCCTCACATATTGTCACAATGAGCCTTGAATGTACAGTGAGACATTAACCACAGGCATACCACCAAAATGGAATGACAGGGAGCACAAAATGGAGTATATTGTGTAGTGCCATGGTGTTGGACCTCCCACAGGTGTCAGGCTTTTTTTACATGGGGTACGTACAGACCTACATGATGAAGTCCTGAGAAGTACAGTATAGCTGTAAGGAGTAAGTAGGTTTAGAACCTCCTGTGTACATTGGAAGCTTCTGAGGAGAGCTTTGGACCTCACAGAATCCAGAGGATTTCCAGGAAGTCTATTCCCAAATTAGCCCATCTATCTAACTGTCAACGCTTTTGAAGAAGCATCCAGAAAACCCATCTGAAATCATAATACTTAGCTGCAGTCAGGCCTACAGCAACAGTGAAGTCTGTAAGGGAAAAAATAATACTTTTACCTTTCAAGGAAAATCATTCATTTCCACGTATCTGTTCAAAGCAAGGGAGAAAAAAAAAAAAAAAAAGAAAAGAAAAGAAAGAAAGAAAATCTATATTTTACAAAGAAATTTTGCCAACTTCCTAGCAAAAACAGCTTTCCAGAATTACAGTTTCCCTGCTGTGGAAAAAAAAACAACAAAACATCCCTTTGGTTTTCTACAAGCACTTTAAAGAAGAAAAGTTTAAATTATTATTTAGAATTCTTTTGAATTAAAAACTGCAAAAATTCCATTTTCCATCTGCTTTACCAGAATTAAGAATTTTATCTACATACATCTCTTCTGTGGCTACTTGAGGGGTCAGATGGAGATCATCTGGCTGCCCTGCTTTACTGTTGATGCTGCCTCCATCTCTAAAGCGGTTCTGGCAGCTGCCAGTGCAAGGGTGACAGCCATCTGTTCACACTGTTTGCTGCTGGGTGGTACCATACTATCAGGTCTTAACATGCAGCACTATCAGCCTTTCTCTGTGCTGGAGAGAAAAAATTGCTGTGTTGCTGCACATCACTCACCAGCCTGGACGGCCAGTGTGCACATACAGCATCTTCACCAGGTATGTCACCATCACGTGTTGGGAGCCACCTTCAAGGGGTACATCTGGGAAATCCAGACCTCCTGGGTATACCAGAACCAGCCCAACACCTTATTAACTGCACATGTTATTTGTATCACAGCAGTGCAAGATGATCGTGGAAGCAGTAGCTCCCAACACCAAAGTGCAGACATGGGGATAAGGTGCTCTGAATACCAGGAACCCTTTTCTGCCTGGAGCAGTAGGTGGGATCTCCTACCAACCATCATCATTGTTGCTGGACACTACTGGCTCTGTGGGTTAAACAGCTTTGTGGAGGGGCTGATGGAAACACCTAGTCCTGACCGGACCTGAAACATTACCTGCAAACAAAAGTGAAGCACCAGAGCTGAACTTTATCCTGTACCATTTTGAATTGCTATTAAACCCCCTCACTATGGCCTGGAGTCTCAGAAATGGTTACTAATCTTCTTTTCTGTTTTACGTATTTAGAAAGCTATCCCGTTTTAACAAGTACCTGGCATTTGCTTTGGCTGCTAAGATTTTGTATCTCTGGAGTAACCATGGGGCTGAGGAAGTGCACGGTCTGAATTCTCACAGGAGCCCAGACATTTTGATAAGCTGACAGGAAACAACCCACCCTGGGAGCAGGCACATGGTAAAATGTCAGTACTACATCTCTGAAAGCCAGGATGTTATCTGAAGAGAACCACTTGAATTCTTCCAAAGCTAATGCTAGGTCGTGTGAAGTTTCCATCACTTCGTTCATGTTTATGGCCCTTGGACTCACCTCCATGAGGTGGACAAGGCAGGTATATATTTAGGCCCAGCTGACCCCTGTGTTCATGTTTAGGTGTTATCAGATGGTTGGGGGAGAGGAATACCGAAAAGATTGACTTTCAGAGTTGCTTGAGTAGTCATAAAGTTGGGATCAAGGAGGAGAATAATCTTCCAGCAAGGAATCCTGGAATTAACTGAAGAAAGTTTCAGGTCTGATTATGAAAAGCACAGGAGGTGACCATTCGTGGTTGCTGTTAGCATGCAGCAAATTGAGGTATTGTAGTTTTATCTGTTACTAGAAAAGCCCTCTACTTAAAAAAAGAAGTAGGAGCCCCACCGTCTCATTTTTAACAAGGACCAGCTGAAAAATGAAGGCAAGCAGCACACAGACCATCTTATGTCTGCCAATTCATTTCCTGGCCCTGAAAGGACAAAAAAAAAAAAAAAGGAAAAAAAAAAAAAGAAAAAGGGAAAAAAAATCCTCTTGTTTCCTCTCATGCAGGCCAAACATGGCAAAGCACCAGGGGAATTCTGAATGGAATCAATTGCACTTGTTACTAACTGAGTTTTCTTTTATTCTTATATTACCAAGGCCTGGATATTCAGCTGCAAGCAATTATAATGAAGAGTTACTGAGTAATGGTTTCCAGATTGCTCCATGATGGGGCATTAATTGAAAGGGACAATTTAAGAGCTAAGGCCATGTAAATGCATTTCTTATTCTGTCAGATTGAGAAAATTCTGCCTACAAGAGGCTGAAATGCTCAGAACTGATAAAGACTTAATAGTAGCCACTTAAGTGAACATTTGGAAAAGGGATTTTACATTTAAGGAATCAAGAATAATTACAATAAAGTAGAGAGTCAGGGTATTATTAGGAGTCAGAATGTGAATGTTATCAGCAGCCTGGTAATTCTGCTTGGAGTTACATGAAATTCGCGCAGCAGAAGATGACAAGGTTTGGCTCCTTATCTTCCTGTCTGATCTCAGTTTAGACCTTGGATCTCCTGAGTGAAAGACCCTATTGAGTCCTGGAGAATCAAAGACAAAATTCCCTATAAAGTTAGCAGGATGATTTCAGAAGGATAACATTGCATTGTTGGATGTCTGCCCTTTTTTACTGGAGAAAGTACTTCCATACTGGGGAGCTGAGCCTAATATAACAATTGACTTCAATAGCAGAGACTAAATGAGATTTTTAATTCTACCATAGCCAAGCAAGCACAAATGAAAAATATCCCTTGGAATACACTACTAAATTCCAGGGTCATTTGTTGTAGTGAAGGGATGAAGCCCTGGAACTTGCAAGCTGCCCAGACAATACTATTTTCAGTATGATAAAACAAATGTTTCACAGGTTTTATTACAGATATGTCTCTGCACTTAACTATGAAATCAAACATTTCTTTTTTTCCTTTAGTTGATATTTTATTGCCTCAGTAATTGCTTCAGATAATACAAATGAAAAAGACATTAGATTAGTGTGTCTTCCTAGTTTTTTCATTAACTCACATTAAACAAAAAGTTACTGCTATTAAAGAGAAATGTTTCCTAAAACATTGAGTCACTTATAGGAATAATTCTGGGAAGAAGGAGGGGGAATGGAGTTTATGTCTCTTGCTTCTGCCATTATCTAGCTTGAGATGGAAGCTCAGCCACTTGTGATTAAATCACTGGAATGAAGACAGACATCACTGAACTGGTGGTCAGTCATCTGCTCAGTCCTTCATGAAGAGCAGCCCTCCTGAAGCAAGCCATAGCCTGCTAGAGAGCTATTACTAAGATGCCTGGGATTAAAAATATAAACACCTTCAGAGTGGGTGGTCAGCTCAGGTCAGGCTTAGGGCTGATTCACAGGCACTAAATCTGTAAAAAGGGACATTACAAGACTGTAGCCTGGGGAGGAGGAAAGCATGGTGTATGCCAGTTATGGGGCTCTTACAAATGAGCAGGCCAGGCAGGAGTCTGTGTTTCACCATCTGGTGCAAAGGCAAACCAAAAATGAGGGCAGAAGTGAAATCCTGATCCTGCTGAACCACATGGGCTTCCCTGGAGCACCTCTTCCACAAGCCCTCTTCCCCTCCGCTGCCCCATGCCACCACTCACCTCTTCGTCCCAGCTGCAGGGACAGACACGGCTCAGGATGGGCAGAGAAATCCCACTGACCTGGGGGCACTGCAAAGACTGTGGCTGGCCACATGGGATGCTGGAGGCCAGCACAATCCCTTCCCCTGCAGTCCTGGGACCTTGGCTGTGCAGCTGGTTGCTGCCGGCTTGTTGCTCTTCTCTGACTAGTTACACCTCAAGATGTAATTCAAAACTGGATTGAGACGGCATCCAATCTATCTTTGGATCTGGCATGGTAAAGACTTACGAGGATCCTCCAGAATAAAAACCTTGCAAGTGAAGTGAAGCGTCTACATGCTCTAAATCAGGCAGAATCCTGGCAGGCCAGGACTGACTGTAGGTGCAGCCAGAACAGGATATACCCAATAAAATGGTCTTGGTTTCCCCGCATCATCTGCCAATGCTGGAAGAGCAGAGAAGGACTGGGAACAGTGAGCAAGTGATTACTGCCAGGGCCACAGGAGAAGGGGACATTCAATTGCCAGGAATAGAAATGATCCTTCCACATCTCTTCTGATTGCTCAGCCTGGCTGTCCCACCTTAGGACCCCCATCTCGGCTCTGCTGCTTCCCTGCCTCCTCCCAGCTCCTTATCCTTAGAATGGCAAAGCCCACAGCTACTGCACTGCTAGAAGCCCTGAACGAGCACCGTGGGAGATCCATGGCAGAAGCCCTGTGAAAGGGCAGTGAGGGACACAGAATTCTCCAGTGCACCCTGCCTACCAATGCATTCAGGTCTCTGCACCAGGGTGTGCACCAGAGATGCACCTAGAGAACAGGTAGCTACATGTTTGGCCTTTCTGGCTCCTCTGCCTTTCCCTCTGGCACTGCCAGTCCCTGGCACAGTGGAAGTGCAGAGACCCACACTGAGAAACTGCAGAAGCTGTGGGAGAAATGTCTGGGAAACATAGGATGGAGCCAGTCAGAAGAAAAAGGGGCTATGATTAATAAAATATAACTTGATTCAGTTAACACCTGGTGAAGAAAAGGTGTGCAGTGCTCCTTCATGGAAGTCACAGGAAAGCAGGCTACTGTAGAATAGGAAATTTAGGAAAGGCTTTCCCCATTCCCCTCAAAAACACATATTTATGTTCAGTAGGAGGGCTTCTTTTCAAATTAATGCTGTTGCTTTCTTCATTGACTAATAAAATTACACATGGAATTGCTCCAGTATACAACTACTCAGAAATTCATCCAGCAAAGCCACATACACAGAAAATAAATGAAATTTTTTTATGCATTATTATTATTATTAAAAGCAGAGAAAAGCATTATTTGAGAGTAAATAATAGCATCATTAAAAAGAGCTCGGGGGAGACTAAAGGTCTGGGTGGGGGGTGGCTGTTCTTGTTTATCAGTTTAGGTTTCTCCCCAAGACCAACTTGGCTTTGAAACGTAACACGTCATTAAGGAATTTGTAGTTACAAAGTACAGACACTTGCTCCTGACAGTAAGCATGGGCACTTCTGTTAACAGAGCGAAACCATAACCACTCCTTCCACCTTGCCCCTACTCCAAAACAGCAAAAATCCTGATTAACAGCCAGGATAAATATGGCAGCCAACCAAAACACTATCCAACATGAAGTTTGGTCAAGCTATAAAACTGCCAGCAAAAAAACCCAGAAGCAAAACTTGACGCTGAATTTTGAGTTTAGAATAATAGTCTAACCCAAAGAAATATGAATCTGATAACCACTAAGGAAGGAGTCTGGGATTTTCATTAGTCACTTGCATGGAGGAGGTGGTGTTGCTGGTGGGAGGTGGGTTGTATAATAGCACAGTGATGAAATGCAAAAGGGGCAGAATGGTTCAACTCCTGAGAAGGAAAAGAAGGGGGGGAAGCGTATTTGTTTTAAGAGGCAATTTTACATTAAGGCACACAAGCGGTTGAAAGACTCACTGTTGTTGCAAGTTCTAGGCTTGTCTGCTCTGATACGGCATAAAAGTTCTTCTGTTTGTGTAAGGGGAAGGGGTGTGTGCTCAGAGCCCATAGAAATTAATGGACTGTACACAAAGTCATTTTTCCCTCAACCCTTCAATTTTATTTTTCTATTTTATTTTTTTTTAGGAAAATCCTGTGACCCCATCACATACTGGAAAGTCAAATGCCCCAAGGTAAATCAGATAATTAGAAGGGTATTTCCTTTGCTTCAAAATTTCACTCACAAGAAAAAACAAAAAAAAACAAGCCTCCAAAATACTTGGAGGTGGTTTACTTGTTTTTCCTTGCTGAAAGGATCATTGCATAGTTGCCCCTTACGCTTCTTGACTTTGTGACAGTCAGGTTTTAGTCATGCTTAGCCTTTCTGAAAAATAGTAGTAATAACAGCAGTGGCAGGTTTAACCACAAGCAGACGGGATGTTGCCTCATGGCCCCTTCTCTGTAATGAGCGTAGGTTATTTTGGTTACTATTTTCTGCTCTGTGAAAGGCTTGAAAGCACTTATACATAACTTCTGGCACCAGTCCCACACCTTGAATGGTATTTCCCATGTAGCCATATATGAATTGCTCACCTAGGCAAGATTAAATCATTCATTGTCTACCGGCTGCATGTATGTGTAGAGATGTATAAATGGGAGGACAGATGTTGATTTTGTATGTCTGCATATCTTTCACACAGTCCTAATATGCTAGTGACAGGTACTCTGATTGTTATCTGTGATTTTTGCAGTGAACCAGAGAAGTCCTCTCTTCTTACACAGCATCGCTCCGGACTGTTTATGCACAATTTCCTAAAGCCCTAAAATTCAGCTCTGGTGTTTAAAGGCCAAAGCAAAAGCTCCTTTTAGTGGAAAGAAGCTGACAAAAACATTTTTATTATGGATCTTCAGCTATAATTTGAGGGTCTACTTAAAACCAAAATCAGTTCACACCTAATTAGTGAGAATTTTACTTGAGGATAAAAAAGAGGAGGGAAAAGGTCAATACAATGTATAAAGGAAAAAAAATGATTCAATATATTTTTTTGTGCAGATGTGCTTTATATTTTATGTAGTTTTCTTTGTAAAACTAGACCTCACTGGATGCTCAGGAAAAGCAAACTAGGAACTAGCAAGTTATGTATGTTAGATAACATGCTGCATGCAGTTGTACTGATACACAGTGGGTTTGTGCAGCTCAAAAGAATCCTCAAAGTAAGTTCAGAGATCTTCAAAAGAAGTCATAAACAGATCCCCAGATTTCTGAATATGGCATTATTTGATGATTGGATGCTAGATTATGGCTCCTGTACAGCCCCTGTTTGCCTCCCAGTGTCTGTTCTGTAAGTGCAGGGGTAACTTCCACAAGAGGCAATTGTATTTGGATTTGTTTGCTATAACCTGAAAGTTCAGAGGTCTCTGTGTAACCCGTTATTGTATTCACTCATATTAAATAATTCCATTCTTATAGAAAATGTATCAAGTAAAGGGATAGAAAGCGGTCTCTGTGTCAATACAGTCTCCTAAGCACCCATTTCACAGCTTTACAGATGCAACAGGAATTTAAGATGTAGCAGATGCTACTGCAGTGATGCTGACAAAAGCCTGACTGTAGCAACTGCAGTTGCCACAGGCAATGCTCCAGGAAAAGTGAGAAATGGAGGAAAAAGTGGAATGTGTCCTAGAAACATGGCTTGTCTGGAGTGTCATCTGGCACTGTACTTCTCCACTAGCCTGACACAAAGCGCAGGAAAGACAAAAGAAATCCTGGGAGCTGTGTTATGACATTATACTACCTTGATTTCCTATCAAACTCTGCTCTCAAGACCACAGATACTTTGCAGGAATTATGTTTTTCCTAGAACATCTGGATCCTGCCAAAGGCTTTCAAAGTGGATCTGCGACAAATACACTATTGACACTGGCAGCTACAGACATGTAAGCATGTTTTTGTCAGAGGTCTTCTGGAGATGATCAGCATGATAAATCATTTCTTATTATCCTGAAACAGAAAGAAAGAAGACTTTTAGGTGAGCATTCTATTCTTTCATATCAAGAGGGAAAAGCAGCCAGCATGAAAGGACTACCAATAACAAGGACTAATAAAAGTAAAATAACAGTTATCATAAAAAATACATATGTCTGTCCAGTCATGCTTTGGCAGTGAGGTTACTAAGGCATCGAAGACAGTCAGCAGGCATGGTTGAAGCTGGGGCACCATGCAGCAGCTGCCTGTGACCAAGCTATGTGTCTTCCTTAGCAGCTGTATAACACCTTCAAGATGCAGATGTTCATCATCATTCTGGAAGAGTTAGGTGTGAGTAAATCCAAAGATTTGCAGAAATCTTGGGGCAAGTCTCTGATCACATGAAAAAATTCTCCCACAGCATCATCTATTCAGCTAGGCTGTTTGGTCTGGGTGAACCTATCCCTTATTGTTTCAGGGACCAAAGTTAAGAATGGTATTTTTTATTTTAAAAGCTGTTTGGAAAATATCTCCACTAGTGTATACAACTGCAGGCAGCAGGGGCACTAAATGTACTAACAGTGAGTGTACAACTTTCTTAGAAAACATCTGTGGATGATAGTCATTCCACCCCAACCCTCCAAAAAACTGACACTTGGATGGCTACTTATCAAATAGAAGCCAAAGCAGCTGCAAACCAGATAGACTGAACATGAGCTCCTGCTGAACTTACTGGAAAGCATGTCACTTGATACTTGCTTGATGGAAGGTAATTTTATAGGGGTAGCTGCCAGCCCATGTACACTCACACATCTACTACCTTGGGGCCAACACTTGCAAAAGGCAATGCATATGAAATTCCCACCAAAATCTCTAAAGCACCAGGGTTTACAAAAATTATTAGCATGGTCTTCCCTTCACCATAATTAGACAGGATTTTGTATGCATCCACACCTTTGTTCTCTGTAATTCACATGCAGAGTATCACAGTATCACAGTATCACAGTATGTTAGAGATTGGAAGGGACCTCAAAAGATCATCTAGTCCAATCCCCCTGCCGGAGCAGGAACACCTAGATAAGGTTACACAGGAACGTGTCCAGGCGGGTCTTGAATGTCTCCAAAGAAGGAGATTCCACAACCTCCCTGGGCAGCCTGTTCCAGTGTTCCGTCACCCTCACTGAGAAGAAGTTTCTTCTCAGGTTTAAGTGGAGTGTTCCAATTTATACCCATTTCCCCTTGTCCTTTCATTGTTTGCCACTGAGAAGAGCCTGGCTCCATCCTCGTGACACTCCCCCTTTATATATTTATATACACTAATAAGGTCACCCCTTAATCTCCTCTTCTCCAAACTATAGAGACCCAGCTCCCTCAGTCTTTCCTCATAAGGGAGATGCTCCACTCCCCTAATCATCTTAGTTGCCCTGCGCTGGACTCTCTCCAGCAGGTCCCTGTCCTTCTTAAACTGAGGGGCCCAGAACTGGACACAATATTCCAGATGAGGTCTCACCAGGGCTGAGTAGAGGGGAAGGAGAACCTCTCTTGACCTACTAACCACCCCCCTTCTAATACACCCCAGGATGCCATTGGCCTTCTTGGCCACAAGGGCACAGTGTCGGCTCATGGTCACCCTGTCGTCCACCAGGACCCCCACGTCCCTCTCCCCTACACTGCTCTCTAACAGGTCGTTCCCCAGCCTATACTGGAACCTGGGGTTGTTCCTGCCCAGATGCAGGACTCTACACTTTCCCTTGTTATATTTCATCAAGTTATTCCCCGCCCAACCCTCCAGCCTGTCCAGGTCTCTCTGGATGGCAGCACAGCCTTCTGGCGTGTCGGCCACCCCTCCCAGCTTAGTGTCATCAGCAAACTTGCTGATAGTACACCCAATTCCCTCATCTAAATCGTTGATGAATATATTAAATAATACTGGTCCCAGTACCGACCCTTGAGGCACTCCACTAGATACAGGCCTCCAACTAGACTCCGCCCCATAGACTACAACTCTCTGGCTTCTCTCTTTCAGCCAGTTCACAGTCCACCTCACTACCCGATCATCCAGACCACACTTCCTCAATTTAGCCGCAAGGATGCTGTGGGAGACCGTGTCAAACGCTTTGCTGAAGTCAAGGTAGACCACATCCACCGCTCTACCATCATCCATCCACCATGTTATTTCCTCATAAAAGGCTACGAGATTGGTCAAGCACGACTTCCCCTTGGTGAAGCCATGTTGACTGCCCCTCATAACCCTCTTATCCTTGATATGCCTTAAGATGGCACCAAGGATAAGGTGTTCCATCACTTTCCCAGGAATGGAGGTGAGGCTAACCGGTCTATAGGTACCCGGGTCCTCTTTCTTGCCCTTTTTGAAGACAGGAGTGACATTTGCTTTCCTCCAGTCCTCAGGCACCTCTCCCGTTTCCCAAGACTTGGTAAAGATGATGGAGAGCGGTCCAGCAATGACCTCAGCCAGTTCCCTCAGCACCCGCGGGTGCATCCCATCTGGACCCATGGATTTATGGATGTCCAGATTGCTCAACTGGTCTTTAACCCATTCCTCATCGACTAAGGCAGACTGCTCCATTGACCTATCTTCATCAGAGGTCTCAGCGGTACAGGGCTCTTCAGGACTGCCTCCGGCAGAGTAGACAGAGACAAAGAAGTCATTCAGTAACTCTGCCATCTCTGTATCTTCTGTCACCAGGGCACCCGTCCCGTTCATCAGCAGGCCTACATTGCCTCTGGTGTTAGTTTTACCTGCCATGTATTTGAAAAAGCTCTTTCTGCTGTCCTTGACCCTTCTCGCCAGCTTTAATTCCAAGGAGGCCTTAGTCATCCTAGCAGCTTTCCTACATCCTCTAGCAGCAGCCTTATATTCTTCCCAAGTGGCCAGCCCTTCCTTCCATGACCTGTAAACTCTCCTCTTCCACTTGAGCATAGCGAGCAATTCCCTATTTAGCCACGCAGGTCTCCTGACCCTCTTCCTTGACTTCCTACATGTTGGGATGCTCCGATCTTGAGCTTGGAAAAAGCAGTCCTTGAACGTCAGCCAACTATCTTGGGCCCCTTTACCTTCAAGCAGCCTAGCCCACGGGATTTCCCCTAGCAATCGCTTGAAGAGGCCAAAGTTTGCCCTGCTAAAGTCCAGGGTTGCGATTCTACTTGCTATTCTACTGACCCTACCACACAAGATCCTGAATTCTACCATCTCGTGGTCGCTGCAAGCAAGGCAGCCCTCAACCTTCACTCCTTCAACTAGACCCTCCTTGTTAGTGAGGATGAGATCCAGCAGCGCACCTCTCCTGGTTGGCTCATCCACCATTTGCATGAGGAAGTTATCATCTATACACTGGAGGAACCTCCTGGACTGCAGCTGGGTTGCCGAGTAGTCCTTCCAGCAAACATCAGGGAAGTTAAAATCCCCCACGACGACCACGGCCTGTGACTGTGAGGCCGCTCTCAGCTGCCTATAGAAGGCCTCGTCAACTTCCTCACCCTGATCCGGTGGCCTGTAACAGACCCCCACAACAGTATCGCCCCTGCCAGCCTGCCCCTTAATTCTCACCCACAGACTCTCAACTCGCTCATCATCTGTCCCCGGACAGAGCTCAGCGCACTGTAGCTGCTCTCGCATATAAAGAGCAACCCCACCACCCCGCCTGGCTGGCCTGTCTTTCCTGAAAAGGACATAGCCCTCCATGACTATATTCCAGTCATGTGAGCTGTCCCACCACGTCTCTGTAATTGCCACCAGGTCATAATCTCCTGACTTAACACAGGTTTCCAGCTCCTCCTGCTTATTTCCCATGCTGCGCGCATTGGTGTACAGACATTTCAGGGAGCGAGCCGAGCACACCGATTTCACCCTAGGATTACAGGAGGCCTCCCAGTCTTCATCAATTCCGGAGCGCTGTCCCACTGAGGCAAGCCCAGCTACAACCCCATCCCCCTTCGAATCTAGTTTAAAGCTCTCCAAATGAGCCCTGCTAATTCGTGCCCCAGCATCCTTTTGCCTCTGTGCGATAAACCTTTCCCACATGCCATTGTCCAGACCGGTGCCCTATAAAACCAGCCGTTAAGCCGGGTACCCAGCTGTGACAAGACCCTGAAGCTGTGAGCAAGGAGGTAGAGCTCAGCCTGTGGCTTCTGCAAGTAATTCATGGACTAGGTCTCATCTACTAGCTCCCTATCCATGCCAGGGGCTGTGATGGAGAAGTGCCACTGGAAGGTGATGGTAGAAGCTCTCTCTTACCTGCCTATCTCTTGTGGGGAGGTTAATGTCTCAGATGTTGGGAATGAATGTCTTGGGAGTGGGTCATCCTGCAGATCCCTGACTTGTGATTGGCCTTAGAGCTTTTGTGCTTTATGGAACAGCACAACAGAAGACTACAATATTCCATATTCCCCCTTGAATCACATAATATGCCCCCTTAAACCACATAATTCACCCAGAGTATTAGTAGGATCAGACAAAGTCAGCTAGAAAGGCCAAAATATTCTAGTGGGTGTTGGAGTCTGATCCTGGACCTGGGAGAGAGTCCCTGCTCTCCTCACAGTACCCAGAGAACTATTATGGGCTGTATTAAATAGCACCATGAAAGCAATGTCCACTTCTACATTTCTGCCCATCTGCAGTAATGAGGACTCCATCTATCCAGGTGCAATAGTGTCCTTCCATAACACACATCCCTACTTTTCAGCTGACTGAAGCACAGCATGTTCAGAGAGAAGAGAGGTGGGTAAGGAATTTAAACCCCTCAGCTAGGAATACCATTGACAGACTATGTAGGCTTTCCTAGGATTACTTTCCAACAATTAGATGTGGTTCAAGCTCCTTATTTCTTGTTTTGTTCCCTCTCAGAAGCATCCCTGACTAGATGTTCAGCTGCTGTTGATACTGACTGTTAGATGCAGGAAAATACATACAGACATTTAATCTTTATACATCTGTAAATACACCTGCTCTTGACAAGAGTATTAATGTCTCACTCATTGACGAGAACCAATAGTGCATTGGGGTTCTTCCTTTCTCTCTTGACTCCATTGTCTATTTTCTTTATAAACAGCACATCTTGTATGTTTACACATCTGTTTATGCTGATGATACTTCTTTGCAGAAATATTCCTACATTTCTTCGTAATGCATACTTGCAGTATGGTCCTTACATAGCCCTCCAAGCTCCAACAATCTTTCAGCTGAAGCAACTTTATCCCATAAATTGTGATAGAGTAAGGACAAGCCTCAGTGTTACATGTGTGTATTTCAGAGGCTCCTGCAAGTACAGTGGTGGATTTAAACTTTTGCCTTGCAAAATCTCAAGTTTCATGAAGTTTTGCACTGCAAAATCTCAGCTTTCATGGAGTTTTGCACTGCAAATCTTCCACCAGAATATCCGAGTTCAATCACAGATTTTAGTAGGTGGTGACACAATTTGAGTAATATGCCTTTCCAGTGTGAAAATAGTGAAATAAAAGAAAACCATAATAATTGCTTTTAAAGCATGCTATTGTACTTTATTCCTCCCCTGGAGAAAAATACATTAGAGCTTTCCTTGCCTGGTTCTTTACCAAGACTGTTGGTTGGTATCATACACGTTAGAGATCAATGTGCCTTTGTCAAATATTTTGTCTGGTTTTAAATTAAAGAAAGCTTTTTCAGCATCTGAACTTGTGAAGACCTAGAGAGAGTTTATAAGGGATAAAAATTGTGTGCAAAGATTTTAATAAAAATATCTCCATACAAAATCTCAGATGTCTATCAGTGCACTTGGATGTGTACTCATGCATAGATGTTCATGAGACCCCAGGGGAGCACCCGAAGATGCAAAGCAACCACAGACCAGAACCAACAGGGATCCACAGCTCTTAGAGTACATTGGATCGTTGGCTTTCCCTAACTTTCTGTTAGGGGGAAATAGTGATATTATAAATAAATAAGAATGGCCAGTATGGCTTCTTCTAATATTATAGCACTTTTTATATTATTCTAATTTTCTGATGTAACTGTTCTTCTAATAGTGTAACATCTATAGCATCCAGTGTGCAATCAGGCTATGCCCGTAATTCAGCTTCCTTTATAAGGAAGCTTGTACAGACAAGCTTTAGAAGTATTTTTTGAAAAAAATCATAAGTGCATTGGAAATTTCATCCAAATGAGGGCCTTCTTAGGCTGTACCTCTGTTAAGTTCAGTGATGACCCGTCATTCCAAACTGAGATTTCCCTTATGGAAATTTCAATCCGGGAAAGATTAAGAGCACACCAAAGTTCTCCAGGCTCTTCCATATCTAAAGGAGAACTATAGCCCATGAGATCAGTCTGACCCTCCAGCTGTTTACAAGAATTATATCATCCAACTAGGAAAGGGAAAAGATTCCATGCAATTAAAATGGACTTGTTCTATTGTAAACGGAAATACCCAGATGACTATACACAGATATGACAGTTTGGGCACAAACCATGAGCCCTGCTCATACAATGCGTTTGACAAGGACCTGCAAAGAGTGAAACAACAAGTGCAAACTGAAGTCTGTTTTGTCAATATTTGTGAAGCAAGACCTAAATATAGCAGGTAAAATGTTCTTCATGAAAAACTCACCATGCTGTGATTAGCAGATCACCTTGTCCCAAGCATTAAACCAAGAGAGCACCAGGGACTGTTTTGCTCATGCTTTATCCAATCTGCTCAACTGACACAGAATCTACAAAATATGCTTTGCAGTCTTGACATGCCAACAAAGCACTTTCGATTTTGGCTCTGGCCCAAGCCCAGTGCTAGTTATCTGATACTTTGCATGGAGTCATCATAATTTCTTCCTCACACACACTTTCCATTCCTGCATAAGCTTTACCTAACCTCTTCCTTAAATTAGGAGTTTGGAGAGCTCTCTCTTTCAAACCTTGGAGTCTGCAGGTCATTTGACAAGTGCTCTACACTTGACAGCACCTTTTTAAGTTGACAGCTTCAGCTTACAAAGATACAACCCTAAACCACTGAATTCCCTTGGTTTGTTCCATTCAGTTCAAGATCATTTAATCAGGCTGGCCAAAAATATCTGAGAAATAAATTTACCAGGTGACACATACAAGGCAAGCAATTCACATTCTGCAGTTTGTTTACTAGTTACCCCTGAACAGTAGCCAACTAACTTCTACCTAATCCCTAATACAGTTGGTTTTGATCCCTCCCCTCAAAAATCTAGCACTCTGACTTTAATGCAAAGTGATGGATTAATGTTACACATGCTGTTCTTAAACCTCAGTCACCCTCTGCTATGACAGCAGGATTAGAAGGGAAACTATGGACTGAAGGCACCCAGCAGATTCAGTGATTTAATTGTCTGAGCTTCTGGTGTGCAGGCTTAACACTGGCTTAAATAATGTCTTTTTCCAGTCAAAAGTCTGTTTAAAATTAATTCCTTTTACTGAAGCCCCACATAGAACACTTTCGGTTTCTAAAATATTTCATGCATGACTGTGGTGTTTGCTTGCCTTAATGCTCCCCAAACATTAATCTGAAGCTGTATGCTATGGCCACTTCCTTGTTTTGGAGATGTCTTGATCAATTAGTGCAATGTCACAGTTACATGTAGTTATTGTATCTCCAGCTGCAAGCTGTTAATAATAAACTTACCCACAGGACAAACCTGCCATATGGTTGATGGTCAAGCAAGGCTAAAATATGCATTAGGAAAAAAATGCAACTGTCAACATGAAGCTGGATATGGCTTATTGGATTTGATGTGGGCATCTGACAGCAATGTTTGTTTTAGCAACATTCTGTATTGCAGGTCAGGAATCTGCCTACTGTGGAATATTTGTCATAGGAAGACAAGAAGAGAAAAAAAAGAACAAGGAAACATTTGTGAAATGGAGAATCCATGGTAGGTTAGTGGTGGCTGATTTTGTTTCCAAAGAAGGAAAGAGGAGGGAGTGTTGATCTGAGGGGTTTATGAAAGAGTGATTTGGTAAAGAAAGCCTTGTTCATTTTTTATCACAATCAAAAGAGATCAGCTACATACGACAGGAATATAAAACATGGTTTTTCCTTGCAGATATAAAGAAATTTGACTGTCACAGAAAACATGAGAAAAAGAGGGAAATATTCAAAGTCTGTCCCATGATAGTTATATTACCAGATTACAGTTTCTTTGTCCTAGGAAAAACCTCAGCATTTGGGGGTTTCTTTTTGTAACTTTTGACATATATTCTAGCCGCTCAGTGAGTGGCATTGGGCATGGTTTCTTGCCTCATTGATAACAGCAATGCAGCAAATGCTTCCTTTAGCTTTAGAAAAGCGGAAGGTACCATAGCTGGGTTTGCAATTTAAAAAGCAAGTCAAATGATGACATGAAAGTAAAAGTAAACCCTCCTATTCAGTGGAGGCCTCCAAGTCCTTCCCCCTTGCCTCATCAAAGGTCACCTCCCAGCAACTGCATTTCATTTATTAATTGGTGGGTATGAAAACAGTTTCATTCCATACTACTGTAACTCCAGTCAGTGGGAACAGAAAGCAGACTAATTGCTATTCTAAGAGCAATCATGCATTGAAGACCTTATTAAAAGTCCCAGAGTCCTGTTTACATGCAGTAAGGCTTGATTTGATTAGATGGTAATTAGAAGCACACTGTTAATTATGCAGTTAAAAAAGGATAGCTGTGAGTCACAGTTCCTAGGAGAAATCTATAATAGATGGGAAAGCATTATTTTTTATTAGACTTTGCTATCAACCCTTGTTCTTGCAAACACTTCTGCACATGCTCTGCTTTAACATGTGTGACTGGTCTCTCTCACTTTCATGAGTCATTCCCAAACCCATGAGCAGAAGCCCTCTTCATGTATCTTTGAAAGGACTGGGCCCAAGATACCAAAAAGCACTTCCCAAATCCCGAGTTTTTCTCCAAATTTGCCAAATATATTTCTCACAGAGATGATTTCTACATATTACCTTAACCATACAATAATAAGGGCAAGCTTTCCAGATAGTTTGGAGACATTGGGCCTTTACTGGATGTATCACTAGATTAACAGCAGTGCTTAGACTCAAACTTCAGAACTTCAGCAGTTGGTCTAAAACTGGTGACATTAAGCATTTAGAAACGTTTGTTTCTAAAGGTGCCATCATTTTGCATTAGAGTGATGTTCTCTCTCTGCACTTACTGCAGGCTGATATCCAAGACGGGCCAGGTATTCAACTTACTGTCTTCTGGGGTGGGGGTTTTCTGTGTGTTCAAATATGGTTTCTTTTTTTATCACAAACTTCTTGTGAGGATCTCTGTATTCTATAAAAAACATGAAGTGTTGGGGTTTTTTCTGGGCTTAAAAATAATTTTGGTGGAAATTAAAATTCTAAGTTAATCCAGGCTCTTTCTTTTCACAGTTTTCAAAATGTAGAGTAAAAGTCAAGGCTGTGGACTTACACTGATTTCAAGCCCATATACCACCATTTCTTGTGGGTTATTCCTGAAAGAATGTTAGAATGTTTTTTTGTCCATAAAAAGGAACATAATCTCCTGATGAATAAGACAAAAGAAGCAATCAACAAGAAAGGCCTCAGGGTCAGAGTTCAAAGAGAAGAAATGAAATGTTCAGTAGATGGGGAGAAAGAAGTCTGATGTGGTGCAAGGTACAAATTCAAGAGCAAAGGAAGACGAAAAATTAGGGGGATAGTGAGGACTGAGAGGAGAGCAGAATATGAGAACATAAAGTATTGTGAGAGCTGAACATACCTGAAACCTGTGGAGTCCTAAGAACAAGGAATTAGCCTTTATTTATGTTATACAATTTTTTTCTTGCTATTTCCAACAGAAGAAACATGCTTACTTTGATCACAGAAAGTTAATTAAATTCACCAATTCTTGGTAGCATATTTATGAACCATCACTTACATTAACAACAGCTCCATGTATATACCCAGTAACTCACTTGTAAATCACTACTTGCTTATTGTTGCTCCATATTTTTTCATGATTTCATCCTACCTGTTTTGTCTGAAGGGAGAGTGTGCCTGGAACACATCTGAATCTTCTTGATAGCTCTAATTTAGGTGTTACACACATACATTTTCTGTGGTTTTCTGGGCCACCCATCTATTAAATGTCCTGCCACTTGGCTGTTTTACATGATGTCAACTCATGATCTGGCTTTTTTTACCTTGTTACCAAATCCTGACTTCTTAAAACATTAAATAAAATGTTTCTTTCAGGGTTAATTATTTTGGAGTGTGACAGAAACCAGCACCTATAAAGTTTGTTGACATAAAAAGAGTAGATGTGAAAATAAAAATGTATGTATGTCTACACGGAGCCCCTGAGCTAATGCATTGAGTTTCAGATCTTGACAGAAACTTGGCCTCCATCAGTCTTGACTCTGTTTAAGTGACAGGATGGCTGGCAGCACTCACCAGTGCTTGCAGGATGTACTAATATTTACAAGCAAAAGAAGGTCTCTGGCTTTGTTGAAATAACACCACTTTCTTAATTTGACTGCTGCTCCATAGCAGACCTTAACAAACAGCTACCAAGGGAGGAGGTAAAGGACTGAGCTTTCATCACATGCTAATGTTTACCTTAAACCAAAAAAAGTCACAATTATATTAAACAGATTTCTGAGGGCAAACTATAAATAATGATATCATTCTTCTGGAATATCATGCTCGGGATGACAATGTAAACACTATGCAGTTCCAAAAGCGAAGTGCAAAAAGAAAAAAAAACACATATTGGACAACTTTCTTCACATAAACAATCAAAAAAATGTTTGCAAGTTGCTTGTCTGGTACTGAGGTGTACAATGCATGTTTTGTATGTGTATGGAGGGGAGGTGGAAATGTATCTGGCATTTCCTTTTGACTAGTTGTTAAGGCAAGGGCAATTGCAAAGTTTAAATTAGTTTTCAACTTTGGATCCAAAGTCACCTGAAGCTTCAGAGCAATTTAACCTCACACTTTCATTTCTGCTTAATTTTTGAAAGAAGCGGGTAAAATATGCAGGATTAATGTAATTGTTTTACACTGACAACATTTCCACCCATCTGAAAGTATGGCAGTGTTGCTTTTTGAATGCTGTGGTATTTAGTCTGATATACTACTATCTGTCTTTCTATATACCTCTGTACTGAATAGGTTAGTAATATATACAATAAATGTAAATTACACATTGCTGTATATAAAAGCTATCACTTATCAAACAAATTTTTATGACCTCCATCAATGAAGTAGTTAACAATTTTAAAAGCAATTGTTCTCTTCACATTCCTGTACAGTAAAGAAATAAAAAGAAGGGAAGCAAACACTGTGACTCACAGAGTGAAACAACAGCAACATGGTCAGATACATCTAGACTATAAGCAAGTATATGGACTACTCCAAAGAACATCTGGGTGAAAACCAGCTCTGTAGAAATCAAAACTACAATGCTTCTCATGTTCATAGGCCAGCTTAATTTTGTGAACCCCCTGTGCACACATGGGGCCATTGAAGTCACTGGAACTCCCTCCACCGAAACCAGCATGAATTTGGCTTTTTGTGTCCAAAGGGCAATTTTACATTGAGAGCATTTGATTTTGATACACATAAAGATGGAAAAAAATCAGTGAAAGGGTACTTTTGCATTGATACATACCAACAGAAAATAAGAGTGGGATAACAAACCAACAAAACCCCTACTCACAGTGTCTGCAAGGCTCCAGCACACTGTGCATAACTGGAAATGTGTACTGCTAAAAGAAAATAATCAAATAAGTCTTCAGCTGCCATTTATAGCAAAATAGCTAAAAAGGCCTTTTGCTTTTCTGTGCAGGGAAATCAGACAGAGGAAGCAGCACAGCCCAGGCAAGGGAAACGGGTGGTGCTGTATACTGCAGGGCACTGCCCCAAATGGCCCCAGTGAGGATCCCAGGAGAAGTGTAACGTCAATGGGTACCTTGTCTTCCACATTTCACTCACATCCAGGCAGCTAGGCTCTTCTCAGCTACGTGTAGCCAAAAGTTTTCATCTTTTATCCCAGTGCTCAAGTCTTAATGCTTTCTCTGCTGGGAAAAAAGGATCTTAAAATGGAAAGGATGTAAGCTCAAGTGTTGAGGTATTCAGCCAAACATGGTCAAATATGCAGCCTGAGGAATAAAATAATTAATCTATCACTGATGCTGGGGTGAGAGTCACATGTTGTTAGTCTCACTGGGTGCTGCCAATGATGAGTTACAGAAGTTTCATCCTACAGGCAGATGTAATTTTAGATTCCAACTCTTCAATGCCATGTAATATTTGAATACAACATTTGGCATATATGCTTAGCACTATCTGTTTATTTCCTTGTTTACCTTAGCAGTTTTCAGACACTGTAATTCTAATTTTCATCTCACCTTTTTTCTGTTTTCCCCTCGTAACTGGTAGTAGCTGCAATGCAAAATGCCATGAAATCATGAAATCTGTTAAACCTTTGGAAAATCACCCCCACATAAGTCTTGGACATTCCATTGTATGAACATTTTAAAAGACTAGTTGTGGGTAGGCAGAGGAGAGAGTGCTTGCACTAGCAACACCTAAACAAGTAAATATGACACAGATGTTGCACATAAGGACAAAGATATGACCACACAAAAATAGCACCTTGCATGTTGGCTGAACTGGGTCATCAGGGCCTCTGGAAAGCAGATCGTTTTCAAGCAGGTATGCCTAAATTTAGATGTTTAAGTTGCTCAACTTTGACACTGTGAATCAGGGCAATCAGACAAGTATGACCTTCACAGAGGTTTTATGGTACACTTGATGTTAAGACCTTGACCACCACTTTGGATGACCTCTTGAATGCGTTGTCACTCTTGCATCTCCTTAACACAGAACAGCATTTTTATTTTTGAAATTACTCTAATTCCTTCCCTTTCCCCTGAATGGAAATGAAAGTCCTGAGTGGCAGTCAGAGAGCAACTTCCAGTGAATATGAAAGGCCTCGTGACGCTCACAGCTCTGCAAAAGTAACAACTTATTTGAGTTTTCTTTACATTATCCTGCATTTTAAGCAGATTTGTTTTACCTTTCATCTTATTTGGGATCACCATAGTGAGGTTTTGCTGTTTTCCAGGAGAGTCTTGGCAGAAACTATTATGACATGAACTTAAAAGGAGCTTTAACACCTGGTCTTTCAGCGGTCTTTCTCTGTACTTCCAACTCTTCCCATCATTGGATTACAACAGCTGTAGCTGTGAAAAAGACTCACTTTTCCCTTCTGCTTTTTGCAATATAATTTCAATCCAAATCCTGTGACACTGTGAAGCATCTACAGCTCCTGTAGATTCCAGTGTAGAAATACATTCTCAGTATGTCTTAATATGTCAGAGCTAATTTTGACATCTTGGATCAGGAATTAATATTCAGTGTGATACCAGCCTAACCCATCCTTGGAACCAAAAAGTCTCTTCATGTTTGTATGTTTTTTTTCTGTGTTTTGATTAAGAGAGCTATTAGGAAGCTAAAAACTAATTCAAATGGCCCCACACAGTCAACGATTTTGATGCTTAGTGAAGCAGGAATTTTGTGAATATAAACCATAGCCAGCAAATCGTGTGCACTCCAGCAGCACTGCCTTCCAGAGCAAAACGTATCAGTAAGAGAAGAATGCCTCAGTCAAACTCCAGGACTTAATATTCTGGTGCTATGTATAAAATGTGGCTCTTCTTCATGAAACACCTTTTCACTAGGTACAGTTATGAAAGTGCCATCTCAGTTGAGCCCATTGTTAGTAATTGTTAAAAAGATGACATGGTTCCTTCAGGGCTACCCTGAGAGCACAGCTGTTTCTTCTCTGGGTTGTTTCACTGTACTTTAGTGCACAAAGCTACAGTACCTTTCAGCCCAAGGCACCTCATACATGCCATGAGTGCTGTTGTGTCTGTATAGAAACGACACTGCAGTGACTGCAGGACAGTGCAAGGAGCTGTCAGAGCCTATTCTCAGATCAAGACATGAAGTACACCCATGTAATTTGGGATCTCAACAAGCATTTGATGGAGAGTGTCTTAGTCTTAAATAATTGTTTTAAGTAGCCTTTTAAACCTTTCTTAAGTCTATATTGTAACCAAGAGATGTTTTATATATGCTTCCTTCTAAACTGACATTTACCTCACAAAAAGAAAAAAGCAAGAACTGCCCTCCTGCTTCTTCTCCTCAGCAAAGACCAGTTGTTACCTTTCTTTTTAATCCTCAAACATTTGACTTCCATTCAGGAAGGAAAAACTATTACAAAATCCCTTAAAGAAAAACTATTACAAAATTCCTTAAGGAAAAAGACAAGGAACACCATTTTAGATTTTATTGTTGTTAAACTTTTCTTGCCCCAAACTGAAATATTTGAGTGTTCATGGAGCTCTCTCTAATGATCTTTGCTGGATAGATAGATCTCTGTTTATAGAGACATTGTTTAAATGGGCTCAAGCATTGAAATGAAAAATCTATTCTTTTTTTTTTTTAGTGATCAAAATACATCATTCTGCATTCTAATAGAACATTGAATGCCTGCTAGAATATTGATCATAGTAGTAATTCCTCTTGTAGGATCTGACAATCCAAACTTGTTATCATAAATGTCCTGAAGTTAAGGTTAATGCACTGAAGAGTTTTGCAACAACCCTTCCTAAATGTGGCCAAGTTTGTGCTTTCTCATGTTTTGCAGGGAATCAATTTAGAAAGTTTGGAGCCACCACAGAGGAAATTCTTCCCCCAGCATCCAGACTCTACAAACCTGGAGATGTCAGATTCAATGAGCACATGTCACTGAGTGGGTTCTCCTTTGCTTTGTTGTAAGGAGTCCCATCTGCCTTGTCTTAAAGCTGACAGGAGGGTTTCTGTGTCTTTTCATAGGACAGATTCATTACAGGATTGAGAATTTCAGGAAAAGTTAGGCTGCAGCAGAAAGAACATTAATTTCAGTTTGACAGAGAATGTAACAAGACACCAGAATGAACCTTGTGTTTTTAAGACAAATTAAGAAATACAAAATTTTGTTCAAATGAGTCCTCTCATTAAGAAGCAAATCCATTAGGTAGCATCAACTTTAGCATTTTTAAAGCAGGAGGTTTCCCTTCCAAATAGGACGGCTGTCCTAAAGATCACTGTTCAAGACATCCAATGTTGCTTTAGGAAGGGTCAGAGTGGTTGTAAAAAGGGACCATTTCTCCAAATCATAAGTCCTGTGCTGTTGTAAAGCTGAAAAGAATATTAAAAAAAAAAGAAAAAAAAAAAAAAAGAAGAGAATAAAAAAATAAAGAGATCAGAAAGAAAGACCTTGCCAAGGCATCTTTGATACTTTCCTCATAGAGGCATGGTAAAGGTATTTCCTAAATTTCCTTAGCAGAGCTGTTTCTTTTTCATCTGCCACTAACCACTACAGTTGTATGCAAAATCACCATTAAAACAAAAGTTTTACAAATGTTTGGAGATGATGGTTGGGTTTTTTTCCTTTATTCCAACTCATTCTTACAGTCAGAAGTGCTTATTAGCAGATAGGTCATTTGCAATTATAGCTTCTTGGTTGTTTGAAGGAAAACATCAACAAAACCTTAGGAGCATTTTGCATATGGAATGGGAAGCCAGATTTTGCCTAGTTTGTTTACAGATTATGTCCCCAGAAAAAGAAGTGGAGGGGACTCCCAGTAGGTAGCTGGCAGGAAAGCTTATATTAGGAATCCTGAGATGCCCCTTCTCTCCCTCACTGCAAATTCACCTTTGGGGCACACTTTGCATGGCAGGATTTGCAGCCTGCATCAAATACCTCTGCAGGGTTGCAATTTAGTGTGGAAAAACCTACTGTGGAAAGGTGTCTGCTATTTTCAAGAAGCTTGCTTACCACAGACCTCTTTGATTTACAGGTTAAATACTGCTAACAAACTTTAATGAAACAGGAAAAGAAGTGCTTACTGGCATATTTGTGTCACCACCCAGCACTTGATATTACCATCTCACCAGCAACTGCTTTGTCACTACAAAGGAAGAGCTTCTACAGTGTCCTAGCACAAGAGTAAATGGCCACTGCACAAGTTACGATACACTGTTCCAGATGGGAGACTGGTTAATTTAATAGCAGGCATCTGGAGGAAACCTAAGGAACAGAGATGTTAATTATTGCTAAACTTAATAGCACAAACTGAGGTGAAAACAATTGCAGTCATTCAAATTCAGCAGTAATTAGTTTAGTCCAGGAATAAGATATTATATGAGTGTCTTTCAATGGCATGAAAGTTATGCCAATAAATGTGAAGCTGTGGCCATAGCAATGAAAAGAAAGCAAAAACACCAGCCAGCAACACTGCTTGTGGATGGTTGGCAGGGATCATTGACTGACCAGCATATTTTGTTCTAGGACTAGAGATTATCAATAGCTCTGCTCATGTTTCCTATACCATAAGATCCTGCTAATAAATTCAAGGGAAGATGATAAACTGGATACAGGTCAAACTCTGCTTGTTAAAAGACTCTCGACTGCAATACTTTCACCTTTGTTCTGTGTGCTTGACTGTGAGATGCTGAAGTATTTGATATCAAAAGTGAGGAGGATAAACTTCACCTGGCCTCCCTAAATGCTTTCTTCATCTCCTCTTGCTTCAATTTATAGTGTCTGAAACAGTTATTTTGCCAGCAGTCAAGATCAGCCAAAGCAAGGATGAATGTGAACGTTACTTCTTTCAGCTGCCTAATCAGCACTCTGCTGTTTCTCCAGCTTCCTGCTTCCATTTCAGCTTCTCTTCAATTTGCTTTGGATGTATAATGAGAGGACAGTCTGTCTCTGCAGTTGTGAGTATTTTGGGGAGCAGACAAATGCTTCCTGGGTCTTTGTACAGTACTGACCACCCAAGGAGCCCATGCTGGTTGGATGCACTGTTTTTTTATCCACTGCAAACAAAAAACACAATACTTTACAAATACCCCTAAATAAACATCCTAGAGTACTGACAAGGATTGGTACCTCCTCTTCTCTATGTGTGTCTTAGCTCTATCACTGCCTTCACTGCCAGCTCAAGACAAGGGGAAATCCAAGAGATTGGACCTTCAGGAAACCAAGTCTGCCCCAACTCTTCTCAGTGGGCCTTGTGAGAGGCTTTATCCTCCAACATCATGTACTAGGTTTCCCCAGAGGCAGAAAAATGCACTATCCCCTTTGCTCACCAGGGAACATAATGGGCATGTGGGGATGGAAACTCCAGCATCAGAAAACCTGCCAAGACAAAACTTGCCCATACTTTTCAACAGGGTAGAAGGAGTGAGAGCATCTGAGAGACTGAGAGCCTCATCAGTTTCTATCTTAGCACAGCCTCCAGACTGGACTTTGCTTTGCCTTCACAACCAGAATATTTATTTCAGGAAACAGGAAAAGGATTGAGGCCACATAGTAAAATTTATGGGTTTGCCAAGAAGTAGAAAACTGTTGCTGTACTTTTGGTGATTTAGCTGGCATGGTATGTGCCATTAAATCATAGGGGAACAAATCCAGAAGCAAATTCTTCCCTGACATTATTGGAAAGCTGAACTTCACACTGCTCCACTGCAGCCCCTCTGCTCCCATCATCCACTGGCTGAACTGGAGCCAGTTACCTGCACCCTATGTTTCCACCAACCCCATCTCTTGAGATGCAGTTATAGAGCAGCATCTGCTGAGACAAGATGTGTGCTCAGAGGTTGAGGGGTGCCCACAGAAAGAGATAAAAACTCACAGTATTTTCCTCCCACAAAGGGCAAAAAGAGGCCAGTTTGAATTTGGCAAGTAATAACTTTAGAAGCTAAATAAAACCTGCATAGCTCCACTGCCTGAAAACCATGGGAACTGCAGCACTGTGACCCACCTAGTAAATATAAGAGCTTTCTGAGTCAATGAACGGTAAGATTTTAGTGCAGGCTGATGAACCAAACTTTTTAATGCATGACTAGTAGGATGTGAAAACTGGTTTATTTCTGCTGCCTGCCCATGCTATTTGCTCTGTCAAAGAAAACACATGAAATGTTGCTGCCATCAATCTTGACAAATTCACAGGATAAGCTACTCATACACCTGACCAAATGAAGCTTAGAAAAGTACTGCTACCAAAGCTCATGCTGGAATGAGACTCCATGCTGTCATGGATGGAAACATCACGAATGTTGGGCTTGAGACAACTAGAGATCAATAAGTATAAAACAGCAGATCATAATCTAAGCATACTATGCTTAGTCTCTTCATATCAATACAGCATTAACATATTTTTTGTCCTTTTTGTTACCAGTGAAACTTCCTTTTCCCTGTAGCTGTCTTAATATATGGATGCTGCATTCTTTGCTAGGCTGCTGTTTAGTGTTGCCTTCTGATGGCTCATTTTAGCTCCAAGACCCTGAAAATGTTTTACTCCCAACTCTCATCCAGGTTCCAGGTTAGGTTGGGTTTTTTTTTTTCACTCAAAGCCTGAATTTGTATCTAGCATGAGTTCAGTTGCAAGTATCCATGCAAGAAGAATGTAAAGCATATTGGACAATTTTTAATTCCAAGGCATTTCTGTTTGTAATTGGGTATCAGTGATGTTCACCCCACTGAGGGCACATAAAGTTCCTTGATAAGAGTAAACATTGCTTAGCAAGATCTAAAAACATTGGTGTGTTATCAAGGTTGTTCCCAGATGAAAGTAAAAAACACAGCACTGCACCAGCTACTAAGAAGGAGAAAAATGACTGCTACTGCTGAACCCAGGACATAAACCACTGAAGAATTTTGCAAGATGGAACATTCTGGTTTGCTATCTACTGGTATCTGTAAAGCCTATTACTAAGGGCATCTACTGATTCCTCCTGTAAGACCCCATTTTCAATGGCTTAAATCCCTAATAAACTATAACCAGTTAAACTGAAATTCTCTCTGCTAGGTTGGCATTCAGATTGTTTATGCATAAGTTTTATCCACAACACTTTAGCCACCTTCCAAATACATCCATTTAAAAAAGCTTGTAACAGAGCATTAAAAACCTCCAAAAATCCTTTTCATTAAGAAGCTATTGTTCACCTAACTTTGGAGCAGGAGACTTAAGCATGTCAGGTCTGTCCTCCCCCTGAGGATGTGCTTTCTGAATATCCTGGGAAAATTTCTGCAAATTTGGTACATTGTGAGACTTTAAATCATTGCTAATCACATCTGCTTGGGAGAGAGCTGGTGATCACTGGCAAAAACTACAAAAGGAATATGTCCTCGCTATGCCTGCTGCATCTTTCCATTTCTTGGAATACCCCCTCCAGAGCCAGCTGGGAAGGGTGGTCAGAGGTGGGCTTGTCTCATTAAGTGCAGGAGCTGGCAGAGGGGGAGCCAGGGCCATGGCAGGCACTGAGCTTGCCACAGAAACCTCAAAAGCAGGGCGCAAGGGACCAGAAGAGATGAATTAAGCAGGGAGTAGTAGGTCAGAGAGACCCAGAGAGGAGAGCCAGTGCATCGGATCAGGAGGTGGATGGGGCCAGCTCCTGCTGGAGCTGAACTGGATGGCAGGAGTCCTCTGCCTCTGCATTCCTCTGCTGTCAGCAAATACCTGTAAAAGCCATTAGCAAAGTGCACTTTTTTCAGGCACTTCCCAAATTTAGAGTGATTGAATCTGCAACTTTAATATCCTGCAGTATATCTATGGTGCGTAACACGTGCTGACATAGTATGTACACACACAACATACAGATGTGCATACATACGTTTTATATTTGAGATGCTACAAAAGCAGAAAGAGCAGGAGTAGCTTTCTGAACTATTTACTTATGTGTCTCTGATCACATGGACATTCTGGTCAGACCAGAACTTACAAAAAAGGCAAGAACAAATAAAATGGTATTATTTCTTATCCATACAAAGATGTCACATTTTTGAGCATCATGGCACTCCTACTTGGATGACAGCTAGTCAATCTCCCAGTGACACAGATCTCAGAAGAGGGCTTTTATGGCCCATCAGCTCCAAGAACAAATTGTTGAATATGAAAGATCCCTGGCTCTGTGGCCCAGGCTTCAGTATTTCTAAAGCCTGAGGGATGCATGGGATTCATTTCAAAATAAAGGCAGTGGATCGGTAGGTCCAGTCATTCACAGGAAAACAAGAAGTACAATATGTTTAAGAATCAAACATAAGACTGGGCCCAACGAACCCCCCAAAACCAATAATTATTTGCTTAACTCAAAAGATACACTTTTACCAACTGGAATGCAAAGGACAATTTAAAAGGACTCAAATCTAGATTTTCCTCAAAAATAGGTTTACAGAAAACAAAGATCAACAGAAGAACTTTAGAATTCGTTTTGAACTTAAATTGAAATCCATATATAATCTAAATTTTTTGAACCAGAAAGCAGAGTAAACAATGAATGGGAAGTGGAAGGACCAGTCAAGTACCTGTAACAAGGCTAACAACACAGTAAAACAGCAACATGCGTTGCGTTAAGATGCAAAAGAAAATGTGTATGTGTAAATTTTAATGTCATCAGACCCTTTTAATAACCAGAGAGATTAAATAATCACAATGTGCGACTCTTAATATTTGCCAGGTAAGTCTTGATGCAAAGATATTTTCTAACCTGGACAAGTCCCAAAGGTGATTTCTTCCAGGGCAAGGGGAAGGAACAATTTGTGTGCACGTGGACGGTCAGTCTGGAATATCTGACTGCCCACTGAAACCAGGCAAAACCCTGAAGGGATGGGAATCTGGACCAACTAACCAGGCTTCCTTGGTGGCTGCAGTGATGGTGGAGCAGATACTGCTAAACAGTGTCCTGATGTTGGGCAGGGATTGGGGAGCTGGTCCCTGGAGCACCACATTCCCACTTCACAGGAATTCCAACCCGTTCCTGGAGCTGGGTAAGCAGTGGTGCTTAGAAATGAATAATGCCTTCAATGAATTTAAGGCTTCTCAGGTTTTTAATTCAACATCACAGCTAATAGAGTTAGCTTGATTTTTCATCTTCAGTTCAAGTACAGTTTGCGACAGAGAAATATTTTGCTAAACGATTTCTGGAGTGTGAGCCGTATTGATTAATCATTCCTAGTCCTAACTTAACACTTTTTTTCCCTCATCAGATAGGTGAGTTCAATTCACATTGCAAGGAAGGGTAATTGTGAGCCTTTTCAGAGAAAGCCACCCACTAAAACAGAGTTCCAATAAACAGGATTATAGCATTTTAGAGCATTTTAAATCTTTCTTTTGGGGTCTCATAACACTTCCCTTCAACAACATACCTAAAAATATTAAAGCCACTATAAAATTTATTAGCTGGGAACAGAGTATAAATGTATTCCTTCTCTTACTGTGCATGACCCTGCTACTCCTGTGCTTGTTAATAAACAGTGTCCGATCTCATATAAAATGTGCTTGATACATTATTGCATTGTTGATTGCAATTTTTGTCAGCACCTTTGTGACTGGCATGGCATAATCACTTGTGTGTCTGGTTCCTAGCTAAGAAGAATGTAGTCAGATCTGTATATGTTTGATTTAATTGCCTCTGTGCCTGGGTCCTGTTAAATGGCTTGAGGAAACCTGATCTATAGATGTCTCGTCCCCTATAAAATCCATCACTTCCGATGCAAATGGTTGAGCATGTGAACTTAATTCACTTGCCATTAGTTATGCTGGGAGTAAAATGTGGTTGGTAGAAAACAAATGCCAAAAGAATATAAATGCAAATTCTGCTTAAGGTTTCAGTGCGTATCCATGAGAAAACTTTATATCGTTCACAAAGGGGCAATTAAAAATTCCAGTAGAAAACCTTATTTTTAGAAATACCAAAACAAGTAACCCTTGGTTAAAAGCTGAAAATAAATGTCAGCCCTTCTATATATTTTATTTGATTCAATCAGTTGCTGAATCTTCATTTAGAAATGTCTAGAACAGGAAATAGCAATCCAGTCACACCTCATTACTGCTTAATGGGGTCATAGTCCACCACTGCTCTAGAAGTAGGTGTAGAGGGAACACTTCAAGTGCTCAAGAGGATGTTGTGGAAAATAGTTTAAGTCTGACAAAATAGCCTAAACCAATATTGAGTAATTTCTGTCAGCTTCTAAAAACAATCCTGAGTAAAAATAGAAGATTCTGCAGAACTGCAAGAATGTCTTTAAGACATGTCTTTAAGAATGACCTATAGCTTTGTAACTGCTTTGTAACTTATTTTACATCTATGGAAAAATAAGTGTCTGAGGCTTATTCAAAGATTCTTACAGAGAGCAAAGGAAGAAAGTAATTGCCTAAGACCTTGGAAATAAAAACTACAGCATCCTGGTTATTGCCTGATAAACTACCATAATAAGGGAAGACTGGGAGAGATTTCTTCATCATAAATACTTTTGTCCTTAAACTTGCACACCACTGGTTTCTTCACCACTGTAGAGGATCATACTTTGAAATAGCCTCTTAGAAATATATATATATATCTTATGTATATCTAAGAATCATAGAACCATAGAATAATTAGGGTTGGAAAGGACCTTAAGATCATCTAGTTCCAACCCCCCTGCCATGGGCAGGGACACCTCACATTAAACCATGTCACCCAAGGCTCTGTCCAACCTGGCCTTAAACACTGCCAGGGATGGAACATTTACAACATCCTCGGGCAATCTGTGTCTGTGTCTCCCCACCCTCACAAGAAAGAATTTCTTCTTTATATCTAACCTAAGCTTCCCCTGTTTAAGGTTTAACCCGTTACCCCTTGTCTTGTCACTACAGTCCCTAATGAAGAGTCCATCCCCAGCATCCTTGTAGGCTCCCTTCAGATACTGGAAGGCTGCTATGAGGTCTCCACACAGCCTTCTCTTCTCCAGGCTGAACAGCCCTAACTTTCTCAGCCTGTCTTCATATGGGAGGTGCTCCAGTCCCCTGATCATTCTCATGGCCCTCCTCTGGACTTGATCCAACAGATCCATGTCCTTTTTATGTTGAGGACACCAGAACTCTACTCAATACTCCAAGTGAGGTCTCACGAGAGCAGAGTAAAGGGGCAGGATCACCTGCTTCGACCTGCTGGTTACGCTCCTTTTGATGCAACCCACAATACAGTTGGCTTTCTGGGCTGCAAATGCACACTGAAGCCGGCTCATGTTCATTTTCTCATTGACCAGCACCCCCAAGTCCTTCTCCACAGGGCTGCTCTGAATCTCTTCTCTGCCCAACTTGTAGCTGTGCCTGGGATTGCTCCAACCCAGGTGTAGGACTTTGCACTTGGCATGGTTAAAATTCATAAGGTTGGCATCAGCCCACCTCACAGGTGTGTCAGAGTCCCTCTGGATGGCATTCCTTCCCTCCAGCGTATCAACCGAACCATACAGCTTGGTGTCATTGGCAAACTTGCTGAGGGCGCACTCAATCCCACTGTCCATGTCACTGACAAAGATGTTGAACAAGACTGGTCCCAATACTGATCACTCATTGCTGGTCTCCAGCCGAATACTGAGCCTTTGACAACTCTTTGCATGTGGCCACCCAGCCTGTTCTTTATCCACCGAGTGGTCCACCTATCAAATTAATGTCTCTCCAATTTAGAGACAAGGATGTCATGTGGGACAGTGTCGAACTCTTTGCACAAGTCCAAGTAGATGATATCAACTGCTCTACCCCTCTCCATCGGTTCTGTAACCCCATCATAGAAGGCCACCAAATTGGTCAGGCAAGATTTCCCCTTAGTGAAGCCATGCTGGCTGTCACCAAGTACCTTGTTGTTTTCCAGGTGCCTTAGCATGCCTTCCAGGAGAATCTGCTCCAAGATTTTGCCAGGCACAGAGGTGAGACTGACTGGTCTGTAATTCCCCGGGTCACCCATTTTCCCCTTCTTGAAAATGGGGGCTGTATTTATCTTTTTCCAGTCATTGGGAACTTTACCTGACTGCCATGATTTTTCAAGTATGATGGACAGTGGCTTAGCAACTTCATTTGCCAGCTCCTTCAGGACCCACAGATGGTTTTCATCAGGTTCCATGGACTTGTGCACATTCAGGTTCTTAAGATGGTCTCGAACCAGATCCTCTCCTACAGTGGGCCTAAGGTCTTCATTCTCACAGTCCCTGCGTCCGCCTTCCAAGATTTGGGTGGTGTGGTCAGAGCATTTGCCAGTGAAGACCAAGGCAAAGAAGTCATTCAGAACCTCAGCCTTCTCCAAATACGGGGTAGCCAGTTCTCCTGATAGCTTCCAGAGGGGGCCTACGTTGTCCCTAGTCTGTACATTTGCAATGTACCTATAGAATCCCTTCCTGTTATCTTTCACATCCCTAGCCAAGTTTAATTCTAACTGGGCCTTAGCTTTCCTAACCTGGTCCCTAGCTTCCCGGGCAACATCCCTGTATTCTTCCCAGGCCACCTGTCCTTGCTTTCACATTTTATAAGCCTCTTTTTTCCTTCAGAGTTTCCTCAGCAGCTCCTTATCCATCCAAGGAGTTCTCCTGGCCCTCCTGCTGCACTTCCGTCTAGTTGGGATGCAACACTCCTGAGCTTGTAGCAAGTGATCCTTGAATATCAACCAACAGTCTTGGGCCCCCTGCCCTCCAGGGTTGTATCCCATGGAACCTTACTAAGCAGGTTCCTGAAGAAGTCTGCTCTCCTGAAGTCCAGGTCTGTGAGCTTGCTGCACACTCTCCTCACTGTCCTGAGGATCTCAAACTCAACTATCTCGTGATTGCTGCATCCAAGGCTGCCCTGGAGCGTCACATTTCCAGCAAGCCCTTCCCTGTTGGTGAGCACAAGGTCAAGCGTGGCACCTCTCCTTGTCGGCTCCTCTGTTACTTGCAGAAGAAAATTGTCTTCCACACAATCAAGGAACCTCCTGGATTACTTGTGCTGGAACGTACCGTTGTTCCAACAGATATCAGGGTGGTTGAAGTCCCCCATGAGTACAAGGGCCTGTGAGCGTGAGATCTTCTGTATAAGATATATATCTTATGCATATCTTATGTGTATCTTATTATACCCTAAAAATATTATTCTGAATCTACCTGGATTTCATAAAAAAGCCTTGCACATCCCTGTTGGTCATCTCATTGGCTTTGAAAAGAGGGACAAATATTTTCACCAAGCACATAACAACAAAAATAAAAAAGGTATAACTGCTTTCACCAGTATGTAATGGGAAGGTTCCCATAAACTTTCAGGATCAACTAGATCCATACAGGCTGGCATCACCAGGTAATCTTCAGGTAATGCAAATAGTGTCTTAAAGAGGATGAAGATTCAGCCAAGCCTCCTACGGAAAGACACATAGTCTGTTTTCTACCACTAGGTGACAGGTTCCCAGAAGATGCTTCCCATTAAACTTGAAAAACAGTGCCAAATTTTCTAGGAATAAATCTGTCATTGAATCCTGGCAGAATCATTTGTAACCATGTGGAAAAGAAGTATTATTAATATCTGTAATATTGAAAATTATTTATATCAAAAAGTTTCAGTCCACTAGAATTGCACAGAAAGAAACCAAATACCTAGGGTTAGGGTTAGGGTTAGAGTCAGAAAAAATATAAGATTACTTCCCATCATTAAGCTAAAATTGCAAATTCTTTTTAAGAAAAGAAAGTTAATTTGTGTCCAGCTCTGGTACATCCGTATGCAGGGTTTATTGCCATCTGCTTTGGCTATTGGAAAAATTGTTAGTAATTGTGAAGCTGGTCTTCTTGTGAAATGCCTCAGCTTCTCCAATGTTTAACCATAGAATTTGCCTTTTTGCTGTTCTACTGCAGATGAAAACATCAAGATATTCGGAAATGGCATTTCCAGATTCACAAAATTGTCAATTGAAAGATTAGTTTTAAAAACCCATGAAAGGACTTATGTCTGCTGGCTTATATATCAGCTTCTAGCTAAAAAGTGACTTTTCATATTCCTCAGAGTAAAGAATTTTTGCCAGAAACTTTGCATTATGAATGAGTTTGTCATGAAACTTTACGCAAGTGTTGCTAACGGTCACCCTGAGTATATAAACAATTTTACTGTTTTTTACAGTCCAGCGTCCTTTCTTTTCTTCTTTCCATTGTGTTTATCACAGTTATTTCTCACTTCGCTGGTCTGTTTGTTCCTGGTAGCCACAGGATACCACTCTGCTTTGTAGAACTACATGTCTTGAACAAATCCTGAAAGCTAATGTTCGATGACTGAAATTAAAAACAGGGATGTATCAGGTACCCTAAAAGAAAAGCCTGTGTCAGCCCTGGGACAGTCTATGACAAGAAAAAGAAGTATCATCATCATCTTGAAAATTATGTCCCAGAGCTTAAACATGTATCTGCTGGAGTCGAATGGAACGGGAGAACTTCCAGAAAGAATAGCTACACAAAGACTTGCCACAGTTCTTAGCCAAAAGTTAATGCAAAGAACAGCCACTTACGTGATATCCATCAGTGAAAGGTAAAAAAAAAAACAAAACATGTTCATATTGAGTCAGAAGGTAGCTAGAAGATCCAGCTTTGGAGAGCCATTTTCTGACCCTACATCAATCAGCTCTCTATTGTCTGCTCTTTCAGCCCAGCTTTCCATATCAGGTCTTACCTCTGCATTATTTCCTAATGTTTCCCTGTGGTGTTGTCTTCTCCCCAACCTGAAGTATGTCTGATGCTTGTAACCACATGAAGTAACCCTCTAAGCCTTCTTAATAAGCCTTTTTCTTGTAGGAGCTTGCAAGAACAGCAGTAGGCGTTTATACCCAGGCTGTCGCTCAACTCTTGTGTATGAGTAGCAGGCTCAATTATCTGCATGCAGTTACTGTATGAACAACAAAAGCTTCTTTCATCAACTTCATTTTGCAGCTAGGTCAAAGAATGATTCTCTCCAGTCTTCAGCATGTTTTGCTGTGTATTCCTAAGAGATGCTCCATTTATCTTACATAAACCAGCAACAGGAAGTGCTGCTAAGCCTTGATATTCTTTTTCAGCTATATTCACAATATTTCAGATTGGTCTAAGATCCTCTGCTGCTGGAGACCATCGATTAGGACATAATGGGCCTGTCACAGGGCAGCACTTGCTGGAAGGCAAGTGAGCACATCCCGAAAGGACCCACAAAAACAAAGCAGAACAGAGCTCCTTGTCTCCTGTGGGAGGTGGTAAACTGACAGAAGAACAAGCCTTCAAAAACCAGTCCTCTCAACCAGCATACCTGCCTGTGAATCATCATGATAACACAGTTTGAAAGCTCACACCCCTTAATAGTTTCACCTCTGTCTTCTTTATAACTTGCTTTCAGGTATTTATACACATTGATAAGATTTTCAGTCAGCAGGGCTACTCACGTTAGTACATGCTAGACTCAATAGAAAATAAAGGCAGAGTTGGGTCCCAAGTGTGCAATATCAGCTGTGGTTAGTGATGCTCAGTTAGCTTCTGCACTGCCATGTGGCCAGGCGGATTTTCCCTGAGGCAGCACAAGACTGGTTTTAGTCTCCAGAGGACCACCTATATTTGTTGTGCCCTTGATGTGGAAGTGGATTGGGACACTTTAATTTTGTGCTTATGAGAATGTTTCAGAGCTAGAGTCTCTGTCACTCCTTCATTACTGCCAGGGCTATTGCAATTTTTCCATCACCCCCTTGCCCTTACAGTACTGGATTGTTCCTTTGGGTAGTTAATTAAGACCTGCATTTCTCTGCATGATTCATAATCTCTGAAACACTTTTTTGCTTATTCATAAGCTGTCTTTGTGATGGTCGTAGCCATACTGTGATCTCTCAGAACACCAAGTCTTGTTACCTGCTGTCTCACACATGCTATTTCCATGGTGTGCTGGTGGTGTATTTAACTTTCCTCTAGCAAAAGTTGCTCAGTCCAGAGTTGCTGGGAGCCTCTGATCATGTTTTTCTCCCAAAAGCAAAGAGTCTAGGTAGACTCTAGTAACCTCTAGACCATCACAAATCTGTTGTATTTTGCCGTGAGCTGCCGCAGGTGCCAAGTACAAACCAACCAGTAGGCAGGGGAAATAGTTTCTTTTGCATATTTTAAGTCTGAACAAACATGTTCTGTGTTTCTCCTAAGGAGAGTGCCAGAACCCTGCTGCTACATCACAAGTAAAAAAATATTTGGTTTCAATAATTGTCTACTCAGAAGCAGTGGAACATGATCCTTCTACAGATTGAATTTCTTCCATTGGGCTTACACTTAAGTAAAGGAATGGGTCCTTTTGTACCTTAACCAGGGTCTGGGGCTTTTTTGTTTATGGCTGTGAGATCAAAAGCCCCTTTGCACCTCTTCTGTAGTGCAAAAGAAACTTGTCTTCAGACTTGAGGTGTAGAAAGTCTGTCATCTTCCAGCTCTTCTTTCTGAGTTTCTATCACCTTTTAAAGACAGGTTTCACCTCTTCCTCATAAAATGGGATCTATGCTCTTCCAGGCAACTGAGGTTTTTTGCTGAAGCCAAAACCTGGATATGTGACGACCCCACTGATAGATGCACTTTATGTTGTTATAATTAAAGATATTGTAGGGTTTTTTCTTCCTATTTGTGGCATCTCAGTACATTCAGCTGGGGCATTGCTACTCCCCTTGGAAAAGGTGACTGCTTTCAGTCCTATATTCTACTTTCTCTTTCTGTTCACTTCACAGCCAAAGAAGCACCAAAGTAATGATTATATTACTCTTCCTAGCACCAAGACAGATCCCGTTTCAGTGTCCAAGTCCAACTAAACAAGACCTTTTATTTGCACTCGATGGTCCACTCATTTTCTGTTATGATACTGTACTCAAAGCAGTAACCCTGCAGTCACTTGGTTTCATATGTATGCTCCTTACAACCTATTGCAAAATGATGTCCTCTTCCTCCATGCTTTTCCTTGTACTTTTTGTCACAGCTCATGCAGACCAATGTGCACTCTGTGTAACTCTTCTTGATTTACTTATGCTTTTCTACTTCAAATCTTCTATCTCACCCAATTCTTGGTTCTTTATCATCTCCAGATTGTGCACAATCTCTGCTCCTTGTAAGCCTCATTTTAGACCCAGGAGAGGTTTTTGTCTGTTGTACACATAACTTGTCATCTCTGAAGCTTGTGGTGAAGCTTGCATGGAGGGGAGGCTGCAGGTGCTCAAGAGCTGCAGCCTCATTCATTGCTGATGTGGACGAATTCCTCTGATAGATGCCTCTCTTCTGCAGTTCACTGCTCCTATATCTTTTCACTTTTATTTCCCTGGCCTGAGGGAAATGCACAAGGGGGACAGACAGACCTTGAGACCTTGACAGGAGGGGAGAAAGTAAAAATCACTTCTGGCTCTACACCTGCAGTATACTTTGCTATGTGCATAGGCAGACAGGAAGAGAGACGTGAGCAAGGCAGCACACATGGCATAGGTCACCATCATGAAAGAACAGAAGAACTTGAAAACATGCCAAAAATATACTGAAATATAGAACTAAAAAGACATAAAAAGCAAGCTTCTGAAAGTAAACCTATGGCTTAAAATTACTATGAAAAACTGTACCAAAACCAGTATATAATTCAGCAAAAAGTGATCAGGGACTATCAGCCCTTTTGTGAGGGACCATCATCACACATAGGTCAGTAAGAGCTTCAAATACAGCAGGTGACTTTCATCTCCATAATATGGCACAACAGTATGTACCAAGGAATTTGACCCCTGACAAAGAGCCTTGCTATTAGCAGGAGACCAGCCATCAAATCAGCATGTGAGGTCTGCAAGTGGGTCTATCCATTATCCCCTTAATACCTATCAATCATCCTTGCATAGAGGGCCATATACAGCGTTATACCATGCCCACACTGTGCAAAAATACCATCATCTTGCCTTTCAGACTGTGCAAAGACAGAAGGCAGCCCACCAGGCAGACAGCATTTGTAATATGGCAATTTTGAAAGCAATGTCATCTGGCCTTCAGCTTTCCAAGAGCACACTACACTTCCAACCCACAGCAGCTGGCACAGCATGGAGAGGCACCCCTGCAAGAGCACAGAAACAGTTGTCTGGGGCAGCATAAAGCTTGCAACTGGGTAAGAGTTGGAGAGGAGAGAAAGAAATGAAATAAAAATCTGTGGTCAGGAAACAAATCAAAACATGTGTCAGACAAAGGTGACAGATTCCCCTACTGCTATACCGCTGTGTCTCGACAGACCTCTCCAGCATCTATATTCCCTTTTGGTAGTGGAAGGTAGCTAGAATAAAGGCTTATACCTTAAGGACATTCCAATCCATTGCAGCTCTGCTCTGAGAAGCTGTTGCATATTTTCAGACCTGGAAAACAAGGTATCTTGTATCTTCTCAATAGAGCACTATGAGCTTTGCTGATGAAACGTCCTGTATCAGGCATCATTCCTTTGAAATGCTATCTGTCTGCCATGACATGAAACAAGATGTTGACACAGAGTATCCTTTCGCTGAGTCATTTCATCAGCCTTTCAACATTTATAATACAAGATGCAGGAAATGTACTACCATAACTCTGAGTTCTGGTTCCCTAATGGGATTTATGGTCACCACTTCAGTAAATGAAGCCCAGTTCACCCACTGCCTGCAAAGACTCATTCACTGTAACTTTGAAAAACCCTGTAGTTTGTAAATTGCCTATTTTTCTGTGTAAACTAAAAAAAAGAAAGGTAACTAAGCCCCACATCAATATGCTGATATTACTTTGGAATTGTGTTTTGCCCATACCTTTTTTTAACACCATTTTTTAAATTTCTTCTTAGAGACTGAATTTTTTTGAGAGAGAATTAGGAAGCACATGGTGACACTTGGAGACTGTTGCGTTTTTTCTCTCCCAAACTGGCATATGGCCCTTTTCTATTAAGGTTTCACACCTCTGGCTGACATATAATCTGTTTGCTATGCAAATAGGCTTTATAGGCTTTTATCAGGTTGCAAAAAGTTTCTTACAAAAATAAAAGCCAGTGAATTTTGATAGTTTGCTAAAAACATCTGGACCTTTTTCTTTTCTAAATTCATTAAGACTTTGCTCTCTGAACAGACTGAAGGCGTTAGCAGGCTCTGAAGCCAATGGGCAGGGAGGGCATTGCAGTGTGTGCTGTAACCAAAGAGTTTAGAAACCACAGCGGCATTGCTGAAATAATAGAGATAAAAGAGAAAGTAGGGCTAAACCACTTACACATGCAAAACCAGCTGGCCCCCAACAGGAATTTCCATGCTGGTTTTGAAGGGGCTGAGTCAGGTCACACAGACTACTGCTGGTCCCCACTCCTCGCTCTGCCTGGTGATATGTGCTCAAGGAATACAGTCAGACTGGGGGCACAGTGCAAAGAACAGAGGTCAGGAGCCTGGTGAAAGGCTCAGGTGTGCCATGGGGACTTGGCTGAGAGGGAAAAAAAGGCAGCAGAATTTCAAAGAGAATAGGTTCCAGATACAAAACCAGTCATGTTTCGTCATTCTTGGAGAAACAAAAACAAATTTATCCTAGTTTGAGCCAAAAAAAAGGCTGTCTCCAAGCTTTTCTGCTCAATTGTTTCTTGACGAAACAATTATTGTGAAATCATACATTTAAAAATACCATTTTGAAAATGTCAAAGTAAAATATTTTTTTTAAAGCTTAGCAGGAATTTGTTATTCTGACAAGAAGCAGTCATTAAGACAAGTATGCATTGGGACAGGCATTGTTATTCTGTTTTTCTAATCAGTCAAATTTCTCTCCCTTTCCATTTTTGGGGGGCATTTACTACTTCATAAAGACATTCAGTGCTCCATGAGCTTTTCTCTATACAAGTCACAGATTTCTCAACAGACAAAAGGATTTCTCTTCACAGCTGCCTCAAATTTTTCAATCCCTAGGACAATGTACTGGTGACAAGTTTTATTTCTACTCTCACAGGGCATTGGCTAATAAGTAAATATTGCAACTTTGAAATTCATATTAGATATTATTAAATGTTTATGGATAAAAATGAAATATCAGTAGCTAAATTTAGTATGACAGCACTGATCGTACTGCAGAGAGGTTTAGGTAAGCTTGCTATTTACAAAACCTTGCTATAGAGTTACAAAGGTGTAATGAGCTCCTTGCTGGTTGAGAGGAGATTTAAATGAACTCCAGTTTAGATAAATGTATCTGACTGTATTTGCCACAGGCTAGAGAGGGCTCACAAAGAGAGGTACAGCAGCTCCAGCCCTGCACAGGGACCCACCATGCTCACTGCAGTCCACCAGGCTCTTCAAGAACAGATTAAGTTTTCTTACCCGATCGATCACTGGGCTGAATGTGACTTAGGTGAGTGTAACCACATGGTGTTGCTGTGAGAGAGCTCCTCTGGGTGCGCAGACACACATACACTGAAGAGACTTGTGTAAAGTTTTTGTGGAATTGGCATGCGGCAGCTTTGGCACCTGGTGCCAAAACCACTCGCATCGTTTCACAACCCATTCCAGTTGCAGTGTTTCACAGCCGTGTATCGTCAGGCATGTTTTTGGAGACCCCACTGGGAGCACTGTGTACAGTTTTGGTGTCCTCAACATAAAAAGGACATGGATCTGTTGGATCAAGTCCAGAGGAGGGCCACGAGGATGATCAGAGGACTGGAGCACCTCCTGTATGTATGAAGACAGGCTGAGAAAGTTAGGGCTGTTCAGCCTGGAGAAGAGAAGGCTGCATGGAGACCTCATAGCAGCCTTCCAGTATTTGAAGGGGACCTACAGGAATGCTGGGGATGGACTCTTCATTAGGGACTGTAGTGATAGGACAAGGGGTAATGGGTTAAAACTGAAACAGGGGAAGATTAGGTTAGATATAAAGAAGAACTTTCTTGTGAGGGTGGTGACACAGACACAGATTGCCCAAGGGTATTGTGAATGCTTCATCCCTGGCAGTGTTCAAGGCCAGGTTGGACAGAGCTTTGGGTGACATGGTTTCGTGTGAGGTGTCCCTGCCCATGGCTGGGGGGTTGGAATTTGATGTTCTTAAGGTCTTTTCCAACACAAACTATTCTATGGTAACATCATGAAGCCCTTCAGAGAGGGCAGCGTATTTTTGCCAAGGCAGTTTCTGCCCAAAGAAGCTCTTTTTCGTTTGCAGAATTCATGCTTGCCAGCAAACCTTGCCCACTGAAACAGGGCGGTGCCACCTGGATGGACCACAGCTTGATGTATTTCCTGGTTCTCTAACGGTGATGCTGCACTGCACAACTAGAGCTCCAGGGTAGCTCACTGCAAATTTTCATATCAGACTGGTGAGCAAACACTACACAAGCCCTACTCACTGGTAAGATGAGCTGCACCCTCCTGGCAGTCACAGCAGACACTCTGGAACACTCTGTGGACTTGAATCCACCATGATGATGATAGCCCTAATCAGAGCAGAAACACATTTGTGCAGTGGTACCAAGGTCCTTGCGCTGTCTGCACTGCCTGATCCACTGCAGGATGACGGCAAACTTTGAATTCTCAGTTGTCACTTCAGAGGCTTTGGGAGCTGAAAGTCTGCTTTCAAAGGGGAGGAACAGGAGACCTCAGTAGCTCATCCAGTTGACAAACTGCAAGTAAGGTAACAAATTCTCTTTTGTTGCTACCAAAGATAATTGAAATATATGTTTGCATAGTGTTCGTGGCTGATAAAGCTCTAATCACTTCAGAGGAAGATGGGATGCATACTAAAAATAGCTGAAGTGCTTCTCTGGTTTTGTTGCTTAGTGCTCAGCTTTCGTATAGCAATTCCCAAATACAGATGACCTTGCATTGCAACATAACCCTATAGTTGTTCACTTCTTATCTTCTCTTGATTCAAATCAGAAAAATACTGGCGGAGGGGGAGTAAATTAGTGAGAAATATGAAACAAATTGCTACAAGCTAGCAAAAGTGGTCCCAAATCACAAAGAGAAGGTGTACATTTCCATAAAGGCCACAAGATTCAGAAACCTGTGGCACTTTGTTGCATGTGTCTCAGAAGGGAATTAGTAATTTTCATGTGCTGTGTCCTAGTGATTGAAGTAAATTACTTGCTTAAATTGCTAAGCACGGTGACCCATCTGTTGGCCCATGCATGTTCAGATTCTCAGTGGGTTTATTATTCCAAATAATGACTGCCATATGCAACAGTAAACAGTTCTTTTAAAACTGACTGAAAGATCCTGTGCTGCTTTTGAAGGCAATTTACAAAAGTTATTCATGTTCCCCTCAAGAACCTGCCATTCAACAACACTTGTAGAAAGTGATCCTGACTGGTTTACCCTGAAGGAGCTATTGCTCTGCTTTTCTGTAAAGGCAGAGACAAAACTATAGCAGGAGTCTGGACTGGATCAGATTTATTCTTCATGAATGGAGAAGACTGGAAATTGTGAATTATACAGCTCCACAGCCCCAGACAGCACCAGGCATGTCCCAGTTTATTTATTTATTTGCATTGCCAAAGCAACTATCATACAATCAAGTTGAAGGAGAAATGAGTATCTTTACATATTACAGAATATATCGAAGCTGACAGCAGCCACAGTAACACTCCCCAAGCCACCAAAGAAAGAAAAAGACTCTCCCAGTCCAATTCACCTTCCTCTTCAGAAAATGCCTGAATGAATAGCTGAACCCTGTAATGTTCCTTGATGGTCAATATATTCTGTCAGATCAAGAAAGCAAGAGTATCCCAGGGGTGATGTTGGGCTTTCACAGACTATGTTGTCCCAGGGGTCCCCAGAGGCACGAGCCGGGAAACTACCAACATGAGCATCTCTGTGGATGCCTGGGACTGGGGAAGAAAGCAAGGTTAAGCACAGAGACATGCCACTTGCTGTCATCATGCCCACAGTGAAGGGATCATGGCACTGAGAAATTTGTCTAGAGAGGGGAGCAGTTTCCCTGCTGACAAATTAACAAGTGCAGCTAGAGATGAGCACCAGCTTATACAGGAGATGAGTATAGTCACGTTATTCTGCAGGCCATGTCTTCTGACTCTTAGTCACTTAAGTCCCCATTCAAGTTTAAACTGGAAGAACCACAACACTGAGAAAGCACAGTGCAAAAAGGTCACCTATTCTCAGGGACGGAGATACCAGTGGGGGGAAAGCCCACACACTACCCACCATCCTGCTGGGATGCACAGCAGCTCACAACACTAGATAGGACTAAACAAAACCAGACTTACCATCAAACACTGTGTATGCCTTTACACGTTAAAGTATGTGCCTGTATATTGGATTTTATCATCTCCCTTTGTTTTATTCTTCTATATTGCTGATTTTCTGTTAAATCCCACTGGTTCCCATCCCCTAACCTTTCCCTGTTAGGAAAAGGCCAAAAGCCAGACTTTCCCAAGCAGTACTCAGATATATCTACTTAATAAATACTTAAATAGCAAGACTGCTTTTCATAACTTCCTTTGCCTCTAATTTAGACCATCCCCCTTTCATCCCCAGGCTGAACACACATTCAATTCATACAAGGCCCATAAACCATGTTAAGACCACAGAGCATCCATGATTTGTTCATGATGTTAACAGTGACTCACCGTGGCCAGATTACAGATGTTAAATTGCTGATGGATGGCCTACATCCAGCACGTGGTATTCAGCTGAGGTATTAATCATGTGTGGAAAGATCTTTCTTTTTTCTATTCATCTCTGTGAATAATGAAACCTCTAATACAGTATATTGTACTTCACAAGCTCACTGAAATGAACTCCTTTCTAAAAAGAGGAAAGGATAACACTATTAAAGCAACCGAATGCTGTACATGACATGATGACATATTAGGACTTTTTGGATAGCTAAATGAATACACTTGCTTTTTGTTGATTTATGCCAGCAGGACAGGCCTTTCTTAAAAAAGCTCTTTTCTATGAAGGGAAGTTTCCTTGCTTCTGTTTTACTTTGATGGAAACAGCTAACTTGTGTGTGATACTGGTTTGATAGGCAGTTGTTCATGGAAAAAGTAAAAGCAAAGCGTGCCAAGGAGCAAGCAAGAAAGACGAAGTGCAGATTTGGGTAAGAAATAACTCATCTGAAGTTGGAAATAAGTTTTCCCTGGGCATGCTGGCAGAGGTCTATCTTCTTCTGAGGCGCTGAATGAGAATCAAGTGTGGGAATCTGCCACACCATTTCTTGGATTTCCTTTTCCTTTTCTCCTAACATGGGTATTTTCATTGACAAAAGAACAGAAGGTTTCACAGGGCAGTATACATTAACTGCCTGTGATAAGAATGCCTGTTATCATTGTCTTTTTTCCTTTTCTTCTGTTTTAATGCACAAATGATCCAATGACCAGTCCCACATGACTTCAAGAAGAGACTTTCCATACACTTCTGTGCATTGAATAGTTGTTTTCTTTAGTAACACGTTCTGGACTACTGGTTTTTCTTGGGTTTGGGTGTTTGGGACTTTTGGGGGTTTGGTTTCATTTTGGTTTTATTTTGCAAAGTCACACTGCATTGATAACAAGGAAATATGTTGAAAATACATAAAATTAAAGAAAGAAAGAAAGAAAGAAAGAAAGAAAGAAAGAAAGAAAGAAAGAAAGAAAGAAAGAAAGAAAGAAAGAAAGAAAGAAAGAAAGAAAGAAAAGAAAGAAAGAAAGAAAGAAAGAAAGAAAGAAAGAAAGAAAGAAAGAAAGAAAGAAAGAAAGAAAGAAAGAAAGAAGCACACAAAAGAGAAAAATCAAATAAAGTTCTCTATGTAGATGGAGACACTACCAACCAGAACCAAAAATAACTCCCTCTTCCAACCTAGACACAAAAATTCTTGTCTGTAAAAAGGCAAGACAGTAAATGTGTAAGCAAATTCCATCACCCTCTGGAAGAAAGACAGAATAACCTGAAGACACACCAAACCAAGTATTTGAGCTTAGGTCTCCTAAGTTTATCACAATGGCCTAAAACCTATTTCACCTTTCCCCACTGAGAGAGGTAACTAAGTTAAATAATAGTGGGGAAAATGATACCCCTTTTCTGTTTAATTTTTTTCCAGGTAGCAAATGATGCCAATTTTGACCTGCTCTGCTCAGCCTGGCGTTTCTGTGCCAAGGCAGGACTTATGCTTTCCCAGACCTTGTTTTAGAAATGCATTTGTAGTTCTGAAAGTCTATCAGTGCTTAAATGAGTACAACAAAAACACTCAATTAAAGCTGAACATCTCTTGAAGTGCCTTCCTGAAGTGGAGTGCAGAAGAAGGCCATGTAACGTGTGTTAGTGTCCTCCACACATGGAGCGGTAGTCCACACCTCTGCTGACAAAATCAGAAGTGGTGAAGCAACAATCAGTGTCTACCTGGCTCCCTACAAGGCTTAGAATAAACTTACATGTTCTGATGTGTTATATTTATTACAGTAGAATTAACTAGTACGCATTCGCACAATTTGTTTATGAATGAATCCAGCCAGAAGTATAAGAGAACTGTTTTGCATGTGAAGAGCCCAGAGTTTTTATTTTCCCACCTTTCACTATAAAACCAGTAATCTCTGAATTTGATGTCTGTAGCCTGGGTTTTGTTTCCAAACAATGCTGATATTGTGCAGGATAAGTGCTCTATCATGCAATGGTCACTGCTGAGATGAGAAAAGCTGGTTTTTACTTCTAGATTCAGCCATGTCTTTTCTGATGCTTGCTTCTCTTTTTTTTTTACATTAGTTTCTCACCAGTAGTTATAACCTCTCTTAGCTTAGCTGGAGAACTGCCTCTTCTCCATCATACCGTCTTGCCTTTTGTCTAATAACTTGTTTCTTCGTATAGCCCATTCGCAGGTACAAGCTCAAAGAACAGCTCTATTAACTGAACTCATAATTTGGAGCAAAAATCTGCCTCTACAGTGGATGAGTGAAGGTACATAAGAACTCAGATCCCTTGATGCAGAACACCACTGTGTACTGGGTTTCCAGAAATGGCCACATGCTTCAAAAGAAAGTATGAAACTCCAAAACCAAACTGTCCTGGTCCTCGTAAAGCTTTTCTTAAGGTGTGACCAAAGACATTAATGCATCAAAAATAAGTAAACATATCTCAGAGCAAGGTTAAGAAAAACCATGAACAACCAATTTCTTCCTGAAAGGGTGAACAAGCAGAATAAGGTTCCTCTTATGTGACACTGAAACCATATAAGAAGCAAGGCTAACAGTAAATCAAATAATTGGAGGCTTGGAAATATTTTCCTACGCTGCTGAAAATCCTGCCATTAATGCAAACCATACATTGTGCTCTGGTACTCAGTATAAGAAAAGCAGATGGTTTTGATATGACCATGACTGTCCCTTCAGAAGGCAAATTCAGAAGTGAAGTAATGGGTTGCTGGATCATTCAGCATCAAGGCTAATGGAGATTTCTGGTAACAGTATCACGGATAAGTAGGGACAGTCCCTGGGCAGTCAGAGGCCGCAGAAACAACATCCTTCTGGCTGTAGATGCTGTGGGAACAAAACACCTGGGAGAATATTTGGCCTCATTTTGGAAGATGTGGACTTAGTTTTTCAGGGAAAGGAAGTAATTAATAAAGACACATGTAGAACAACTGAAGATTGCACTGCAAATCTCTCCTGATAGCCATGGCTAGCTATAAATACTTCTCCTACACTCCATGTGCCATAGCATGGGATGATAACTGATATGCTCAAACAGGAATGTGAAGAGGCAAATGGGGACTGGAAATTTCATTTCAGGGGCCAAGATCATTTTCTTGAGAAAGGAAATCCAAAACTGGTGGAGGGCGGAATGCACCTCATGCAGAGGGACTGCTGTAGGCTTTTGGCCTCCACACCTCTCACACCCACCTCAGACCTCGAGATACCATTAAGGGGGCTTGAATAGGGAACAAAACAGCATGGGGTCAATATCACCCTAGTTAATTAATCATTGCTGCATTAGAAGGAATAGCTGGGGAAATATAATGATAGTTGGGCCATATGAAGCAGCTGTAAAGTTTCTTAGCAACTTTAAGGATGACCCTTCAACCCTTTCTCATTACTCATATGATTAATGCTTATCCATGTGAATAGTCTCATTGATTTAGCTCACACTACTTCCACAAGTAAGGACTTAGAATCAGACATAGAAATATATAATTTTACTCTTCCCCAGTTATTTCAAATCCAGATATTGTTAAGTGTAGTGATTAACTCAATAGACCTAGACCCATAGGGGCTTTCTAGGAACTACTCTGTAACTAGGTGATCTACTTTAACTCAAATAACAGAATCAACAACCATAGTGTCATCTGTCTTTCTAGTCCCACCAGTATCAGTGATATTGTTTGAACTTATTTTGAAGTTAGATGTTCATAAGCAATCTTTAAAAGTGGATTCTGGTGTAATTCAATACATGAAAAGAAAAAAAAAAGAAAAATGGGAAATTATGAAAGACACTAAAAACACAATAGAATGTCTTGTTCAAGTTTCAATTTAATTGTGATTTTGCCCAAATATCTTCAGTTTTGCAAAGCTGCCTTCATATTATTACTTTTTCAAACTGTTTTCACAAGTCCAACAAGTAGCTATGGATAGAAAAGCGCTTATTTTTCCCTGGAACAGCAATATAATACTATTTCACTCAGTGTGGTCTGTATTTTTGACATATGCAACAAGCCCAGACAACTTTTTCAATATCATTATTCACTGGCAATCTCTAACCTGTCTCTTGTTCCATCCCTAAGTAACCTTCATCTATCTTTTTCAACAAATTTTCTTCAACTCCTTATGAATCACTTCGCTGCTGTCTTAAAGGAAATCCCATTTTTTATGAGAAACTGCTTCTCTGAATGGGTGAAGGAAGCTAAGAGAATACTGTTCTTGTGGTAATGACTTCATACAGATTTTCATCATGGAATCATCACAGGTATTATAATCCATATTTCAATTAAAAATGTAGGGTTTTTTTTAAGTGATACATACCGTGGGACTTTCATCAGATGCTCCAGTATGTGCCTGCTATTAACATCCATCCATCAGGTCTGCATTAGATACACAAATCACATCTCTGAAGTTTAAAATTGTCTCTGTTCTAGGCAGAGTGCTGGGCAGACCCAATTTGACGATGATATCAAGTGATTTATGGTTCATTTCAGATAACATTTCAGCTTCCATAAACAAGGACATAAACTTTACACTACTAAACTAAGACCATTCTTTGCCTGTATATTAACACTAAAGTTTAGATGGCAGGTGGCATTTTTTTCTTTACCGCTGTGGCAGAAAAGTTGCTCATCTCCAGGTTTATGGCACATCCAGAAGAAAACTGAACAAATACGAACAGTAGGAGCAGCTATGTATAAACTAGCTTCATATTAAACAATATTGTACCTCAACTTTGGACTTTTTCATTATCTTTTCCATTTCTCAAATTCAGCTCAGGTTGTCTCCCATATTCTTCAGACACCTTTGCACACCAGTGCTCACACATGAACAACTTCCCCATTTCTAGGAGTCTTCATATCAACCCCTTTCTGCACAAAGGGAACACAAATGCTGATGACAGCATCGGTCTTACGCTGAGCTATTCATACTTTTTTAGATTAGTTTCCCTTCCTGGTACATTCTTCTCTGATATGGAATTATTAGTATTTGTTACTTCAGCCAAGCATTTCTGGTCTTCTTCTGGTTTGTCCCAGATCAAAACATCACCTATATAAAATACTCGAGCGCCATGACATTAAAACTGCATTCTCAGCTTTGCATTCTCAGCTTTGCATTCTCAGTGGAGCACCTCAGGCATCTCAAAAGCTGTTCATGGAAACTGTTTCCCAAAGGATGACTTGAATTTGCATAAACAAATGTTCTTGGTTTTAATGGAATATGTGATCACAGAATTGTGTCTTTCAAACAGAAGTGATGTAACTAAAAAGTGAAACACTGGGTCAGCACAGTATACAGCACTCATATGGAAAGGTCTCAGCACTGAGCTCATAAGTCTCATTACACCTGCCTCAGTGTAACAACACACTAGTTCTACAGTTGTGTCTTCTCCACTCTTTTCCAGCATTCATAAAGTTCAACTGTTTCAAGGTGCCCTCCCAATGCCACACATTTCCCAGTGCCACACTCTTCTGGCATGACTCAAATTGCTCCTATAGCACTGCTCTTCCAGTCTCTCTTAGCCTCCCGGACACTCCCCATACTGCAAATCAGAGGTTCATTTACTCAAAATGAAACAACAACAATGAGCTGTTCTGACAGAAAGTCTTTCTACTTCCTCCATTCTACAAAACTAGCAATAAACAAAGCCAAAATTTGACATTTTCAATTTGCATGTTAAACTTTTCTCCCAACTCCTACTGACTTGGAGAAGCTTGGAGCAGAGCCAGACAGATCTGAGGATGTAGTTCATCTGGGAAGGGAAACTAGAGTATAATTTGGCAATTCTTCTGGGAGGAAAAGTCATGCCAAAGGGAGACAAGCCTCTGAAGAAGTAAAATATATGTCATTCACCTCTTCTCCCACTCTACCAGCAGTAAAGTGATATACCTTTATTAATATTTATTGGCACTGAGATGCATAAAAGAGCTTATAGAAATAACCAGCACCAGAAGAAGAGAGGTGAGCAAGAGGGGAATGGGCAAGGGGGATGGGGGAAATTGAATAAGTTGTCACAGCCAGTGATGATAGTTGGCTAACCACTCCGAAAAGCTGCTACGACCGAAGAAGCAGAAATTGGTCTAAGAATGGACTCTCTGCTCAAGGTTTCCAGTGCAAGTCCTAATTATAGATTAACCAGGCTAACTCACTGTGAGGTGAACTCTGTCAGGTTTGCTTGCCACCAGACGCACAAAGCAAGACCCAGAAAATAAAGGGAAATCACGTGCCCAGCAACTGATCCTGTTTACCAGATATCAGAGCAAAAGGAGCTCAGAGGTGTCTGCACATGGTGCAGCTGGGTCCCCAGGACAGGAGCCAAAGAGCTGTGGAAGGACTTCAGGAGAACACTGAAACCTACCCCAGAGCAAGGCACCATCAAGGGTTTTCAGACTCCACAGCCAGTAGTGGAGCTTAAAAGCCAGCAGAAACACTTGCCTGTAGTTTACATATTTCACTCTCCAGTGAAGCCAGTGACAGGTCCCCTCCCATTAGCTGAACTCCAGATTTATCAGGAGTAGACATCTGTGGCCACCGTCTACTGGGACCACCCATCAGCAGCAGAAAATTCCTCCATGCACTCAGTGAATATCAGGAGGTCAGAGGTCACTTGCTCCTACCAGTTGACTTAAAGTACCTCCGTACAGCCTGAATGAAAGGTCATTATAAGATACTATGCAACTCACTTGTGGGGCACAGCTCTGGACAGGACAAAGGCAGCAGAAGGAGCCAGCCTTATTCCATCCCTGATCTGACTTCAGAAGTCATTGCATTCCCTACAATAACAATTTTAAACATAAGTCTCTTATCGCCCACGCATTGTATTACAGACAGAAATGCAAACACAGAGATTTTCCCTCTTCCAAAAATAGCTTCCTTTTTTTTTTTTTTTTCAGAAAATGATAATATAAGGAAAAAAGACCATTTTGGTTTTGTGCAAGCTTTACATGTTTCTGGCTCCAGAGAAACTGGTAGCAGCTGGTTTAATTTCCTCAGTTTCCCGTGTCAAAGGTTCAAACACAGTTGCAAATACTCCTTATGAGTGAAATGTTCTCCTTCTCAATGATCAAAAAACTTTAAACAAAGTCAGATGAACCCATTTCACTGCGCTGGGAAAGCCTGGGCAAACTCTTTATACATACATTTCTCCTCACATTTACAAGCACTGCAATGCAATGAAATCTCTGCAGTGAAGTATCTGTCTTTCCAGTGGCTATCCAATTCCTCCTTTGGTTAACTCTTTCTACCCAGTTCAAAGAATTTGCCAAAACTCCAGGAAAGCCCAATACAAAACCTAGCTTGGATTTATATTTCTTGATTTTTCATCAACAAATAACGATCTTTTTCATCATCAAATCCTTTTCATCACCCAATAAAGACCAAGTAAAAGCAGAGAAAAAGAATGTCCAGAAGAGAGATGCAGCAGAGAATGACATAAATAGGGAAAACATTGGGAAAGGTGAACAAAAGTCATCACAGGCAAAAGCAGATGCCAAGTGTAGACCTATTGGTCTGGGCAATGAAAACTTACAAAAGAATCTGCTCATAAAGAGGCTCTGACAGCTCAGAAATGTCTCCCAGCAGCAGCTGTCAGGAGTGGGAGGACAAGTCCTATTCCTCTCCTCCAGAAGAGATGATAGTTCCCTATTGTGAGAGTAGGTGTTAATTATTATTTCCTTTCTAGGACCAAGGAGGGCTTTTAAATCTGTCCGATGCATCAGTAAAATAAGCTGTGACAAGATATATATACATATATTTGGCAAGATGGAACAGTATGGGGCTCTCCCTGTCATGTCTAAGAAGCAAAATAGAAAACAAGTGTTAGTGGGAACATTAAGTGCTTCTAGTTTGGGGAGGGAAATTTGGTTATCCACAGGGGGGGTTCTAGACAGAGGGGCCACAGTTTGTGTGACCGCGAGGTGTATAATCAACTGCGTTTCTAGCAGCTTGCAGATAATGAATGGAAAGGCTCTTGGGTTTTCCCTGCGTGCATCAAGCGCAAAGGTTCACGTTTTCATTCAGCCATATACCAGCAATGGAAACCAACACCACTCACTGCAGGAGCTTTCTCACTTCAGCAGGTGAAGGTGCTGACTCCACAGGCAAGCCAGATCTTATTTTGCTGACTAAAGAAGATGCCACTTAAATTAAAACTTGTGTAAGCATATGTTTCAAAACTGTGGGTCATATTTTATACAAGAATGACTCTGACAGGCTGTGCATTTGTGCTGATTTGCTCTATTTCCACAGTGCCCTGCTGAATAAAGCTATCAAACTTTATGCTGTTTTTAAGTTAAAAAAATAACTAACAATCCTGTGTGTCAGAAAGATTCCTTATATGAACTAGATATTACAGTAAAAAAAAGACACCCCTCTCATAGTACCAATATTTTTCTATAAAGCTGAGAGATCTATTTATAATGTGTGATATATGTGCACTTAAACCATTCCATTTAACCTCAGAACTTATTGCTTGAACACTGCATTTCACTTATGCTAGAAGCCTCAGGTTTTGAGCAATGTGTAACAAAATACAACAGAACAAATCAAACAACCGTGTGGCCCAAATCACAGTCCTTCACAGCATCACATATAGTAAGGGGACATCCAGGGTAGACAATAGCGTTCAACAGAGAGATATGTATAAATAAAATACCCAGAAAACTAAGACGACGCTAGTTTTGTCAGTCAGTGCCAGCTAACACGGAGCTGAGAGTTGTTGTTATGGATGCATGAGGCTCTGCCACAATCCACATCCACAGACCAGAAAGCTCAGCCGTCTGGTAAAGGTCAAAAGAAAATGCTGAAGTGGATGCTGCTTGGGCCAATGGGCCACCTGAAACCCAGGAGGAAGATTTTGTTTGCAAGAACGCATGAGGACCGTGTGGAGCAGGAGAAGAGTAAGAAGGCTGAACAAATACACCAGTGGGAACCTACCTGGAATTACTGAAGGGTTGGGCCAAAACAAGGTCTTCAGTCATTTTCAGCTGTTTGTTTGGAAGAGAGCTCCCTGTCAGTACCTGGGAAATGAAGGGAAACGCTGCACAAGGAGTCCTGTGATGATCCAGAGGAAGAATGAGGTTAAGCACTTCCTTCAGGAAGTTTCCTGCTTTGATTCTCTCAAATATCCTGAGCAAGATCCGTGATATATTTGAGTAGTGAACAAAATCTGCATGTGTTTTCCCTATCTGGTGTTATCTGTTCCCTGAGGGTGACAGCTGTACGCAGTATGACCACATGAGCTGGGAGCAATTACATTTAAGGCATGCTGTAAAGCAAAGGGACATAGCTGCTTCAGGTGCTCAGGTAGAAAAGCCACCAGCGCCAGTGTCCGAGCAATGCAGGCAGAGACGCTAAAATGGAGCACGTACAGCATCAGGGTTAGGTTTAAAGCAGCTTCAGGATTCACCAGATGGACAGTCTCACAACCTGGCCATGAACCACCAGTGGGAGGCAGAGGAGGACATCCTAACCCCATGACAAGAGCCATATGCAGATCTCAGCTCCCAGTTGTCCCAGAGGTGGTGTAGGCAGTCATGACTCCATTGGTAGTGCAGCTGGGACATTCATGACTCCCCATGGTCACTTGAGTATTCAAGACACAGCTCCCAGCTAAACCCTTGAGATGAAATCACACTGGGGAGCCGAGGCAAAACCATGTTGTTAACATGATTCTCAAATTCCTGACACTTCAGGTGTAGCCTGAATGGCAGTCACTGAAGCATTTACCAAACTGCTGGGGTTTAGCAGACTTTTAGAGATCCACAGCCCACGGCTAAGGAATCCACAAAAGGTGCCTAGGAAAAACAAGCCTTATTCTCTTTGGGCATAGATTAGATTTATAAGGATCTACACCTGTTTGTGCAGTTCCCCCTTCAGCATCTCTGGGCTTGGAGGCTGTCCTCACCATTCTGCACATCTTGGTGGATGAAAGAGTTCAACCCCTGCCCTCGCACCCAGAGGTGTCATGGGGACACACACAACCATGAGGGAATTTTTAAGACAAAAAGAGCATTCGATGTTTTGTCATCTGCTGCAGACACATTTTTAGGGAGAACACATAGCCTTTTAGGTCAAGTAATATGGTAACTGCCAAACAATAGACAGAACTCTGCCAGTGTGGCTCTTTTTGGTGTTCGACCGCGACGTTTCTTCCACCCCTCTATGCAAGACCTAGTCACATGTCAGTGTGTGGCCATGATCACACCAGCTCGGAACTAGACTGGTTTTATCCAGTATGATAAGTCCTTAACAACAAAGTAGAGTCAACACCAGAAGTGGAATTCCCATTTAAGAGCAATTGACTCATCTTCTTGTGAGGTGGCTCACTAAAGCTTCCATCTCCTGCCCCACAAGACATAGGACACAGACCTTGGGAATTTGATGTTGAGAATGTCCCGACGCAAAGCTGGCTATAATTTCTTCTCCTCTTGTCCGCTACCAGATAGCGGGAAAATAAATGTCCCCTGGAAAGACGGTTTTGACTGAAGAAGAGAAGCTTGTGTAGTTCTATGTCAGGTGAAGTTTCTTTGGCAACATCTGGCAAAGTTGCAGAATTTCTGCACTCCGCTGAGATTTAGAAGAGCATATGGTTTCCACTACAGCAAAACAAATCACCCCCTGAACAAAAAGCCCTGAAAAGGAGTGGGAAAAGGAAGATGAAAGTTTCAAGTCTGTTTGTAAATTATGCATTATCCGTGCCTGTAATGCCCAAATGCCCAGAGGAGCCATAAATTTAGAGGTTTCAACAGAAAAGCCTATAGCTGACGCCTTACATTCGTAAAACCCATTACTATCCCTGGAGTGAAAATGAAGGGGAAAAACAGTGAATAAATAATTGAGAAGACAAGAATGTTTCACCATTTCCTTTTGCTCTTTTTTACCTTTTCACTACAGTTTCAAGACCAATACAGGATTCACATCCACTGTGGTCTTAAGCATGAAAGGTGACCAGTGTTTTCCTGGTGCATTTGGTTGCAAAATCAAAACAGTTCAGTTAGTCTTACAAGTGCAGATCACTCAAAAGGAAACTTCAAATCTAAGATGTTTTCACTTTCAGCATTCAGTTTTGCATCTGCCACAGATACCAGTTCTGTAAACTATATCCAAAACCAACCTGGGCTGTCATTTAATTTTTGGTGCAGCTGAAATCTCACAAGAAAGAGTGCCTGAGAAAGCAGACATTGACCTTTAGGAAATTTTTAGAATACTTTTGATGATCCAGAGGCTCTGCAGTATTTTAAGACATTTTCTGTCATCTGTGCCTTCTTAAAAAGTCCTTTTATTCTTTTTCACCTCTTTGGCCTTTCTACATATTGCCTAAAATCCACAGAAGGGTTATTCTCAGAAACCCATATGACATTGGTCTCAGTAAGACAAGGAAAAGAGAGGAATGAGTGAGTCATGCAGAACAATTTTGTCCAAGGATTAGATGCAAATAACTCCTGCAAAAATGTGCTTTTTGACACTCTTTCCACAGTCAATGCCTAGCATTGCAGTGTTGTGCTTTTCTGCTTTGTTTTCCTTTCACTTTAAATCACACATGAAGTATCAAGAAGATGCACTCCCTCCCTCCCTCACAACTAAATGCAAATAGTGCCTTTCCTTTTCTTTTTCCTCCAGCGTAAAAAACACAGAAGGTCAGAGGACAGAAAGGAAATAATAAGACTGCGGTCTCTTTCTTTACTCTAAAAGGCACCAATTTTAACTTAGTTTCATAACTAAAGGGCAGCCAGCCCAGGGGCTGTCTGCTGCTGGCAGCTGCCAAGGCAGGGCTGCAGCCGAGCTGCCAGCTATAGATAAGAGCATCCCATGTTCAGGTCCTCCCAGACTTGTCTCACCACTGCTGCCTTCCACCCCAGCATCTTTGAGGGGTTTCTGCCCCAAAGGCAGGCTGCATGCTTATGCTTTGGTCAGCTCCACATTTGACTGCTAAACCCACATTTGGCCCTGTCTCTCTCCCTTCCTTTGCAGCACCTCACTGCCAGGAAACACAGGTTGGATCTAGCCTAGAGCCAAGGGCAGCCTTTTTGTCAGAGTAGAGCCTGGATCTTCAGCTGTACCACGTGTTTCAGGAAACAAGTTACGAATATTCCAGTTAGGGCAGAGAAATCAATGGGATGGCTTTGAAAAGCTCTGCCTTCCCAGCAGATGTCCTTGTGTGGAAGTCTATACATGCCTTCAAAATAAATCTGGGCAAAGTGATGTGATGGTTCGCAGACCCAGGCAAGGCCCACCTCCCAGTCATCCCCAGTAAAGGGCAGGAGAGGCTACTGCTGCTCAGGAATAGACTAGATTCCCACATGCAAATGACAGCATCAGTTACCTACCCTCTCCAGAGGGGCAAGTCGCTTCTCTAAACAAGATTTGGAATGGCAAGGCAGAATTAGGGATCCTATGGTTAATTGTTCCCTTCCACTTTACTTGCCCTGGAGGAATGTATGGACCAAACTCTTTGACATCATCCCTAAGGCCAAAATCATCATGTAGATGTGGCAGAGATGTAGATAAGGCACCCACACTTCCATTTGACCATAGCTGCCAGCTGGGCACTGCTTCCTACAGAGCCCATCCCTGGTCCCAAAGCTCTCTTCCCTTCCCCCTGCTCACCCCGAGAACTCTACCTAGCACACTCCAAAGAGCCAAAGCTCAGCCAGCAAATGACTCACAGATGCTATTGAATAGCTGTAAAAACATTGTGCACAAATGAACAACATGACACTTAGGGCTGCTTGTATTCCTGCCAGTCAAAAGGAGTCCACAGGAAAGCACTCTGAGTAGTTTTACAGACAAGAATGCCCCATGGAAAATTATACATAAACACAAGAGACTGGCAATACAGTGCAGAGCAGTGTTCCCACATAACTTCATTTAGATTGCACTAAGCTGGTATATTTTTGTATGTCTTGAAGAAAAACATCTTTCTCATTTGCAGAAGATAAATTTAAAACATTGGTGGTATGTTAGTGCCCAGGGCCCTTTATGCATCAGCTTTTACTATTCTAGTCCATGACTCATAAGTTAGAACATTTATCCCATAGGAACTTGTATTCCCTGGGCTACTCATTCAGATTGGCAGGTTTTGCAAACCAGCATGTAGTCCATAAGAGGCCAAAATTAAAAAAAGGGAAAGGTGACACAAAAAGGACACCTCTCCCTCCAGTAAAATAAACAATGCAATGGAAAGCTCTATTTATTGAGGCAGGAACGGGTCTTTGCAAAGGAAGAGTGACTTCATGGACTGAGCAGCAAGGAGTAGAGGAGGCTGCTGAATCTGATCCTGCATGTTGGGAGCTGAATTAAAACCACACTGATGGTGCAGGCTGCCTTGCTGTGCCACCCAGCCCAAACTGTCTCTGCTGACAGTTTTCACTCCCAAACTGTCCTGCTGAAAATCCAAAACACTAATCAAGTCCTGGCAGACATCGAGACCTGCCTTGGCATTCCATCTTGCTAACCAGCAACCTGCATGCCCAAATCAAGGGCACTTGTGCTGGAGCATTGTGTGTGTATAGTAACATAAGCAATCACCTACTGTAGACTTAAGGCCACTGATGGAGGTGTCTCCCAGCTGACATCTCAATGCCCTTAGGTCTGATGGAAATAACAGGAAGCACAACCCATGTCACATATGTCACAAAATGGTAACTGAACTTTGTTTATTAATGGAGCTGACCACAAATCTAGAACAGAGGCATGTCCTGTCTGCTCCTTCATCACTGTCACGTTGCTGTCCTGTAAGGAAAGGACTCTGCAGTAGGAACGCTTGCGCTTCACCAGCTCATGACAAAAGAGTGGTGCGTGGCCTGATGCTCCCTTCAAAAGGAATATTAACAGCTTCACACCATAGCTTGTCCCAGGTGGTACAAAAGGTATAGTCTACCCACCGTTTTTCAGCCTGTGATCTGAGGACCCTGGGAGAGTCCAGGTCCAGGGAAGAGGACGAAAGAGAACAAGTTCATAAGTATTAGATAGTGATCTATAGATGTAGTGTTTTCTAAAGATTTCACAATTTTGCTACAGGATGGTTAAGGAAGGATACATTAATCATAAAAGGGTGGAAAATCAATGTGTTACATTTCAAAATACAAGATTATTGGTGCAGAAAACTGGATTTCTTTCTTTATAGAGGCATAGGTACATATGATGTCATATAAACATCATGTTTAACAATAGCTTCACGTATCTAGATGGCTGCATCAATTCGTAACAACAGCAGCTCCCAGGAAGTATTCTTATGGATTATTGCTGAGTTCAAAGGTTCACAATGCATTTTGGATTTTGCCAGTGGAAGAAATGGTTTGTTTCACAGGCACAGATGAAGGACCCTTTTGATCCCACAAAACCAAGGACTCTTACATTTCTTCGTATGTTCTAAATGCGACTGAACAGCTCAGATTCATTTTTTTCTTTTCTTTGTAAAAAGAATTTTTCTTGGAAGAGTCTGATGCATTATCTTAGTGGAGAACTTTGCATTTCCATGTGACTCAAGCAGATACACTCTGGTGTAGCCGCTCACCCTGATCATGGTTACTTAACCCAAATTATCTTCAAAACATTAGCAGGACACCTGAGTGAGAACTGGCTCATCCACATGTCCAGGAGGTTCATTGGGCTGTACTTCTGGAACTGTTGGTGCACCCAGCAAGGTAGGGTAGGTGCACTGCACCTCCAACATGATCCCACAACAGCGAGCTCAGGGGAAAGGAGCATTTCTCCCATGCTTCGCTACATTTGACTGAATGGCTGAGAAGACAGGGTGATATTAATTCTTCTAGAAGAGCATTTTGTTACACAATAAACAGTCCCCAGAGGACATGCACTCCTAGTCAGCAAATCTGACATTTAAAGGTTTGACTAGAAGCCAGGGTGTGTAAGGTTTCAAATGGTTAGGTAGTTTAAATGTACAGTATAGCTGATTTTCAGATACAAGGTCAACGTTTCCTAACCTGGCCCCTATTGCTGTTCTAACCATTAACTGAAAGGTCCAATTTAGGCTATTTATATGCCTAGGTACTTAATTGTGCCTTCAAATCAAGTAATTAGATGCTGAAGTTACTTAAATTGCACCTATAATTATTGTTGCCCCAAAAAGAGTGGGAAAAGACAAAGAGCCCTTGCTGGTCCAGGCCTGCTTCTGGGCCTCTGCAGGGGCAACACAAGAATGCTGGAATAAACCCGTTGTTCTCACTATGCTTTCAAGGGTGATGCCCCAAGGGTACAGCTGCCACTCACCCTGAAGGCAAAGGGAAACCCACCAGCTGGTGGGAAGGTGATGGGGTTAGCACGGTAGTGTCTGCCCACTGTATCCCACTGTACTCGACTGGGTCTGACATTCAAAGGATGCCCTGACAGAAAGGATGTGGAAGGTCTGCCAAGATCTCCAGTTTCAAGTGTTTTCTTAGCTTGCAACAGAGGTGCCAGTTTAATATCCTGCTATAAACTCAACAGCAAGGGTCAAGAGCTGCATCCGAAGAACTGGGGCAAACTTAATAAAAAGAGGCTTAAACATCTTGAAAGAATATGTCTGTGCAGGTCCAAGCACAGCTCAAGGCCCTGGGAAGGACCTCAGATGGGGGAGTATAAGTCACTAAGGAGAAGAAGATGCCACCTCGTGGTCTGCAATACTCCAAGTGGGAAACGTCAGTAAAAGAGGAGTATTTTGGTTCCCATGAGAAAACGAGGAGTGTCTACCTACAGCAGTGGGGCTTGCAACCCAGTGTTAACTGAAACTGAAACGCAGCCCTGGCCCCTTCACACCCACTACTGCACCAAGCTGTGACCTCTTCCTTCACCCATGGGGGTCTGAAGCTGCCACAGCAAGCAGCAGGAAAAGCAGCACAGCCTTCCCTGGAGTAAGCTGGATCCCAAATCCACCATCGGGATTCACCCTCCAGGTCCTGAGGAGGACAGGCAGCAGCACCTGTTTGAAATTAAATGCCTGGATTAAAAGCATGACTTCCAAGCTCACTGCTTTAAATCACTGTACCACAGATGAGGGTCTTTCCCACCCACCCCATCGTTTATTTTTAGGGGTAATATAAGCTTCTTTACAAGAGAGATGTTTTGAAACTTTCTTTTCCTCTTTAACAATAACCAGAAGAAGTTTACAGCATATTAGGTCTTAAGGAAATGAAGGAAGGAAGGATCTTCTGTTCATTGGGCTTTCAACCTGGTCTCTGATTTTGCAGGCATTATTTGGCAGAGAGGAACACTTGCACTTTTCCCCCTGTGTGGTTAGCAGGGCACACACATGTACAAACCCTTCTGGGCATAAAAGTACAGATTTTTAACAACTTCTCCCTAAAATGTATCCACACACATATATATCACTAACGGGCTGTGCAGCTGCAGATGGTGCTAGGTGAGGACAGGGCTAATGGTGTTTAAAAGTACTTGTGTGACTATAACTACTTGGTTGTCCAGGTTCACAGATTTTTGTCAAGAAAAATGGAAGCAAAAACATTTGAAAATAAGGAGTAATACCTTATTAAAAATATTTTGTAGTCTTTCTTGAAACAGGAAGGCAACTCACAGGGAAGTTTTAGGGCTTGCATTCAGCATCAAGAACAAGGAATGGGGAATATTGGATGTACAAGGACCCGGCACTGTCAGCCAGCTGTTACTGCTGGCACATGTGTCACTGAGACACACAGCCCTTCAGCTAAATGACAGCTATTCCAGTAGGAGACCAAAGAATGCATTTTATTTGAATGAACAGCTTCACTTTCTAGTTAAAGTCACAGTTAATAAATGGCAAGAAGTGCTTCTCAGCATGGGAACATTCAGGCACAGCCTGAACAAATAGGGTGCAGATTTTTTTAAGGGTTTATTTTCATTCCCATTATAATATATGTCTCAGCTTGTAAATGCTTTTACGCCAACAGTAAAAATTTCCATTTATATCGGTTGAATTGAGCCTTTGCAATTCAGTGTCAGTGCAGCCACTTTTAAGCAGATGTTGACATGGTTTGAAACTTACTTAGCTGAGTGAGTGACAAGCTTCTAGAGCTTGGTGATTTTCTGTGGCTGACCATGCAGACAGGACAGACAGACATCCAAACTGAAACATCATTCATTCCTATTAATGATGATAGGAATGATATTTTTCTTACCTGTGTGTGCATGGGATCATATCATAAATACTTAAGAATGTAGATTAACAGACCTACATGCAAAGGAAATTCTATTTAGTTCAGTGTAAGCTGTGGATCTAAACAAAAAAGAAACAACAGAAGGCCAAGCACACCAACCAAACTGAGCAGATCTCAGTGAATTCTGAGTGCAGAAATGCCATTTCCCACATTTTGCAGCCCATGATGCAGGCTAACCCAGGCAGTGTGGCTGGGTTTTGTTTCAGCTATCAGCTAACGCAGAGTTAAAGGAACCTTTCTTTACAGAGAGGTTTTCAATACGCATAAAGGGCCAAGCTTTCCCTCAGATCAGCTGAACCCCAACGGGGCTGTCTGATCCTTCTCTGCGAAACAAGGACAGCTTATGTTCAGCAATTACATTCCTGTCCGTGAGCAGACAAGAGGCCACCGCCTTTGTCAGCCACTGCTCCTCAGGCTCCTCTTGCCTTTCAGTGGGGATGGTGACCTTTCTGACCACATCAAGATGCACCATTGCCATGTGCTCCACACGGGGCCCAGTGTGCAGCACAGCTTTTTTCTAAGTATCACTGGAAGAGGAGTCAGTCCGTCTCCACTGATCCAGCCTGAGGACAGTGATGGACTGCCCTCTGGGCCTAATTACCTCTCCACATAGAGGATAAATAATCTGCATGACAACAAACTCCATTTACTTATGCCCTCCCACACCTCTCTCTGCCAGCAGTTTAGCCTTGAGTGGTGGATAGAGCAAGAGTCTGTGCGGATAAAACTGGCTCCCCTCTTATGGACTTGTGCTAGCCATTCCAGACACACTGCAACCTCTTCCTTTTGGGGCAGAGCAGATACCCTACTAATTCAGTTAATCTATAAAGCACCTTGGTTTCCAGAGAACATAATTCCAGTTCATCTAAACAAGTGCAGACCACTTTCTGTGACCGAATTCAAAGGACTTCAACTCACCATCCTTTTTGGGACTATCCCATGTGGCTTAGTGGGATGAACTCAGGTTATTCTCCATTATCATTAATTCTCAATTACATTATATAGGGGCACCTGAGCAGCTTTCTAGCAATTTATCTTTGTCAGATCTTTTTCCTTCAACTGTGAAAGGAAACAAGTCAAGACCAGACAGAGATGACTCCTTACACACCTTTAGATCCCTGTCAGGGCTCTGTACCCTGCTGGTTGTTAGCTCTCATTGTTGTTCTAGTTCAGTGAGAGGAAACCACTCTGTTTACCCTAGAACATACCCACTGACTTGAAAATTTATTGTAAAAGCTGCCAACACTGTAAATCTCTCCTGTCAGCATATCAGTCATGCGCTGTTGTTAGTGCTCTGTCCAAGCAAGCCCTATATTTCAGAGTTTAACCCATTAGAAAACCAGAACATGCAGTTTTCTGCCTGACACTTACTGTAATAACACTTTCTGTAGCCTTATTAGCATGCATGAAAGAGCTTTCTAGAAACAGCTGAAACTCTAAAACGGTCCTTGCCCAGGGCTGAACACAGACCCACAAACAAATAGAGCTCCATTGCTCTGAGCAAATAAATGCGGAATCTGTTGGGACATAGAAGAAGAAGGCAGAGGAATCATTTTGCTGCAGCATTTGCAGGGTTCAAGCAAATGCTGATATGTTAGACTCTATCTAAACTACAGAATGACAAGCTGTGACTTGACACTGGTTTTCCGTGACTTTGCGGACAAGGGAACAGGCAGGATGGGAAACAAGGTGCTACTCCTATGTAGCATCCTTCCTGGGCATCATTCTCTTCTGCTGACTCTGTTGGACCTGGCATCAGAAAACGGGTCCACACAAAGAGAGGGGAGCCACAGGAGCACTGCGGGGGATATAAACCTGCTCCATTACAGATGGGAAACCAGCTTATTCAAGTGCGTTAGCAGTCCAGCTGCCACAGTAACACAGAACTACATTGTGTGCAGAACCACAGTTTGCCATCCCTGTAAAAACAGGCAAAAGACATTCCCTATGAGATCTGATAAGAACAGGAGCTGTTTGTTTAAATCTACTCCCTTGCTGAAAAGGGAAAAAAAAAAAAAAGATGAACTAGCTAACCCTTGAAATGCAAGTAGAGGATCATTATTCTCATTAGAGCAACAGTGGGCACTTCTCATAATGTGCAGTGAAACACTGGTGCTTGAGTGAATAGGACCAACTGTTCAGCCCTGGAACAAATTGCACATCAGTCTTAACCTAATAGGTAAGATTAATGGAATGTCATATAATGGGGGAAACTCTAAAAATTAAGGTAATTCGGCAGAAATGGCTTGGAATCATAGTCCATCTAAGTGCATTTCATCTAAAGGATTACTGTCTCCAGTGTTTTAGCTAAGAATTATATTAATTTGAAAGCCATGCCTTACACAGACCCATCCTGTACTTAAAGGCTGGCTTTCTGCTAGGAACGCTTATGACAAAACCTTCGCTGAATGTTTGCCCAAACATCTCAGAGCCTATAGCAAAGGCAAGCATCTGGGGTCTTCAAGTGCCGTACCTCGCTCGTGTTTATGACCGGTTGACTTCTTGGCTCCAGCACCTGGATTTGTCAGGGTCTCTTTGATGCTGCTGGGAATGTGCCTCAGCCAAGCCGGGCTGCTCTCCCTGTCACCCCTCCGACAGATTAAACCACAACAGGGTCTGTTGGATGACTGACACATTCCTCCTCTGTCTGACTCTGAAAGGACTTCATTTAACAGCTCTGGAGTTGAGCTTTTGACTGACAGCTTGTGAAGGGGAAAAGTCATTCAGTTCCATTAAGCTCAGTAACTGCTGTAGAACAAAACACCTTTAAAAAAAGGGGATGAAAAAAGAGCTGCAGAGAGCGGGGGCAGGAGCTTTAGGGAGAAAAAAGGAGATTCTTTTCAGGTTCAAAGACAATCTTTCCCTTTGCTTTCTGTCCATCAATGAGGGCAGCATTCCCAGAGGGAATACAGTCCAGTGCTCATTGGTGCCATTCAGCTGCCAATCTCCCTGACAGGGAGACCAAAGGGCCTCATGTTGCGCTGCGGAAACTGTCTGTCAGGCAATCAGCAGCTGCCATGACATCATCTGCCCTGTTTTTTCTAGGGCTATTATAGGAGACCGGGTCCAGGAGCACTACTCCAGAGCGGTATTCATATTTTCCTTTAGCCCCCCAAACCAAGATTTCTTTACAAAAAGAAATGCAGTCTTGCTTGTGTGGCTGTATTTGGAGAAGAACTAACTCAGTGCCAAAGAGCGAGGGCTGCATGGCTTCAAAACGGTCTTTTTTCCACTTGGAATATATCATGCCAAAGTTGCACAGCCCCTAGGTTATTTCTTATTGTAAACTGGGTTTTATTTTCAGAAGTACTCCAAGTTAAATAGCAATGACGAGTCTTTCTCCCTCTCTTTTTTCCCCAAAAAGCTTGCCTTGCTTAAGTCTCTCTACTTTCACTGTAACACTAAAGTGTTCACAGAATTGTTATTCTTGTACATATATATATATACGTGCATGCCCACACACAAATGCATACACATAGAAGTCAGGTCCTGGCTGTATTTACGCTGCCAGTGCAGTAGTTGAGGCTTCATTCCTCACTAAAGTGCTGCAGAAATAAATGATAGTGGGAGAGAAGTTAAGCATGAAACACAAACAAGCTGCTGCCTGTAAGTGTAAAGTCTGGCAATAAGCAGGGCTGGGATATGCTGCAGTCAGCACACCACTTGGGCTGTCCCATCTGTCCCACCACAGACCATCAAGAACCAGTAGGCACGGGTGGGGGCGAACCAATATTAGGAAGCTTTATCCTTTCTGATCCTCCAAGTCCTTAACTGTAAGAGCAGTGTGAATAACCTTAGTACAGTTAACTTTGAATTAATCTGTGACTTTACAGCACATTTTACAGCTTGCTCAGGTGAAAATATGGGGAGCTAAAATAATTTTGCCTGACTAAACTCTTCCTGCAAACCAAAACACGGACTGGTCCTGCCTGGCACAAGCAAGATGCTGCAGACTCGTCTTCCTCATGCAATGATCACAGCTGTTGTCCTCACACTTGCAGGACCCAGCTCAGTGAGCTGACTCCTGCTCCAGTGCTAGGAGATCGATGCGGGGAGAACTGGTGACATGGAAAAGAAACGAGACACAAAGAGAGAGGCTGCGAAAGGTGCCTCAGGTTCTCACACCACACTCTGAAGAGGGCTGGAACATCATGGCCAGAACTTGTTCTAAAGGAATACCTGCAGGACTGCCCTGCTCTGTTGAATGGTCACAGCTCTTGTCTATTCCTTATCTTGGCTGGCTGGTCAGTCAGTTGTTTGGTCAGTTGGCCTTGAGCAGGCATTACTACAGGCACTAGTGCTGAGGCCAAGCTGAACAAAAGGATTATAGCTCAGCTCCATATGGAACTATGCACAGGCTTGTTCCCCTGCCAAGGTCCTGCTGCATGAGCCATTTTCGGCTGTTAAGTCCTCTGTCATGTTTCAGTAAGGGATTATTGCAAATCTTTACACATTCCACATAGACTTTATAAGCCACTTAGTCAGATGCTGGATGGACTTGCACGCAAAGGCATCCTGCTGCTGCTAGGGTCAGAATGTCTCCCTTCTTTCATTATTATTTGTATTTTTACAGCCCTGCCAAAGGTCTGCAAGTCTTGAGCAGCTACCATTTCACTCTCCTCCAGCAAGCTGTAGTCTGATACTCCAGCTATGTTTGCTCTGTACATTCAGGCATTATTCTTTCTCACCTGGCAATGAACCATGCTAATTAAGACAGACTCCAAGCACACACACACAAAACTCCACGGAAACCAGAGCTGCCAGATTTCAACATCAGAAGCATGCAGGGGGTGAGGGGTAATGATCACTCAGTCTTCCCTCTTCTCTGTGCCGTTTTCTTCACAGTGAGGAAGAAAAATGCTGTGATTTTGTCTTCTGGCATTCATAGCAAGATGGTGCTGGTGCAGTAGGAAGCACAGTAAATCTTTTATGAGATTTCCTGATCATATCTGTCAAGGTTGTCTCCAGTGTAATTCAACATGCACATTTTAACCCACATGGAGCAAACAATGACAAAGAGTAGATTCTCTGTTAGGGCTGAAAAGCAGCAAATAATATTTCAGTGATTGTACTATTCCTGTGGACAGCAGGAGGTATTACAGAAACTAAGTCTGGAAACATCAAAGAGCCCTGTCATCTTGTGAGTCTCTGCATTTGCATGGTAGAGTAAACCAGAGTGACACGGGCCAATAGGGACAGTCCTACATAAAGTCATTGTGTAAAGCCCTGGATGCAGTGGGTCATCAGAAATGGGGAGACCTTTACCCCATTGTACTGAATTACAGCTGTCAGTGGAGTGGAATGGTTACTCACTGTTCCAAGGGCCAAGAGTCCATCTCAGAGTCTGAAAATGTGGAGATGCTCTCCTGTACAAAGCCTCCTTTCACTTTGAAATGAGAGTGAATGAGATTCGATGTGAACAGAGACACACCAAAGTAGGACACCATATATTCATTAATTCATTCAGTTGGCTTATCAACCCACATAGTATAAAAATATAAGTCTAGATCCTCAAAGGTGTACCTCCTGCACAGATTCCTATTGCCATTCAGTAAACAGAAAAATGATGCTTACAAACCTTTGCAGATCTGGACCTTAGTGGTTAAATCTTGAACCCAAATAATACTGCATTAGAAGTCCTTTGACAGTATTCTGTAGCAGACTACTTTTAAAACCCTATTTTATATGCCCTTTAAATACCAAATTCATAATGGGACAGATCTTATTCCTTTGCCAGTGCAGCAAACAGCAAAGTTGCTGTTTCACTATTTTCTGGTTCTATATACGCTTTAATTATGTCCACTTCTAGTTTTTTAAATATCTTTCTGCAGTACATTTCATTTTCAGATTATTCTGGAATGCTTTTAGCAGATCATCTGCCAAAACCACTCAACTTTCTTGTTTCTATGGATAACAGGAGCTTACAGGTTTTATAGCAATTCACTTTTTTTTTGTTAAACTTTATATGAGTTGTGAGACCTAAGGTGGGGTCCTCCACATAGCCTCAGTCCAAAACACTCCTTAAAGATAAAGAGGAAAGTTTCTCTCTCTTTCAAATGCCAAACCTGAGTCTCATGGAGAGAAGTCAGGAAGAGTGTGGCTTCGCACTGCTCCCCAGCCAGTTCTTCTGGTTAAGAAACGTCTACCTAAAAGCTCATGGAGTTCCTACTATTGTGCTACAACTGCAGTACTGTCTCTTCGAGAGCCTGAAGTGCCATGGTAACTGATAACAACAGCCCAGTTAATCACAGCCTGCACGTGGTGGGCACATGGAACAGGAGAGGGGGAACAGGGCCCCATACTTCTAATAGAATTAACATATGGCTGTGACAAAATTGAGGCCGCAGCAGAGGTAGGAGGAAAAGGTTTGTCTTCTCGTGTTTTGCCATGGGATATCTCCCTAATACGGTGACACTGTATTACCACAATTTCTAATTGTCTGCTGATAATTTCCTAGCTAATGAAGCAAATTTTCACCAGAAGAAGAGATCATACTGTTTCTCAGAAATGTTCTGCATTTGCTATCCTCTCACATTAAAACTCAATATTCTAATTACTTCCATCCAAAATGAAGGTCGAGGGATAACTGTCAGCCATGCATTTGGTCATTTTTCAATGATTTTGTCAAAGATCAGATGCCTGTAGCTTCAGCTGGAAGTTTCCCATTTTCATCACTTCTAAAAATCAGATCACAAAACCAAATTCTGATATCTAGAATTATTCATTCAAATCCACATTAATATAGACATCTATAAAGAACTGACTTGAATGCCAGTATCTATTTTAAGTTACTGAGAGCTTCAGGTATTCAGAACCAGGGAAATCGGGCGACAAAAAATGAAACTAATTGTCCATAAGTACTTGAATATACTAAACTTTACCTCTTTATCCTGTTTTGTCTTAGGAGTCCTCATGTCACCTACACTAATCTGAGCTTCAGACACAGGGCCAACTTTAGCATAGCATGGACCACAAAAGAATGTCAAGTACTTGCTTTTGCACTGTACTGTCTGCTCAGGACTGCAATTTTGTTTAGTATTGGCAAAAATTCACGCATTCCCGTGCTTCCTTCTATACAAAATCTTTCTTGATAAAAAAAATATGAATATGTTTTGGATAAGCATTCCTTCACTTCTGAGTATTGCCACGTCTCCATCACACATCCCCTCAGGCACATTCACCAAACAAAAGCCAGTGATATGGGTAGCCCATGCTCAGCGGCCAACAGGCTCCAGTCGGACTGAGTGAATCTGTTTGCTTTTCCATCTGCAGGGGCACTCATTTGGCTTTATCTCCTCTATCCAGATGCTGGTTTTCCCCAGCTTTGTAGGAAGCTGATAATCTCAGAGCCTTTTACCTTCTGTCAAATTTAGTTGAAATTGGCCTCTGGACTCAAAAGTTATTAGGAGGAAAACCAACATAAAATGCAATCACATTCACTTCTTTTTTTTGCTAATTCACTTTTGCAGGAAACTCAGCCAGCCAGGGACTGGACTCCGAGTGTTGCCTTCTGTACTTATTTCCACAATGACATCAGCCACAAGACATGCTTACAAAAGTGAGAGCCCTGGAGAACAACAGCACAACAGGCAATGCTTCCTGCACTTGGTTGGCCACCACTGCTAAACATGAAGACCAAAGAACAGGATACATTGGTAGTTTAGTGAGCAGGAAGCAATGAATGAGCAAAAGACTTGTGCTCTGAGAATTGATGAATACCCAAGCTATTCATAGCTGTCTGTTTTTCATGGCTTCTTATCTCCCTCATCAGCATTTAGGGTCATGTTGTTCAACTCTTCATTCTGCATTTTGCAAAAGATCCCCGTAAAGCCAAAGTCATTAATGCTAGGCATAGAGATTAGCTCTTTAATTCCAAATTATCAGCACAGCTATAAGTGCAGAACAAGGCCAAGGAGAGGGCAAGGGGGGTTGTACTTTGTCACCCATGTTAGCCTTGATCCAGTTGTTGAAATGGAAAGCTACCATCTGTGGTAAGTACAAAGGATGTAACTGAGCACAGGAGAAAGGGTGCCCTGAAAGGCTTACGCTTTCACTTTGTCAGCACTGAAACAGGATGTGATAGCAGCAAATATACTTACATTCTTCTCCTGAACACATTTGGGGATAGGCATTACTTTTCCAAGGGAGGGCAGAAAACTTCAAGTAAATAATGTCAGTCTGTATTTACTTCAGATTTGAATCTCTATCAATTATTTAATATTTGCAAGGCAACACTCCGTAATTAATCTGTCACAGGAGACTGTTTACTCTTTACCAGTAACCTTAAACTCCCAGTGACATACACCCAAGCCATTGGAGATCCAGCCAGCTAAAAGGTTTAGAAATCTTGATTTATTTTTACACACTGCAAACAAATCTATTTAATTAGAAAAACATGTCTGAAATTTTAGTCAACATTAAATCAATTTTTTTGTTCTAATAAATGATTTAGAAAGTATTTGGAAAAACATCTAGCACTTTGAGTAAAATTAGTGTGAACTATAATGTTTGACTAAAAGACAAATGTGTGATTAAAAAGACAGCCCTTGAGCCAAAGCATTCAAAACACAAAGCAGAAACCTCCAATTGCCCATGGTCAGCCAAACAGCATGGTACAGCAAATTGTCAGGACAATGGCAAGTACTGTGTTGTACAGTGTGCCAGAGGAACACATCACCCACCGTGGGGAAGCCCCAAATTCCCATACTTGTGAGACCCCCTTGTGCTTGCAGAACTGGAAAGGCCTAGAGCCCACCCACATATTTCTCTGTTGAGCCTTTGCAGGTGAACTGTTACAACTAAACACAAGACTTCAGGTGTGTTCATTGATTCATGGTCTATGTGAATTCTCTGGAGCTATTAGTCATATCAATGCTTAGGTTTGGAGAGATGAAAGATCTCAGGCATGCTAACTGGATCTTCCAATTGTACATGAATATTTCCCCTCTAAGGACATGCATTAAATTAGGAATAATGAAAGCCTCTATTCAGTTGCCAGTATTATACATGAAAAAGTTTTACATTTCTTCAGTTAACTTATCCACAAAATGCAACTGTAATGGTCATACTATTCTAGTAATGGTCTACTATTCAGACTATTCAGCTCTGCATCTGTATTTTGATTTACACCCCCCTTCTTTCTTATGACACACATAAATTATGACTTAGGCCATAACAAATGACACCTTTCCGTTTTTAAATATACGTTGGTTTGTGATAGGAGGCACTTTTTTCTTCTTGCCCTTATGTAACTTGACCACTTCAGCAAGTTTTCCAGATATCATGTTGGCTTCTAAACTTTTGGGTTGGTTTCTATGACAACAGTCAACTTTCTGGACTTTAATTGTTCTTTTTCATTGTCCTTCTAAATTTTCTCCTTAAAGATAGACAGAATAAAAAATGAAAAGACTGAAAAAGCTCTTTTGCATAGAAAGGTAATTCTGTACAGTTGCTGAAGTAAGCACTAATTTGCTTTTCTCAGTATCCAGGTTTTCCAATATTAAAGACCATTAAATGCAAGTGGGAGGAAGCTGATCATCCTCACAATAAAGGCGTGCAACTGCAAGTTAAGTTAGACCTCTATTTATTTTTCATCTGAACATATTTAATAAAGTTATGGAAAACATAATTGTTCATTTTAAATTTACTTAGTGTTTGCAGATATTGCTGCTTGCAGGAAGTACCTAATTTATCATCTACAACCAGGTGCATGTTACAAATCCCAGTGTGCCACATGCTGTTTAATACCTTGACAATTGCAAGTAAGATTAGCCCTGTCACAAAGGCAACCACCTACAGGTTAATGCAGTCTGAATTTTCTAAATGAATGTAGTATTTTTATGCCTTCATTAATAATAAAGCCATGAATCCTGCTTATGTGGGCACTTCTGTTGACTTGAAGAGGGAATATGAAGAAGATACAAACAGGTCCAAGAAACTAATGAATTAAGATGTGCGAGCAAATTTCCGACACCTATTAACACTGTAAAGAATCATTTAACCAGAATATAGATGGGTTAAAGATTTTAAGGTTCCCAAAATTTAGAAAGTAATCTAGACAGGTCTGCTTCTGAGAATAGACAGAGAAGTTCCTTTCACATTTAAAAGTATGTTTCTCTACAAATCTCAAAGGACAGAGAATCCTTGGTCCAGTGAAAGTCTTAAGCATGTGCTCAATTTTAACATATATGAATGGTTTCATTCACTTTATTAGACTTGGATAGGGTAAATCACAGTCTTAAAGGTAAACACGTATTTATGTGCTTTTTGGACTCAAATTTTAAATGGCATTTCTATTTATCCAATATGTACATTTCCACATCCCTTTTTTTCTATATCCCTTTATAGCACAGGCATAAGGGACATAGTACTGGCTGACTTAACAGGAGCCTTAAATCTGCATTTCATAGCATCTGTGAATTTTAAAATCACAGACTTTAATTAATGTAAGGAGTTAATGTTTCCACCGAGTATAAAACAGCTGCATGTCATATGTCACGATTTATTTACTCACTGAAGAAGATGACTTTTGTATGTTCCTTGAGTTTTTACTTCTTGCAAGAGTTCAGGTCGTTTTGCCAACATTGGAAATACACTGTGGCGCCCCCAGAATCCCAGCACTGCCTTCCAAGCTCACACCTCCAAACCACAGTGGAAGTCACTCAGGTTGTTTTTCCCCAGTCAAAAGAGTTGTTTCTCTCTGCTTTCAAGCATGATATGGAATTATTACCATTTGGATAACTGTGTGGAGACCAGAATCCAAAGCCAATTAGAGAAGGATGATGTAAGGCTGCTAATTTACAATCACCACAACACCTGTGACATTTATAAATATTACCTCACAAAATTCCTGTGTCCTTAGGTAAATCCTTATATTTCACTCTTGCAAAATGGATCACATATGTTCCCTGCTTCTGTGACTTGACAAACATCTTTTTATAAAGCAAGCCGCTTTAAAACAGTTTGGCATTTAAAACATTTGACAAGCAGGACTGTTCCTAACATATTACTTCTGTAATTAAGAATCAGGAGAAGCTACCAAACTTACGGTCAACTAAAGAGTCTGCATAAGTGCCAGGAAATACATGACAACTGAGCACAGAGAGATGAAATCCTACAATATAAGGGACTAGGATTTAAGCAATGCATAAATGTATCAGTACTGTCTCTGTATTAAAACATAATTGTTACCCTTATCATTTGTTTGGAACAATAATACCTACAGTATAATATTAACAGTGTCACTGGTCCTTTTTAATGGTAATAATAATGGTTTCCTGATGGTTTCCTGACGATATCAGATGGGTTCACCAAATTGGGCAGTTGCAACCTATCGGTTCCTTCAGCCTGCATGAGCTCTGGTTTCAAAATATTTCCAACATTTATTCCCTGGAAGACTCTTAACTGAAATTACTCTTTCTACAAGAAGGATGTGAAATACCTTTACAGCAGCAGCAAATGGTGTCCAGCCTGTCCTTTCAGCCCTACATGGGAGGAGGAATATTGAGGAAGCCATGCAAAAACTCAAGCTGCCCAAGGTATTTGCTTGTACAACAGTTACAGCAGCTTACAAAGGTACCTCCTCTCAGGTTTTTGTCCTCATCATTCAACTGACAAGTAGTAAACTGACCCAAGGAAAGTGCCCTGGACCGTTTCCTTCCGAAATATAGGAGGTGAACTTAAATATGAAGATAGTGGCAACTAATAGCTGGGAGACAAAAACTTAATGCAATGTTATGATTATTTCACAGACACCAGTGGTGGCAATGCTATTTTAAAATCTCCATCTCATTGCAGGCCACTTCCCCACAACTGCAACAATATAAGGATTATTAATTATACTGGGGCTATTTCTTCAATTACATGGATGGGCACACAGTAAGACACAAATGCAGGTCACAATAGTGTGAAGCCCAGCTCTCATTGTTAATAGTAACATAGATATCCCTGATTTTTCCTGCACTACTTACTAAGTGAGGAACTAATGGTATACAGATTGCATAATGGGGCTTAACTCAGAGATAACCTAATTATTCTCTGATTTTTTTTTCTAATATTCAAAACCAAGTGAGAGTAAAAGTGACCATCAAACTCAGTTAAATTCCACTGTTTATTTCAGTGGGATTTACATGAACCAATGACCTTGCCTCTGACTTTAATTGCAGCAGCATAGACCCTGAAAAAGCACCAAAGGAACTATCCAAAATCCACACTAATACAAAGTGGAACTTGAACGTGTCCAATCACCTTCAAAAGTAATTGTATCTCTCTCCCTTTTTCCCAGTAGCTCTTCTTCTGCAATCTCTACCTGAAATGCCTTTCATGTCTTTCATGTCCTTCTCACATATCTACCTCCTTTTGGGACGAAAAAAAATAGGTATGAGTAATCATGACACCTCACAATATGATATATTGACAGGTTATTTCCTCCTGTTATACTTGGCTAAAAATCATGCCTGAGTCACATGCCAGTCCCAGTATATCTTTCTGGATTCAATTTCAGATGAAACACCTATCATCTTGATGTTTCCACAAATATTTATGTCACAGAGAAAAGTCTTATCTGATTGCCTATGAACTCAACAATGTGCACCCGTGGTTCAGCCAAAAGACAGAAGGACTTTCATAAACATCCTAAATTCATAAAAAATACTAAATGTATTGAATTCTATTTGTGGGGTCAATATCCATGTCTAAGCCTTTGAGTACCTCTTCTTCCAAAGTTGCTCTTTTTCCTGCATAAGGGAAAGACTGCCTCCAATTTGCCACCTAAGACTCTCATGTGGGGGAGCTTAAAAATAGGTGATTCTTGATAATGAAATATTTTACTATACGAGTGTTCTTTAATTTGTAATATCATCCGGAGTACCTTGGTTCTTATCCCAAAATAGCAACATGGAGATGAAAGATTTCTTAGACATCAAATAACCCACAAAAAGTAAGTGACTTTCTTTTTTTTGTGATGAAATATTGTGAAGAGGGAATGGCAGTGTGATAGATACCCTTGCAGGAAGGCAGAGTCAAGCCAAAAGGACAAAAAGTCGATAAATTACAGAAGCAAAGTGAAAATATGGACACAAGGATTTCAGCTGTATAAATCATGGCAGCTCCAATGGCACTGTGCTGATTTATTCTTTCTGTGAGCCTCGCCAGTTGCGCTATGCTGGCTCACTCACAGAAGATACAGAAAAAAATTGAAATACTCTGAGGTTAATAGCCAGGACTCTGTCCCTCCCCGCTGTGCCCCTGGTATTGGTTACCAAATCTGAAGCCTCATCCTGGTGTATGAAATGAGAAGAATGGAGCCAGACCTCAAGAGGCAGAAGCTGCAGCTGTGTTGTGAATGAAATCAGGACTGCAATGCAACAAGACTTGCCTTCTCCCCATCTCCTCTCATCTCTAGCATTCCCAGACAGAATCAGTATCAGATTTTACGGGTACCTCAGGCAGAGGTTAATGTATGGGCCCTTCTCACTTTCCATGTATTAGGTGACTTTGAGCATTACCCAATTTAGTGTGGTGTGACTCTCTGCCCACGTCCTGGGTCCTTGGGCAAATATTCTGGGTATTCACCTCTAAACATAGCTCTCTTCACAGGTCTACCGCAGAAATTCACCTGTTCCAATACAAAAGCCTGATGATTTCTGTCTTTATTTCTCATATTAGCAGATGTGTCCTTGTCTTCTTCAATACTTCCAACTCTTTTGCTGCTTCTCCTCTGTTTCACTCCTGGGGATGTAGTAATAGCAAAGTTTAAAATCAGAAATAGCTGAGATCAAAAGAGCCCTCAGATCATCTCACCCTCCCTCCTGTGTGTTCCCCAGGGCACCTTCACCAAATTTGTCCGGTCCTGCTCCCTATGACTTTACTAATAGGGCTTTCAGCGACTTCCTTTGGTAGACAGCTCCACGGTGTTGTATTTCTGAAATTTGACAATGGCTATTATTGCTCCTAAAGGGTGAAAATTAGTAATTTTGCTTTTCAGTAATTTTCTCCTCCATTAATAGAAACTCTAGCCCTAAATTTCAGTTGACCCTCTAGGTCACTATTAATCAACCTTATGTATCATTTGAAACTCCAAGACATAATCTTCACCTTTCTAGTCTAGTTTTACATTCCATAAGTGGAGTTTTTTAACATAAACATAGTAAATACAGCATAGAGTAACATGATATGAGGATATCATATTCTTGACTAGTACCACTGGTCACTGTCAAACACTGCCAAAGAATTACCCAAGCCTGAGCTTAGAAGACAGGGAATAGGGATCCAAGAAGCTTCTTGGGAATTAATGAGAAGTCATGTGGCAATATTCCAGCAAAAAAACAAATAGATACATAACAAATGAGGTGGAATTCTTCACTCTCTTATTCCCTTTACAAGTTCTTTGGGCAGGAAGTGCACTTCCCCATCTGGCATAGAGATCTCTATTTAAGTTTACTAAGTTGTATGCAATTCAGAACATAAAACTACTAGTAAGGTGGATCCATTTAAGCTTTGCCTGAGTAGAATATACATGTATACATGAAGGTAGCACATCTTCCCTTTGATCTTAACACAGTGCCATGCCTTCCAGTAGGAAATGGAACTCTTTTGAGTTGTCCCCAGGATTCCCTTCCTCACTGGGGTATCTGGAGAGCTTTGTTCACCCCAAGACTTCAAATATTTTACTTTCATTCTTACACCATATTTCAAGTGTTTTTCATAAGGATATTGTTAACACGCTGAGGATTTCCCTGAACCCCATGACCCACCAGGATAATTACTAGCCCATCATACAACAGGAGTTCATAAGCAGTGCTTGAAATGGCCCTGTTACAATAAACAGGGACAGAACATGAAGACCCTGTGCCCTCCCCTTCCACCCAGCCTAACTTTTTCAGAGTAATCTCCCACAATCTTCTTAACATTATGTCATTTCTTCTGCATATTTCTAATGTCTGTATCTATAAAACAAGGAGCCTCCAAGACTAATCCGAAGTGGCTTCAATGTGTGGTAACATTATTGTTCACGGTTCTCATACCTTAGCCCTCAGCTTTGTAGTGACAGAGCAGGCTGACCTATTCCTGTTTACACTGCTATAAATAGGGTAACCAACTTTTTGCATGTTCTGAATATGCTTCATTAATGATCAGCACTGTGTCAGAAGTGAAGAAAAAAGTTTTCTCATAGCCCTATCAAATGTCTGAGTCTGAAATATATTCCAAAGGCATGCCTCAAAGCCTCCACTCCAATACCTGGGCAAAGACATGGACACCTGAAAATAATACAGGATCAGATGAGAGGTGCACATCTGGCCAGAGATTCAGGGGATGATAATTTTCACTGATGCATGAGTTTTGGCTCTTACCCCAGGCAACTGATCTCCTATCAGCTAACCATGAAAATTGGTCACATATGTCTTCTGAACTCTTCACTCCCTCGATTTGACAGGGTTCTGCACACAAACATCTCCCCTGACCCTTTTTAGCTTGTCTCACAAATATTTTATCCCAATGATAGAGGGTGACCAAACAATTTAGGGCAGATTAGGGTAGGGTTTAGTGGAAAATAGGAAATGTAATGTAATCATATTGAGAAAAGGGGGATTTTAACAGGAAGATGAGAGGAGAGATATCTTTGCAGGCCTTAGGAAAATTAGGTTGAATTTAAAACCAAAATGATGTTCAAATTGTAGGGAGCAAACCTGTCTTGGGCATAACTGTCATTCCTGTCTCCAATTTGTGAAATTTTGTAGTATGCCACAAAGGAAACCAAAAGTGTAGAGGTTGAACAACCAGTACTGCAGAGAGCTTAGTCCTTCTGCAAAGCTTGTATAAGCCTTCTCATAAAGGCTAAACCAAACCCAGACCTGAGGTCAAGAGGAACTGAAGCCCAGTTTGGATGGAGCTTCGAGTAACCTGATCAGTGGAAGATGTCCCTGCCCACAGCAGGGGACCTGGACTAGGTGACCTTTAAAGGTCCTTTCCAACCCAAACCATTCTGTGATTGTATGAAGACATCCTATCTTTCTTAGATGACACTTGGCATTTTTCAGAAGCTAAGTTGGTCCAAACAGAGCAAGCAACTTATTAGCAGCTGTGTGCCGCTGACTGGCTCATATTATTATTATTATTCACTGTAATAATTCTGTTAACAAAGATGCAGATAAGAGGTACGGTAACTCAAGGCTGTTTCTGCACACACACATACACAAAATTAGAAAGATAAAGTTATTATATTTCCTGCAGGAGCCAAGAAAAGTGACTTGAGCGCAGTGAGCAGAGCCTGGCTAGGCTGAGCCCACAGGAGGACTCTGGGAAAGTTTCCTTCTTCAGTGGCATCCTGGAGGAAGAAGGGTGACACAGTATTCCCACCAGCCTCAAGCCACTGTCACTACTACAACAGCTCATTTTTCCTTTCAGCGGAGTTGGGTCATGTGCAGAAAGAGACCACTGCCCACTCTTGAGAATGGGATCTATATGATTAGATAGTCATCCTCCTGGCATAATAAAACATTTTCTTCTATGCTCCTATTGCTGAATACTTCCAGTGTTCGATATTTCAAGTACTTCTATTGGTCAAAGCCCATGCTGATTTTCTGGAAGTAGTTTCATTTGCATTATACTTGTACAAAAACATGATTTATTTTAAATGTCAGGAGTAAATTATAGTTTTACAGATTTTGTAGAAGGTTTTTCCTCCTGACAAAATAAATTATTCTTCCCCCAGAATTACCAGGTTTCCTCAGGTCTTGGTCTTCCTCCGCTGTATTTAGAAAGCCACACATATGAGTGCACTAAATATTTATGAATATAATTTATGAGCCCAGTTGTCTGTTTCTTGCCAAAAGTAAGAAGCTGGCCTGTGTGTGGTCTGAAAAATCCTAACTATGACCAGACTGAAACCACAGAGGTGACGGCAACTTCACTTTCATTGGGAAAGACATCCAAAAATTCCATATATGACATAGAAAACGTGTGCTAAACAATAAGGAAACATACATCATCTCTAAGCTAACCAGGCTGTTAATTCAAAATAAAAGGCAATACGGGAAGTTAAGCACAAGACGTTTGTCATCAACATTACAAAAGACATAAGAACTGAAAAAAGTGCACTGTTTTCCTGGCTGAACTGATGTATATTGCTTTGGTGTATTTGCCTAATGGCTTATTCTTATCTTTAAACAAGGTGATTTGGGCTTCCACTCAAAAATTAAAGACACTCTCCATTGAGATATGAGAAGCTAGATGAGTCCTCAAGATGGAACACAATACACTCAGGTGACCTCCCAAGACTCTCAATCCAGATGATCCCAAATAGTGTTTTTCATTGATTAACATACAATTCTTCACAAGCAAATATGTCTTTTACCCTAGGAAAATACAGCATCGTGGGTAACAAGTCACTGGTATTTCCTTTCCCAATAAGAAAAGAAATTGAATTAATATCTCAGAAATTACAGAACCAAAGCTTTACACAGGGTCTTTGCTGTTCTCTTGGATTTATCAGGATAGAATTCCTCTCAACCAACTTTTTTATATGAGTGAAGCTAGGAACTAAAAATATTTTAAAACTAAGTTAAAAGCAATATAAAAGATTTGGGGTTTAATTTAAAAATAATCATTCCTGAAACTTTAATATGGTGAGGGGAGCTGAAGAGGTAATCACAGGGAGTGGACTTTTCTGAAGCAATTATCTCATTCCCACTGGATGTGGAATGGGAGAAATGCATTCTGGCATCATGCAGTCCCCACTTCGCATTTACTAGCTTTGTTTGTCTTTTGAACTGTGGAGTTCCTGCTTTTGTGCCTGTAGTGTACAATTTACAATGTCAATCAAATACCTAGGTTGCTTTTCATGTTCCCCTAGGTGCTGCCTATTTGCCTGTTTTACGAGATTTTGGTGAAGAGCAGCATATCCTATAAATTCAGTGTTTGAAATCCACTGGGACTCATGAAGTATCAGTCCGAGGATTCAGAAACTTTGTTAGATATCAAAATTCTCTGCCGCCACATATTGTGCCCCTGATTAAGGGAATTTTCCTGTTTACGTGGTGATTAAAGAAAATTGCCGATCATAGATCTGCAGCTAATCATGTGTTCTTTAGAAAGGGAAACAATTTTCTGAATAATGCGTGTGTTTGAAAGCTCCCAAAGTAAAGAAAGAGGTCTCTGGGCGTTGAGTAATTATTCATATGAACAAGGAACACCTTCAGGTCTGTCTCTGATAGTCTATGGATCTGTAGCTACTGTAAAGGGATAACCTTCACAAGCTGTTAGTTTTGTTTTTGTTAACCCACAGAATTGAACCCATGGGCACATTTAGGTTTTTTCCAGTCTGATCTTCCAGTGGCCCCTCATTCTGCCTACAGGAGTCCAAGTATTTCTAGGGTGAATACATTATTATGTATTATGAATTAGTTATTTTTATGAATTAATTATTTTTATGCAGTTTATCTTAATGGAAATTCAATCAAGCATCACGACCTTCTCGAGCACCCATTCTGCACCATTGCATCAGCCTCCAGAGAAGTCATGAAGTAGTGCCCTTAATGAACTTTATAAAGCACTTATGTGCAGTGCCTGCCACTGTAGCCTAAAAGAGCTCCTTAATTAGTTCTGTAAGAGAGAAGCCAATGCAACAACATCTGTACAGGTTTTCAGATCTGGCACTTCCCTCATTGTTTTTTTATGGGTTGAGAAATGCCAGTTCAGCTGGCCTATCATGCCATCCCAATTTCTCGATCATTTAACAATGCTCAGAGGTGGTGGGGATGGTTGTTGTTGTTTTCATCTAGATATTAACTTACTTTAAAATCTACTCCAAGCTTTCCCTTGTAAAAGACCTATAAGTCTATCATCTCTGGGTAGTCCAAACCTTTGCTATAAGGGAAAGCAATGCCCTAGGGAAATGCCTGAGAATTTGTAGATTTAACTGAAAAGTCTCAAGGAAAAAAAAAGGTAACAGAGAAGCTCCAACAAAAGCACCTTCACGTTTGCAGCTATTCGCTTCTGATGTTTTTCCTTGCTCTGGCCAATTACATTTTTAGCTAAGTTTGTCATATAAGTGGGCCATATAAGCATTGGATCTGAAAAATACAGAATCATATCAGAGAGCCATAGAATGGTTTGGGTTTGAAGGAACCTTAAAGCTCATCCAGTTCCAAACCCCTGCCATGGGCAGGGACACCTTCTACTAGAGCAGGTTGTTCCAAGCCCTGTCCAACCTCACCTTGAACACTGCCAGGGATGGGGCAGCCACAGCTTCTCTCAGCAACCTGTGCCAGTGCCTCACCACCCTCACAGCGAATAATTTCTTCTTAATATCTAATCTAAATCTACCTTCTGTCAGTTTAAAGCCATTCCCCCTTGTCCTATCCCTACATGCATATCCTAAAATTCATGGATAACTGTCTCTTTACACATTTGATGCTGTGTTTCTGTGGCTGCTCAAGGCATGAGAACATCTGGCTGTATCCCACCATCTGTGCTGCTCCTCCAGTGCCAGCTATGCTAGGGACCTGGGGCAGGTATCCCCAGCTGGGCAGAGCAGTCTGTCCCATACTGCACCTATGCTTCCTCAGAAGTCAAAAAAACGCCAATATTAACTCAAGCTGCAAAGGTAACTGGTGGAGAGCAGAGCTGGCACTGATCTCCTTCATACAGGCTGATTGGGACCCTGCATGACCAGTGCCTTAATCTCCTGAGCTCAGCATGTCAGCCTTCAGCCTGAAGGACAACCTGAAATATGAGCAGAGGACATGGGGCACAAGTTTGTACCTGTTCAAACCGACTCACACATCTGTGCTTCACCCTAATCCACAGCTCAGTTCAAAACCTGGGGAGATCATTCGTCTCTGAAACACTAGCAAGAGCCACAAGCCACCCTCTGTTCAGTTTTATATCATCTTTCACCCAGAGATCTTTAACCAATTTGCTGGCATTAATTAAGCCTCATAAACTCCTCTGGCAGTTAAATAAATGTTCTTATACACACTTTATACCAGCTCTTACCTTAAAAGAGTTTTTCTAAGTGTTCATTCCTGCTGACTTGTGCAAGAGCAGCAGTCAGTACGAATATGCTGACATCCTGAAATACCGCTTCTTGCAGGTAAGCCTCAATTTAGTTTTCCACTAAAGTAACATATGGAAAAACATACACTTAACCATGCACAGTGTAACTTACATATGTTGCATACTCAAGAGCATACATGAAATAAGACATGTCAACCAGACTATATCAGGCTTTGTAAGACAGCCAGTATACTTGCAAGTAAAACAGACTTTGGACATGATTATAAAATTCATTTTAAATATCATGAAAACTGAGTCAATCCTGGCTTTTGGACACTGGGCTGTGGTGGACATTTTGTTATCCTTTTAACTGACAATTTTAAGAAGAGCACTTTGATTTTTCCACAAAATCCCTTCAAACAGTCCATGTCCAGTCAGTTGAGCTGATGCTGTGTGTTGTTATGGCAATGATCTAAGTTTAACCCCTGGATTAATCTGCCACTCTTCAGAGATGGGGCTCCTGGAGTCCCTTTGCTTATTCCTGTAAAACACAGGTGATAGTTTTGGCATTGCTGCAAGACAATCTTTCTACATTGCTGAGTAGACATCCAGTCTTGAAATGTTTTCTTTTTCCTTGAACACAAGAGTTGCTGAAGTTTCAGTTCTGACTACTCATCATTTTGTCATTGGCTTTACAAGGACCAGGATTTCCCTTGGACCAAAGGTATTCCATTGACAGACCCTTGGGCATAAATGGACCACTTCTAAAGCAGCATATGAAAAGCCAAACTGTCATGCAAACACTTTAATTCTTTCTGCAGACACCCTGGAATATCATTACAGGTAAATATTCAGAAAATTGTTGAAAACCATTTCCCTTACCACTGAGAAAGTTAGGTTCAATAACAAGCTGAAGTTATGTCAGCACTGCTCAGTTAGGGGTTATACTGAGGTCTCATCACAACATTAAAGGTCTGTTTCTTATATGTGTTCAAACTGTGGTCCAATTTGTGAGTGCCCTCATTTGATGGACACTTCACCTCTATGTTTAATGGCACATACATCACCTGTGCATTGAATAGCCCAGTCTAGAGGGCAGGAGTGGACTTCACAGCATGACCCTAGTGCAAATTTCCACTCTGCTTATGCTCAAGCCACAATGTCTCTTAATTTCTTCTTGTGCATCTGCCTTAATCTTAAAATGTCACAAGCCCTCTGCACAGCCATGGAGTATTTCAGGATTTTGTCAGTGCTAAGATACGCAAGAAAACTCCTGCATGAGAATTAATAAAGTTTGAGTGTAAACTTGCCAACTTCCCAGCTTTAGCTCCATAATGATGGGAGTTTGGGGTTAATTTAGGCTTCATGAACCTTGCAACACCAGAACTGCAGGCATGAGGCAGAAAAACACAAGTCCTAGACAGAGAGAGGAACCCGCAGAGCCATTTTAAAAGTGCTCCTGCCACATCAGCTAAGGCCCCTAGATACAGCCATATCCCTCTGTTTTCCTTTCCCCTTTGCTATACTTCCCCTTCCAGATGTTTTTCATCATCTTAGGTAGCAATTCAGGCATTCATGTAACTGATCCTAAGAAGTGTGTTGCATGTGATTAGCATCAAATCACCAAAGAACAAAGAAATGCAATTAATCCCTGTTTAAATAAAGAACAGATTAGATCAGATTAAACCTATTAGCAATGGGCAAACCTCAGATGGTTTGGAGACAGGACTTGGGCTGGAAAAGTGTTTGGGAGTGCCAGTATAACCCAGATCCTATCCAAACTTTCTGATGCTTCCATCCAAGAAGGCTGGAAAACACTAGGAAAGCTATCCTGTATGATACTTCGCACTTCCTGCTCTACAATTCAGTCAGAAAAAAAAACCAGATGTTCTTATGGTATGTTGACTTCTGGCACCAACACTTCTGATCCTGCTCAGAACAAGAAAATATTGAGGATAAAGTTGTCTACTTATTAAGTAGGGGTTTAGTTCAAAGGCATTGCTGTAGTTGATTGGTTGGTTGGCTAGTTTTGTTATGGGTTGAACTGTTTTCTAGACTTTATGGTAGAAACAATAACCATCATTGTTATCCCATTGATATTAGTGATGTTGCATGTGCATCGAATAAAGCATTTTGAACATCCCATCTACACAAAAAGAAGTCCTTTTTTTTTTTTATGAGGGCTTAACTGTCAGCATTCTGATCCCACTTGCCCTTGGTCATCATGCTTGTAGTAAGCATGGTTACAGCCCTTCCCAAATCTTCACTCGCGAAGCCAAGCCATCACACTGGTAAAGTTTCAGCCATTGGGCAAAAGTGATTTCTCACCTGTTTCCTAAATATTTATTATTCATGGGTGGATTTCATCCCCTTTCACAGTGGCTAGCACTCTCCTCAAGAAAAAGCCCTACTGAGATCTCTGGTATACGTGGAAAATAAGAAAAGGGCTCAGCAGGATCTTCAGTGTTAAAGAAGCAAATGCCTCAGAGCTCTGAAATCCTAGTCCTCTTGCAGACTGAAAAAAACTCCATCTCTTGCCTGAAACCTGCCCTCAGAAACTTTTAAAAATATGGTTTGTCAGACATTTTGGATTTTATTTCTAATGAAATGCTAATAAAAATATGGAACGGTAATTTATTTTGTGGTGCTGCATTCAAAGAGTGAAAATACTTGGTAGCTGTGCTCAAGATGAATTGCTGGGAAATGGCTTTAAAATCTGTTCTGTCCTTTACCTGTTTAGATTTATACCACCTCACATGTTAACAGCCCTTAGGTGACTTCTTAATGCCAAAGGTAAATACAAAAACAAGAAGAAAATGTTCCCCTTGCATTTATATTTACCTTTCCTGGCAGAAGGCCACTTCTGTCACTCAGAGCTCAGACTGGTCTCCTTTTAATTTGGCAACAACTCCATGGCTGCTGTTAATAGTATTATTGGTGTTGGAGGTAAGCCAGACACCATACTTTTCTAACCAATTTGTCCAATAAAATGGATTATTTTGTTAGTTAATCTGTCACTTCTTGAAAAGAGAAATCTTTAAAAGCATTTTAAAAAATATTATTGGTTTATGCCTTATGCTTTCCCATTACCCTGCATCAATACCAAAGCTTTTACAGGCACTAATTAAATTTTGGTATATTCAAAGAAAAAATGACTGCTCAGCATTGAAAGGAATCTTCATTTTGACACTTTCTTTTCCTCCAATGATTAAAAAATATGTAAGTGTTTCAACTCTGGGGCGATAACTTTTCTTGTCTCACCCCTACAGTCCTTTTTCCCCACAACACACCAGCCTTTTCTGTATAAAAATGGAACAAGACACAGTAAAACTAACACGGCTGGCTTCTCTACAGGCATGCACCCTGTGTCCCTGATTTTGCAGTAACTCCAGATCTTTCGCTTCATCCTCACCACCAATTCTCTTCTTTTCCTTTCCTTTCCTCCTTTCCTTTCCTTTCCTTTCTCCTTTCCTTTCTCCTTTCCTTCCCTTTCCTGTCCTTTCCTTTCCTGTCCTTTCCTTTGCTTTACTTTTTCTTGCCTTTGCCTTTGCCTTTCCATTTCTTTCCTTTCTCTTTCATTTCCCTTTTCCTTTTCCTTTCCTTTTCTGTCTTTTCTCTTTCCTTTCCCTTCCCTTCTCTGAGCAAATGGCTGGCTCCAAACAAGGCACATGTGGCTGAGCAGCCCATAGAGGTGTATGTTTGGTGAGCTGGAACACTGAGCAAGGCTAAATGTTTGAACACACTGCACAGATTTCCATCCCTGCACTGGTTTTCCTTCTTTGCACATCTATCAGTTTTCAGAGGTTTAAGAGCTCACGTCTGAGAGTGCGTCTGTTCTGCCCAGAGATGTTGAAAGTGGCCAGCAGGTTCAGCAGTTACTGCAGGTGGCAGATGAGCAGATGCCCCAAAAGAACAGGCTGGGGTATCACCTTCTCTTAAAGAGGAGCTGGAGGACACAGGGCAGAGAACAAACCATGAAAATCTTCATAACCAGCGGCAATAAAAGTGTTCATACACAAAAATCAGATTGATAAAATATGTTACATCTTAACAACAATCCTGCAAACAAACAAAAAGACCACCATCGCCTCACAAGTATTCATTATTTCCTGTGCAGGACTGCAAAAGAAATAGAGCCAGATTGTATGACAAACACTGCATGTTCATTGACAGTCTGGTTTTGCCTTTAATGCAGCTTAAATCAGAAGCAGAGTAAACAGGGCTGCAAGGAGGCGTTGAACATAAACTGTGTAATTCTATCTGGCCCTGGAAACTGTACTTTCAGCAGGGCAACCTTAAGTACCTACTGTGTCATTCCCATAGGGGTTCAGGTGGTTAAGTGCATTTCTGCACCATATTTGGTTCTTGAATATTTTCTAAGTGGAATGTGGACAATTTTATGGAGTTTGGGTTAATTACTTTTGTTTTCTTTAACTGTAATCATCCGTATGCCAACACTGGTTTGGTCAGTGCTTCTTACCCCAGGGCGAGCCCACAGTCCAGGGAAGTGTGATGGGGGCTCAGCCCTGTGTCGACTACCAGGGCCCTTGGGCACACAGAGGAACTGCTGGAAGCTGCCTGCTGCCCACATGTGTCCCTGGGCAGGAAGGGCTGTGCAGGAGGAGTAGGCAGCAATCCACAGCCAGATGTCTACTCTGCATTAATGGTGCCCACACAAGCTGTGGCATGATGACAGCAACACCGAGCTCTGCTCCACGGCTCAGCACAGCTTGGCCAGCCACATTAGCATCGCACCATGGCTTGCTGACATCCCCTAAAATCTGGTTTGCCTGAGAGCTGCTTCTCCTCTGTAGCTGCAAGAGTCCCTGAGGGCAGGCTATTTAGCTTGGCCTGCCAAAAATTCAAACCAAACTCTATTTCCTCTCATGTTTAGGAGTATAAACAATGACAATTTATATCTGACAACTCTTAACTCAAGGAAAGGCTTTATATAAACACGCGTTTGCTGTCTTCTGGTTTCTTTCTTAACCAAACCCCTTAGAAAGTGTACACACACTTCACAATGATAGAAGCAATATTTTCCTACTGCTACATACCAGAGAAGTGCTTGGCATAGCATTTCAGTCCAGCTTCCAATCCCCTGCTCACAGCAAGGCTGAAGCCCAGTCTCTCTACTTGCTGCTCCTGATGAGATGTGCCTGAAGTTCGAAGCTGAAGGTTGTTTATGAGCCCTGAATCCTTGCACCTGGTCTCCAGCTCCGCCAGCCCCATCCCAGCGCAGCTATCCAGCATGGCTGGAAGAGACCCTCTGCACTCTGCGTTCCTTGGAAAACATCCTCTGTTTAACAAAACTCAAGTATTTTATTAAGGAAGCTCAAATGGAGGCTCTGCAGTTTCTAAAAGCACAACGCTAGCCATTTATTGCCAAACAGTGCAATCCTGACAGCACTCAGCATTGTCAGAAGTCCCAGGGGTAGTGCTCTGCTTTATACGGGGAAACACTATGGTCTTGGGCTGTGCTACACGTGGCTTTGCTCACCTGTCCATTTCTAAGCAGTCTGGGGTTTACCAGACTGCTCCCCATGAACCTTCTTACTAGAACACATACCCATTGGATGACCTGAAATAACAAATTGACAGAGCTTCTTCTAAAGCTTTCAGGGGGATCTCTGTTTTTGAAATATATATAAATATATAATAAAACCAGAAACATCAGTGAGCAATTCACTGGAATTGGAGGCTCAGCTGTTTTCTAACCTGTAAGTAGACTACAGAAGCCATTTCTTTGATGACCCTTGTGTTTTCCAAACCATGTACCGCTTTGTACACACTTAACATGCTCACACTACAGACACCTCAAGTGCCCCAGAAAGGATAGGGGATCAGCAAGGAGCAGAGACTTTGGCTGGATGCTGTCTGCATACATGTACGGGCACTGCAATCAGATTTGTCCAGAAACACCCTGATGCAAGGACTAAGTTACCAAAATGCCTATCAGTCAGCTTCAGGATTGAAAAGTGGCTCTCAGGACAAGTGGTTTCACACTACCTATTTACTGGACAGCAATGAGTCCATTGCAGTGCAGGAAGGTGGAAATAAGTAACCTGAAGAAAGCCTAAGTAACCTGCCCAAGAGGAAGAGATGCATCCCTTCTAAGAAATGGTACTCAAGCTTGTGTCACTTCCCACACACTGCAGGTAGCCAAACACCTCTAGGGAACTGCAACCACGAAACCTCAAATTACAGCCAGCCTGTGTTTACGCAGGATTTATAGGACATCTAGTTTGCTAAGTGGCTTCTAACAGGCTTTGGGGGCTTCTGACCTGAGCCCGACAACTGCCTTGTGGACAAGGAGCTGCAAACCTCAAAGGATCACCCACCTGACAGCAGCTCAGACTGCTGCTATCATAAAAAGAAGAGCTTAGGAGCCACTGCTGGTGGTGACAGAGCCACATGAATTTTGAAATTGATGCCTTGGAAACAGACAAGTCCTTCCCAAGAGGTCGGGAAATGCATAAGGATGCAAGAATACAAAGTTCAGACTGTTTTGTTCAAATCCCAGAAGTCTTATACATCAGCACTGAAATGGTATCAACACTAATAGGTGTACCAGCACGTTTTCTCAAGCCTAAAAATCAAACACTGGTGTTGCATAATAACAAGCATCAGTTTTGCCATCTTCACCTGCCAGCTGCTCCCTCAGGTTGGCTATTTTACCCACATTGACAAAGACCCCACAGCTGGGCTCCTGGGCACCATTTCCCACCTCAGACTTGCTAAGTAACACCCTTACTCCATCCAGGCCTGTCCCACACTCTGTTGGACCAGACCCAACCGTCTCCAAGATGGTCAAAAGCTTTGCTTTAAGCCCCATTTCTGCACTTTTCCCCCCCAGCCCACAAGCTCCTTCCCAGCTGCTGGTGCCTTAACCCCTTCACTTCCTTGCTGAGCTTTAAAACCCTATTATTGGAGAGAAGAGAAGAAGGAGGGGGGTGTCTCTATCTGTACTGTGTGTTAAAAAAAAAACTTGCAACACAGGCCCAGTTTTATACTCTTTATTTTTTGTGTACACAAGGATCTGAAATGAGGGCATGGAACAGCCTGTTTTGTAATAATCTGAATGCTGGGGGAGGAATTTGGTGTATGTAAATGATTTCCTTCTGAACATAAAACTCAACAGGGGACTGGAGCACCTCCCGTATGAAGACAGGCTGAGAAAGTTGGGGCTGTTCAGCTTGGAGAAGAGAAGGCTTCATGGAGACCTCATAGCAGCCTTCCAGTATCTGAAGGGGGCCTATAAGGATGCTGGGGAGGGACTCTTCATTAGGGACTGTAGTGACAGGACAAGGGGTAATGGGTTAAAACTTAAACAGGGGAAGTTCAGGTTAGATATAAGGAAGAAATTCTTTACTGTTAGGGTGGTGAGGCACTGGAATGGGTTGCCCAGGGAGGTTGTGAATGCTCCATCCCTGGCAGTGTTTAAGGCCAGGTTGGACAGAGCCTTGGGTGACACAATTTAGTGTGAGGTGTCCCTGCCCATGGCAGGGGGGTTGGAACTGGATGATCTTAAGGTCCTTTCCAACCCTAACTATTCTATGATTCTATGATTCTTCACGAGAAATCTGCAGAGGTCCTTAGGCACCTTTAGCTGTACCGAGTCATGCCATATCCCTGGGTTAACACTGGTGGTGCAGGGTTTGTCTTGTATTTAGCAAAAGCCTTAAAAATCACTCCTGTTGTAGGCAGAGGTTTATACACTACACGTAGACATGGCTGCAGCAAAGTTCTCTCACACACACAAGATGAATCCATCTCACTTTCAGAAGGCTGCTGTGGTCAGCCCCAATATCCTGCCTTACGGAATGGATCTAGCAGTCCTTCTGATGTTTATACTTAGAAGCATGAAGTGCTCCAAGCAGAATGAAAGGGCAGTGCTCCAGGTTCTGAGTCTCACTTCAACCTTTGAGACCATTAAAATAAATGAAGATAAGATAAATGAAATAATGAAGTGAAATAAAGTGAAGTGAAATGAAATTAAATGGAATTAAATTAAATTTAAAACTAAAATAAATAAAAATAATAAAAATAATATAAATTTAAATAAAACTAAATAAATAAAATAAAATAGTTTGAGGCAAATATCCCACAGTGAACTCAAAGTAAAAGTATACATGGCACAGTGTTTCAGCTTGGAGGTCTCTATCCTCACTTTACACTAAATAGCTTTAGTATTAAGTATTTCCAATGTATTATCATTTGTAAGCATCTGGACAAGCAGGCAATTGTGGCAGGGCTGGGATTTGAAACACAGGCTAATAAAATCTCCAGTGAAACCTGTACACCAAACATATGAAGTCTGACAGAGGTATTATTTCTGTGTGCCACGGGTGTGTTAGCTTCAACCTCACACTGGCCACACAGTGAAGGAGATGGGAGGAAACAGCTGGGGGTTGGCAAGTCTCTTTCAAATGAGCTGCGTGAGAGATGCTTACAGGAGACAAATACGTGTCATTGCACCGAGGGAGGTGTCAGTGAGACTCAGCAGCAGAGCACACTTTCAGCCTTCACACTCTGTTTTCTAAGGGTGCACCTCCTTCTGCCTTAAGATTTTGGCTTCCATTGCCTGTGAAGGGGCCCAACAGTTTTGCTTTTCTGATGTTGCCCCTGGCTTCAACATCTCTGTATTTTGTTGCTCTTCCAGTGAATAAAAAATAACCCTGAGCCGCCTTTGGCAGCCCTGCATGGGGCAGGTGTTTGTAGTGAGAAGACTGTTTTCCAAAGCAAGCCAAACTGTAACATTTGACATGGGATCTGGTTTTTCAAGGTCCTTAGTCTGGACTAGAAAAGACTATGCACGTACCTGACCCATCAGTATCATATGTTGCTTTAGCCTAAAACAGGCAGGAGTCCATCCTCTCTCTGCATGGGCAGCAGAATTTTTATGAAACACCCTGACACCTCTCTGTTTCTGAACTGAAGTGTTTTTCATACTGGCTACCTCCTGCCAGCACTCCTTAAAAATCCTTTCCCAGTCCCTGGTTGTCTACAGCACTTCCCAAGCCACTCTGCTCATGTGTTGGCAGTTGGGACGGCTCAGTTCCCGTCAACTGCGACTCGTCATATAGAAGCAACACATCCATCTTTCTGTCTACTCCCAGGGAAGAAAATGCATGTCATCCCCCCCTTCCTTCCCTAAAAGGCCACATGAAGAGAAAAAACTAGAAAAAAAAAAAGGAAAAATAAAACTAAATGTGTCTCAAAAAGTTGACTTTTTAACTTTCTTCCATGCCTCCGTAGCCTTCCTTCCTTCCTTTCTTCTTCCTTCCTTCATCCATTTTTCCATTCCTCTTTTCTTTCCTCCATTATTTTTTATCCCCAGTCTTCTCCAAAAAACAGCAGAAGAAAAAAAATGCAAGGGACAGAAAAGGACAAAAGAGAGAAAACTGACCATGAAAATCTAAATGGTAAACAATGAAACTTTACCAAGTTGTAGGGGAGGTGAATGAAAATCCTGAAATGCCTTGTTAATAGATTTGAAAACTGAACATTTTAAAAAGATATCAAAAAGGTATTTTCACTTTAAATAATCTGTATCTATTTTATAACCAGCTCTAACTCCACACCTGTACAAAATATGCACGTTTAGTAGAAGATTATTAGTTCAAACGCAGACACTGGGAAGGCTTGTACAGCATCTTCCTCCTCTTAAAAGTTTTAAAGACAATAGATCTGCATGCCTCATGACACTAACAAATTGCCTGTAATTTACTTAGGGAAGATTTCAGTTTAGTGGATTGATAATTTTTAACCACCCTGGTACAATACTGACCTTATTTGTGGGCAGATTAGACAGTTGTTGCCCTGGGTATCAGAGTACTTCTTTTAGCTTAATGGGATGACAAAACACTTGGTGTAGGCTGCTTTATATACACAGTGACAGACTGGCATTGGATATTTCAACCATAGGGGCAAAAAAAACCTAAGTCAGTTCTGTACCATGTACGATTTCATTTTTTTTACTGATTTTTATTACCTAAAAGGTAATACTTTATCTAAAAGCTTTCTAAGAAGATGGTGGGAGGGGGGGGGGGGGAGGGGGGGAGAAGCACCAAACATTAAAAAGAAAAAAATGTATATTATTTTTTAGTTTTTTGAGAAGGGAAATTTCATGTTTCTTGACTTTCCACAGAATTCATTTGGGCTTCTGGGTTCCAGCCGATAGTGTGCCCATATAGCCCTCCCATCTTTGCCCAACATCTCATGAACAAAGCATCGCCAGTTGCTCCAGAAGGGCAAAAGCTGGTGCAGTAAATTATGCTCTTCCCTCAATGCCAGAAAGAGTAAAAGGTCACTTCCAACTGTCAGGGATTGAAGTTTCAAAACCGATCCTCACCTGCACATCCATCTAGCCAGAACTGATCTGAGGAGTAATCATCATTCACATTGTGGGTCATCAGTTGTTACATCTTATTTGGAGATCTATGATGGTATCTAACACTATCAAAAGCTACATCCCTGCCCCAAAGAGTGCTAATCTTAGGGAAGAAGAGTTTGAGTGACAATTGCAGACTGGTACAAAGGCAAGGAGAGGATTTATTCCAAGTAAGGACCACAAGATTCTTTTGACAGTGCTGTACCTCTGGCACAGGAGCTGAGATTTCAGGTTAAACAAGGTATGGAAAGGGAAATTTGAAAGTAATTTTTGCATCATTTTGGTATCTGGGTGAGGCCTATTGGTTGTTAAAGGCAGAAATGCAATGATCTAAAAACTGTGGGACTGTGGGGAAGGATAGCCTGCTGACAGGTAGTGGGCAGGGGTGAGAGCCAGAGAGGATGAGCTGCAAGGGGACAAATATACCATGAAGAGGAGGCATGACCAAAAATGTGAATGATGATGAATCAGGACATAAAATGTCTTGCTTTCATTTAAGCCCAGGGTTTAACAAAAAAGCCTATGAGGTGCTGGAGATGACAGCATTTCAGTGGAAGCATAAAACCAGAATCTGGATCACTTACTCTCATTAAAGATTTGCTGGCCCTTTTTTACCTTTCAACCCAGGCATGCTGGTCAAACTCCAATTTAGGTTTCTTTCTACTTTCTTACAATTCACCTCATCATTCCACCTAAAGCACTTGCTTCTAGGAATAGTGTTGTGTAGCCACTGTGGCAGCATGCAACCTCAAATCAGTAAAAAGTGATAAAAAATAACCCAGCTCTGTAGCTCTGGCTCTGTATGTATCTCTCTCTGTCAAGACTCATCCAGATAGCTACATGTATACAAATTATTTTAGATTATCAAAGGTGTCATCACAGCCCTTATCAAGGTACGATTGCAGCAGGGGAATGGAAGAAAGGGTAAAAGACACTAAGGGAAATACACCTTCCTTTGCCTTGCATAGGGCTGAAGCTGAAATGGCCTTGGGTAGTTATTACCCAGTAGTTCAAGTTGATTTGTTCTGCCTGTGAGTTTTGATTTGGAAATACAGCAAGCCTGAGGAAAAGGATATGAAGTGACCTGTAGTAAGGACTTATATTTTTCCTTCTCCAGTGCATATCCCTGCACACCTGCTTGCAGTGTAATAGTGCAATAAATCCAGTGCATATCTGTATCCACAAAGGGTCAAACTCTGCTCAGAATTACACCCGTGTAAATCCCCAATAACTCCACTGGCCTCACTGGAGTTATTTGGCACAGATTTACACTTGTGTAACTGAGAGCTGGTTTTAAGCTACAGTCTGAAAAGTGTTTCACCTTCAGGGTAAAAAAAATGCTACTAATGTCAGTTGTTGTTACACTTAAAATAACCAGAAGGAATTTCACCTGGATGGGGTCCATCCTCAACCCATGACATTTGCATGAACCCTTTTCCCTTGTTTCTGGTGTGCATGGAAGAATGTAAAATTTTAATTCACATGGCATCCATGCTTTTTGTTTTGGAAGGACTACTATGCCTTAGATCAATCATTAAGAAAAGGTGTCTATATTGATAACACATTTGTCTTTGAGATGCTACAGGATGTTCCAAGCCAGATTTCCTTTGAAGCCAGACACTGGTTTTATTATCAAAGCATGAAAAATAGTTCACTTTCATGACATCAAATGCAGCCAACACACGACGCTGAGGGCTAAAGTGAGATTCCAGCTACATCATGTAAATCCAGAAGAGCTCTAGCCACTTGCACTCCAATTACTGTGATGCAGCTGGCCTCAGCACAGGTCCCATGGCATGGGTGCTGCTTCACTGCTGAAATGCAGCAAAGAAACTGTATCTGTCACCCTTCAGGCACAGGGCAGGCTGCCATGATGTGGCCCACACAGGTAAGAAGGAGAGGTGTAAGGATCAAAAAATATAGGTTGTCAATCATGACCTTTGCAATCATCGATCCCAAATTGAGCTGGATTCCTTTAAAATATCTGAGCCATCACTGATGATGTCAAGAAGGCTTCTGGCTCTAGGGATTCAAAGAATAATTTTTCTGAGGTCTCCCCACCTCCTTCTGGCTCCATGGTGGAGATAAGAGAGGGAATGATCTGACACACATTCCTGCCAAACAGCTAAGTTTCATTACAATACAGCAGAAAGGTATGTGAGTTTGCTTTGCAACCCTGTTAGAGCTTACAGTTATCCACAGACCGGCTTTAGTTAGAAATACAAACTTTGTTCTTTGAATAACCTCAGCTTGAACTGAGTCCTGGAAGGACTATCTTTGAGTTAAGGTAATACGAAGCAATAAAGCTCCCTGAGAACAGAAGACTGCCAAAGTTTAAGTGGTGTATTTTATGATCTGGATTATTGTCCACTGGGGGACTCAGATGAAAACACAGACTCATTTCATTTAGGTCTCTAGTTTTGATTTGAACCATGGTCCAAATTTCTAATAAAAATCTTCGAAGAGAAAAGCTAGTGCTTTATCCACCACATACCAAGCCTTGTTGGCCCTTTCCTAAAAAAAAATCACAGTAATCCAAGGTCAAATAATACATGTTCAACAACTTGGATATTCCACAGAATTTTAGCTTCCACCATTTCATCTCTTTCAATAGCACAAACCACATACAAAGTGATGTACGGTGGTGTATATCAGATGTGATAACAATGATTATGCAAATCATCTGCAACAATAAGAACAAGAAGAAAAATGTCTTGGGTACCTCTGTAGAAAGGCAATATTTCCACAAATGATTTCGTGCAATAAATCTTCACTATTTCCTCAGTTCATCCTGGGAAGCAGTCAGCACAGCCAGCATATTCAATTCTGTCAGAGGAGACACAGAAGTACATGTGCAAAGATGTGTACCACACAGATCAGTGTCTGCATCTCAGGAAGACAGTCATATTAGCAAGTGATCAAAAGTATGTTTATTGTTTTCTCCTCAAGGGAATAAGATTTAAATGACCTGGTTTCTGTAAGCAGCATAGGAACAAAAAAAAATCTCTAAATAAAATTGACTACGGCCAGCTACATTCTCTCATTCAAGATGACAAACGGTCTGACTTTTCTGAAAGGTCATTAGTCAAACTCGATTGTAAAATGTTCAGTTCAGGAGAAAAAAAATCTTTACATGAAAGCCCAAGCTCTACAGGACACTAAACAACAAAACTATAGCAACATGGTTTCTCTCACTTAGTCCTATTTTTAAAAAAACTAAACTATATGCTATATCTGAGCCAGGAGAAGACAAATAACTGGTTTTTCCTCTGGCAAGAGTCAAATAATCCAGAGAAGCCAGGTCTGTCTTTACAGTTAGCCTACACAGAAACGTAGCAGAACTTAAAGAAGAATCAGAGATAGTCTGAAATACAGAATACTCAGAAATAAAGTGCAGAAAAGCCACAGAAGAGAGAAGCAGCAGCTCCTTGTCTTGACAAAGCACCTTGCAATGCAAGAGAAAGAACTGATTCTCCCATAAATGTTTTGATTTCTACCAGTATGCTATTGACACGGATTCATGTCAGCTTGCAGGTCCTGGGCTGCTTTCATGGCCGCTCTCCATTACTGGTGATGAGCAAAAGATGTTTCTCTCACCCTCTGAGAAACTAAAAAGTTTCGAACTGTTCTCACCCTACTAAGAGAGGGAGAAGACAACTTCCTATATTCTCCCTCTTTCTGTGCTTGCAAGTAATGCCACGATGGGCTACTGAGTCAGATACTCTTCCAGAATCCAAAATCTCAGACTCGATGTCCTGCTTGAGGACCTCCTCAGTCACTTGTATAAAGTGAAACTGCCTACACTGGAGAGACCAGGAAACACTCTTTACCAAATGCTTTAGATCTAGGACCACTCACTTATCTGAGGTGCCAGAAAAGCCCTCTAGATTACTGGGTGTTCTGTCTTCACTTCTTCTCACTTTTTGTGCAGAAATCCTGGCCCGAATCTGATGTTTTTCTCTCAGTGACAGTTTTACAAAACAGGAACACATTTGCAGATCCTCATTGTCCCACCCAAAATGCATTCTGCTTTGGCAGAAAAATACCAGACTTCCTGTGGCTGAGATTCGTTACCCAGCACTTACTGTTTTGTTTCATTGTCATGATTGGAAAACTGATCCTTGAGAAGCACTGAGAACACAGTGTAAGATACACTGTTCCAGTCAAAGTTTTAACTAGTTCATCATTTGTGCATCTGTATTAATTTAATGGAATCTACAGTCCACAGGGCAAATGCCCTTAGACCTGCATCGACAATTGGTTTCACACACACAAAAAGAATTAGGGAGAACTGGACTCAGCAGTATCAGAATACTCACATTCTTTTTTCCAAAAGGTACCTGTAATCTATTCTTCAGTTAATGCTTCAGACTACATGGATATCTCAGGCACACTGGGAACCTGAAAGATATATGAAGGCCTTAAAGCTGAGCGTTTTGAATCACACTCACTACTGTGTCTGGATTGATAGGATTAAATTAACCCATTCTACCAAAAAGGCAAGGACATAATTCTGTGTAGGAAACAGGAGGCCTGAAGTGCAAAAAAATCCACTTGCGCATCTTGAATATGAGATGCATTATCTCAACGTGACTCCTTTTTGAAGAGACTTGTGGCCACTGGGTCTGCATGACCACAGTAATTCATTATTCATGATTTGTATTTACCATTTTCCCATCTTCATTACCTTACACAGTAAGGAGGCAAAGACTGGCTATGTGGCCAATCACAAATAATATATAGTAAAGAGGTCATGAACAAACTCTAGTCTGAATATTATTGATCCAAATTTTCTGGCAAAAGCTTATGAATACTGAATACAAACATTGATAATAGGACTGGCTGGTTCATGAAGGATTCTCTCAAGCCACGTAGTTTTATTAATATATGTATGATTAAAAATTTATATAAAAATATATATTTAAACTGTCAGATTTATAAAAGTCAGACAAACCCTCCATTTTTCTGTTCACAACCTCTCTAAATCTCTTTGTGGAAGATCCCAGACCTCAACTGCATTCCTCAAGGATTTACAGGGCACCAGAGGAACAGCAATCAGCTCCAAATGAATATGTGCATTCAGAAGTATACGGAGGCTTTTCCAGCTTTTCAGGTACTTGACTCAAATTGATCTTCCTGAAGACATTGAATATATTTGCAAGAGCAATTTTAACTCCACCACTTTTCAGCACATCCTTTGTGTCTTGTTGGTGGGAATAACTGCCATGTAACCAGAGGTGAGAGGAAGAGAAGCTGGAATATGATGGGATGAAGCCCTCAGTGATATGGAATATCACTAGTGAGGGATATGATACAGATGAGGTCCTCAGTGATGAAGTTTAGTGGTGTTCGTGGCAGTCCTGGGGTAATGGTGAGACTTAATGAACTTAAAGATCTTTTCCAACCTAATTGATTCTATAATATTGGAGAGAATCCACAAAGTCAAGCCGAAAAATGCCATGTACTTAAGAAGATTTATTTCTCCTGGAACAACATGAGATAAACTGTGGATCAGATTCTGATTTTAGCTACTGTGGTGTTAATCTGAAGCACCAGCACTGATTTTGGCAGAGCTACTCTGAATGTAAAGCCTGATTCAAAGATTGCCTCTGATTTACTCTGAGCTTGTAACAACTGGTTATTCTAGCATAAGAATTTAGCCTAGAAATAAATAACAATGCTTTTATCAACACTGCATTATTAAATGCTTTGTACTAACTTGCATAATGCTTAACAAAGTTTATTGTTTTCTCCTTTCTGATTGTTTAATTCATGTTTATGCCTTGCTCCAACTCTAATTACATATACAGAGAAGCAAGTTTCATTCACCCTTTCTGCCACGCTCCCTTTATTTCCTGTAACATTTGTAAGGTATGAACACAAAGAAAAGCGCTACAAGAAAAACATGGAAAAAAAAGTACAGCACAAATGCATCACTACAGAATAAACAACAGACCACAAACTATTTTCCTTTCTCCTTTACATGCTACCCTGTGTTTCATCTGGGATAAGTTATTATTCATATTGCATAACATGTTTCATTATTCTCTGGTAAGGAATGAAAATTTATTCAGACATGGATGCTTAGGAAAAAAAGTGGCTAGTATGTTGTCAAGATTTGCCTTGCTAAGTAAAAATGACATTGTTATTGTACGCAGATTTTTAGCTGAATATTTACATAGATAATAAGATGAGCTGGGTGCACCTGTTTTCTAAGCAGTTCAATATGAATTAGATCAGTGGGATATGATTTATTTGGGTCAATAGGAATAGATCTCAGTTGTCCTGGAGAGCTGAAAAATAAACATGGCAGCTGCAGTATTTTGCACCACAGGTTCTAAAGAAAGCTCTGCACTCTCCTGAAACAATGCTTTAAAAAGCAGAGGGCTGCAAGGATCTTTCTTGCTCTTCCTTCTTCTGTCTCTCTAAGTAAAGGCCTCATTGGATGCCTCCAGTAGCATTTACAGCCATAAGAAGAGATGGTCCAGCATTTTTCTTGTGGAGAATTTTAACAAGTGGAACAAGAAAATAATATAGGCTAGTTTTTTTCTTTTTACAAATAAGATAAAATAAAATAAAATATTAAAATAAATTGAATTACATTCAAATTAAATTAAATTAAGTTAAATTAACTATCAGCAGCTGCCCCCTTTCAAAAAAGCAGAATCCTGGTTTTTGTTTTGTTTGGTTTTTTTTTTCTTCTTTTTCTGGACAAAAATGTTGAAACATTCAAAAATAGAAAGTTTTCAGGGAAAATTCCACTGAGGGAAAAAACAAGTTTTAAAGAGGACACATTTGCAAGCTGTAATTGACAGTAAGGTTGTAGGCAGAGTGACTGGGGAGGAAAGGGTGAAGAAGCCAGCAGTAGTGGGTGCTTGTGTCTTCCTGAAAGAGCAGTATGAGGTATGGCAGAGGCAGGTTGTGCTGCTCAGGGCCATTGCATATACTGACTGTATATCAGATGCTCCAGCTATGCTCTCCCAATGCCTCCCACTGCCCCTATTAATGGTAGGATTTCAGTCTGAGATGGATCCAGCTCGGTGGCTGTGAGCTCTTGCCTTGTCTAGCACTCTTAGCTAGAGGTTTGCAAGAGCTTAAGGTGGGTTTTGAAACAACTTATGATGGAGGACTAGCAGAAGACCACTGGTGGTCACCACAGAAAACTCTTATTATATGGGTGCTAGAGAAAAATCAGATGGTGTGGCAGGTTTGGTGAACACAGTATGAACATACAGACCAGGAAAACACAGTGAAGGGTATAGCAGAGGGGGACACAGAAGCTTCCACATTGTTTGGCCATAATATATACTCTGCATTACTTGATATTTAGGGACGGAGGGGAGCATAACAGTTCTTTCATTTCAGTTCCTTCATACGCCAGAGTTCAGACATAAATATGGCTAACATTATGCCTCTGCATGATCAAATAAATACATAAATAAATAGACAGTTTATTTATGCATGGTTTGCTCAGCCAGGGATTGGACTTCCACTGCCAAAAAAGACCCCTCTCCCCCAAGAAAAATCTGGAGAATGAAAGTCCTTTTAAAACCCCACATACTGAGTATACTTTTTTTATGTTACAGACTGCTGCCCTTTTCCACCCAACACATGGTAAGGATTATATTTAAATAAAGATTTAACACTCATAAATGGTTTCTTTTAATATTGCTGTAAAGTAATAGTTCTTTTATGGGCAAATTTAAATGTAATTCCCCTACGTACAGCTGTGCCAAACAGTATGGTATCATTTTATGCAGCTATAAGCAAGGAGGCACATAGACCAACAGTGCCTGTGGGTAGAGTGTGGATTTTATTAGCCAATATGAGCTGATGACCCCCGAGCAGAGTCAGCTTTTGCATCTTGTAAAGTCAGCCATTGTAAAGGTACCACTACATGTGGATAGTGAGCAGCTTCCAGCCAGGAACAGCTGAACACAGCCTTCTGGCTCAGGCAGCAGCAGCTCCTCTTCATCATGCAAAGTTTTTTCCCAACACCACTACCTGCTCAGGCTTCACCTCCCCTGGCAGGGATGTGGCTAAGCTGGCTTTGCACAGACTACTGAAGAGCTCGTGTCAAACCCTCCATGTACTGATTACCACCTCCCCAAGCATCTGCCCATCTGAGCCAGCATCAGATTCCCTGTGGCCCTGAACAGAAAGTCAGTTTTCTCCCTCCCATCCCTGCACAGGAGGTCTTGCATTGCTGCCTCATGTAGCCTAGCAGCAGCTGGCAAACAAGACTGCTTCAGATTAACAGTCAAGTTCCCAGCCCAGAGTATTACATGGCACAGATACTCGCAGCTCTTTCCAGCCTCACAAGAAGAAGCATTTGGTGACTTCTCAGGACTCAACACAAACTTGTTTTCCAACACCTGGTGCTAGGATGGGTGATTACTGCCTGGTTAAAAGCATTCCCAACTTCTTTTTTATTAGAAAAAAAAAAAAGTCATGATTACTTTGCTGCCTTATTTTTCAAACCCTGTTCCTTGCACTGGGAGGTTACTGTCACTCTTGATATAATCACCCATGGGGAACTACAGACAAGGCTGGGATGGGTCTAATTGTCTTAAAACAATGGTCTCTCCCCTTGCAAAGTGTTTACACTGCCACAAGATCTCAGATGACATCTAAATAATTATTTATGCATTTTCCAGACATTATTTCCCTCCTCTTTTCAAAGAATCTTAGTGTTTGATGCTCAGAATACTGAAAGTACTTTACTAAATATCCGTCATAAACATCATGCCCACCCCTAGCCACTGAAGTCTCTCCCATGCTCTTCTACATTCCACAATAGGCAAGCTCTTGCCAAAACAAACCTTGGTGGATCAGTCACCCCAGTGGAATGAGGGATGAGAAAATGCTATATAAACCCTGCTGTAGTGCAGTCACTTGGCAGGGCTCGTTGCCATCCATAAAACATATGAGTAGAAACCTCTTACTTACTTCAGTCAAGTTCCCACCGGCCCACTAGAAGGCATCCCAAACTGCTTTTGGGTCTCGATCCAGCAAATCATCTCAGCATATTTCAGAAATGCTGTGAGTATGAAATATTGTGGCTTAATCCAAAATGTGCACCCACATTGTTTGTTGTGTGCTTTACACTGGCTTGGGAGATGGCCAGCAGATATTTCCAGAGGTAGCTGACTTGGGAATAACCAGCCAAGACCACATTTCCAAGGGCAATTCTGGGCCAAGCAAGGAGACCAGGAGAGCAGCAACAATTTTCAGCAGGACTACTCAACTCAGTTTCATTGGTTCACTAAATAACTCTCAGATGTTTATATACTTTTACTCCCAGAATGAGGACCAGGAGAAGTAGGACTTCTGCCTGTTGTAGAAATCCAAGTAGGACTCTTTTTTCCTCCTTTCTGTCTCACAGAGGAAAGAAGCTTGCCAAAATTCTCAACACAGGCATTTACTTCAGAAAACATTACTATTTTTCTGTCTCTCCCTCCCACCTTGAGCACGTTAGTTAGCACCCTCTGGCTTTGGTTGATTAGTTTTGTTTTGACTCTTGCTTTTGGTTTCCTATAGATCTGAATATTTTCTTCGCATTTTTCAAAGGTTTTGAACGCAAGAAAAGCATCACATTCAATGTCAAAGCTACAATTGCTTTCCTATTTAAGCTGTGAAGGGTGCTATGATTTACAGTGGCATATATTTGGAAAAGTGGGCCAAGATTTTTATAACTAGATGCTCCTGAAACCCTGTTTGAATTTCTACAAGCAAATGCTGGGGCAGTGAGGGCTTCTTAAAATTAGGATTTATTTAAGAGACTGACAAGAAGCCCAGAAGCTTAACTTTATGCCCTGGTGTTGGAAATCTTAGCCCAGATTTACATTTTAATTCGTCTGTCAGCACAAGCTCTGCGTAATGCAGAATTTCACTCTTTCCCCCCCACATGCTCATGAAACCTCAACTACCAAATTCCACCTCCTTTTCATTAGGAGCCTGGCACTTCTCAAAGGACATGAGCTGCATGGAACTGTCCCTGTGAAAGCTGAAACCAAAAGAAAATGCCTGGGCTTTCAGGTTTCATTGCAGAGCCAAAAAGTCAAGTTCATTTTGCTGCAATTCAGCATGTCCCAAGAGCCAAGGTGAAGCTTTCTGTGAAACTGTGCTCAATTTAAAGTGAATGTGAATGGAGGTGGTAACAGGGAGTAGGCACAGGCAATTCCAGTTTCCTGGATAGTTTCAAAGCTTAGCACAAAAGTGCAGAAAACTCTAATATAGCTAAACTGTAAACTGGAAAAGGTTTTAAGTATCAACATTTTGAACTGCACCTAGAAAAAAAATGGAAACAAAACCAAAATGCTGAACTACACTAATATTTTCAAGGAAGAAGGCAAATGTATTCTGTCATGATATATACAGCTCTCATGCACATTACACATCTCTGCTTTGCCTTTGTTGGGGAGGAAAAAAAAGCCATCATATACATGAGAACGGGGTGGAATTCATCTATGCGAAATGGTAGAGATCAACTCATAAGACCTACCCAAAATGAAATGAACTCCATGTCTCCTTTAGCTCTGGCACCAGAATTGCCTCCTAAGCCTCAGGAAATTCTGGCTCCCTTCATCAAGGGGTTAAAAGCCACCATGCTGGGAATAATACATATTCTGCTCTTTCCTTTTCATACTCCCTGATGGTTAATGACATCCAGTCCCATCTGGATACCAAGCACCATGAACAAACATATCCTGCAAAGAATGTTACTGAGATAATTGTCTTTGATGAAAATCAATTGCACGATGTTCACATTACAGGCCTTTTTAAGCCAGTCACTCATTTCTGGAGATTTAGGCTTCACTGGTTTGAAGACAAGTGTATATAAATGCATTTAATAGTGAAACACACTATAGCATCACTGGTGTTTTCTACCTTTATTCTATATTTTTGATGGCTACAGTGCTTTACAAGCATTGGAAGACTGGCTACATTCAGAGGCCTTTCACAATAACATGGTCTTGAGCAGAGTTTTGGAAACAATCCACCCATCACTGGTGGCACAGAAGGACAGAGAACAGTGGAGTGGAAGATGTGGGGGCAGCTGTACTAGAGCAGAGCTCCACAAGCCTCCATTTCTGCCCCAACTCACTCTGCAGCAGCTAACAAACTCACTAGCTTTTTGAAATAACCTAAGGAAAACAGATGCCTAAATTAGGGAGAAATTAATTCCATCAGCCCATGGGCTGTCTGATTCTTTGCATTTTCGCTGATGGAGTTCATACAGATAAGGATTTCTGCATCTTTTCTGAGTGCTTCTCCTTGATCAAATTACAAAAACACACAAAAACCCATCCTGAAACTGACACACTCCCTTCTCCCTGTTTTGCCTCTTCTGTTTCCCTTCTCCTTTTTGCTTTAGCTTCAGCCTTAGTCATACCAAGACGAGTTGAAGGACTCAAAGGCCAAAAGCTTATTTTTGTAAGGTTTCAAACATCACCCTGGTCCTCCTTGACACAGGCCATTTTTGTAGGTTTTTCTTGCCTGCAAAAAATTGCTAATGTGCATTTTGTGAGTGGACTGCTATTCTTTTTCTTTCTTTCCTAAGGTTTTCATTCTTCTTGTGGTTTTCTGGTGATGAAAAAGCTGGATCATTTTTTGTCTATGAAAAGTATCCACCCTATGTCTCCAGGCTGTGTCCTATTTGCTTGCTAAGAAAATGCTAGATGGCTTGTAGCATCCAAGCCCCCGGTGAGGTTCATGCTAAGATCAAGAAAACCAGTCTTCCAGAAGAATCAGCTAGCTTACTTTTAAAATAGCCATCAGATAGTATGCCATTTTAGAAGTGTTATTTTCTTTTAACACTTGGAAAAGTAATCTCTGTGCATGAAGTAACTTAAAATATCAGGAAAATATTACAGCTGTCCATATCTCTACAGATTTCATTATAATAGGAAATTCTGATCCAGAATATGAACAGATACTGTGATTTCATCTATGAGAATCAAATCCTCTGTTATGTTATGAGCGTGACTCACTTGGTTATCTCTGCATTGTGTTACCTCTGCTCCCCGTGACCAAGTCCCCATGTTTCTGCTCTGGGACAGTGCCAAGACATTCTTGGACTTCACTGCAGCTTCCTATAATGCCCCTGTGGACTTGGTGACAGCAATTTAGTCCACACAGAAGACACAAAAATATATAATGTGGATTGTTGATTAACACAATAATGCAGATTAAGCTGAGTAGGAAACTTGTATTAGCCAATGACTAAATACAATAACCAAGCCTAAAAGCTATCAAAACCTGAAAGTGATCAACCAGATGAGGTTTTTCTTTTCAGGCAGCAGCTGGGTTGGTTTTCATTGCTACTTAAATTAGCCAAGTGCTACCCCTCTTCTCCCTTTTCTCCCAACATCCATTCTTGCTCAGAAGCCTCCCATAAGGACTTGGTTGTTCTCTAGAATACAGGAGCACAGTACCCAGGCTGGATGTACTTTGTTCAAAAGGACAAATACTCTGTGCCTGTCAGGACAATGGCCTCAGAGCCAGTGCAGGACTGGAAGAGAGCTGCAGGGTATGTGGACAGACAGTGCAAAGAGTTAGCAAATGCCAGGCAGTATCGGAGCAGTATCTTTGGCTTCAGCTCCCTTCAAAACACCTGGACATCTGCAAAAAATTCCACTGCAGAGTAAATCAACTCCTGCAATAACACACAGGGCTGGGGAGGAGGTGAGAATTCCTGACAGAGCTTGAGGAGGGATTTCTTTTTTGGAAAGATGTATGGCACACAGTGGGTGAGTCACATAATACCTTGCGCTGGCTCAAAGTTGAAAGCATTAAGGAAACTAAGAGCCAGGAGAATGATTCTGGTGCTTGCTTGTTTCTGTATCTGCCCCTCCAGTTAAAATGCCTTTCCAACAGCCTTGTAACACTTGTGGTATCACCCCTGAGGCAGCCAGTGTGGTGGGGAGAAAGACAAAACTCAGACAGACACGGCAGAGAAAACCGTGAGGAAGAAATAGCAGGGCAGGACACAGAAAGCAGAGGTGTCATTCTTCTCTGTGGTTACATATTTGAGGGGGAAAAAAAACCATTTATGAATAACTCTCAGGTATACCACTTTGAGCAGTTTGACAGAGGTATGAAGAGCTAGACTGACACATCAGTGCCTTTCCAGGGCCTGGGAATTGGCTGTTTGAAAGCCTGACCGAGATGGCCTGTACTTCACTCATGTTTGCTTTTGACTGTCTTTTGGGAGGAAAAATGCCTGTATGCCCACTAATGAACTCACCTCAAGACTGCTGTACACTGAACAGCTTTCAGAGGGCTGATTCAGAAGGTTGTGGCTGAATGTTGGCATGCCACAGCCCTGCCATTGTGTGACTTACTACAGAGAGCCACTGTAACACGTTCACAGACCAGCCAGAGCTTTAAGGGTCTGTCTGAGGTCCAGCTGTTTATTCTGTCTCTCCCAAAACGTCTCTGGAATCACAAGGAAGTACCAATCTTGACTCTGGGTCAGGCAGGGGAACAGCAGAGCTTGACATAGAAGCCAAATGGAATAACCATGATGGGGCTAGGCCAACATGCAGACATTTTTTGGATACTGGGAAACACCCTGCTTAAGATATTAAAGAGCAGAACATCTCACACCTTAACAAGCCTTTCTCTAAATACAACATAAAGTGGCTACATCCAGCTATCATACCATCAGAGATGACACCAGTTCACTAAGAAGTAGTGTGAGACACAAGGAACGGCAGATACTTGCCATGGGTGTTGGGGCATCTCTTCCCAAAACTGCACAGGATTTCTCACAGCAGAAAAAAACAACTTGGTTTTCCAGTGTCCTTCAAAAGAACTCCATGCATCACATAGTATGTTACTGTGTTTATTAATACTGGCAAGATGAGACACTGATCTTACCCTACTAGAATCTGTAGAAAACCAATATCCTGTGGTAAAGCTTCAGCCTTATGCTTCTCTTTTAATATAAGCTGTCATTACTGAATCACAATATTACCCAGATCTGTTTTACATGAGTCCTTGGCAAGACAATGTCAGCTGTACTTAATAAACAGGGTCTGCATTTATCGATTCAACAATATTGTAAAGGCTAAAGTGTCATCTGGTGTTACTAGAACATCAAACCTGCACATCAGATGCAAGACAAACATCAGTTGCTAAAGGACTGCATTACCTGCTAACCCAGAAGAAAAAGCAACATATGAAATTTCCATCAAGAACCCAGGTCCCAACCTTTGAGCAAGAAATAGGTTTTCTCTGTGATGAATCTTCCATCCCTCAAGTTGGAATGGAAGTTATGACCCTATGCTTACTTCGTAACAGCATTCAGTGCAGACTGGGTGTCCAATCCTTTCTTGGCCACTCTCCCCTGGGGCACCCCTCTCCATCCCAGAGCCACTGAATGAAGCAGCTGCTGTAGGAAATTGGCTCTTCCTGTTCTGCTTCTGTGCAGGAGTCACTGGGGTGCTTCTCATTGGATTTATTTAATCTCTATCTTCCTCTTCCAGCAATTCATGGAGAATTTCACTTGAAATAATACTCTCTTCTTCAGTTTTCATGAAGAATGTATCAGCTGGGAAAACCATAGCCTTTGCCTCAATTAGCTGAACAATAATAGTGGAAGAGAGGAATTATGCCAGTTGTGAAAGGTCTGTGGCTTGAAAACATGATGAATGCTGCAGTTACAGACATCTACAATGCATTTGTATCAGTGCACTGGCCAAGCAGGCTCCAGCTTTGGCCCTGAATGGAGCAAAGATTAGGGCCCTGTGGAAATGATAGCAAGAGATAACTAAAAACCTCTGATATACACCAGAAGTCAGTGGGAGATTAGCACCAAACAGCTCCAGTGTCACTACTTACTAATTGGACAGCTTTTCATTACAAATGTAAAAGCCTTTCAATATAGTTGCATACTCAACCACCAACAGGTTTTATCTTCTGTTTAAGGACACGGCATTTTGGGCAGAAGTCTCTGTGGCACCAGGGAAGCAAAAAATAGAGCTGATGAGTAATTTCTTGGTACCCAGGATGTTCCATCCAAAGCATCTCAGTGTGCACTAATGTTCTTCCAAGGCCAGGTTCTGTCAGCCTCTGCCTGGATTCCTTAGGATGTTCCTAGAAAGTCAGGCTTTTATCTACAGACCTGTACAGGAAGCCTGTTCACATGCAGAGTATAAACTAGCACAGGATAATCCATGAAGATGAATGCCAAGCAAGAATATGTGCCATAGGCTCCCATCAGGTGTCCCTGGGCAAGGTGTCCCTGCCCATGGCAGGGGGGTTGGAACTTGATGATCTTAAGGTCCTTTCCAACCCTAACTGTTCTATCAGCTTTTCGTAACTTGGCAATCCACAGTGAACCTCCTGACAACACCTTTGAACAAAGACACAGCTGAATACAGGAATCTCCCAACTTGGAGTATGGTACAATTACTTCAAAATATGTTGGTTTGGATCTGATTCAAACCAAAGGTGTTATTCTGGACACACACATACAAATCCCCATGAAACAGAAATGTCACTTTTTTGGCCAGGTCTCCCACTGAGGCAAATCAGAAGTGAAATAGCACCAAAGCCAGACAGGGAGACCTCCTGTAACACCATAAAGTGTCTTGGTATGGAACTCCATGTACACCCTGCCCCAGTGTCTTTAGGGAAGAATCTCATTTGTCCTTACATTCCTGACCTACACTATTATAGACCTCAGCCTGCTTCCTTTGCAGCGACCTTTTAAAGGGGCTGAGTTAAATTGTCCAAAGATGTCAACAAGTTGTGAGAGGCAGGCTCACACTGGCAGCAATTACCAGAGGGCAATGATCAATGGGGGTCTTTTGTTAGCGTTACAGGATCACTATTGACTCAGGAAGGAAGTGCCCCCATGGTTTAAGGCTGAGCTGAAACGGACAGACAGCCTTGCCCTTGGCTCACAAGCCACTAACCTACACTTATCTCATTAATTATTCCTGTCCAAATGGCAGTGACCATTATGATCCACAATCAGTTGAGGAAGAAGAGGTCACAGCAAACACAGAGGCTCCATTTACCAATCCAGGACACGCATCCTCTCTCCTATTTGCATCTGAACTATTGTTTGACACCAGTGCTGTTCCTTTGACAAACAGGTAACAACACGTGACAGCCACACCAGCTCTCTGCAGAGAAAACTGATAGAGCTGACATGTTTTTCCACTTATGGAAGTAAACCCACAAGGCACAGTGACCTCGCTAATTGTGTAGATGGGGAGAGGAGAATAGTCTTCATATTCCAGTGCGCCCAGATTGCTTTGATCCTTGCATACTCCTATTCCAAACTACGGCCTGAGCTATCAATGGTTTACAAGATGCTTGATACACAATCCCATTGCTTCAGAAGTATAGTTTGTGCAAGTAAATTTATAGGAAGAAAATACATTTGACAGGAATAAAAGACATTTGAGGGATAAGGGCTTATGGATGGAAGGATGGAGTCTCCTATTAAAGTCACCTTACACTGCTGAGGGATAAATCACTTCCTCGAACATATTGCAGTCTGTTGTAAAGGCAGATGATTAGTATGACTGAGAATCAAAGCACACTCTGTTCTTACCCCCCACTGTGTTATTTTTCTCCCTTGCACTGAATTGTTCAAGCCACAGCATTTTAAATCGAGCTCTGATTTAAGAAAGGGAAGAATACACAAAAGGAGCCGTATATTCCAAACACACCCTGCCCTTCAAGCTTAGTGCTCCCCAGCCACTCCAGAAAGAAGAAAATCATGAGCCCCAGAGGAAACCTTACAATATGCACTTGCAAAGTGAAGTTTGCCACGTGTATCCAGCTGGGAAAGGAAAACTCCCCAGCACCTCTGCTCAACACCCTGAGCCCTGGAGGGGAATGCATTTGCAGAACAGTTGCTGTGCCCCAGTCTACCCTGCTAACTAACCAGGGAACAGCAGACAGCCTTAGGAGTTTCAAAATATAAAGGAAGGCCCCTGCCAGGAAGCTATTTCCTTCTCTAAGCTGCATTTGTGCAGAAGGTTTTTCCCCCCCCTGCTCCCCTCAGGGGGTATACAATATGAAAAGAAGGGGCTTTCAACATCTGCTCTACATTTTTGTTTTCTTAACTCCACTGATTTTTTTTCAAGATCCTTACTCAATGCCTATAGCCAAAGCAGTCGCATTTTCCTGACAAGCAACTGTCAGACCTGGTACTGTCTGATGAACAGGAATGCCATCAGCCTTTCAGAAATGCATGTGCAGTGGTGAAGACCCAGCATTTACAGACAGGGTCTAAGCCAGACTTCACTGCACCAAAAGCACCCTATGATTTTCTTCAACAGCCGCAAGAAGTGACTGAGCAGAGCGTTAAGTGGTTCTTTGCTATGGCAGTCTCCAACAGCAACCAAAGCAGAGATGGCAGAAGAAGAGGGGATGACCATGTGCTCTGAGGAGCTGCACTGATTTTCAAATACTCCCCACTCCATGCTCTTCCAGCAGTCAAGGGAGTCTAGCCACTGTCATTGTACTGCTACAGCATCAGTCTAAAAACACCAGTTGGGATATGATAAAAATGGTCCCACATGGGAAACTACCATCTTCCTGGGTCAGGGCTAGTGCTGACCAAACACTGTTATTTCTGTTTAAGAGAAACCTTTTCTCCCTCCTTTGTCCCCTGGGGAGCTGGCTGTGTGAGAGATGAAGGAAAATCACCACAGCCAAGACTGGCATCTTTTGTTCAGGGCACAATGATCAGGGATTCACATCATTATCAGTACTATTACTACAAAGCACTCATATTCAGCAAGGGATGATCCCTCTCCCAGCCAGCTTCCAGACACAGAACACTCCCTCAAATAACACTGAAGGGAGCAGGGATGGAAGGGGAAGGCAGAGAGGGCACTTTGCTGGAACTAAGGATGGCTTCTGCCACCACAACAGCCACACTGCCTCATCAAGATCTGTTTAAGCACATTTCCATAGGCTGTGGGTGACATCAACAGTGATCTCAACAGTGACCTCAACAGACACCTTTGGAGAGCGCTTCAAACTGAGGGTGGGTAAAGGTCCAAGTTACATGGAAGCAAATCTATATAAATCATACTAATAGCTATAAGCTGGTGGGGGCAGCCATGGTGGATGGTGGGCAGCCTTGCTGTCTGACAGGGCAGCCACAGCCAGCCTCTCTACCCTGGCAGAGGAGAAGAGCCACCAGCACAGCAGGGCAAGCTATGGCCCCCCACCAAAGCCCTAGCAGAGAGTGGCCACTTCCCCATCAGCAACAGCCCATCAGTGAGAGGGGGCAAAACCTCAGCCATGCCTCCAAAGCGGTGCTCTGCTGCACCCCGCGCATCGCTGCGCCTGTTTACATAAAGCCATATTTTGTTTTCCTTTGCAGAAAGAGCTCTACCCATCGTTGGAGGCAGACGTGTTTATCAAGATGTGTATCTTGAAGCCTGACATGAGATCTGCGGCCTCTGATGCAGCTGAAAACCAGTCTGTCAACACCTTGGAAAGAGTGAGCCAGCAGGACCGGTGGGGAACCAGCCCGGCCAGGGGCCCTGCCAAAACCTACAGGAGGAGGGAAAGTCAGACTCAAGCCAAACAAACCTTTTCCATCCACTCTGCTCAGTATCTGGTGGTGGCATCCAAACCACAAATCAGCCAGTTCTTACGTGAAAGGAGAAGCCTTTTCATTATCATTTGAACTCCCCCCACCCTTCTCTATTTGGAGAACTGCTCTGCCCATAAGCCCATGAATATATCACTATATTAGGCCTGAAAGTTTATGTCAGAGGGATGTTGAAGTCCTACCATGCTGAAGATCGCCTGCTTAGGAAATAAAACACCCTCTGAGGGATCACTGCTGCACTTGATGATCAGTCCGAATGTAAAAATACCGAGGGGCAGAGTAAATCCTTTAAGCAGAGACAGAGTGATCACAGGTTAAAGAGACTTTTTGTTAATGCTTTCAGGCTCCATCTGCTGCTCCTGAACTGCAGCGACAAGGAGGATGGTTTCTGAGAGAGCAGAGGGTCATGGCAACACCCATCAGTGAATAGAGTCACCCACGGTCTCTGGGGCACTGGTGCGGTCTGCATGCTATGATGGGCTCCTCCACCTCCTTCTCCAGAAACATCGGCTCTGGAAGCAAGAAGGGGAAAGACAGGGAATTTGCAGGCAACTCATTTCACACAGCCAGGGAAGGAATGAGAAAAAGAAGGAAGAAAAAAGAGAAAGAGAAATAAAGAAACCCTGCTTTCCAGTGAAAGGCAGTTCCTCTGAGTTACATGGGAAATGTTGCCCCTATCTGTGCAAAATTCCACCAGACATATTGCTTATCTGGTAATCATCAGTCAATTACATTTGCACTCAACCAAACTTCCTGAAGCAGAGCAATCTCCAAATCACCTCTTGCATAAATCACTCTTTCTTCTCCACAGCTCTTCACCCCAGCACCTTCCCAACCCTTCTCCTCCTTGAGGCTCTGAGGCACAGGGTAAGGTGCCCAAAGGGGGCAATTGCAGTTCTCCCATGGGAGACGCATAGCCAGAATTCCAGGAGACTCTCGTCCTTGAAGCCTGCAAAAATGACAAATAGCTGGGGAAAAAGGCACACAGGCAAAATGACACAGCTTTCACAATTACCTAGGAGAAGATTATGGTTGGATGTGGACAGGTATCGTCCCAGCTCTCATGCAGTTTTAGACGTCCATGAAGATGGATTCCAAGATGGAAACGCTACCTTCTCAAGCCTCTGGAAAGCCACCTTTCATTCAGAGCACCTCAAATTTCCTCCTTGTGGGTATATGATGGGAACACACACCTGCCACTCCTGATCCACAGGGAAAGCATAATCCCCTGGCTTATCCACTGAGATGGTATGTCCTAGCCCTGGCCATGTTAATGGCCCCTGAACTGTGCTGCTTGCACTTAATGTAAGGCACTTTTTTCTGTGCTCTGGATTGTTGTTTCTCTTCTGAAGCTTCCTGTTGCTCTTTAAATTGTGACATGGGTACAACAAGAAGCAAATCCTTATTCTTCCTCACTCATTGGCACACAGAAGAAGCTGAGCAGGAGGAAACCTTGTGACATCTGATATCACTGGTGGGATCTAAACAGACATAAAGATGCGAGAAAAGACACATTTTTATGGGCCACCTGCAGAAAGACAAAGCATAATATTTCTCTATGCATCCACTGGGCTTGCAAGGATCTCACCTTTGGGCCACCAGGTTTTCTTGCCAAGATAAAAGTAGAGAGCATGGGACTAAACTTGCTAGGCTGCAGTATCCTATCCCCAGTGCAACTGCAGGATGGTTTCCATACTTAGGGTCTCCCAAACATACCTAAGCCTTACCTAAGTTTGAATGGTTGGATCTAACATGCCCAGGGAGAAACATTTCTGAGTTCAGAAGAAAGAAAACTTTCTTGGGTCACCCATAACTCACGGTTTTGGTTATTTTCCAAAACAAAAACCCCAAACAAACTTCTGTTTTCCCCTTCCATTCTCCCTTCCTGCAGCTCAGTTTCAGCATCAACCACAGCATTCATTCCCATGTACTTACTATTCAAGAGCTGCAACTTATGATCTTCTCACCAGCTGAACTTCTGTTTCTAACCCCACAGCTGGTCATGATGAGAGGGGCTTCCACTTTCAAAAACAAGCATCTGCCTTTTACTCTGATTTTCCACTCAATACCTAGGAAAAATACAGCAACAGGACCATATTATCAAAAAAGATACATGAAAACTTTTTCCTAGAGTTTATCCAGAAACTATCCAAACACTGTGCATAAGCTCCCACAAGAGGCTTTATGTTGGCAAACAGATAAAGAACACAGTGGGACAGATTTCCTAAATGGGCTAAGTCAGCACCGTTCCCTTGACTTCATTGACATCATGCAAGTCTGGCCTGAGATATCTAAGCTACAGGCACCATGATCAGGAGCTAAATCAGAGCCTGCAATTCCCATTAGTACTTCTTGCAATAGGAATCCTTGCAGGAACTGCCGTGCCTTGGTGCTCCCTGAAGTACGAGTAATTCCTGGGGATGTCAGGAAAAAAATCCTCTGGGATACAACCATGCACGTACCCACTTTGGCAAACCAGGCACACCTTTGCAGGGAGCCTGGCTCACCTTTTAGTGTAACAAAACACTGAATGTCTGCCTTCCAGGGTGATATTTTGTGCATTTAGATGACAGTACGGGCAAAATGTCATTTTATCTGGCTGGTGAAAAATGAGGCTTGCAACGTCCAAACCATAGTATGTTATCCTTTGGAAAGATCACATCACTGCCAATAAGCAAAATGATCAAAACTGCTTTTCAGCTGTGCTTGCAATAAGCACAGAGCATCTCTGGAGCAGAGGCCTTTCTTTGCCCGTGCTGCACATCATCTGTGTTATCAGCCTCTTCACTGTAAGCTCACTGTGAGGCTTCTTATGCTCCCTCTGCATCCAGAAAGCAATGCACCAAGGCCTGGAGGAGGATGAGAAAGAATCTGAGCTTCTTTGCCAAATGTTTCCTGTTTCATTTGTTTCTTTGTTTTGAAAAAGAGAAGAAAGGATCTGTCTTGAATGTCATGTATAGAGACTCTGCCTCCGAAACTGCTGCAGTGCTCCTATTCAGCCCCAAGCATCCCTGCACTCAATGGCCTTTTATCTCCCGATCGCTGACATGACAGGAACTGCGGTTACCATGTCACCGGCAGCTATTGCAGGCTCGGAGGGATCAGGACCTTCAGTCACAGGTTATGGACTCAATACATATTCACAGAGTCTGCTAAGCTCCATGATCACTCAAACCCCAAAATGTAACGTTCCCACCTTCCCTAGCACAGCATTTAGCGTGCACCCACCTTCCCTAGCACAGCATTTGCATTATCTCATATGCATGAAATCTAAACATTTAACCTTTTTTTTGACAGTGTTATAAGAAATGATTTAGATTTCCATGAATGTATTTTGTGCTTAGAGAGCTACGGTCTTTCAAGAGCGCTGTGAAACCACTGACAAATGAACTGGGTGTTTTTTACCTGCTCTGGCCTACAACTCACTGTTAAAATGGCTCACATCACTTTTTTTTATGAGAGTTTTGTTTATTCTGGGGTTGGCTATTCCAGCTTGTCACTTCCTTGCAGTTGGTGAAGTCATCTCACCAGTCAGAGCTTCCGAGCAGGCGTATGAGCAGGTTACTGATGAAAATGACAACAGAAAGCAACTGGGCAAATTTGCCTTTGGTCCCCAAAACTCTGTCACATGAGTGGTGCTCAGGAGAACTCAAAGTTATCAAGCCAGACAAAGTGGAATGGCTAGAAAACTCAACTGAAAACACACTGAAAACATACTCCCCTGTGCATCTCTGTGCACCCGTTGCCTGCTTTGTGTTAACAGCTCTCTTTTGAATTAAAAGCATAGTTTGCAAGACCCCCACAATCACGTCGCATCCAGATGACAGTAAGAGAGCCCACAGCCCCACAGCTTTTCCAGCGTGTTTTCTGCAAGGGAAGTGAGGTGAGAATCTTCCCAGGTCAGCTACAATCATTTCCCAAAATTATCTTGGCCTTTCTCAAGCTGTAGAAATGGGGGACAGTGGTGTGGGAGGGGGCTTAAGGATTAGTTCCCTGGCTAAAGCTGAAAGAATTGGGGTATGGGTGTGGGAATACTGCAAGTTTTTTCCTTTAGAGCAACTCGGCTGCCCCTAACCCAGATTTCCACCGGCTTTCCCATTGTATTCCACAAACCCGGCCAGCAGACCTCGGATGAAGACGAAAACCTGTTGAAACCCCACGGCTCCTCCGTCCTTGTGCCCCGTCCCCGTCCACTGAGCCCGCCCGGCGGGGCCGCCCTCTCCGCGGTGTCTGCTGCCCCCTGGCGGCCGCATCCCAGCACCGCGGGGCGGAGGGCCCCTACGTACATGTACGTATGTATGTGCGTGAGTGTGTCTATGCAGCGGCGTGTGCACCCATGTACATTTGATATCTGTATCTATACACACACATAGGTACATATAAATATATGTATACATACACACATCTATAAATAGATACATATGTACATAGATGTGTGTGTATGTATATGTTATATATGTGTCCCTGAACAAGAGTTTTCCCATTCCAGTTCACCCTTGTGCTTTTTATAGCTTTAAAGACATACAGCATAAGATTTGGGGTTAGCATTTAACAACACTGCAAAATGCCCTCAAATCAGGGACAAACAAGTAACGCCTAATGATGGACACACATCCCCCTCCTCTCCCCCCCCAAGCTGAGCAAACACATCTTCCGCATGGAAAGAAACAATCCTGGTCACAGCAGTAACCACATCCCAAGATGTGTGAGGTTTGTTTAAAACCCTTATTTTTCTTTGTTTTCTTGTTGGTTTGTTGGTTGGTTATTTTTGTTTTGTTAGGTTTACGGCTCCCCCCTTCCCTTTCCTCCCCCCACAGGGAATTGTTTTCCCTTGTTGAATTTGCAGATGTGACACTGTGGGAAAGATGCCGAGCTGCATTTTGTCCCGCTCCGTTGCCCTCGGCATGGATCTGGCTGTTTTCCGGCCAACATTCCTGCACAGTCCCTTAACTTCACAAAAAGCTGAGGGTTGAGGTGGGGGATTTCAGAGTTTCACCACTGCAGGCAGGCAGCCCGTGCTACAGAAACAAACAAACTGTGCGGTACAAGCAATTTAGAGTCACAGTTCTTGGACTCAGTATGAAAACAAAGCAGACCAGGAAACCACAGGCTCAGTGCTCAAAACCCTGAGGGTGCAAAGTGGTCTGAATAAAACCAAAGGAAAGGGGTGTCCAAGAACAGGCTAGAAATGAGGGAATATGGGAGTAGGTCTGGTAGAGGCTCGGGAGCAGAGGATTAGGAAGAAGAGGGAAGGCCAGGGGGCAGGTTTCAGGGTGACCCTAAGGAGTTCACCAGGCATGGCATGTGTTTCACCACCAGCGCTGTCCCTGGGAATGAGCGGTGCATCGGGAAACGGAGGAGGGAGGACCGGTTCCTCACAGGGTCAATTACTTCTGATTTTTTAGGGATGGGAAAGGGGATTCTTTCCAAGGGCTGTGGGTAATCAGGCCTGTGAGCTCAAGCGTGGCGTTTGTTTCCCCGTGTTACCATAGCAGGTATCTCCCCTCGCCTGTGGAGCCATCTCTGTTTTCTTGAGCCCTCCCCAGCTCAAGGCCCCTTTCCCTTCTCACCGAACTATGCGGTCATTCCTTGAGGGAGCAAATTCCAGCCAGCTATTCTCTCGGGAACCTTCCTTATTTAGAGAGAAACCACAAGCCAGGGAGATCTGGGATGGGAGGAGAGAGAAAAAGGGATCAAGCTTGTTTAGAAGCAGCAGCTAAACAGCTGGGAGATCTTTGAGTTGGTTTATATTTCTGTTTAGGCCATGCTTTACAACCTCAAATGAAAACAAATCAGGATTGTTTCCTCTGTCTTGGAATGTCTGTTTAAGATTTTAAAGGAGAGGGGGAGCTCCACATGGATTCTCAGGGATTGCTGCTTCCCCAAATCCTGCAGTCTCTCTATCTGCCTAACCTCTCCTGCACACACGTGTGCACACACATGCTTAGCCCCACAACACAGAGAGATTCGTAAAACTGCCCTGTCAGTAGCTGAAAAGTCAGCTTTTCACCCTCCTCTTAGAAGGAGAAACGTTTTCCAAGTGTTAGATCCCTGCAGGATAAACCATTGCGGACCACCAAACAAATACCATCAATTTTAAGGGTTTTTCCAAGTCACAAAAGCAGAATAAACCCCCTAAACAAAGAAAAAGTCCTTTCCTTGCTCCATTCCAACATCACACTTGTTTTTTTTACGGGATAAATTCTAAATGTAGAGTACTGAATTCAAACCCCTTTCTGCATACACCAGCACTCAGAACCGGTCTCAGCCCGACTCCAAGAGGCACTCACAGACACGGAGTATGACTGTGCCCTTGTGCACTGTGGTGCTTCTCAGCCCCGTTAAAAACTGTTGAAACGGCAAACTGTACCGTGCGGCCCCAGAGTGCTTCATGTGCTGAACTGCACTGAAACAGCTGAAAGAAAGGACCGCAAGCTCCACGGGGAGAAGGGACAAATGCAAACCCCGCGGAAGCGGCATGGAACGGGCGGCAGGACGCGAGGGGACCGGCGGCGGCAGGAGGAGTTCGGGGCTCGCTGTGCCAGCCCCAGGGCTTGTGGGCAACAATTAGCAGCTACCCGAGCGAGCCTCGGGGACGTTCTTTAGGGGACAGTCTTCCTTTTTACGCGTGTGCCGGTTCTGCGAGGGTGCCTCAACGCCGCTGCCCCCCGGTAGTCCCATCGCCCGCTCCGACAGTGGCGGCTCCGGCCCCACCGTGCAGGGCCCGGGCTGGGAGAGCCGCTCTTGAGCTGTCACGGCAATATCCCCTTGAAGAGCCTCGCTCCGGTGCCCTGCCAGGGAAGGAGGAAAACCCGCGCCGGAGCTGGCTTTGTGTAATTAACATCAGTTAAATGCGGCTTCCCCTGGCCGAGGGAAGGGAAACCGCTGGGTACGCAGCTCAGGGCGGGCAGGGCATCGGAGCTCCCCGTTGCCCGAAGGCTTCGCTACCGATTTTATTACAAGTTGTTGTGCCGGGATGACGTGGACAAAGTGCTAAAACACAAAAAATCAAACCCCAGGTGGCGCGGCCATCCCGGTCTCCCCGCTACCACCCTGGCCGCGGCGGACCGTGGGTATTCCCAAGAACCCCGAGCGCCGAAGCCCGGCGCAAAGCTCCGCCGCGGAGCCGGGTCCCTGCATCCCCACTGCCACCTCCTAGCCCTGTCGACCGGCGCCGCTGCAGCGCTCAGTGCAGCCACTGGATGGCGCCCGCCGCCACAGTGCCCCCCCGAGCGCCCCACCATTTGCATACACCGCGCGGATTGGTCAGCGTCATCATGTACGTCATTTCGACGTCAAAGGCTCGCCGGCCAATGGCTCACGGGCGCCCCGCCATTGGCTGGCAGCGGAGATGTCAATCAGGCGGTATTTGCATGTCGGGCGCGCCGCCGTGGGAGCGGGGACGCGGAGGGGGGGGCTCGGGGGAGACGCGGCGGCGTCCGCCGGGCACACGGAGTCAGTGCATGTAACACCGACGCTGTCAGTTAACGCCCAGCCCTGTGTGCGGTTGTGCAGCGCATCAGTTCTCTATTCGCCCATGTAACTGATGAGGAATTCCGCCCGCCAGGCGCTCACATATGCTGTGCGTGTCCGTGCGGGGTTAAGCGGTGGCGAAACCCTGCAGTCGGCTCCTGCACAGGAGGTGAAGTCGTAGGACACCACGCACACCCCCACCATCCCGGCCGGTCCGTTCCCGTAACATCTCCCCGCGGGGTGCGAGTCGGGGCAGTAGGAGTCCCACTCCCCTCCGCAGCGTTCCGGCCATGAACGCAAGGCCGCGGGAGAGCCCTGCACTAGAGGGAGCTCCTGCGGTGGGGCACTGCTGAGCGTGGCTCCTGCAGCAGGAAAAACGACACCGAGTACAAACACCCTGCAGCCGGCCGCTTACTGCAAGCACAGGAAGCGGCGCTTTCGAGCGAGAGGGCTCCGGGCTTACCCCGACCCCGCCGTACACCGCGCCCGCTCGGCTCTCCGGAGCCCTGGCGCTGGCGAGACGCCATACGTCATCGCCGGGCGCTGTCTGTCATTCCCCCCTACCACCCCGCCTCCGACGTCACCGTCGTCGAGCACCAATCAGCGGACGGGCTGGGAGAGTGCGGGGACGGTGATTTACGCGCTTAGGAACGCGACTGGAAGAGAGGCAAAAGAGCTACGGCGGGTCCTGGGGAACCGCGGCCGGGAGCACATAGGGCACACACACAACCCCCCCTCCCCTCCCCGCCCGGACGCAGCCCGTTACTTAAGGGAATTCATCTGGTGAAGGGTCTGGAGCACAGGTCTTACGAGAAACGGCTGAGGAAACTGTTTAGTCTGGAGAAGAGAAGGCTCAGGTGGCACCTTATCGCTCCCTAAAACTACCTGAAATGAGGTTGTAGTGAGGGCGTCTGTCTCTTCTCCCAAGTAACAGGTGATAGAAAGAGAAGTAACGGCCTCAAGCAGCATCAGGGGACATTTCGATTGGTTATTAGGGGAAATTTCTTCACCAAAAGGTTGATCAGGCTTTGGAAAAGGCTGCCCAGGGCAGTGGTAGAATCACCTTCCGAAGTGTTCAGAAACCATGTAGATGTGGCCCTCAGTGACACGGCTTAGTGGTAGACTTAGCAGCCCTTGGGTAAAGGTCTTTTCCAACCTAGTTAATTGTATGGCAAGCAGGAATACCAGCGGCAGCTCCGTACAGGACACGCAATAAAGCAACTCTGACCCCGCTCAAATCCAGCCGAGGTGTCACAACGCAGCTCTTTTAACAAGGGAACTAAACCAACCCCAGGTGTGCCTTGTTTCCCGTTGCCCTTATTCACTGCAGAAACAGCAGCCGAGCAGGCTCCAAGAGGGACTGGGTGACATCACAGGGGAGGGGGCGTTTCGCAACGGGGGGTATCGAGGTCCGTAGACGTGGTTCCCCCTGCAGCAGGGGCGGGTGCTGGATTTCCGCCGTAGCAGCGAGCTGATGCTTTAATTGCCCTAAGCAGATCTATTTTTACCCCTCCTTTTCCTTTATTCCTTGTAAATAAAGTAAACACAAGAGGGCGTTTCGAGCCTTTGATCCCCGCTCTGTACAGTAAGGAAAACAACCCGTGAACTTCAAAAGTGCTGGAGGCATTCTGGGGTTAATTTCGCTTCCTAAAAGGCTGATCACGGCAATAAATCATAATTTTCCTCCCCTCCAGGAAAGCGTTAATCGGAGGAATATGTACCCAAAAGTGCCGTTCACTATTGGCAGCTTCAGAGACAGCGTAGGATGTCATCTGATGGATCAAACTTCTTGCGGGAGATATTATAAATCAAGAGGTTTAATAAATCTTTGTAGGCGACTGCTACGGAGGAGTCGGGGCGGGAGCGGGGGGGTGTCCCTGGCAGTAATGTGGGTAGCGTGAAAATTCACTTCCTCGCAAGAACTCCATTAAGTAAACCTAACACCGAAATGTTGTCTGGCAATCTGTCTTGAAAAGGTTACAGTGTGTTAAAGATTTGGAAAGCTCCATAAAGCAGTAACGATTATGAAGTACAGCTTAAAGGTTTATCGAATGACTTCCCGTGCCGGGGCAATCTTTAAACCGAAGGCAAAACCTGAAGCCTGTGATCTTTGCAGCCCTAGCTCATAAATGTGTTTGAGAAGGGATTCTGTTCTCTGCCGCTTTAGAGTATCACTTCCTTAACACGTAATTTAAATCTACTTTTCAGGAGTCGATATCTGGTTGTAAAACTAATACGGGGCAATTAGACGTGGTGCTTTAAAACCGTGTCGAGATAAGCGCGGTACGAAGGGGCACGCACCCAAACCCAGGGGCTGAATCTGTCCCTGCGGAGTGAAGAAACGTCCCCTAAATCCGAGTTCAGGAGCGGCGGGAGACAAACCCGTGCTGGGACTGGCACAGGCAGCCTGGGGAGCCCCGACGGGGCAGCTGCCGGGAGCCGCGGAGGCGCCTCAGGGCTCTCCCCTTGGTGGTTTCCGTCCAAGGGCTGCCGCGCCGTTCCCTGCACACGCAGAGGCACACACCGGCTCTGAATCACCCGGGTGTTTTTAAAGGGGGTTCTTTGATCTGGCCAAGTGTCAGAGTCCCGAAAGCCGGTACTCAAATAACACGTCGTTACGGCAAACAAATTTCTGCAGTCAGCTTTATGGCTTTATTGTCTATGGCACGAATAAACTCGGGGAATTAGCAGGTTAGGGAGGAGGGGGGGAAGCAGAAAGCTCGCCTGAAATAAAGTACACATCTGTTTCCAGGAGAAAATATGGTAAAAACCACACAGAGACAAAATCCGGCTGTACAGACAGAGGCAAGCACCGTCTACCAACTCTGAAGTGGCCCTTAAGTGGATATTTACATTTACAAAGGGTTTTCAACCAGTCGTTTTATAATAATCTGTGCTGTGTATATTTTGCAAGACACACCAAAAAAAGCTTGGTGTGAGTATATACAGTGATACGTTCACAGTTCCTTTCGTATGTGCAAGCAGGCACACTTAAAACAGAGACTACCACAAAGTTTAAATAGGGGTAGCTTTTTATGAGCTTGTGTATTAATAGTCTCTAATAAAATAAAGCTTACTGTGTGTGGTTTGAAACGTCCAGTTCTCTGTTAGTTAGCCAGGCCGGGTAGTTATTAAAGGGGGCATATACATATACCCATGAACATGTATGAATAAATCTGCAGACGTCTGTGTTTGTGTGCACACGCACCGAGATATAGTTTCTGACCTGAGAGAACAATATATCATCTCTGATATTTCAACAAGTGAGGGGTTTTTATGGCTAAAATGTTTTGTGAGCCAGACTGCACAACTGGAAATAATGGATTTTCTATGAGAAATTGAGAAAAATGCTTTTTCTTTTCCCTTTTTTTTTTTTTTTTTTCCCTTGAGAGCTCTTTAGAAGTTTGGAAAATAAAATCCCGGAGATTTGTGAGGGCGTTAAACCGTTTCGTTCCCTGGTTGCGCACACGCGGGTAGGTTCCCGCACACACTCTTCACAGACACGCGTGCTCCCCTTTATAGAGGAATTTCCATCAAACCCGTAACAGGAAGCCGGTGGGCGCTAAACGATACGATTTAGGAGCTTTTCATCCACAAGCTTAGTTTCCTTTAGGTTTTGCGTACATATCTAATTTATACATATTTCATAGATAGATATTTTACGTGGGTGTATATACATTATACGTGCGTGTACACTTATGCTTTTCATGTAGCAAGAAATGTAGATAAGTTGGTTTGAGCCCGGGCTCCTCGGAGCTCGGCGGCACCCCCCCCCCGAAGCCAGCCAGCGGGCTCGGTAGCGGTGCCTTCCGCTGCGCGGAGAGGCTCAGAGAGGCCGCTTGGTAGAAGCGGCGTGTGCGGGAGGTAGCCCCGTCTTTGTCCGGGACCCGGGACATCCGGACTTTATTCCCTACTGTAGCCCATAGCTTCCAGTCTCTTTAAAAAGTCCAAATAGATACTCTCTAGAAAAACGCTTTCTGTGGGTGCGCGAAGGCCGGTAACCTTTGACAGGAGCCGTCACACAACACTTCCCGGTAATAGACCACAGTGCGCGTACATCTAATTTATCGTGCTAAAAGTTATTGCAAGGGCTACGGGAGGGGGGCTCCGGGCTACAAATGAGAGTTTTGCCACTGAGCGGAAAACGCCGCCCTTAGGTCAGCCAGGCAAAGCCACGGGGTATCCGATCCGACCCCATCATCCATCCCACGGGCGGCCGCTTTTATGCTTTTTTTTTTTTTTGGGCCCCCCCCCAATACAGCAACGAGGAAAAAAGGAAAAAAAATCAAACAAAAATCACCGGATGCTGCAACGCGATCCCGCTGTAAACGGCAGTATCTTGCCAACGTATCTCCTAAAGGGAAACGTTTCCCCTAGAGTCCGTCGTCAGGAAATCGTTCCCGATTAAACGGGGGAAACGGGAAAACCCCCGCAGTCCCCGCTGGCGGCCGTACCGGTGCCAATCCTGGGCCCCCGGGAACGCCAGGCTGAGTTTGGGATACAGTGGGCTGAATTGAGCCCCGCCTCGGGTGAGAGCAGGCACGGAGCCTTTCAAACTGGGGGTCCGGTTCGGGCTAGCAAGGGGGCACATTTCCAGCATCACCAGCGGGCGGCAGCTGCCCGGCAGCCGCAGCAGCACCCGTGGGGGCAGAGCGGAGGAAGCCCGGTGGGATATTACCCTGTTTATTTTCCCTTTGATCCGTCGGAAATAGGTCCTGCACTGCGTGACCCATTAAACTAATAAGATTATAAAGATCAGCGAGAGGGGATAGGGTCGCTAATGGCTCCCATCTGGGCCAGGTTTCGGCTAGGGGATATTAAACACGGCGAGGCAGCGGGCTTGGGTTACAGAGCAGAGGCGGGAGCGGCGGCCGGGACCACACATCGCACCAATTAGCGCGTCGGGGCGGAAGGGCCCGGGGGGCCAGAGGGGCGGCAGCGGCGCGACGGGACCGAGGCGAGACCCGCCCCTCGTGAGCTGCGTCATCCACCCCGCCCCTCATGCGTATGTAAATAGGCACTGCCTCTATGCAAATCAACCCGGGCGGTCCGGGAGGCGGTGTCCAGCCTTTATTTCAATAGCCCCGCCCACATCGTGACGCATGCGGTGCTCTCCACCAATGAGAATGAGCGCAGTCTCAGGTTGCGCCCGGGCATGCCAGCTCTCCTCCCCGCCCCTCCAGGGCACGCCCGCTGGTCGCGTAGCCCTGCCAATAGCAGCGCTGCATGCAAACGAAAAGGGGTGGTGCGCACTCTGCAGCTGCTGATTGGGGGCGCAAGAGCCAGCCCTGGGTGGCCCCGCCAAACGGGGCGGGGCGGAACGCTATTGGCCGGCGAATGGGGCGGGACGGATGACGCGCCAGGGGCGGGCGGAGTGCGGGGTTGGCTCTTTGCTCCTCCCTCCCGTTCTGCCCGGCCCCGTGGCTCGTCCCGCCCGTGCTGCCGGCGCGGCACCACCCACCGCGGGGAGCGCCTCCTCCTCCTTCCATCGGATCCGCTAATGAGCAATTAGCGGTGGGCACTGGAGAGCGGCTGCGCCCCCGCCCCTGCTCGGAGCCCGCCCCAGCGCACGACGGCTCGTAAATCAGCGGGAAGCGGGTGGCAGCCCCCCGGAGGGCGGGTTGTTGGGGGGAATGGTCAAGCTAAGGCAAGAAGGGCTGGGTTTAAAATATCGGGCTTGTCCGTACCCCTCCCTTTTCGTGTGCTACGGGGAAAGCCAACATCAAGTGTGACTACGCGCTGCACAGAAAATGTGCTGTTAACGAAATGGCGCCCTCAAGCCTCCAAAGTCGTGTCTAAAAGCTAATTAAAGAGTTCCCCCTTCCCCCCGCCTTTTTTAAATGAAGCGAAAAGCACTGGAACTATTCGCTCTAGGCAACGGCGTACTGCTTAATTGCCCAAACTTCACCTCGCCATAACTCAAGTTATTATCTGCAGTGATTTAAGCGATTGTTTTGCCACAAGCGACTTTCTAGGTGTTTTCGTTGGTCATTTTTAAAACGAAAATCTCTTGGTGGTCAATGCAATCTTAAAGGCACCGGTTTAAAGAGTTTATGTCTAGTTAGCAGCTTAAGAATAAAAAAATCTGAAAAAGAATATATACATAATGTGTATATATTTGTGAGGAATCATTCTGCGCTGTTCTTTACCCTTTTTACTGTTTTTTACCTTTTCTACTGTTCTTTTTTGTTTGTTTGTTTGTTTTTACAGTGTGTCGCCTACCATTGACACCACATTTCACAAGTTGCTCTTCGCTACGTTTCCTGAATACGCACGGATTGATCTCTGACCTAAAAACTTCGGGGAAATAATACAACATAATTTCAGGGTGTACTGTGCCTTCGGAGCTTACCACAGTGCTGGCGAAGCAAATGCATAGATAACATCTAAATCCCTCAGAATGGCAGCAAAAACCTCTCTACAGTTAGTTTGTGAGAGTTGTTTGCAATGTACCGCTCTCTATTCACGAAGGCTTTCTGCAGTATTTGTTCTGAATACAAAGTCAGATCTTTGTCGTGAGTTTCGTTAAGTGTCCCAACAGCCTGAAACCGGCGGTTCAGGCACGGGCAAGTCTGGGCTCTGGTCTTGTCCCCGCTAATGAAGTGAGCGCTTGCTATTTACTGCGACTTCTAGGATAAACTGTTCATAACTTCTGTGAAAATATGGACAACGTCTCTGCTTCATGATCAAGCAAATGAAAAAATGAAATACCCATCTAATGACAAATAAATCTAATAAAAAATGCAGGGAGCGATATGGGATGCTGGGTATGCCTCGTTTTCAGGGGTCAGACATGGGCAGCAGTACACCTAGTACGTGGTTGCAGGACGTGGTGTTACAAAGCCGAAGTCTGCTGCATTCGTATATTTGATATATGAAGTTCCCCCAATGCCTGAGAGACGCAAGATCAAGTCTGCAATTTATGTCTTTCTCTTTTTGACAGCATGCCTTCAGGGGAGCTATTCTTAAATTAAAAATGCGTGTCACTTCAAAATACGTAAATACCTCAAAATGCATAAAATGCCTTTTTTTTCAGCTACTTTGTTAAAATTTTTGTACACTGTTTTCCAACGTTGCAGTTGTTCGTGTAATTTAATAAGGGAGTTATGTACATTTGCCATACTGCTGTTGACATAAGTGACATGGTAAACCACTCAAAACAGAGATAAAGGGCTCTACTAAACCCACATGACAGGACTAATTTCTAGCTTAATTGTGTGTTTTCCTAGACATTGTCTGCTTCTTGTTATTTGGAGATCCTTCTAAACATGCAAATAGTTGCCTGTTCATACAAGAGCATTACAAATTCCAACTACATCAGCTTGTTTTTTTACCTAAATTAGCGGAGGTAGAAACATTTCCTGCTAGCTGGGGATCCGTGATATTGTCAGGTTTGTATGTTATTAAGGTCCTGGAGTTTATTTTACTCGAACTGCAAAGGGAGTTTTGATGGATAAAAAAACAGGATCAGTCCCACACAAAAGAAAAACAAATTATACTGCTGAACAACAGGTGTCAGCTTTTTTCTATTATCTTAAATCCTGGTTTAGTTTAGCTTTCTAAATTTCTTTTGAGATACACATTGTCCTCATGTCTAAAACTCTGTGGCACAAGATGCTACAGGTCCACATAGCTTAGTAGGACTTTTAAAAGGATTATGTAGCTGTATGGATAATAAAAATCAAAGTACTGGTAATACAGGCATGTGTGAGGGATATAAATACTTGTACATATTACTTTCACTTGTCTCTTAGTTTAAGTCATCTGGTACTACTATTCATCTGAAGCAGAACACTGAAATATATAAACCATTACTGGTTTTGCCAATTCTTTTTTTTTTTTTTTGCCTTTTTAATATCATAAATCATCATATTCCCTGCTTCGTTCAAGGACTGTTCACTCTGAAAATAAATGGGAGTCTTTCCAGCAACTTTGACTGACATTGGATTATGCCCTAAAGGAATTATGCACTATATTTCATGCAGTGCCAAAGAACTAATAAGCATGGAATCTGATTAGATCTGTTTTCCTCAGTGTTACAGTTACTGTGGTATGTACCACTGCTGCATAATACATTTTCCAGCTGATATCTGTTTATGTATGTTAGAAAAACAGACTTGTTCTTCTACATTAATTTATTTCATGCCACTGTGTTGTATAGGTAGCTACTCAGAGCAAGAAAGCAGATCAGTTAACTCTGCAGGGAAACCATTACTACTTATTGCAACAGAGATTCAAGAGTGTTTTGTACCTGGGACTGTACTGCCTAGTTATGAGGGCAGGACAGCAAAGTGTAACTCGTCATTTCTGTTTGTGACCCCAGGGACCAGGTGTGCGACCTTGTCTCAATTTACAGGTCTGTAGGTGGTCGGTCAGGGTTTGCCTCCTGGAAGCAGGTTAAGGATCTTGTTTGTAGTGTTTCAAGAGTCACTGTTGAAAGATTTCTAGAAATACAAAGCATGGTATGGAAACAGAAACAAAATCACAGGCAGAAAGCACAGAGTTCCTGCATGCCAGAAACATTCAACCCATGGCTGTAAATCAAAATACTGGGGATAACTCACAGATCATAAAGAGATAGATTTTCCCTGTATCAAGCACAAACTGAAGTCTTTAAAATAAAGTAAGTGCAGAAAGCATGCTTTCCAGACACGGGAGTGAAGAGCTCATGTAAAGCACACTGTGGTAAATGCTCAGTGAAATTTTTCTTCTTTTGAGTATTTTTAGTGGCACAAAAACTGCTGTTTGAATAAGTTGGACACTTGAAACTCGTCTGTTATTTTGTTGTTTGTTTGAGGTGGTTTTTTGTCCCAGGCCATTTCTGAGCTTCTGAAACCCAGTTTCAGAAATCTTCCTTTCCGTGATTTCTGCTTAACCAGAATTACATTACAGTTTGGTGGTGTAAGTGCAGATTGTCCCAAAGCAGGCTAAGGAATTTGTTTCAGTTTAGACCCTTATAATTGCAAGTTCCCTCTATGCCCCCCCCCCCTTGTTCTATTTGATTTATTCATTCATAATAAAGTTTATCATGTTCCTGTATCCTGATTGTTCGGTCTGCAGCTCATGTCACATCCCTATGGTAATTAAAATGTGTTCTGTAAACCTTATCTTGCCTTCTTGAAAAAGAAAGATATGTGCATGTAGCTTTACAAACACCAGGTGCTTACAAATGTGAACGCCATCCTGGACATTGCTGGACCACAGAATAGAAAGACCATATTGTTGTGTGATAGAAGGGTTAAGATACTCAAAACTCTGTTAGTGTGCAAAGTCTCAGGCTGATTCACCAGGCAGCATGAGATCTGTTCTGGATTCCTGCCTGACTTCCAGAGACTGCTCTAAGAAATGAAGGCAGGCTCGTAGCTCTCACCTCTCAAATCAAGAAAGCTGTGTTATGGCCAGGGCAAGAGAGCAGGGCACTGAAGTAATTCTTTATTCTGCCGCAGGAGGTTTAGGGGACTGTGGCAGCGCTGAAGTGTAGCTCCTGAGTGCTGCTTCAGTCCTTCGCTTGAATACCACGCACCAAACCAGAATGAATAAGAGGGAAACAGAGAAAGGGGAGCAATTAGAATGAACAGCATCTTAGATGTGAACTGCCTTAGCTCAGGTTAGCACTCCCTCTGAACACAAGGTGACTACATTTCTTGACCATGTTTATAGTTTAAATACAGTTACTTAAATAACTCAGGGTTTGGTGGGGTTTTTTTCCCAGTGTTAAACTGTTTTATGCAACCTGTTTTGGTCACTAAGCAACTTTTCTCATCAGGACACCAAAACACTCATTCCATGCATTTTTAACCATCAGAAATCTTGTTCAATGCCAACACACACAAAAAAAAAATAATAGCAAAGAACAAAATCTTGCTCGCCTTTACCAGCCCAAACACACACAGCAACTGCAGAGGCACAGGACAACAGATGCCTTTCTGATGCAGAAAGTCACGAACAGGTGTAATATTTGGTCTCCTATGAAGGCACAAAAGGCTCAGGTTTTGCCACTTAAATGAATGGCCCCATGCATCTGTCAGCCCTTGTTCCCATGAAGCAAGAGTCATACAGCTGTGGGGCTGCTGCGCTAACGGCACAGGGAGCAGGAGAACCCACAGCAGTGGGGAGGCTGGGTGATTTGGTGTTGCTCACACTCTGCCTCCTCCCAGCAGTCTGTGTGGCTGCTGCTTTTCTCCCCCAAACCTCTGTGCTCACACTCTCACCTTGCAGCTTGGAGCCAGGAAGGCACAGGCTGGTTCTGGGGTGGTAGGACCCGTAGCAATGTGAGCTCAAAACAGAAAGGACTGGATTTTGCTGTAGAAAGGATGGCATAAAGTGCACTTTTGAGGCCAGCCTGTCTCTCCCTTGCCATAACATAGCTGCTCTTTGCCTGCTCCCCAGAGCTTTAGTAGTACATAATTTCCAAATTATCATTTCCATCTTGTGAATATGGAGATGCTGCTATAGTAGCGTTCATCCACAGGAGAAAATATTACACATTTTAAATTGCTCTCCTTGTCTTTTCCCTGCAGATGCATTTTGTGCTAGGAGGGAATACAATCCTCAACACAAACTCAGGAACAACATGGTGAGCTATAATAATTATTGGACCTGTTAAGTATATTGTAGAAATAAATCTTCTGTGAACTAACATTTTCCCTCATATGTTTCACAGAGAGACAGTAACCCTCCTGCTGTCAATGGATTAATGTGCTAAAAAAAGCTGGAGCTCATAGATAAATCTTAAGATTATTTCTCATTTACATATTGGCTTAGCATTTATGTGCACTTCTATTTGTGTGATGCTCATGGGGACAATTCAGGAAACAATATGAATCATCTAATATGTAAAAATTAGGTTAAAATAGAAGGTGGGGAAACAATGGGGGGTTTATTTTTTTTTTTTTTTTTTAATTTATTTTGGATTCATGGAAACAGTCTCTGTTATTACCTTAATGATGCAGCACTGTATGCACAGTACTCCAGAGCTGGTTTTGCAGCCGTCTGATGCTGAAGCATACCTGAAGAAAACCTTCTGTATTGTGACTCATTCATAACACAACATTATCTCAAGGTCTGGTGGTGGTGGTGGTGGTGGTGGCTTGTGTGATATTGCGGCTCACACATAAATTGCTTTATCTTCTTATTTATGGGGAAGAAACCAGGTCAGAAGCAGAACTGCAAGCAGGACCAGTGTACTTCCTATTTCCTGTGAAGTCCCTAGGGTTCTAGTTTGAAACCATTATTGTTGTTAATTAATGATTTGCCAGCTGTCTGCACTAATTTTATAGCATTTATGTATGCAGAGCCATTGTGCCTCAGATTCCTGCTTTAGAGTCCTGTGAGTGAGACACTACAATGATAAAATCCCCATCACACTTACATGCTCATTTGTTATTTTGAATGTGGTTTGCTCACAGAAAATTTCCCTTTTTGGTTTGCAAACTGGAAGGCTGGATGAAGAGCTATAGCAGCAGCAGGGATCTACTGTGGGACATTTTGGACATTTTCATTTTAAACCTTTCCTTGATTAAGGGCAGCAACACATCAGGACAATAAGGCAAAGTGGTCTTCTGTGGATTCTTATGTTGGAGATACCCATCAGTTTAAAACTGGAGTGAAAATGCTGGGCACTGTGATGTGTTAATCAGACAGATTCTTACAGAAAACATAATTCTGTGTGTGTTTGTCACTGCCCCAGTACTCTGAAAGCCTGCGTTCAGCTGCAATGCATGCATGACTTTCCTTGCCTCCTTTCATTACCCTTTCACAAACCCTTGTTATCCCTGAAGGTTTGGGAAACCAGATGGTTGCAGTAGTGTAATTCCCACTGGCCAACTCCATTTTGCCGTAGTAGTCCTGCATTTAACATTGACTAAAGTTTTGGTCAGGGCTTTTTTCCATTCCCTGCTTTGCAGGTTTGTATCAATGTGGGCTTTGGCATTTCTGGCAGAAATGACAATGTTTCAGCTGTGGATTATTGTACACACACTACACAGTTTGTAGACTGGGACTCTGGTACTCCAGAACTGATGAATCTGAATTGGATGAGTGTCCTGGTTTCAGCTGTGATTGATAGTTAGTTTTCTTCCCAGTAGCTGGTACTGTGCTGTGTTTTGGATTTAGGATTTAGAATGGAGACCTCATAGCAGCCTTCCAGTATCTGAAGCTGGCCTACAGGGATGCCAGAGAGGAACTATTCATTGTGAATTGTAGGTATAGGAAAAGGAGTAATGGGTTTAAACAGGGGAAGTTCAGATTAGATATAAAGAAGTTCTTTACTGTGAGGGTGGTGAGGCACTGGAACAGGTTGTCCAAAGAAATGGTAAATGCTCCAGGGCCTTGGATATGTTCTAGTGTGGGGTATCCTTGCCCATCGCAGCAGGGTTGTAACTGGATGATCTTAAGGTCCTTTCCAACCCTAATCATTCTGTGATTCTATGGGAATAATGTGGATAATCACACTGATTGTTTAGTTGTTGCTAAGCAGTGGTCAAGGACTCTTCATCTTCTCACACCAACGTACCAGTGAGTAGACTGAGGTACAAGAAGCAGGGAAGGAGATGCAGGCAGGACAGCTGACCCGAACTGTCCAAAGGGATATTCTGATATTCTACGCCATAGGATGTCATGCTCAGTACAGAAACTAGGGGCAAAGCTAGACAGGAGCCACTGCTTGAGGACTGGTTGAGCATCAGCTGGTAGGTGATGAGCAACTGCATTGTGCATCACTTGTTTTGTATATTCTATATATTATTGTTATTATTGGAAATATTAATACCCCTTCCTTTTCTGTCCTATTAAATTGTCTTTATCTCAACCCACGAGTTTTGATATTTTTCCCCTCATCCTCCTGCGGGGGGAGGCAGTGAGCAAGCGGATCTGTGGTGTTCAGCTACCTGCTGGGTTAAATCACAACAGTCCTTTTCTGGTACCCAACATGGGCCCCGAACGGTTGAGATAACAATAGATATGACCAGAGCGTGTTGAAACAAATTTGTTACAAGCATTTCTTATGTTAGTTTAATAGTCACTGGTCGCAATGTTGATTTGTTTGCTCTGAGTTGCTGCACTTGTTCTCATGGTTGTGTTGTGAACACCTTACTGTGGGGGAGAAGATGCTTTTTCACACTCCTTTACCCTTCCTTTCTCATTCATTTTTCTCCTCCATGCGAATTACAATAGCTCTTGAGAATTTTAATATTCTTGGGATAGTCAAACTGGCTGTTCCTGTTGATACTTCTCCTACTCCTGAATGTGTTTCAGGTATTGTTTAAAGCTAAACAACTCCTTTAAAATACCACCCAGAGATCTGCTCTGAGGCTGGATAGCTGTGAGTGGCAGGGTGTGGGGGATAGTATGGGTCAGCGTCACCTCCAGCGTTTTGGAACTTCACTCCTGAACAAGTGCAGAATACTAAAAAGCTGGTGAAATAGACAAGGTGCGATGTCGTCCTGGCAATACCAGACAGGTACAAATCACTGCAGTGTGACGTGCTGAGGTTTTGCCTATGCCTACAGAGCCCTGCTTGACTCTATTCAGTACCCTCAAAGGGAAAAGGAGGTCTCTGGATCTGATGACAAAGTGGCAGGTATTGCAGCTACTCCAACCCCTGCAACAGAGACTGCAGCTGAATCAGAGAACGAATCTGCGTCAGTATCAGTTGCCCCTATACACAAGAAGAAATATTGGAAGTGGAAGTCAACTAATCTAGTAAAGGAAGAAACTCTTTCCTTAATAAGGGAAGAAGTGAATGAGGTATACTACTCCGAAGCAGGGCCACCAGAAGGACAGGATGAAGAAGAGGCATAAATCCTGAGTTCCATAAACAAGGCAGTAGCTCAGATCCCTACCCCTGAGTGAGCTGTGAGATGTGCAGAAATATTTAATCCATCTTCCAGTCAAGCACATTGTCATCTGGCTGCTCCCAAGCTGGTGTAACGGGACCAATAGCCTGGAATTAGAGGATAGGGAAGCCAAGACCTGGGAAGCCTTTCTAGGGAAGGGGAACTGACAAAGCGATTAGAAAGGGGCACAAACCTTCAGCATCTGGAGGGAGCTTCTGACAGGCATGAATGAAAGGTATGCCTTCAAGGAAGATGTTGTATGTCACCCAGGCAACTGGAGCACCATGAGGAGAGGTATCCAGTACTCACCATACACCACCTTTCCCATCCTGAAGGATTACTATGACAGATGGAGCCCAAAGACATGCACTAAATGACCTCCATGGACATTTTAGAAGAATGACCCATAGACTAAGGGTATGATATCTGTGTGACTGATTATTTGGCATGTGTTGAAAAAAAGTATGGGACCCGGGCATGATGTAAACAGTGTAGAATATGGGGTTGATATTCTCTTGTTTCATCTGGGATAAAGTTAATTTTCTCCCCATGAAGTTGTTGCTAAGCAGTGGTCAAGGACTCTTCATTTTCTCACACTGTCTTGCTCACAGCTAGGCTTGGCGGCACAGGAAACTGGGAGGAGACAACCAGGACATCTGACCCAAACTGGCCCAAACTGGTGGTGAGCGACAGCATTGTGCATCATTTGTTTCGTATATTCTAATTATTCTATAACAACAGCAACAGCAACAACAATAATAATAATAATAATAATAATAATTCCCCTTCCTTTTTGGCCTATTAAGCTGTCTTTATCTCAAGCAACAAATGCAAATTTCATTTTTTGCCAGTTCTCTCCCCATCCCACTGGGAGGGGGCCAGGAGCAAGCAAGCAGCTCTGTGGTGTTTAGCTGCCTGCCAGGTTAAATCACAACACTGGGCTAGTGTTTGGGCTAATCCTGACCTCCTGCTGCTTCTAGTTCCTCTACACGGTTTATATTTTGCATACCTACTCCTTGAAGTTATTGTTTAACTTGCATATTACTCTCTGTAGCCAAAATACTCTTTCCTAATGGGTGAAATAGAAAACCAACCAACCAAACATAAGTTTATCTAAAACACCTACAGAAGTCTTATTTTTAAAAAGAGCAGTGGTTTAAAGTGAAAATAAAGCAGTGTTACAGTAATTCCAGTTTTCAGTAATCTGAGTAGTGATATGGTTCCTATGCACTTGAACTACCAAGGCTTTTGCTGTATTTCAACATGCAAAGCTGCATGTGTCTCACCTCTGTACACAGAAAAATTTCCATGGAAGCCAAGTAATGTCTTGGAGTCTTTTAAAATAGACAGTGTTATACAAATGTGGAGTTGCCACAGTAACAAAAGAATCAGGTCAGATGGTTGGTTTTGAGGTACATATATCGCACAGGAGAGCTCTAAAGAATTACAGATCCCCTCTAAAGCCAGACTGTGCTCATTTCTATATTGCTTTTCCACTCCCCTGATTCAGCAGTCTGCAGCTTCTGCTGTCTTTACCAGATTTGGACATTTATTGGCAAATGCCTTTCAACTAAGCACCTTAAAATACTTGAATATATGTTGATTTATTCAGATCGTAAAGCAAAGTAAAAAAAAAGATTCTTAGATACCAACAGGCACAAAATATGCCAGAGGGTTTTTCTTCTCCTCCCTGCCTCCCATCCCAAACCATCCTTGTCAGTACTGAACAGGTCTGAGAATCCCATCCACAAGGTCAAGATAGGATCAGATTTCCTGACCTGCTTGCCCCCACCTCTTGATAATCTAGAAATGAAAATCAATTCTTGTCTTCGAGCTTGTGAGGAGCTCATAATTGCTTTAGACTAAAGCACCATGCGCCTGATTTTTCTGCTACCTTTCAATTCTTGGAGATGGGGATGTCATTTTTCAAGTTGAGTGCACTGTCAGGATTAGATTGCATGGTAACCAAGTAGAAAGATTTCTTCTCAGAATGAGATTTCTTCTCATTGCTGTGCCTTTTACTCAGGTCCAAACTGTTTTTTCACCATTATCTATAGGGATATCATAATATGCTTTAAGGAGATTATCTATGGAAAACAATTTTTTTTCCTTAGGGTCAAAATTGGAGCTCTTTTGTAGCAGCTGAAATAAATGGATAAATAGAAAGTGAGGCTAAATTTGGTCTTTGATCTTCCATTTACTTTACACTTTCTGCCACAAATCATACCAGCTAAATGCTGGTAGAACTATACGTCATACTTTTTTACGTGCAGCTTTTTAGCCAACTAAATGAAAACATGGTACCTTTTCCATTATGATAGACTACTTCTAGGTAATTTTGGCTTGCTGTGAATTGCTGTCCTGCAAATGAGTTTGAATGAGGCTGTGCAGTGCCAGCTACCTGATTGGGCTTACCTGGCACAGTGGGCTCTGACAGGCAGGCCACTGCCAGGGAGTGAGGAGAACCAGGCTAGAAACCTGGTCGCACCGAAGTGTCAGTTAGGGGAAGAGAGGACTTGCTTAGGACCACACTCTCTTCTGATGAGACTTCCCATCTGAGCCTGAAACTCCAGATCTTTAACACCTCATCTGCATCAATTTCCAAAATGGAGAAAAAATAAGAGGGATCCAGCTCACATTGATGGACCCTGGAGACCATGCGGGGAAAGCTGAATGGAAGAGTGATGTATCACTTGTTTTTAAGCATTCTTTTCCTTCTTACAGCCCATGAGTATGTGTATATCTCCTTTCATCTGTCCTGATTAAGAACACATTTGTGATACTGGTGAGAACTTTCACAGTCTGTGTTCCTTATGCTTAATATTGTGGTTGTTATCTAAAGAAAGGTCACCCTCATTTTTGGGAAAGACAACCATCTTTATGTAGCTTTTGTTCCTGAGATTTTGAGACGTTCTGTTTAACAACTCCAGCATTTCTGATAGCACAAGTATCCTACACATCTACATTAAATTAGAGAGCAGGCATCTCTTTCCCCACTACTCTTCTGCTTCTAAGATTTGTGGTTTGGCCATAAGAGCCATTTAGATGACAAAAGAAACCATAACTAAGACAGTGATTTACTGCTAGAATGACTTTTTTCTTTTAACATATACTGAATGAACATTTTAGTATCTGTTTTTACCTTATTTGGCAGCTGAGAGTTTCAGTAAGGAGAGCTGCCAAGAATTACAGTAAAATAATGCCTAAATAATTAATTCTGTTGGCAAATGAGGGTAGCTCAACAATAGCTAACAGTAGTCTCAAAGTTAGGAAGAAAAAAAAAGAGGAGGAGGAAAGACAAACCTTGCTTTAGGTCCTGCCAGGATGAGCAAAGTAAGGGCAATACTAACGTAGAAGAAGATTTAAGTTTTGGTGGTTTTTTTCTTGAGATATGTGCTGGTTCTTGGTTCTTGTTTTCAGACTCTCACAGCAGGTAAACTCAAGGAGTGAATGTACTGAGTGAGAAATCACAGAAGCTTTGATGTGCTGATGGCTTGAAAGTATCAGTCTTTCTTTTGTGGCAAGGAAAAGCAAGACAGAAGGGCATCTTTCACAATGCAAAGGCCGTTCCTCTGCTGATACCAGCTGGCCCAGGGAAGCTGTATCAGGTAATGGCATCTGTCTCTCTTCCATCTTTCTCTTCTTTTCATCGATTCACCCTTCCTTTTCTCAGGCCACTCTCCAGATGCCACAGCCATTGCCTAATGTTGATGAAAGGAGGTTTGAAATCAAAGGTCTGACTTTATCCTTCTTGATGTCCGTGAGAATTGCACCCACTGATTTTGAATTTTGCAATTTGAATTGCACTGATCGATAGAAAGACTTAGCATTGCTCTTAAATGGGCAAGGAAATAATGTCCATGTGATATAATACTTAAATCAGATAGGACTCAAGTACCCAAGTTTATTCATGTACAAACTCAGCTCAGAACCACAACTGTCTCTTTCCTGTACTAACATATAAAAGACAACAGAATTCTTCCATTCAATGTGATCATAAACACCAAAATCCTTAGTTTACAGTCCTATTCTTGTTACACTGTCACCATAAGGCATGTGCAGGTTGCTTGCACAGATTAACAATAGTGGCAAGTTTTAACATGCTTATTGTATCTCAGCTCTTGTTAAAATGTAACTTTAATTCTGAACTATTAATTCCTGTGGTTATTAATTGAGCTTTTATTCTCAGAGAAAATGGTTCTCAGCTCATTCTCTTTTTCCTTGCCGCTTGCTTTCGCTGTGCAGAGAAGTCTGGGGTTCTCAGATGGCCATGAAAACAGAGAGTGCAGAGGTGCTAACCGAAGGCTTCCCCTCTGTTTGTCAAATAAAATTACAAAAATAGAAGAAAAAAGAAAAACATTTTCTGACCAAATATCATGCTGGAGCCACGGTGACTTTTTCTGCATGTCTTTGTTTTGCTTTTGATAATTACACCATACCCCTATAATATATTCTACACTGAATTATTGATACGCACTTTCAACCTCAGCCCTTGTGCCCCACTGTTGTTTCTGACTGGGAATAATAAACACACTTCCCTCTTTAAGGTGCCCCTGGAGAAGTGACTAAATACAAATATTTATCACTGCCCCCCTTGCCTGCTGCATCGGCTGTGGCTGTGGGTGTTGAACACCAATCTCCCATTATTTCTTGCTGCTGTAGGCTTTGAGGAGCTGGGTGAGCTCAGGCTGGGACCTGGGCCCACCCTGCTGGTAGGACTGGGATGGCTCCAGGTACAGGATGGCCCCAAGGTCTTTGCTCAGCCTGTGAATGAGCAAATGGGCATGCAGAAGGACATGTTGCTTTCAGAGTCTGCAAGCTGGGGAGAAAGGAGGTTTCCTTCTGTAACTTTAGGGAAATGGGATCTGTGAGAAATGATAAAACACATGTCTCTTGGTCATCCCATTTTTACAGACCTTTCTTAGAACTTCTACAAGTGCTGCAGGACCCAATTAGACAATAAGGATTCCTAGTATAGATCATGCTTTTCTAAACCAGGGTTCCCAAAGCTGGTGATTTTAGCATCCCCGGTGTCCCACCTGAACCACATGAGGAAGCCCAGGCAGCACTCTGGCAGCCAGACAGGGCAACCAAAACTGCTTTTTCCCCTCCCAGCATTTCATTTTGACTTGTAAAGCCACTTTAAAGACAGCGAGTTCTTCAGACCTTTAGCACACTCAAGGCTCTACTAACTCATATGGTGGCCGGATGTTGATCTAGGTGCAAATCACCTCAAAAGTGAAGCCGCCTATCTGTAGACCTTCAATCAGCAGCAATATTTACCTCTTTATTCCTTACTAAATGCACACAGCATTATGTATTATATGGGTAGCATGAACAGTAGATAAATCTGGGGCCTGGTTTTGACATGTAATGGTGTCGCTAATAGAAGAAATATGTTTCAGACAACTTTTGTATAAATCATGGTTATTTCTGCAGAAGATTAAACAATAGTTTGGTCCCTCAGGATATTAATGAGCAGATGAAACATTAACCACTGGGTCTTAAATGTTTTATAAATCTGCAGTACATTCCTGCAATGGAGAAATAAACCCCATGATTTATAGGCCAGCAGTTCGTGGGGGGATAGTTACTGCAGCAGAGGCAGGGCTGCACACTACACTGGGCTGGTACATTTTGCTTATAAAAACCTGGGATAGTCTCAGATGAGTTGCATTTGTGTAGAGAGTTGCTGCTCGTTGCACACGAGGGGTAATTTGTATAGTAAATACACAATTTATTTGCTTCTGTGCAGTAGCTGTATCTTCAGGTTTGCAGGATTCAGGTTGTCAGACAAGCAGTGGACGCAGTGAAAACCCAAGGAAGGCCATTTCGCCTAAACTTTTTGTGCAGGACTTCTAATGGAAATATAATAAGGGGTATCCTTTTTAATACAGACTATCTGGAAATCCTAGAACAGGGTCAGGTCACAGCATGCCTTGAACATGCCACACAGAATCTCTGCATTGGCCAGGAGAAGACCAAAACATGACCTTGGGCTCAAAGATGGAGAGCAGGTTTAAGGGAGGTTGAATCCTACTGCACGCAATGGCACAAGAGTTTCATGCTCCCCATTGACTGTATAAACAACCAATTGTTTATTTAAGGATAGGTGAGAGTATGGGATGTTGATCCCTTTCTAATCTTGGTGACATGGACAACTTAGCCACCTCCACTTGCCTTAGCTCTGGGTTGTTGTGATGTGCTGGTGCCCAAACTGTTAGGACAAGGGTATTAGGTTTCAGGTCCCATAGTTAGCTCTGTAGGCCTTATTTCACCTAACCTTTTCATAACATGAGCAATTATGTATGAAGACAGGCTGAGAAAGTTGGGGCTGTTCAGCTTGAAGAAGAGAAGGCTGCGTGGAGACCTCATAGCAGCCTTCCAGTATCTGAAGGGGGGCTATAGGGATGCTGGGGAGGGACTCTTCATTAGGTACTGTAGTGATAGGACAAGGGGTAATGGGTTTATATTTAAACAGGGGAAGTTTAGATTGGATGTAAGGAGGAAATTCTTTCCTGTTAGGGTGGGGAGGCACTGGAATGGGTTTCCCAGGGAAGCTGTGAATGCTCCATCCCTGGCAGTGCTCAAGGCCAAGCTGGACAGAGCTTTGGGTGACATGGTTTAGTGTGAGGTGTCCCTGCCCATGGCAGGGGGGTTGGAACTTGATGATCTTAAGGTCTTTTCCAACCCTAACTATTCTATGATTCTATGATAACTACAAATCCCTTTCACTGTCTGTGACCCCCCAGCAGAGCAATGACCAGAAAACCTGTGAACGTCCAAGGAACTTCTTTCATATCATTCTATATTATGAGCAATGTTGCTGTTTACTGCATGCTGTATTCAGTGTCACACCCTTCTTTAATGCAATAGGAGGGAATATGCTCTGCTGGGGAAACAGGGGCATACGGGTCAGACTGGAGAGCGGGGACCAGAAAGCAGGGCTCTTACTCATAGGAAACACTGGAGTTTGGGTCATGTGATTTTAAGTCCAAACTGAAAGATGCTTTTAATAGGGGGACAGAGGGGCTCCATGGCTCAGGTCTGTCTGTACTGGGTCAGAGACCTTCCACTGTCCCTGCCTGCAGGAAGGACACCCTGCCAGGCTTCCCCTGGAATTACCTTGTGCTCACTTCAAGCAACACAGGTTTTAGCAGCAATGTGTGGTGTTGGAGTATTTCCAGCTAGCTGTGTGGGTGCCTGTGACCTTCTTCCCAGAAAGACAGGTGCAAGACCTGCCCTTACACACACATGTCCCCCCCTTGGTGTAAGGAGAGACCTTTATCTGGAATGCTACCTAGCAGGAGGACCCCAGCAGTGATGAGGGAGACTCAAGAGACCAGCATCTAAAGATGCCTGCAGACATGCAGTGGGATAAAAAAATAACAGAGAAAAATGCCACCACCAATCTCCCGTTGCTTCTGGTGACGGGGCTGTGCTCAGCTTCCTTGGAAACCTTCCCGATTATCCAGCATCTAAATCACGCCGTTGGTTACTGAACCCCAGGGTGGCCAAGGCGGCGGGCGGACAGCAGGGAGCGCTCCGCAGGCGCGCAATGCAGCCGGCGGGCAGCAGGGGGCGCTCTGCGACCGCGCACGGCGCAGAAGCCCTGGCCCGGCGTTCCTTCTGCGGATGCTGCGGCGGCGGTGCGTGTCCTAATGCCTGGAATCGGGAATTAACGTGTGTATGAGCCCGTCCGTGTGTGCGCCCGCCCATATGAGTCCCTGCACCCTCTCTGCGCATAGGTGTAGCCACACGCATACACATAACTCGGCACACAGGTATCTCCACACCACGTTATTCCCACTGTTCTGCTACGGTAGAATTAAAAGTACAAAGCCTGCCTGTGCACCCTCAAAGCAGAGGGTGGTGGATTGGAGGCCAAAAACTGTTTGTGCAAAAATAGAAGTACAGATTAAATATACATATCTAAAACCCAATCCTGGCTTCATACAGCAGGACTTTAAGATGTAATTAAATTAAAGGCTGAGGCCCAAGCCTTAGGAACACAGACTATGTGCCATAATTTCATAGAGCCTATTCATTTTAGCTAGCAACATCAGCAAGAAATCAGAAACTGCTCTTAAAAATAGCAAGCAGTTATGATTGTTCAGCTGTGTGTGCTTCCCCCTGAGTGCTGTGGTCTTTCCAAGACTTCTCTTCTAGGTTTTGGGAACTCATGATGCTCACAATCACCATATGCTGTCACACACCAGTCACTTATAAACCAATAGTAATTTATAATTAATTAAACATCAAGGCCTGGCCATTCATTTCTGTTCCGTACCCAGTGATATTGATCTATACGCTTCTAAGAGTGTGAGTTAAATAACTTTATTCCTGCACTGTTGGCTGATCGATAACAGAAGGCTGCTGCTTGTGTTTTCTGTTTCCACAATACAGTATTGTTCAGGAGCATAATAATTTAGTGATACTGCGAGGTTAGAGCACTTACAGCTTATTGTCTCACTGAGCAACCCTCTCAGGCTTGGCCTGGAATATCTGTGGGCTTTTGTTCTATGTTTTTTCGTTAATAAAGGCACAAATTAATTTGAAATCCACATCTTTTTGGGCTATGGAGCAAAGCCTGCTCTTAGCTATGGGCAGGCAACCAGTGCCCAGCTGGCAAAGAGGCTGTTTTAGAGTTACTCCCATATAAAGCAAAACTTTGGCCTTGTAAAGAAGTCTTTAAAAATGTACTTAAATGTACTTTCTGTGTGTGCTGTGCAGCCATCACAGAGGTAGTCATTGCGTTGGCAATGGGACAGCTGAAGTAGCTGTTTTCCTATTTCAGGGCTTAGCACTATCAGCAGATGCTGAGGCAGCAACCCAGAAACTCAAAGCCTGCAGCATATAAAACACTTCTTGTTTTACCTTTAACCTGGAGGGGGGAGGAGGAAGAAAAGAAAAAAGGAAAAAGAGAAAATAAATTCTTAATCTGCCATGGAATAAAACCTTTGCGTAATTGTGGTGGTGTACATTCACATACACAGGTTTTGAGGATAGCAAGGCAAGGAATCAGCACCTAACTTGCACTGGGCTTTCTCCAGGCCCTGTGGGCATCAGGAAGGTGGTGCCCGAAGAAGCAGTTTCTGTTACGCCTGTTCAGGCCCTTATGGGCTGGAGAAGAAGAGCAAGGGTTAGGAAGGAAAGGAGGATCAGGCCAGTTGCAGCAAACCTTTAGTTCTGCCATGGAGCTGGTGGAGCTGAGAAATCTGTGCACCAGCCCCCACGAATGCAAAACAAACAGGAAATGGGGCAGTTGTTTGCTTTCATGTTGATGAATTCCCCCAAAGCTGGGAAGCTGCCAACTGCTGGACACGCCAATGGCAGAGCCAAGTGTTAACCCCGTGTTTCTTGGCATGGGTTATAGTGAGCACTTTGCTCCTTCTATCACCAAGCATACTGAGCGGCTGTCTGGAGACAGCAGTGCTGAGACCAGCATTGCTCAGACCTCCCCACCGCCTGCTTGACAACCCATCTAGAAACTCAATAAGTAAACTTCGGAGCTCCACACCTCACTGCCTGCCAAGGCTGGGGTTTGGCATGCTTCAGATGAGCACAGCAGAAGTATTTCTATATGGCCTCACCTTTGTGCAGTCAAAAGCTCCCTGCTTGTGGTCATGTGCTCAGAACATCTCACCTCTGGAGCACCATGTCTGCTGCTGGGCCTCTGTTCCTGGGAAGGAGCCCTGGAAACAACATTCCACTATTTACATGTGGTAAATCAACATCAAGAAACATCTTCTTTCCTGTATTTTCATTTCCAGAGGGGCCAGAGATGTGGCATTAGCAGATCAGGGAGGTTCGTGCCCAGAGAGGAACACACCATGTTGGCTACTTGAGGCTTTCATTGCTGTTCATCCTAGTTCTGTCACATGTGATTCAAAAGGATGGAGCCTAGAAGTATGTAAATGCTCTTTGGTTGGCAATAAAGCCTCATCTGGCTGGCTGTGAAGGGAACAGAAATCCCGCTTTGTTGAGCTCTTCTTTTCACTTCAGTCCTTGCAAAAGAAGCTGTGGCTGCCCCATCCCTGGCAGTGTTCAAGGCCAGGTTGCACAGGGCTTTGAGCAACCTGCTCTAGTGGAAGGTGTCCCTGCCCACAGCAGAGGGGTTGGACCAGGTGATCTTTAAAGGCCCCTTCTGACTCAAACCATTCTGATTGTGTGAAAACTACATTTTCACTGGCTTAAGTTTCCCCAGCACTATTGCCCCTTGGGGCACCATTCAAGACATTTTGTATAATAAGAAGGAGGAAGGTTCCGATCTCCACAGATAGAAAAGCTTCCCTATAAGGGGCTGGAAGGTAACATTAAGCCTAACTTAGTGACTTCCCAGATTTCCTCCTACTGCGAGAGCAGTGTCAAGAAAACCTGCCAGTGAACGTCACTGAATCTATTTTAGAGTCCTGACAGTACTGGGGATAATCAAGAATGCAATTCTGTTCCTGCATCCCTGTCATCCCTTTCCATGCCTGCTAGTAGTGTCCAGGTGCTCAATTTTGAGATTGTCTATGTGTGTGTGGCTGTTGATCTTCTAGGAACTACATCGAAATAAGTAAATTCATTTCAGAGAGGTCTTTGAAGAGTCTAGTGATCAAGCAGTGATGGTTCAAGTCCCACAGCACTGCCAACTTCATCTGTTTCCATTACTATTTGCTGAACTGTACACCGTGAATGATGTCTTTTCTCATACAAGTAACATTTCTGCTATAGGAGGAGGGCCCACAAGGTGGCTCAGGTGGAAAAGAAATGTAGAGTTTTTGATCTCTGCCTAGCACATGAAGGACTGGGACAGGGAGGTGATGCTCTGGAATGGCTGTTTGACACTGACCCAAATGATCTGTTGATTTAAATTCAGCTAATGATGAAGAGCTGCAGAGTACCACATCAGTGGCAATCAGTGCTGAGGAACCTCATCTTATACCCACTGGAGAGACCAAGTACAGACAAGTAGTCTGGACATGCAAATTAAAATTGCATCGTTGTGATCTAGATATAAGGGCCCTGCTCTTCTGACTTGCCCGCAGGTACCTTCTCCAAAAAATAAATGTACCCAAGTAAGACTGAAAAGCAAGCATTTTTCAGCATTTTCTTTTGAGTCAGCCAAGGAAGTTTTTGTTAAGCCAAGAATTGCCTCTTGTGTTTGGCAAATCCTTTCCAAAGCCTGTGATTTGTATTATTACAAGATATTTGCAAATGGAGAAGCACTGAATCAGAGTCACAGTGTTTGGGGTTGGAAGGGACTTTAAAGCTCATCCAGTTCCAACCCTTCTGCCATGGGCAGGGATATCTCCCGCTAGAGCAGGTTGCTCCAAGCCCTGTCCAACCTGGCCTTGAACACCGCCAGGGATGGGGCAGCCACAGCTTCTCTGGGCACCCTGTGCCAGCGCCTCAGCACCCTCATTGTAAAGAATTTCTTCCTAATGCCTAATCTAAACCTACCCTCTTTCAGTTTAAAACCATTCCCCTTGTCCTGTGTCCTGGGTTCAGCAGTAGCAGTCATTTTTTTCCTTCCTAGTAGCCGATGCAGTGCTGTGTTTTTTACTTTAGCCTGAGACCAACGCTGATAACACACTGATGATTTTAGTTGTAGCTAAGTAATGCTTATTCTGATCAAGGACTTTTCAGCTTAAACTATGACATCCTGTCACTACAGGACTCATAAAAGTCCATCTCCAGATTTCTTTAGGTCCTCTTTAAGCACTGGAAGCTGCTGTAAGGTCTCCTTGGAGCCTTCTCTTCTCCAGGACCAACAGTCCCAGTTCTCTCAGCCTGTCTCTATAGGAGAGGTGCTCCAGTCCTCAGCTGCTCCTCTTAAGACCTGTGCTCTAGATTCCCCACCAGCTTCTTAGTCCTTCACTGGACACGCTCCAGCACCATTTATTTAGAATCATAGAATAGTTAGGGTTGGAAAGGACCTTAAGATCATCTAGGTCCAACCCCCCTGCCACAGGCAGGGACACCTCACACCAAACTATGTCACCCAAGGCTCTGTCCAACCTGGCCTTGAACACTGCCAGGGATGGAGCATTCACAACTTCCCTGGGCAACCCATTCCAGTGCCTCCCCACCCTAACAGGAAAGAACTTCCTCCTTATATCCAATCTAAACCACCCCTGTTTAAATTTTAACCCATTACCCCTTGTCCTGTCACTACAGTCCCTAATGAAGAGTCCCTCCCCAGCACCCCTATATGCCCCCTTCAGATACTGGAAGGCTGCTATGAGGTCTCCACGCAGCCTTCTCTTCTCCAGGCTGAACAGCCCCAACTTTTTCAGCCTGTCTTCATATGGGAGGTGCTCCAGTCCCCTGATCATCCTCGTGGCCTCCTCTGGACTTGTTCCAACAGTTCCATGACCTTTTTATGTTGGGGACACCAGAACTGCACACAATACTCCAAGTGAGGTCTCACAAGAGCAGAGTAAAAGGACAGGATCACCTCCTTCGACCTGCTGGTCACACTCCTTTTGATGCAGGCCAGGATGCGGTTGGCTTTCTGGGCTGTGAGCACACACTGAAGCCGGCTCATGTTCATTTTCTCATCGACCAGCACCCCCAAGTCCTTCTCCGCAGGGCTGCTCTGAATCTCTTCTCTGCCCAGCCTGTAGCTGTGCCTGGGATTGCTCTGACCCATGTGTAGGACCTTGCACTTGGCATGGTTAAACTTCGTAAGGTTGGCATCAGCCCACCTCACAAGTGTGTCAAGGTCCCTCTGGATGGCATTCCTTCTCTCCAGCATATCAACCGAACCACACAGCTTGGTGTCATCAGCAAACTTGCTGAGGGCGCACTCAATCCTACTGTCCATGTCAGCGACAAAGAGTTTGAACAACACCAGTCCCAACACCAATCCCTAAGGGACACCACTCATTACTGGTCTTCAGCTGGACATTGAGCTATTGACCACAATTCTTAATTTCTCCTTGAACCACCTGAATAGTCACACAAAACATAAGCAGAACAAACCCATCTGTAGCCTGCAATGAAAATAAAGTCAGTCCTAGCAGGTACATGAACATTTCTTCTCATCACAGTCTCAAATCTGGACTAGCTTCCATGCTGAAGGTATTCTATTTCAAAATGTCAAATTCAGAAAGTGCCAGTCACTCCTACATCAACTTGATTGCAGTTTTCATGGACTCCCATGCAACCAAAATAATATAAATTGCATTAGAAGTGGATGGCAGGGTTGGAATTGTATAAATAGGGCTGATTAGAAGTACAGCAGTTATCCGATGGCTTTGTTTTGTGCTTGAATAAAACTGTTGCCCAACATATTGCTATCTTCTTTGCTGAAGTGTCAGTTTAAAGGTCTCCAGATAGATGGTTTGGTAAAGTGATACTAGTTTTCAGCTAGCAAAGACTGACACATTTGTACTCTGACCCACAGGGTTCTAAATATGACAAGCAAAGCTGTTTGGATGAAACATCACAGAGCCTCATGTAACTTCCCTGAGACAAATGTAAATGATCCAGGCAATAACTTTTCTGTCTTAAACGCCTTGTTAAATGTCTGAGCAGCCCTATTCAAAATCATGCAGAGGAGAGTGTTGCCTCTCTTTTTATAGTCACCAGTGACAAATTTCTTCTGAAGAAGCAGAATAGCAATTCTTGCTGATGTGGAATAATGATTTTCTCAAATCAGCTGAAAAGAGGGTGACAGCATGTAAAGTCTCACAGTTTACAGAATAATTTCCAGTGCTGTATTTTGGAACTAGAAGCTTCTAGGATACCTGTTTTGCTAAAAGGAAACAAGCACCTATGCCTATTGTGCTCATCCTGTTCAGCTCTTGACACTGAAAAAGCCAACACCAGAACCAGGCAGGGTTTTCACATCTAAAATGCAGATGGCTGGGAGGATGCCTCACTGGGATGCATTGTTGCTACAGGTATGTTCACACACACATTCCCACAGGGAGGAAGATCTCATAGGCAACTGCCTTCATCAGCTCCTCAAATGATGAAGAGGTGGGTCAGTGCTGATTCATTGAAAACTCCAGGAACAAACTGACCAACAGAGTTTCAAGCTGACAAGCAGGTATTCTTTATTGTGGCATGGGGAGACACTGGGGATAACTCCTCCTAATGTGTGTCCCCGTATTGCTATACAGGCCATCCTTATATGGTCACTGGGCATACATACATATTCATGATGCTACACATGAATTACATCACTTTCCAGAAAGTTTCCTGCATGCATACAAAAATGTGATGGTGGTCTTTAAGGGTTGTTCACTTTTCCCAGCAACCTTCATAACCAGCTTAATTAACATTACAGACATAGTCTTTCTACTTACCAGTTAGTTTTACTGCGCCCATCCTGGACATCTACTAGTCCCAGATACTCCCCATCCCCAGGTCCTGTTTTTCTATTCTGCTTTTCATACACTTTTTGTACTAAGGTCTTAAGGACCTAAAACTATGTCAACTACCTTCAAGCACCACGGTTATTTTCCATTACAAAGCCATCAAACTTAACTTACTTAGAACTGATTACATTGTGCTTTTGTGCCTCCTTGTCTCAGTGCCCAGGACTAAGGTTTCCCTTACTAACGAATGAACTTGCTCAGTGCTTTTAGGTATACCTCCTTCAAAATATCCTCAAGTGCTGGCGTTCAGCTCTCACGTGTGCACCAAGGTATTTCTTGTCAGTACAACAGGGAAGAGAGGTGAAAGGTATAGGGCTTTGATCACAAAATATTCCCACGGATACACCAAGACCCAAGGCCCCAGCATATTTTCATACTGGTAAGTCTTCAGCATCCTTCTTTGCTGACTCTTCCAGTCCTCTTCAAACACTGAGGGGGTTAAATCTCTCAGGAAGCTAAATTAAAGTCTCTTGAAACCAATCCTTCACCACTGAGCATGGTGGTAACTGAGGGACATGAATTACTTCTCTGGCCCCAGGACTGCCTATGTGACACCTTCGGTCTTCCTCGTGCCCCTGCTTCCACAGCCTTCCTCCTACTCTTCCTTCCTCCTCCTCCTCCTTCCTCCTCCTCCTCCTTCCTCCTCCTCCCTCAGACTTGCCCTCCATGAAGTTATCCTCCTTCCCATCAGAAAACAAACTGTTCTGCTTCATGCTCCCACTCATTACTTTGTGTTACTGATTTGCTTTAGGGGGTCATTACTACCTCTTAATTTTATAACCATGCTGGATAGAGAAGCTAGATGCAAAAACAGGTCACTTACATTATAGAACTGTAGCATTTTAGGAGTTGTTTCAAACCAAAGTCCATTTGGCCAAACACATTTAGGTAAGATAAACTAATTTTGCCTAACATTTTCTAGGCAGGATTTCCATAAGAGCAACAGTATGAGATACTCAGGGTGCCAAGATCTGATGAATGACCAAAATAAGGGTGACTTAGAAATTACCTTTTCCACAAATGAAAGAAATTAATCAAATTGGACTTATCTCGAAAAACAAGTTCCTACTGGACACATAACAAAAGCAAGGCTTTCCATATGAAGACAGTAACTGTCCTTGACAGCCATGGAGTTTACCTGAATGAAATTTTAGGGAAAAAAGACTTTACAGAATATGCATATGCTTATATTAAACGGATCTAGATCAGCTCCAGATACCCATGACCTCTGGTGGGAGCTTTCATCTCCACGAATGCCAACAACCTAGCTAGGGGAAGCTGTCTCCCAAAATAATCTTCCTTTGCCTCAGCACTAGCTCTCTATGGTTATGTATTTTACCCAAGCTCAGCCCCACTCCTGCCACATTTCTGATGCTCCCAGACCCAGGAAGGGCTGGGGAAAGGCAACTGCCATACTGGGCCACACTAATGTGTGATGTCTTTTTGGCTGCTCATCTCTCCCTCTGAAGAAATGTAGCCAATGGCATTCCACCAAAGCCATGTGAAGACTGTATTTCTACAGCTCTTTGCACAAAAGCAGCAGCAGATCCAAAGCCTGGTGAAGCAGGAGCACAGGGAGCTTTCCTGCAGACAAAAACTATGGAGTGAGTTCAGGCTGGGTCTCCACTGCTATTTTTCCTGTTGGAGATGTGGAAAGAAACTGGCCTCAACCCTCCACAGGAGGACGGTCCCCAGCAGGGAGAGGAAGCCAGTGACACGTCCAAGGAAATCAATAGCAGCTACAGTGAAGCTCTCTAGAGCTGAACTTTGCTGTACACATAAAGTTCATGTCCCCAGTCTGTGGGGTGGCCAAAGGGGACTGTGTATCTGCAGAGGTACATATGTAGCATTAACGCCATTGGATGCTGCCCCAGAGTGTCTATGCCCACAGGCTGTGGTCAAGCCCCCAAACTGGTTTGTCAGCAGCTGTTGATCACTGGTCCCTGAGGACGCTTTCAGACCAAATGTTACACTAAAAGGCAGACATAGAAAGAAGTCTATATTTGATGCAAGATGCTTAAATACAAACATTCATCAGTTACAAATCTTATGGCAGCTGAGGATCTAACCCTCTGCATGCAGAAGGGGCAAGCGTGGTCTTAAAAGATTTGCAAAGCTTCCAGGCCATGACTGAAAGTTGTAAGTGCCACAAGTGAGGCAGAAACAAACTGAATCAGATTTCACATCTCCCAAAATTTATCCATCATTTCCAGTTAGCTGTTCACTAACTGAAGTCTCAGGATATTCTGGGTATATTTGCTCCACTCTTTATTGAATTCAGCATTCTTTTACTTTTTTGCATCATTTAAGATAGAGTTGCTTTTCATGTTTTCATGCAAGTTTTATTCAGACAGTCCACAGGTTTAAGACATAAGTTTTGCTCAGAAAGATGTGTTTTGAGCTCTTCAGTGAGTGCCAGGGGGTTTGGCCTGATGAGCACGTTCCCAGGATGCATGAGGAAAGAGTTAACACAGAGCCACTTGCCAACCTGGAGCACAGGAAATGATGGATCAGTGTCCTAAATCAGCATGCATGATAGCAATCACATAAACAATGTATGAGAGGGATGATGGATTATACCATTTACAGTATGCAAAAGGTTGCCTAATTCCCCCCACACACACACACACACTGAGGGTTAGCAGTAAAATGGACAAAAATGAAAGCATTGCGTTAGCTCTTCTTAAGGAGAATATTAAAATCTCAGATACAAAGAGTTACAGGTAGTACAGACACCATTAAGTGTTTTGAACTAAGAAATTGTAAAGAAAAGAAAGGAACAAAGTTAATTAACGTTTCTTCTGGGAAATCTCCTTTTTGTTTAATATCACCATTTGTTAATCACATCCAGGCAATTCCTAGGTTAATGGTACTTTCAATGTAGATTATTTGAAATTTAATTTGGAATTCATTCAAATTCCGTTCTTTTGTACCACTGAAAAGCCTTCATTCTTGAAAGGGCTGATCTTTAGATTAAATGCTTTCCTCTCTGGAGGGAAACCAACAGCCTATACATGCAAGAATGCAGTTAAAATACTGGCACTGCAAACGGATTTCTCAGATACTTCTCTCTTTTTTTCCATATTTCTAGAGTTTCCTTGGAAAATATGCTGTCTGACCTCCTGAGGGAGCAAAGCATCTTCTCCACAAATTAGGTTGGAGAGCTTGGAAGGAAAGCAGCCATTTGCTTCAGCGTCCGTGCTCTGTGGACTGCTAATTTGAGTTTCTGTAAAATGGAACCAGCTTCAAGTGCCTCAAACAACTCCTGTCAAGCACTGACATTTCAGATAAGGAGAACCTTAGCTCCTATGTTGTCTTTCTCTGTGGCTTCAGCAGCCTGGTTCTTAGCCCTCCGTTTTACCATATCACTGCATACTTACTCTAGCTTTTGTTTTCTGTGCCAAGTGGCTAGAATTACTGGGAGGATTTCTGCACTGTGGGGAAGAAGATGTTTTTTTATGAGACAGTTGCAGCTCAGTAGAAGAAATGAAAAAATGTGATTTTTACAGGTCTCGAGGTGGGGAAGAGAGAGTGTTATGAGAGTAATTTAATGAGGCAAAGTCCCCTCAGGTATTTGAAACCCTCAAGAGGCTATTGAAAGAAGGAAATTAATTCCAGAATGTCTTGCCAGTCAGGTTATGGATAACAGGAGTGGGTCTTGCTAAGGGCTATGAGGGAGGGAGGGAGGAGCCTGGTGGTGTTCCCAGCTATGTGAAGTGGGCATGGCTGAGTGGTTGGTATCCAGTACCCTCGTTTGCTGCTGAAGCCTGAGAAATGTAATGGCCTACTAAGCTCCTTCTGTACTGAAGGTCAGGTCTGATGAAGATCATCCCACTGATGCTCCAGCTCAGCTAAACCAGGGCACTGCTCCTGCCTGGTCCATACCCCCTGACTCCTGGACTATGGAATGAGTGGGCATGCACAGAAATAGTGCCAAAACCACAAGTTTCACATTTTTCATCATGACTTGATGAAGGACCTCAGTCAATATCTGCAAGCACTGGTGGAGAGAGTCAGCACGAGAACTGACAAAGACCAACCCAGCCTCACATTGTTTTTTCTGAGAGGTTCTGCTGGTGCTGATCAGAGAAAGAAATGCCCTCAGAGTCCTACAGCTCTTCACTGTCGGCAATAAAGTCACATCTGCTACTAAGTCCTCCCCACGACAAAAAAAGCCATCTCAAAGCACCATATCAAGGGCCTTGTCTCAGTTAACGTGAGGGGAAGTGACATTTCATCACTTGTGTAATGAGCTTAATAACATCTAATGTTCACTTAATACGGTTATTGGTGGCTGACCACAAAATAAAGCCAGGTTGATAGGGATTAGCGGCTTTAATACCAAGGATAAGTGGGTTGAAAGATGGTCACTTTATTTTTCACTGGGTTCATTATAATTGCTATTATGTGTACTGCTGGTGCTATTTCTACAGCAGCATCAGGAAGCCTTTGTTACTTACCAAGCTTCAGCTGACCTCAATTTTCCAAACATTTTATTCTGTTCATCAGTCTTTGCTATTTTTTTAAGGCAAAAAATAAACAAATCCTCCCAAAGTAGGATTGTGTTACATGGAGCTGTTGAGGATGAGCACATTCTTCTAATCTTCTAGTTCAGTTTTGAAAAGACAATGTTTGTGCAATGTTTGTACATATAAGCAAGGGTTTTGCTACAACGCATCAATGTATGTTGCATGTTTTTTCTCACAATGTATGTTTTTTCTCTTTTAAGCTGCTTGTAAGCAAAAGCAATTCGAAAAGCTGTTTGCTTCTGCAACTGGGATCATTTCATTGACTCTTTGGCATTGCAACCAACACTGGTTTTCCAGGATGGGCCTTAATACCTCATGCAATACCAACCACCAAGCTGCAATGGTACCACTTTTCACAGAATATTGCTGTGCAAACCTTCACTAATGAACAGAAGCAGCCAGATTCCTCCCAGCACTGAGGAAGGAAATTTTTCCCTACATCTGATGTCTTTCACTTCTGCTCTTAGTTATAAATATTCTAGTGCATGAGCTCAGATGAATAATGCTCATACTACAAATAACTAAAGCTGAGGAGCGCTGTATTTAAAGGTGAAGAATCATTTATTTCGGAATAGAAGGCACTTTCTTTTTATGTAGCATCTTTCAAATGTGAGCAAGTCTTCTATGAAAGAATTGAAATGGTGGGGTTGTGGCTTTATTTTTAAACCTAGAAACTCAGGTACAAACTTCTACCCAGGCTAGGTTTCAAGACAACATTAAATACGTGGGAAAAAAAGGGAGGTAAGGAGCCTTGTAACTATGAACATAAATATATATCATGTCAGCAAAACCTTTCTAATTGATCATTTTTTTCAAGCAACCTCATTGACACTGAGGATTTTTTGTCTTCTACGCATTTCCACCATTAAGAAACTTCTGTGACTGCATAGCTCAAATCAACGCAGGCAATCTGATATTTTATTGTTCCTCTTTTGTGAGGCTGTGGTTAGTAATGACTTAACTAATGCTTCATAATCCATTTGTAGTCTACAATGCCCTTGAAGACAACAGATAGGTTTGAGTCTTTTCTTTACAAAAGAACTCATCAATGCCTCTCTTCTTGGCAGAGTTGCACTGATTTAAACTCAAGAATAAGGAATTCAATAAACATAGGGAAGACTGGTTTTGAGTAACTGAAGAATTGCAGGCACCTTTTAATTTTGAGAGTGCTGTAGTAAAAAGAAAAGCTAGATTTGGGGTTTATTCTCCCATAATTTTGAGAAGTATGCTAAGGAAGTTATGAGATGTACCGATGATAAACATCTCTGACATACAGAGGGATTTATTCATTATAGACAGTATGACACAGAAACCCACAAACTGATAGGATTATCTCACAGATCTTGCCCATGGCCACATTCAGGATTGTCTTGTTACTGCAACTATTTAGCAGGAGCCTTTCCAACCCGACTTTTAAATTCTTCCCTGCCAAACCACTGCAGGCCAAAACCAGTCATTTTGCATTTGGCTGCTACCTGTTACCATTCCTTTCTTTCCCAGCTAGTAAATGCCTTAACCCCTGTGGTGCCTGCTCTATTTTTTTTCTTTGTTGTTCACATTAAAATGGGTCATATTCAAAACTTCTGCGTGTTGAATGGGGACCGTAACAGTTGAAAAGCAAAAACCTTAACACCTTTAAATAGGCTACAACATAAGGGCTGCACCTTTGCTTGCAGTGTTTAACAAGACAAATACCACAGTTTCCCAGATCCTCAGGCAAATTCAAATGTCTTTAAAGGTGCCTTTTTTCTAGGCAGAGATATTGCCCAGTCACCAGCTCCAAAAAACAAAGGCTGCCTCCTGGAGGCATGTTGTACCTTGGTGCTTCAGCAGTGAGAGGAGCAGTGCCTTTAAAAGGGAGGCCCATGTGGGAATAGGTCTGGCACTCCAGTAAAGAGCAGGAATAAAAACATCAAACAAGTTCTCTCAGGAGAAGGCTGGATGTGTTAATTATAAGCCTACATAACCGTTTAAGATTATGCATGACTGTCGATACACAATGGCCCAACCGTGTCATCAGCAGAAGGCTTGGACACCTATCAAGCATAGAAACTCACTTGTGTTTTCAGCTTGTGCAATAAGCTATTTGTTCATTTTAAGTCAATATAAACTGTATCCAGCCCTCCTTAGGTTTGTCAGTCCCCAAATGACTTTCCTCACCCTGCAACCCCACTGCAACAGTGTGGATCATCATTGCAATGGCTTTGAAAGAAACCCCAACAAGTCCAAAGACTTCTTCATTTGAAGTGCCATGGGCAAGCAATGTCTTACCAGTGCATCCTGTCACTGGCAGCTTTATCTGTCTCCTGAAAAATTAGCTCCAGCCCAGCTCACTGACTACCCTTTGCTCCCCTGCAAAACAGTAGGGCTTGCTGCCCAAGAGAGAACAGGTTGGCATGTAATTTAGGTCCAGATTTTGCTTCCCAGCACTTGTGTTAAATGCTCTAGAGAGTACATTTTCAACACTAAATCTCTGATTACATTCAACCTGCATATCATGCATCTGTTGATTTAAGTAGTATTTTCCAGTTCATTTGGGTGAGCACAAAGGATGATGAGTTACCCCAAACTTTAGATAGTGTTAGGTCATGAATAGGTACAAAACTTTTGAATCTATGAATTAAAACTAAAGCTTCTTTTCTGTTTGAATACACCAACACTTTCTTCTTGCTACCACCTAAACCACTGGGCTTCAATCTTAACAGTTTTCTCAGAAAGAACTGCCCAGCACCTCTGGCTGGATGTGTTTGTCCTTTCCACCACTTGTTTTGGCTGAAGAAAACCCTAACACCCTTTACTTTGTATCAAGCAGCTATTTCCAAAGCTTCTCAGAGCCTTGGCTCATCTCCTGTTGTCCCCCTTTTCCTATCATTCAGGATATTCATGCAACAGTGGTATAATCTTTTCTCTGAGAAAAGCTACTAGACTGTGCAAATGGACATACAAATACTCTCTCTAAACCAGTTAACGTTGGACACATCATGTCCTAACTGCATCTCTCAAATGCTGGTACTCCGAGCACTGGAAAACATTTAGCTGCATGCCTTTCTCCACAATAAGACCTTTATGTGTTTGTTCTGATATATTTAACTTCTACTCCCTATTTGGTGAAAATGTTTGCATAATTTAAAAACAAACAAAAAAGCTCTACTGACCAGATGGCAAACCTACTCTTTTGGGTTTCCTCACTTCTGCAGTGGGTCACAGTACTGTACTTAACTACCTCCCAGCTACTTTACTTTTTCTAAGCAGTGTTAAGTCATGATGTTTCCCTATGCTGGAGCAAACATCCCTTAATTCTTCCTCAGGTTTGTTTGTCCTTTTTCCTGAAGGGCACACACTACCCTGGACTAGATGGATCTTTTGTTGGAAGTGCTCACTGCCCACAACAAATCCTCCAAGCTGACAGCACTGCCATGCTCTGCTCAGTGTTATGTACATGCATCCCTCATCCCCTGCATGCAACCACTACATTGTGACACATGGTGTAATCAAATCTTACTTAAAAAAGCATACATATCAGTGTCTGCAGTGAATTAGTTTTTGACTACGTAAAACCTATGTTCAAAACATCCCTTCTGTATACCATGCCCTTGAAAAAACTTCATTAACATCAAAATATAAAGCCATACTTTTTACATTCATACATAAATGCGCATATATTTAGATAATAATATATCATTTAACTTATTTCCCCTCCTGAAAAAAAAACCCCACGATTTCTGAAGCAGAATAAATAGCATCAACTTGTCAATATATGATCCAACAGCAACTCCTCTCACAAGCACTTTTTATTCTTAGTGCTGGGAAATAATTTCAGTCTGGACACTATAAAAAAACATTTGTAGTTCGAAGTAATTGACCGTGCTTTTTTTCCAGATTCAGTGCCTTTGAATGTGACTATGTGACAACATGTTGTTGAAAGCTTTACATGGCTAACAACTCTACTGCTTATTCATTATTATTATTATTTCAATGTCTTACATATTGAAACAGTGACTGTCACTAGCACGTTTGCCTTCATACAGAGGAATTGATCTTAATAGAGTCATAGAGTCGTTTAGGTTGGAAAACAGCTTTAAAACCATCAAGTCCACCACTAAACCATGAGCCTGAAACCCACATCTACACATCCGTTAAATACCTCCAGGGATGGCGACTCCATCACTTTCCTGGGTAGTCTGTTCCAGTGCTTGACAACCTTTTTGGTGAAGAAATTTTTCCTAACAAGCAATATAAACCTCACCTGATGCAACCAGAGTCTGTTTCCTCTTATCCTATTGCTTGTTACTTTGGAGAAGACTAATACCTCATTATCACCTCGTTGCAGACAATGACTGCGGTTACATAAAGCTTAGCATTTTAACATTATCCTAAAAATAAGCTGCTGATTTGCCACTATTTAATCACAGACGTTTCAAAGCATTGAGACCAAGATCAATAAGGGCCTACAATGCAAGGTTCAGATGCTCCCACTAGCCTTCATGCTGCTGATGGGACATGGCAAGTAGTCCATACAATGCGGAAGTACCTCAGCAATAAACACTAGGAGCCTAGGCTCTGAGCTACACTGCTCATGCCCTCACTTCATTTACATGCAGCTGCTACGGTTTGCCTTTACATCTTCTCATGTTTGCTTGATCCCAATTATAACGAATTTTAACACCAAATTTAAACAATATGGTTCAGACAAGTGAGCCACATTGAATAACAACGCAATCCAGAACTGGATGCTTAATGTTAAGCCAAGAACACACAATTTGAATAATGAAATATTTTAAAGGCAGGATTAAATTGTTATTGTATTTTTAATTCTTGCTGCTTAATCACACCCAAATGGAAAGCATTGTGCTTAATGAAACTACAAAACACATATTTCAGACCAGCCTGTACATAAACACAACGGAGTGTAAAGTGAGCAGGTTATTTCAAACTCTTTTTTTAAAAGCCTTTTATGAGACAAGTACCCTCCTGCTGGCTTTAGCCTGTTTTCTCTTCTGTTCCAAGAGTCATCCAGAATGAGGGCAGCTCTCCTTGACCACCAAGCTTTGCACTTTTCCCTGCCTTTCAGTTCTGATTTGGCTGGCTGCAAACACTTCAGGATGGAAATCAAAGTTGTCAACATCTATGCATTTCCTCAAACGGTCACTTAGGATGCTGCTGTTTGAAACTTTTACCTTGGAGGACTTGTGAGCCTACCTCCTCCTTTAGGACTTTATTGGTATCGACTTTTTACTGTGCAAGGCTTAAACACAGCTCTGCTTTCTTGTCAGGGCTCTGTTGTGTCTCCTGTTTCTCTCCAAAGAAGATAGTTAATTACAGCTTGCTTGCCAGCAGTAACTGTTTGAGTACTCCAGGTCCTCATTGGTTTAACCATATTTGAAATAGTGGATTTATAGGGTATGATAAAAACCATTAGAATCCAGAGCTTTAAGTCCACTTTTATTTTCAAATTGATGCACAGCATAAATTAAAAGGGTGCATTATGGAACTACGGTACTTTATGCACTTCATGTTTCAGGTACTTACTAAAGTATCTCAAGAGGCACAGGCTCCTTTCACACAGTAATTATGCATAAGGCTTACAAATTAGTTTGGTCAATGTACAGTCTGGCAGTTTAAGTTTAACATTTTGGAAAGCGCTTACCAGACCACGATCACATGGATATCAAAGTCCACAGCAGAACCTAAATCTTCCTTCTCTAGCAACATGCATGACCTCTTTCACCCACCACTCTCTGCCTTTTCCTCTCCTCAGCTGTACCTTCTTCTTCCTCCCGGTCCCTCAAGCCATACCTGCAGAACACGGTATACTACACAGCAACACCACAAATATTCTCCAGCATATTTGCTCTTCAAGGGAAGGACTACAAGAGTTTACCATTAACAAGTGTGAAATGCATCTTCTCTCCAAGGCTCGCTCTATATTATCAGCTTCTTGCCTTACTGGCTACGTGGGGGATACAGCGATGCAATTCCCTGAAGATTAAACATAAGTGACCTTGAAAAGGAGTCAGCCCACCAAGCAGATATTCCTTATTATCTGAAGCCTTCATACCTACTTGACATTACTTGGCAAGGTGAAAACACCAAGAACTTTTGCCTTCAACTGCAGCAAATCCTCACCTCTATATTTCTGCCCTGACAAGGTGCTTCCTTTCTAGAGGGAAGTGTGATTTGCCATGCCCTGACACAACTCTTCCCAGCTCAGCACAGCTGATATCCCCTCATGAATCGGCAAGAGGGCAAGAAGCAAATCTCACCAGCACTGGTATGGTTAAGACCTGCAGTCATGCTAGGGGTATTTTGCCAGTCTGTTAACATCACTGCACTAAGAAAGCTTCATGCAAAAGAAATCTCCAAGCACCAGTTTCTTCCCCTCTCAGGCCCAACCATGACTGAAGAGCAAAACCCACTACTTGCAAGAGATTAAGTCACGGAGGAAAGTGAGAATTCCTCTGCATTAAACACACATTTAATCCTGTACTTACTACTTATGAAGGTGAAAGAACATACTTCTTCTGATGGGATTAAATATTTTTTTTTAAACACTCAGGTCTCAACTCAATTAACATACTTGAGTCAGAGGTGATCACTATGTGCTTTAGATTACATTTATTCAGTTTAATATTGATCTTCTGTAACTCTTCTCTCTGATCTATAAGTGAAAGGATTATTCCTGTGACAATAAGCTGCAGTGGAAGAAACTGCGGGATGGTAAGAAGACAGAATGAAAGGTAAAATTATTTCCGGGCTATAAAGTTACAAAAATAATCACAATTGAGGTTAGAAGGGATCTCCAGAGATCATTTGGTCCAAACCCCTGCCAGTTGCCCAGCACGATGTCCACATGGCTTTTGAGTATCTTCAAGGATGGAGACCTCACAACCTTCCTGGGCAACCTGTCCCAGTGCCTGGTTAACCTCACAATGAAAAAGTGTTTCTTGATGTTCAGACAGAGCCTTCTGTGTTTCAGTCTGTGAAAGAGGAAACTAAAGGATGAGAGCTGATTGTTGTATCTATGTGCATTTCCACAAGCTAAGACTATCCTTTCTCTGCCTCTTCCAGTGAGGCAGCACCTGAAGAAACTGTTAGTAACAATTTTGTTACTGGCAAAGGTGACAGCACTCACTGCAACTCAGCTTATTGCCCACATATGAATTTAGACACCACCAGGTCACTCAGCTGTCAAAATGCAGACTATTAAACAGTTTCTGCTTGCCACAGGACTGCTCATACAACTTAGATATGCTGTTGCTATTAGATGAGTCTCCGATACTGTTAATGATGTTCCCACAACTCCGACAAGATACTACAAAACACATTAAGGATTACAAGCAACTCAACATTCCGAATTGAAATTTTTATTAGAAGCAGAAATGCAACATTTTACTACAGCTGAAAAATGTTAATGGCAGCTCTACAAGAGACCAAGTGTTGGTGCAAGAACGTAGTTTCCAGAAATTAAAAAGGTAAGAACCATCAGACAGGGTTAAAAAACAGCAGTGCACAAACAGGCAGTATTGCCTCACTGCCCAGCTGACTCAGAATAAGGCAACAATAATTCATCAATAGCCTAATGCTGTTTTTTCATTAAGTTCAGGACTTTATATGCTCATGTCAGAAAATTTATATATATATATATATATATAATCAAGCAAGAAATTACTTTTGCGTTGGTTATATGAAGCCAAGTTTCAGCTCTTTTGTTCTAGAGTTAATTAAGATGACTTTTCAGTACAGTACCGCTAATATCTTAAATATAGGCTCATCTGCACCAAGCTATCTTCAATAACATTAGCACCAGTATTCCAAAGAAATAAAACCTGGTTAATTATCAAAGATTATTTCCAGAGCACAGTAAGCACAATGGGCACATGTTTGAATTCCTAGCCGTCTTGTTACGCAAAGCAAGAAAATAGCCTTATTTGAATGGCATCTGCCCAGTTTTTGCAACTTCCACTTCCCTTCCAAAATAAAACAGAAAATAAACTTGGGATTGCTTAGCAGTTCCAGTTTCCACTCACAAGAATTCACTTTTAGCTCAATGCCCTGTTTCTACCAGGACCAGCTTTTCCTTCTCTGGCTTCAATTACAAGGCAAATCCTCCACCACACAATACCATCAACCAACTTCAGCTACTGCAACTCTGCTCTTCATCCTTATGCTGACAGGCATACATGGCCTTGTATTGGCAACTTAGGCATCCCACAAAGCATTTCTATACTGGTGTCCCAAGACCAGAGAAAGGACCATCACAACTTCCAGAAGTCCGAAAAACAAGACTCCAGAAGCCACTGTTCTGGATGGGCTCGCAGGGCGCTTCACTCTGCATGGATCCAGAGAAGTTTCTTGAACTTAGCTGCCCAGGCAGCAGATAAATATAAATATCCCAGGGTTTTCTGGAGTCAGCTCATGACTTCCAATACTTTATTTGTATTTCACTGGACTCTATGGTCTATTTATAAATTGTTTATCATACAGTTGCTAGAAGTCAGCAAGTCTACTTCTGTTTCTAGTAAAACAGCACGTTAATTCCATGAAAACACATGTGAAAAGCTTGTCCTGTTCATCTCTTTTAATAGCATTTTTAGATTACAGGTACAAGAGTTAGGTATTTGCTTGAAACTTTACTGGCTCAGTATCAGATCTCTGGAAGCTAAAGTAAGCACATTCCTCAACTCTATCATGTCCAATGGCAACCTGAGACTAACCAGCTATGGGCTGTGCAGCTTGCCTTTGTATTTCCTGTGCTCTTAATTATTTTCCCATTACAAGGCAAACTAAAGTGGTCACCATTTAACATGCACACTGCCTCATCATCACTTCCAGCAGTGTTAAGACATACCTAAATCTTAAGGATATCCCAAACTAGAAAACACAAAAATGTGTTAACACCTTTTATACTTCTAAAAGGTCTCTTTTCAGATTCTGAATTCAAATTTCAGCACTTGTGTACAGACTTCTAGCATGTACATACATGCAGGGAGCCTGGGCCATGCTCAGATCTGTTCAGTCACAACCTTCAGAGTACTTGACAGCAAACTCCTTTCCTGTTCTTTGACTTGCAGAACAATAAACAGGTTGGTATCATTTCCTTTGCTTCTACCCCTTCAAATAACAGACTTGTACTACTCTGGAAATTTGTACAATTTACTCAGCATGCTCATTTGCCACTCTCCCAGTGAGGAAACAACTGTAATTGGAATAGACACTCTCAGGCATCAAAAAGCACCAAAAAACAAATCAGCAGTTAGGCAGTGTATCACTGGAGACACAAGTCTAACAGGGAAACGGAAGATGCCAAGAAGTCATTGGAAAATAAGTTGTATCAATGCAGTTATACAGTTTGGCATCCAGACTCTATGTTAAATAGTACCAATAGGCCCTTTTCTATTTCCAATTCCTGTATCATCTTAATCAAACACTGCTCTTAAAAGGTTAGCCAAAACTCTTCATTTCCCATTCTAGGACCCAAGCACTACAACATACCTCAAGCTTGCTTCAGAAGAGCATAAAAGGTCCAAGGGACTATCAGATGACACACATTTCCGTGCAAGAATAAAGCACAAGATCAGAAGCAATGAGCTCTTTTCTAGTCTCACCTGAGGGCCACGTGATTTCCTGTATCAAAGCAGAAGTGTCACCAAAAGGTCACTATTCAAGTATTACTTGTAGGACAGGAGGTACAACATGCTGCAAAAATGTGGCAAGGTCAAGTGAGGGCTACCAGGAAGCCAAGTACTCCTCACCTTGCCTTCACAAATGGTAAGCTTGACCACTGGAGAACTAAAGCAGGCAGAAAACTGGCTCCAGCTGAAAAGTGTTAAGAGAAAGCTAAGGAACCCCTCATTCCCACCATAGCTGAACTCAGGTTTGCTATCTGCCATCACATCCAGTCCAACCCAAGTGACTAAAGGATCCTGACCCCCTATTCTGGGCTGAATTTATGCTGAAACAACATAACACACAAACATGTTAGCCTTGCCCTGAAAGAGTAAACATGCCCCAGTGTGCGGGTTTCCAGAACTGTAAGAATCTATATAGAGTTTTAACCATCAAATCTGAGTATCTAAGAAGCCTTTATAAAATCTACTGCCTCCCTATCCCACCCCCTCAAAAAAAAGGCTATTTAGTACAAAAATTGGAAACCGCAATTTGCTTTACACATCCTGCTAGGCAGGAACCACCCCTAAACTAAATACAGTGGCACTTTAGCCCTGACAGTACGAGGTGTTTCCCTATAACTGCACTGCTTAAACTGTTGCAAGAGACCAGACTTCCAAGTCCTTTTCAGCAGGCATCATACTGCACAACATAAAGCAGCAGGCAATTAGCCAAAAATGGTTAGCGAAAAGGATTCCTTAAACCTCCAGCATCCAAATATAGCCCTAGCTGGTCACATGGGCTGCCATACAGTAAGAGCTCCTCACTTTACCTACCCTTTGATTAAACAGTTTGGGCTAAAAAGCATGTACTTAGAATAGCATTTCAGTTTCCAGCCCAATTCCATGAACTGTATAATCTTGCTGTACCTTCCGCATTCAGACTGGCAGAAAGGAAAAGTTGATTTAAGTTTCTAGTGAGCCCAAAGGAGATCATTAGCTACAAAAAACTAACAGAATACGATACCTACATGATTCGCAACATATATGTATATACACATAAGAGCAGCATATCTGCTATACAATGAAGCTGCCATTAAAGGCTTACTCGCTAACAAACTCCACAGCACATACTGATTCTTGAATGCACCTCCGTGCCTTACTCCATCTGTCCTCTAGCAATTCCTGGTTTTCACATTACTCTCCTTATGATGAAAGCCCATCAGCTGATTATATCCACTCTGTAAGAACTCCATAGTTTAGTTTACACATTAAGAAACTCCACAAAACTCCTGGAGAGCACTGTGCTGGCTATTGTACTGTTGCCAGATTCCAAGTTACAGCAAAAAAAAGTTGAGTTTAGCTCTTCCTTTCTCAGTCCTTAAAGCCACTCATTACACCACAGAATGATCTGGGTTGGAAGGGACCTTACACACCATACAGCTCCAACCTCCCTACCATGGAGGGGGGCACCTTCCATTAGATGACATTGCTCAAAGCCCAGTCCAGCTTGTCCATATTGAGCAGGGTGCAGGTAACAAGGTTACACAAGAAAGCCCTGCAACTGCACTAATACATACAGGTGTAACTTCTCCTTCCAAAGCCTCCCCTTGCATCAGTAAGTACAAGGCCCTGTGGTAATCACAAACCCTGTGATTTGTGAAGATGAAGTGTGAGTTTAAGTCATACCTATTACTCAATATAAGCTAGGGGCCTGAGGGTCCTGAGAACAGCTCAATGCCACAAGGCAAGGCCCAAACATTGCATTAGCACGCTTACCGGAATGTGTTACAGTGCTCTACAGCACAGCTTTCTGCTTAAGAGCACAAAGTCTTTTATCCAGCTCCAGCCCCTAGTTAAGCTACTACTCTGTTACACACTTAAGCCAAAGCACAGTCAGGAGCAGCGCTGAGCACATTCACATACCCACCGCTGATTCAGTTGCACCGAGCACCAGTTAGTTTCACATTTATGCCTACAGCCAGGCCGGCCTGGCTGCACCGAAATAACCCCCCGGTACCCAGATGTTGCGCTATTTATACCCTGTAAAACAAAAGAAGAAAAGCCAGAAACAACCCCAACAGAACTTCATGGGGGGGGCCACGACAGCAAAGCCTTTATTCCGAGGGTGCAGAGCCCGGGCCCGCCGTCCCGTGACGTGTCCACCTGAGGCTCCCGGGGCCGCCGCCACCGGAGACAAAGTTCTGTAGTGCACTGACTGCTATCGTACCCAGAGTCGGAGTGTCACAGAACTTTGCTTCCGGAGGCTCCAATCCTCCTCCGGTACCGGCACCGCTACGGCCGTCTGCCAGCACAAGTTTCCCTTGCCTGGGAAGGGAAGGCGCACACGATTAAGAGGTGGGGAAAGGAGCCCCCCGATCCTCCTCCGCAGCTCGGCGGAACACCCGCTGCCCACGGAAGCGGTGGAAGGAGATGGAGAGATTTCTGCTTCCAAAAGCCGCCGGACCGGAGCTAACGGGCCGCCCCAAGCGAGTCGCGGCCGAGCGGCTGGTCGGAATGCTGCCCATAGGCACCAGCGGGCGCCGCCGCCTCCCGCTGCCAGCCCCATCGCCGCGGCCCTGAGGCGGCCCTGGCCGCGTCCGGCATCCCCCCGCCGCCCCTCACCGAAGGGACGCGAGCGGCAGGGCTCGCCACCCCTCCAGCCCTCCCCTTTAGAACCCGCCGCCGCCGAGCGCAACAGGTCCGGTGCTGTCCGGTCCGGTCCGGTCCAGCGCGACGCCCCCCGCGGCGGCCTCGTCCGGTGGCGGTGGCAGTGGTGGCAGTGGTGGCCGCGGTGGCAGTGGCGGCGGTGGCGGCAGCCGGTCGCGCGCCCCGCCGCGCCGCTCCATCTTGACTTTTGCCGACGTGGAAATTTTGGGTTCGGGGACGAGCCGCGCTCTTATTGGCCGGCGGCGGGCGGGGTCGGAGGTCACGGCTGCTGCCGCCGCTCCGCGCCAAGCCGCCTCTCTCGCAAGGCGGCCCCGCCCCGCCGCCCGGCACGCCCGCACAAGGGGCGGGGCCAGCGCCGCGCCGGGGGGGACCCGGTGGTTGCTGCATGGCAGCGGCGCGGAGGGGGGAAGCGGTCGGCACGCGGTGCCCTGGTGGGTGCTGCCCGCCGCGCTCAGAGTGAGCCTCGTTACCGCTTCGTGTGGGGAGGGCCGGTTCCTGCCCTCGCCCGGAGGTGCGGAGCCCCCGGTACCCGGCGACACCTGTGCGCTCCCGGCGCGGCCCCTGCGGAGGAGTAACTCGGTATAACGAGAGGCGGGGGTGGTACCCCGGAGCGGCTGCCTGCCGCGGTGCTCCGCTCCCCATAGTGCTGCAGGGTGCCCGGCTTCCACCTGGGCTGGGGTGGGTGTGAGCAGGAGGAGATCTCGGTGTTTGCGGTGCACGCTTCGGTTTGGAGGGCTTTGAAGAGAACGCGATAGCTCTTGCTGAAAAGGATGTGCTGCTTCTCCCTGAAAGGAAAGCTGAGGGGGATCTGTTGACCCCAGAGGGTTTTCTGCTCTCTGCACAAGGTGTGAAGACTTCTGTGTGAATCTCAAAGTATGTCACAGTGTAAAACCGGCTAAATAAGGGTTTAAGAATAATTCTTGCAGTTGTTTTTAATCTCTTACATCAAATTAAAGTCATTAAAGTTAAACCTATTGCTTAGCTCACGCTAAGCTGCCAACCCAGTCTGTGGCTGGAAGAGCTGGTCCAGGTTTCCATTTGCAGTCATGAAGGCCTTAGCCATAAAAATGCTCTTGGACATGGTGCACCTGAGTAGTCCCAGAGGAACCATTCATTCACCTGGCTGAGCTGTGTGTTCGCAGCAGGAGGCACATGCTGTGGTGGCATCACTGCCCAGGTGAACACCAGTGCTCACATGGTCCTTGTCATACAATCAAAGTGGTTTCGGTTGGAAGGGACTTTAAAGGTCATCTAGTTCCTGCAGGATCACAGCAATACCTGTTCATCCAAACCTGTGGCTGCCATTTCAATATCTGAAAGGGAAATAAACTGAAAAAAATACTGTGATTTATTTTTTTTAGTTTATGTAATTTTTAATTTTTATTTACACCTACTGTGAAACATAGTGTTTGGGGAAGAAACAGTGTTTTCAGAAGAATCTCTTACCTTTAAATTTTATCTCCTATTCTTCAGCTGTTCTGACTGCAGAACCAGTGGCAGGTCTTTTCTGAGCCTTTCTGTTCTGTTTATGAAGAATGTTCCTCCCTCCCTGCCTGCACCTTCACTGTGCTGCTCAGTCTTCAGCCCTATCCCCTTTTGCTGCGGTTTCCATGTGTAGCAGTTATTTCCCATCTTCCAGTTCCCCCTGTATCCTGGCTCCCTCCCTCAGCACACACCCCCTGTGCTAGGCCACGGAGCTGGCCTCAGCTATGCTGTTGCTGCTCGGCTCTGTGTAGGGGAATATTGATTTTACAGTGTGTGTGCTCTGAACAAAAATCGATGTTGCAGTAGATTGAGCTGAGCGTGCAGCAGTGTAATGGAGCCCAGCCTGATAATGCAACATGCAGGGGTCCTCGTTCAGAGATTGAGGTCAGCCAGAAAATGGAAATGTGTTTTCTGATTTTACTGTCTGTTTCAGATTTAATGTGGGTGTTTATGTTCTTGTGTTTAACTTACAGCAGGGCACGCAGTCACTTTAGAGTTATAGCCATCAGAGTGTCACATACTGCAGACAAGATACACAAAAAAAGCATGCCTCACACGTACAATCAAAATTATTTTGAGCTTAATAGCCCCTCTTTTCCCATTATTCACTGTGTGTCTATCAGAAAACAGTCATGAGGAAACATTTTTGTTTCTGCATATAGAAAATCATTTTCTGTTGTTCAGTGCAAACTTGGGTTCTGATTATGCAATGACACATGCAGTGCTTTAATGAACTCCAGTGCAGCGGCATGTATTGAGGAGCATCAAATGAGCATAAGTGAAAAGAATAGAGAAATAACAAATGTATGACACAAAACAGAGTAAAAACTCCCATTGATTTTAATGGACCTGGGATTTCAGCCAGAATGTTCTCCATGATACATTATCCGCTTTTTAAACCGTTGCATCATGCCTTAAAATTTAGCAAAAGTGCTTCTTGAAATGACATGTGAAACCACTGCATTCTCAGGCTCAGAGTCAAGATTAGTGTAAGCTAATCTATTATTCACAGCTCTGGAGAGGCTTGGTATGGCTTTATCTTCACGATTTTAGCTTCTGCCTTTGTCAGAGGCTGTTTCTCATCTACTAAAAACTCTGCAGCAGTGAGTACAGATCTGTACAACGGACAGAAGAATGAGCATTATATTTGTGAATGTTACTATACTTTGAGCTGGATAACACATTTAGACATGCTACAGGGGCTCTCATGTTCAGAAAAAAAGGCAAAGGTATTTATTCATCCATCATTCACATTATTAGTTGGAGACTTGGATTTGGCAGTGGTGGCTGAAGAGGCACACAGGACTGGAGTGGTAATGTATTCTCTCAGTTACAGCTCGGTTTTGGGACATGACTCATGCAGAAGGCTTCCAAATGTAAAATACTGCTACCTACAGATGTGCATTATACTGGGGTTTCTCAAAAGTCACTTGATTTTCTTCAGTCACTGACCACTGATTTCCAATATGCTACCACGTTTCAGTGTTTTGAAGATGTATATGTTTTAGTATTATCAGCTGCTGGGAACCTATGCACTGCCCACTCTTAAAAGCATACCTCAAGATGTGCAGTATGTCCTAATGTATTTTAGGTATAGTTTTAAAAAATAGTACTGTAGTAACATAAAATGTAAACTATATTAAAATATAAATATATATAACTATATAAAATATAACTATTCAACTATTATAACTATAATAAAATTATGATATAATTTTATGTAATTCTCAAATGGTTTTCCCAGTGTAAGTATGATAAACTGTAACAAAAGTGTTGTTCCAGTTTTAATTATAAGGAAGATTAAGGAATAATAATTAGGGTTGCATTTTATTTGAAGTATCCATCTGCTTTTGGACCATGCTTCCAATTAAGATTCAAGAAGGTGGTTACAGTGCAAGATAGGCAAAAGCACATGGTACAGAGGACCAAGCTGTGGCTTTTTGTGAAGTAGGGATGAGCAGTATTTCACAGAATGCTGTCTTTAATGTAGAAGGTGGAACAGTTTTATAATAGAATGATAGAACGAACTTGCGTGAACAGAAGATTCTGTTTTCCAAGAGTTCTTCTCTGTCACCTTAATGAAATAGTAAATTGGGGTGGTTTTTTTTGTAGTTTTGTTTCTGTTTTCTGTGTGTGTTGTTTTTTGTATGCTTGATTTTTGGTTTGTTTTGTTTCCATTGTGAAACAATCAGGATATTATAAGAATTACTATTTAAATCTAATTTGAAACTGGAGTTATGCAGGATGGAAAATTAATTATCTCATTAGTTGGAGAACTTTTATGGTATTCACACAGTAAGTAAAGACAGTCATAAGCATCAATCAATATTATAGAACATTTTAAAACAAATATAAACAATTTATGTTATGATAATTTGTAGCACTGCTTATTGATAAAATTATATATATGAACTCAGTGCATATCGTTCTAATTCTTAGTTGGTTATTATTTGTGATTGCTCTTGATTAAATAGGATTTGTGTTGGTGTAATTCTGTACATTATTATAATAAATGTGCATTAAAACTGCATTATAATGCTCTAACTGTGAAATTGCCGTCAAGTTAAGGTTATGAGCATCATAATGCAGTATTTTATCAAATTGTTATCTTTTCTAATGCTTAAATTTCCTTGTGTCTTAGAATCATAAAATTAATTGCTCAAATTAATAAATAATGATAGTCTAAGCGAGCCAGTGGTAAGTCAGAAAAGGATCCAGGTTTTCTGAATTCCTACTGACTCTCTAAAAATTAGAAAAAGTTGGTAACACTTTCTGTAATTGCAGAGATAAGTTTTTGATACAATTTTGGTAGAATCTGAAAATGACAAAAAAAGATCAAGTGTCAAATGAAAAATTCAAGATACAAGGACATAATATAACAAACTTCTATTCAGGTCCAGTGGAAATCTTTTTACTGACTTGAATAAAACTTTAATAAATTAATAAAATGTTCTGGAACTGTGTATGAATAACTCCATTAGTTAAGTAATAATCCTCATACCATCTTCTGGTTTAGAAATTTGCCAAATCAAACCATAGGTGTCTCCTAAAAACCCCACATTCAGGAGGATTTGTAAGTTATAGGTCCCAAATGGAGTGACTCTGTCATCTGCATTTGTAAGAAGATATGAACGGATCTGCCAGGCAATCAGTGCTGCGTTATTGTAAGAGTATCTGCAAAACATTAGTATTTTGGAAAACAATAGAGATTTTAAAATGTCCTTTTGTTGTGCATTAAAATGAAATTAGGACCTTCCTGAAAAAATGCTGAAAAAGGCAAATGAGGCTAATCCCTTTTTCCCTTCTTCAGAGAAGCTGTTACGCTCTGCATAGCTGGCCCAAAAAGAGGCTAATGTGCTGAATCAATGGGATTTGAACCTGTCTTGCCTATATCTTCCAGGGAATTCGTGAGCACTCAACAGCCATCTATTTTGAGGAAAAGAAGGGAACGTTTCTATTTCATTCCTCCCCACAAAAAATAATAATTCAGTTCTGAATCTGAGAAGCCTTCTTACTGGAACAGATACTTTCCCACAGAAAGGTTCTGTTTTAATAAGTCAGCCTTTTTGGATACAAACAAATACATTGTGGGAAATTCCCACCAAGCGTTGCTTTGTTGTCCTTCAGAAAAAATAATGTAAGAGAGTATTACTGGAATGGCATTTACAAAAGGATACACATATTATCCTCTATAGAGTCCAAGCAGAGTGACATGGCGTTATCTAGGACAAAGACTTGACGGAATTTAACCTTTCATCTTTAGGGCAGTAGAAGTCCCTGATCCTAGAAAATCAGCCAGAGATAAATAAACAACCAAATTCTGTACCATCCACTACAAGCCATGATTTAATCAGTTTGTAGTAAATTTAATGGGAATTGTGCTGAAGCTCGACAACAGACTCTGGAGGACAGGAACGGAGATGTAGCATCCAAGAGGTTATTGACATAATGGACCCAACTTTCTTGACCGATTCATCCTAGAAATGGAAAACGAGGGTGACATTGCTCAAACTGGTGAACAGCTACTTACATAAATAGTCTCACTGAATTCAAACCTGTCCTAAAAAGGCACTTGGCAATCTTCTAGCTGCAGCAATGTGAGAAGAAGACAAATAACCAGAGTAAGAACTATGTGCACTCATTGCTCCTCCTGGGAATTTCTGAAGAATTTCTGAAGAAGATTCCACTGTTTCCTTATTCTGAAGAAGAATTATCCTTGACAAGTGTCCTTGTCCTGTCCAAATATTGAAGAGATGAAATGAAGTTTGGCACCTTAGGTTCAGAGCATTAACAATTACTTAGACTTTCACCTCTGCTCAGGTCTGATTTATGGTTTTCATCTTGTAGGACACAATTCAAATCACCATTCGCTAGATCCACAGGAAGAATCTTCAGGACAAATCCTTATGGCAACCCACTGCTCTTCTGGCTTTCTGCACCACCAGGAAACATCAGTGAATGCCAAACTTTTGCAACTGCAAAGGAAACAAAGGGAAATGGATATTCGTATCTACCATTACTTTTGTAATTGGTTGTACAGGGAAAAAACAATCTTACCAGGAAATCCTCACAAGTCTGAACCACATCTATAAGCCTTGTTTGCTTGCCAGTTCTTCTGATGAACCACAGGAAATATACTCCAACTCCAGCACAGACTGTTCAGAGGAGAAAAGATAAGCTCATTAGCACAGTCACCTACAGGCAGTAGGCACACACACAGAATGTTCAGCCTTTGGATGGGGTAGCGCAGATGCAACCAAATGGGATTGCCTGACACGACTGGATTATGTATTCTTATTTATGTTGATCCTATAACCCTGGCTGTGGTTCCTTATCAATGCACATATGACCTTGCTAGAGCAGGCTGTTAAATCCCAAGCTCATGTGCATGAGAAACCTGGATAACACAGGTTCCCCTGCATGCAGCTTTCCAAAGAACTGTACTTCTGGCTGGATGTTAAGTAGCTCTTCAGTAAAAACACTAATTGCTGCAGTGATCAGTTAATAGTCATTGAAAGAGGGGTGCAATTGCTGCACAGGACTTCCTAGGCATAGTAAACCACAATTAAAGCATGCCTTTTTGGAAGAAGATACGATTTTGTCAAAGCTAGCTGCACAACACACCATGAAATGTTTTAAAAACAATAATCTGATTCAATAAACTGAACAGTATATTTAAAACTAAATACATCAGAAAGTAAATTAGGTATATTCCACTCAACTGAAGGTTTCTGTTGTTGCCAGCTAAATTCCCTGTCATTAAATGGAGAATTTCACTAGATTTATTAGTTTCTTGTCTATAAAATGTTTAGTAAATTTATATATGCCACACTCATCTGCTTTCAAGTAAAGGCATTAGAAGCTGTCTGATTAAAGGAATTTTTGTCCTTGTCATTGAAATCCACAGGAATATTTCTGTTAACTTCATCAAGCAAAGGAGGAAACCTTTGGAAAAGTTTCCTTTTGAAACCTATTACCTGTACTGTAAGCTAAGTGTTGCTCTCTAGATCCCACCATGGCACTCTTCTAATTTTGCAAGTTTAGGAATAGCCTGTCAAAATTCTGAAACACCAGGGAGTCCTAATCATGAGCAGCTTGTTCCAGCCAGAATCATATTTCCTATGTTGCAGGACAGCAGTGCTTCATTTGCACCTCACAGAAATGGTCTTTTCCTCCCTGATTTCTCAGCCGAATGCAACAGGACACTTCCTCTGGCCCTTAGCAACAGCCCAAGAGCAAGGAGCAAAGCCAGGACTAGCAAAGAACTATTGATTCGTGAATGAAAGAGAACATTTTCTGAAATAAAAATTCAGCTGGTCACAATAACTCTAGGAGGAGTCTGAGTTTAGTGGCTAGAAGTAAAAAGGACGGGCAACTTAAACAGACATTGATCTCACTGTCATTCCAAGGGTAATATTTTCATTATGATAAAATGTTCTTTAACAATCTCTCCGGTGAATTGGGCACAAATATGCTTTTCTTCTGCCTTGGTCCTGCCTATCTTCCTGTTCCACCTATTTTTATACTATTAAAAAATATTTGTTTAGGCAATGCAAACAAAATCCCCCCCTCTCCCATATGTTTAAGTTCCCTTGCCACCATTTATGCTATAATGTAATACAAGACCAGCGAGACAGCTGAGACTCTTGTTTCAAATCAGGTTTTTTGTCTCCTTTTCAGTCTTCACTCAGAAAAGCAATCCTAAAACTTGCCCAAAATGTTAGGAGGCATGTAGGATGTGGATACAAGTTCTGCAGCACCCCTTCCCAACAAGCACACAGGCAGAGGAGCATACATACATACATACATATAGAAATGCAAACACACTTATATAGGTGGACAGACAAGTGTGTTATGTCCACAGAAATATTTTTGTGTTTGTTAATATGGAATAATTAACACAGAGTTGCATATATATATGTATACATATATATATATATCTGTATGTAACTTCTTCAGACATTTTTAAACCTTGGTCCCTAAAAGTCAATAGATAGAAAGATGCAATTACAAATAACCCTATGGATTCCCATCTTGTATAAATTTTTGTGGTTTCCTTCTTCATCAGGCAATAATTTGTCTCAGTAGCATTTTTCATAGCAGGGAAATACTTCATGTGCCTTTCAACACTGCTCCAACAATATACAGCAGTATTGCATGACAAAATATACTAGTAGCAGATAGACAACTATTACTTGTTATTTTAAAGCATCAACAGTACATTCATGGGCTGCACAAAAGACAGAGTCTCTGACTGAAGTCCTGTAGAGTGCCTGTGAAGATTTATGTGATTTTTTTCTGCAGCTTATGGTGTGGCAGAATGACCAGTTTATGGTGTGGGTGGAACTTCGTTCAACACATGAAAATGCCTCCAATCTCCAGATTATGTTCTCCCATGGTAGACAGTAATGGTTTCTTGCCTTCCATATGGCCACCATGTGCCAGCAGACACCAAATTGGTATGTGGGTTAAATGTAAAATAACCACAAGAGCTTCCAAGCCAATAATTACAAAGCTCCTTTTGATATGGTTAGTGTATCATTATCTGTACTGTGCGATAATAAAACAGAGCTCTTGTTGTCCCTCTGTTCTCCTTCAGTAGCTGGGAAGCTTAATGCAAAACTACCACACGCAATTGATGTTCATGAAAAGCTTTTAGGAACTGTCATAGCAGCAGCAAAAAGCACACCAAGTTCTTAGTTCGAATTAGACATTAGCTTGAATAAAATGCTGTAGGGAAGAAGAAAAATGAAAAAGCCTTATTCTGTGCATTCACTGAAGGCACTCATCTTGCATCCTGCTCTGAGTTGCCCAGTCTCTGGGGCAGGTCAGCTGGGTTGGAGAGCTTCTCAGACGTTTAAGAAGGCCCTCTGTCCATTTAAAGCCTAAATTATCCATTTTTAGCACTCAGCACTTGGGTGTACAAGGAACACACGGCTCTGTAAACACTGCTAGTTTCCCACTTCTATCCAGGTGCAGTTCAAGGCTTGGATGTGAGGTGTTTTATGATTTTGGCCTTGCCACAAGTATCTCAAAAGCTAGTCCCTGTGCTTTTACCCAGCAGCTGAGATAAGCTGGGATTCAGAAGCTAATGCCTTCTGGATAAGCCTAGCTAAAGGCTCAGGACAGGTTGCTCTCAGTAAAGGGCTCATGGCTACTGCTTTGCTTTGAGGCAGTAGATCCCAATGATCCCAAGCTTTTTTCAAGGGTTTTTTATAGATTTGAGATTTTTAGAAGGTGAATTTTCTGGGAGGGGTTTGTTGAACAGTGAGTGCTTGCACTGACTTTTCTCTTAGACTTGGTAAATTAGGATTATTACTGGTCATGGTATTTTGTGTGTGATTATGACTGACCTGCTGTGTTAAATGAAAACAAATAGGACTTCTCACTTATTTGTCTTCTGAACATGCAGTTCGGAACATTCTAGCTGTCTGATCCAGGATGGGCTTCCTACTCATCTTTTTGCAACATCTATAAAGAATAGATGAGCACAAATCTGTCTTTATCTGAAAATACACAAACATGCCTAATAATCAGGAATGGAGAAGCTGGTACACATGTAAAATCCAGTTAGAAAGTAACTCACACAAATATGATTTCCAGTTTTGTCACCAATTTATCATTTGTAACAACCGACAGCATTTCTGATGAGAGTGGATGAAGTATGTTATTATTGTAGTGTATTCATTATACACTAGTAGTCTGTCTAGGTTACACAAAGAAAGGCTATGTGTATATATAAATGTATACAGGGGCAGGGCTCTAAGGGATCTGTTGTTAATGCTCTGTAATGGGTCATCAGTGTTTCACTGCATTTGGTGTTACTTTCTGGTGGAAGACTTAACACCTGAGGGAAGTGAAAGACATCTCAGTGGCAGCTTCTTGAGCTGTGATTTCCCACCTAGGCTGCACATTGCCTGCTTTGTACAACCAACAGTGTGGCACTTCATTGAGAACCATGTCACATGTGAGGAGAGGCTGCAGCTCCTTCTCATGTTTTGTATGAACAATTCCAGCTCAGCTTTAATCTTTATTAAGACTGTCAGGGATCCCTTGCACAAAAAAAAATCTTTCTGGTTTACACTGGTAATTTGCACTTAATTAGCATTGTGCTTGTAATGCTGGCCATATTATTTCTATACTTCCCCCCCCCAGTCTGCTATAAACTAGTTACTGGGTTCCTGACACAGACAGCTCCCATGGGTATCAAGCACCCTCTAAGTACCAGATTTTTGCACTGGCTCTCTGATTTGGCTGACAGACATGCAAAATCACATACTGGCAAACTGCTCCAAACCAGGTTGGCAGAGATTGAAAGCTGTTACTATCTGGAGTCTGTCCAGAGATAGATGGGAATTACAGTAAATTTAGAGTCTCAGTGAAGTTCCTGGCTGACCAGTATCTACATCACAAAACCACCACTATACCCTTTGCTTGGCAGTAATTAGTACTTTGTTAACCATCTCCATAGGGAAACTGTTAGCAAAAAGCACAGGAAAGACCAGAGAGAGAATAATAGGGCAAACAGTTGAATATCCAGAGTAGCTATGTGCAAATTTAAGTAATATGTTGAATAAATAGGAAAACTCAAAGTTTTCTTATGCACAAACCCATGACATAATAGGTGCCATGAAGTCCTGATGGAACATATCAGGAACAAACTGGAATGGAGAAGCAGTTACAGCCTTTTTCCAGAATAGCCAGTTACAGCCTTTTTCCAGAATAGCCAGGACAAGGCCTTTAGACATGTACACTTGCTATCCACTTCAGAGAGAGATAAGAAGCTGGCTTCTTGACTGCTTTTGGGGAAATGAGCAAAGAAAAGAACAAGATGAATTTCTTGTTGGAGGTCTTTTGGAGAAAACTAAATTATGAGAAAAAAGAAATATGTGAGGCTTTTTGCTTGAGCAACTCACAGGTATGTTCAAGAGCCAGCCTCACCCCTACAAGGCACTTCAAATAGCGTAATATCTACTGAAAAACAACAGATGAGGACACAGGTAGTTGTCAGTGTCATGGAATATATATACAGAGGGCAGGTTTCTTCTTAGGAGAGGGGGTGAGGAGGGAGGGTATTTGGGGACATATCTAAACTGGATTTGATTAGGCTAATAATGAGGGGACTCTTGAGAAGGTGGAAGGTAGTCTTGGTGAAAGCGAGTATGAAATGACAGACCACTATTAAGGGTGAATTAGAAAAGAGAAGGTTTCTAAAAGTTTGCAAGCTGAGGTGGGGACCTCTTGAGAAGTTAATTGAAAGAATAAAAGAGTAGGGGACCACGGCCAGATACTGAAAAAAAAACCCCATATTGAAGGTTCTACAATAAGGTGTTCAAATACAAAGGAAAGAGAAAGCACAATTGCAGATTGATGTGGTGCTCTAAGGCATTCTTTAGGCACCTGGAAATCAAAGCCTTATAGAAGTCCTGGAAAAAGCAGGACACCTCTCTATGACTGCCTATATAATATAGAAGGATAAAGCAAAACATTTGGGCACACCAGGAATTAGAAGTAGCAGGAGGCAACCAGAAAATGTTATCAGAACATAGGATGACAAAGGAAGTATATAACAAAGGGAACAAATAACAGAGCACAAAAAAGGCCAAAATATTAAAAGCCTTTGTTGTTTCAGTCTTCAGTAAAGAAGTTAATTGTGACCACTACTTAATAAAATTAGTTTGAACAAAATAATAGGAGGCAGGCGAGAGCAGAGAAAGAACAGTTAGAAATGTTTATCACTGATTTAAGTGATATTCAAGGCCTGACCACATTCACCCAGAAGTACTGAAGGAACTAGACACAGTAATGTCTGAGCCATTAGTTGCCTGGGAGTACATACAGGGTGGACCTGAGGGACCAGTGGGGAAGTGGACCTGAAGGACAAGTGGGGAATAAATATGATGCAATAAATACATCTAATACCTGTTGAAAAGGAATAATGAGATACAGGACAGTCAGCCTACCTTTGACACCAAGAAAGACTCCAACAACTCAGTATACTTGGAAGCATTTGGGGGATAAGGTGTCAAAAAGTAAAGCCAAATCACACCAAATCAAATTGATTCCCTTCCTTCCCCAGATAACTCTCATTCATAGCATTCCATAGACTGTATCTTTATTTTAACATTGTTTTACCCTTTGTGGCATTCTTATGAACAAGTTAAAGACTAACTGAAAATGGTATCTGGTTAAGTGCAAGAAAAATTGGTATCTAAAAGAGTGCACACAAAAAATTGCAGTCACTCAGTTATGACACACACAGTGGTTAATTTAAATGGGATCTTGTTGGGAGATCTTGTCTATCTGGTATCTGCTTGATACGAGTGGTATGGGTGATGGAACAGAGAACAAACCTATAAAATTTGCAGGTGACAGTGAGGAATGGGGAGGGGAGAGCTTCCAGGTGCTTTGGAAACCAGGGTCTGAATTCAAAGTGCTCTTCACTCCAAATGAAACGTACGAGGTGGAGTTCAGTAAAAACATATCTAAAGCATTAACACTTGGGAAGGGGAAATAAACTGAACATTTACACAATAGGAAAAAAGTGCATTATTTTCAGGAGTACTGCAGGAAAAAAAGAAAGAAACTCAAAGTTATGGTGGATTTCAAACTCGATGAATTAATAATGTAGTGCTGTTGCAAAAAATGCTAGTCTTACTTTGGAAATATATTCAGATCAAGACCATGTATAAGAAGTGGGATTTAGGAAGTTACAGCAAAAGTCCTGTTTCCAGGTCCGGGCACACGTAAAAAAATAGGCAAACTAGAGAGAATCCAGAAGGAATTGACAAATTTGGTAAGAATATATGAAGAAATGTAGCAGAGACTGCCTTCTTCTAGAGAGGAATGACAAGGGGCACGACAGCAAGCTGCCAGTACATAAGCTTGTCACAAAGGAGGGGGACTGTTGTTTTGCAAGACAAAAATAAAGGAGTTTCATTGACAGCAAAGAGGATTAGTGAGGACAAAATTCTCGCTCTGAAGCCACTTGAGCAAACTCCTTCGGAAAGGCTGTGGAGTCCTCCCTCCCTGGAAAAGGACTGTGTTTTGAACACATACAGCAGTAAAACGTCTACAGTAAAACAATACAGCATAAAACAAATTTTCTTTCAGAACCAGGTATCCCAGCCTCCTTTCCCCTGACAAAGTGAAGGATTACTGGTAGCCTGCTTCACATGTTTACACAGCACTATAATTATCATTACCTACAGACTCATTGGGTTCTGATTTGTCCTCCACTGAATGATTGGTATCCTAGTAACAATTTCTTTGATTTTTTTTTCTATCAGATATTTTTATCTTTGAATCATTTGTCAAACTGCACACAGTAGCAAAAGCTGAGGACCTTTCATGCTGTGTAAAGTCTATGTCCTATCATGACAGATAGCCTTTGTGGTGCTCATCAGAAGCTCTTGGATCAGCCAACTTGTTATGCCAGTTCAGAGCAGTCATTTCATCCAGTTTTCCTTCTCTGCAGTAGCTGTTGCCTTCACAGTATGCTCTTAATGAACAAAGAAATCAGAGAACAAGAAAGATTGCTTCAAATCAATTTTGCTCCCTCTCCAAGTCAGTTTTGCTCCCTCTCCCTGTACTCAATACAGTTCAGCCAGACCAAACAACATGAGTCTTAATTAGAAAATTATCAGTAGGCAAAGGACACGATGATTTCTTCCCATACATACATCCACCATGGTCTAGGAAAAGCCGCTATTTCCAAGGTCCATGACTTCCTAAAGCCACCTTTCTCTTCAGGAAAGAGAAGCACTAACCCTGAAGTGTCCCTATATCCCCCCTGTATCCTACTTTGAAGCAGTTTTTATGTTAAGAATTTGCTTCTGGAACTTTGTCTTGGGAGGTTGTGACCAAGGCTGTCACACGTCCTTCTTTGACAGAGGCCAGTGATTATACCAGCCTCCATTATAATTTCATTGCAGCGACCGATACCTTCTCTATTAATAGTCTGCATGAGAGTTAAGGTCAGTTGAAATCTCTCCCTGACTGAAGGGGAAGGAGGCTATATGAGTGCAGGAATTACTGGAATGTGAGGTGATGGACAAGACCTAATAGACGAGACAGGGTGCAAGATGAGTCGAAATGCTCAGGCTCTAAGTTTTGCTGTGTTTTCCAGCTTCTACATTCTCTTTTGAGCAGTTGGGGTTTTTTTTTCTCCCCCCAAAACACCCTGCCACCTCCAATTTTTGTTTGAGTCATAACATTACTACATGGCTAGGGAAATCAAACAGGGAGGTCTGCGGGCTGGACATTGAGCACAAGTGTCTTTGAAAAGAAGCGGAGCAGGTTTTTTGTCATTGACAGCTGACCATGGACCCTCGCTCTCACCTGCAGTTTCTCCTTGTCTTCATACTCTTTTATCATTTCCTAGAGAAGGGCTTATTGCTTCAGCACCAGATCTGCTTCCCTGTTACTTCTCCCAGGCATGAGTAGACAAATTCAGGATCTTCACTGACTGCCACGAATGAAGAGACTAGTACAAACAGTCATCTTTGTCCTTTCTTGATGTCCCCCACAGAGAGAAAACCCTGCTTACAACCTGTGCTCTCTGTGGTGGCACTGTTAACCCATCCTGAGCTCCTCCTCAATGTCTTATATCTGGTTTTGATTAGTACAGAATCTCCAGGATTAAATTCCTCCCATACCTTGGCTAGAAGCTTATGAATCCTCATGTGAGTGAGAGCTGCTGTCAGATAGAGTATGTCAGATGGGTATGCTGAGGAGCCAGATGACTGTGTCATTAAAAGCACACGTTTTCTAGGTTATAGGTAGAGCTAGTTACTGCCTATGGAAGCTCCTTAAATATACTGTTATCATAGATGGTTTGAAAATATGTTTAGGGCCAGCACTATGAACACATTGACAAATTATAACCTATCACAAGAATGTCTAACCACAAACATGGTTGCCCAAAATATCTAGACAATTCCTCTTTTCTGTGGATATTATCAAAACAGAGAAACCAAAATTTGATGGAAAAGACACAAGTTTCAGTCCTGAATACTGCCACATTTCAGAGATCTCATATTTATTGCTTGACAATGTATTGCGAGTAAGACACTGAAAGTAAACTGTCCAGACTTTTCCAGGAGTCATCTCTGTTGTGCTGTCTCTCAGATTTTCTACCATTTCATATGGCAGCTTGTTGACAGAGATTGAGCATTGGCACTTGCATCACCTCTACTTTAAATGTAATCTTTTTTAGTATGGGACCAGATAAGTATGAGTGCAAGAAAGACATCAAGAAAAGACTTAAAAGAAATGGAAGCTATCCAGATGGCAAAGAAAGTGATGGAGAAAAAATAATCTTATCCTGCCCACATCAGGTCTTAGAAACTTGCCACTTCAGCAGCAACTTCTGAGTAGTTTGATCATCATCAGTGTCATCATTATTCATTTGTCTGTGATAAAACCATGGCAAATGATTGCAGCACCAGAAGAAAGATGCTGTTAAACTCAGTAGTCTTGCTGTGCACTTATTTAGCTATTGTACACAAAAGATAAGATAGTCCCTGATCACAAAGCTGTGTTTCTTTCAGAGCAGACCCTTAAAACTAGGACAGTACAGTGGACTGGGTCACCTGTTAATGTGCTCCACAGCTGGGACTATGCACGTGGTGCTTAGAAGCATCCAGTCTCAGAGCTGATACATCCCAGTGCAGATGCAGTTGTGCTCCCATCCACAATTACTTTGCTGGATGAGATGAGGAAGGTAAGGAAAACAAAGCAAAACAGAAGCTATAAAATCAACTTGATAGAGTCCTTTAGACCCCCTACCTCTACTGTGGTCAAAAAAGAAAAGAAGGCAGATAACCTTGTCTCAACAAAGTTGGAGTGTGATTATAGTGTTGCTGTGGTGCAGGAAAATGACTTGTTTGTATAGATGCGCTGTGCCAGGTTATTATGCTTAGTTAATTTATCTTACACATTGTCGTAGGTAAAGACACTTGCTTATTTATTTTTTGTTTTGTTGTGGGGTTTTTGTATCAGAAAATGGTAATCTGTGTTATCAAACTGTAGAATATGAAAACCAGATGCCTTACATATTCTTTTGACTGTTACGTTTCCCTGCACTTAAACATTGTCATTTTTCTTTAATCAAGACAAAAGCATTTCCTAATCTTACTTTTGGCCCCTAAACAAAGAAAAACAAAGTTTGGCTCAGACGATGGGGGATTTATCAATTGTTAGAGCCATATAATCAATAATTTTCAAAGGGAAGATGTTGATATCTGGCCAGTTGCCGAGCACCACTCTGAGAAGGAGGAAGTTTGTAGGCAATCTTTGAGGGGTAGAGTGCACATCTGCCTTTGTGCTAAGGACAACTGGTGAACCATTATTAAATCCAGTTACTTCTATTTTGTCATTAGTATTTAAAAGCAAAGCAAAACAAAAGTCTGCTCAGGGTGAAATTCTGCCTCTTATCATGCCAGTGGTGAAACTCCCATAAGCTTTATTTGGATCAGGGCTTCACCCATGGTGTGTCACAAGAATGAATTGCCTCTTAATCTGTTGTTTCGTGCAAGCTGCTTAGACAAAAGGGCGTTATTCCTTTAACATGTCTTCTTAACATAGGGAATATCAGAGACTGAAACTTGCAATAGGGGAATGAAAATAGGAGAGAAACTTGACTTCCGATTAGATGTAAGAGGAGTCACAGTTTTGTGGCAATGAAATAATCCAACTGAATGGAGATATTGCTGATGCCTGTGTGTCTTTGTTTCAACAGAGGAAGAAGCTGAAAAGGAGCAAAGAATCACTGATAAGTTGCCCAAGCAATGTCCACTTCAAGTTCAACTGTTGGTCATGGAACACTGGTCCCTATTATCTCTAGTACTCAGAAAGCAAATGTACTTAGCAGTCTGATGCAAGTTTTGCTTTGATTGGGTTACACCAGAAGCCTAGTGCCTGCAAAGCTGGGGCCAAGAGAGAAACCAAAGGTGCAAAAATATATCAGGTTCCCAGTTCTTCTCTAACTATGCAGTGTAATCTGATCACAGGAGAATGAAAATTTTTACATGACATGGCATCATGAGAGAAGGATATAATTTAAGCTGTGTAACAGAGGCATTCCCTGTCAGCATTAACAGAGGCATTCCCTCAGTAGATGGCTATGTGCATTTTTGCCTGGGCACCACCAAGGAAGAGACATGACTATCTAAAAAAGAAGCTAAAAGGGGTAATGGGATCAGGCAAACTTCAACTCCCAGAAAAATCTTGGAACTATTTATAAGCATCTAGAGTAAACAGTGAAATAATAGCTGCTACTGATTTGTTAAGGACAGAATAAACCAAAACGATTGAATGTTTTGGTAGGTAGTAGACCATGTGAATAGGAAGGAGAAATAGCTGCCATGTATCATGACTTCAGTAAAAAAATTGACACTAAATGAGCAAGCCAAGTTAATATAAAGAAATGAACCTACCAAAGGGTAGGGACACAATTAGCCAGAAAACTATTGAGGAAGTGTTTGGTAGGTATTCAAAGGTTCTGTCTGAAGGTACTTTTCATCATTTTTATTTGTAAGGTGGGAGAATGTGCATGCATTAATATTGCAGATGCAAACCTGGAAGGTTGGAAGGAAAAGAGCTGAAAAAGATCTTGGCAAATTGATCTAGAAATAAGATGCAATCCAATAAAAAGAAGATTTTACTGTTAGGGAAGGGTGATTAACTGCACAAAGAAAGAATAAGGGTAACTGGGTCAGGAAGAGTTGCAGAAAAAGAACTGGGGCTTGTTGCAGATCACAAATTGAATAAGAGTCAACGTGGTCACACTGTTATGAAAAAGGCAAATATCACCATGGAATGGATGAAGAGAGTTATTCTCTGTAGGACATTTGAAGTAATCTTCCATTCTACCCAGCATTAATAAAACCTCAGCTGGAGGCCTGTGTCCAGTTCCAGGAAATTAATCTTCAAAAATTGGTATAGACCAATAAGGAAGAGTTTGGTTTAGGGGTCGTAGAATTGAGGATGCTTCATCTAGAGGAAAGAAAAATGAGGAACAAGATAAGTCTTGAAGTATTTTACAAAAGACTACAAAAAGATTATCTATTTCCCATTTAGGACAGAGCAAAGAATAAGCAGAGGGTTAAAATGAAGGAAGAATTAAGCTAAACATTAGAAAAACACTTTTCCTAACTTCAGTTCTAGCTGAGTACTGATCTCTACCACTGGAAGCCTTTTAATACTCAGTTATTCAAACCACTGCGGCATAGGTACATTAGATGCTCTTTTAGAAGACGGTTAAGAACTAGATTATTTTCACAGGTCCCTACAAGCCTCATTGCCTGTGGTGCTGTGTTCGTTTGTAAAGGCCCGAGTTGTTGAGGCCATATGTATTATCAATAAATTATACCAAAATTCAAATATTTTATACCTATATGAAAACTGTGTGTTCCACATCTGTTTCTGTGATAGCTGCTGTAATAAATTTTACCTTCTAGTTAAGTGATGGCAAACATTTCCCCTTGCCACACAAAGCAGCATTTTGTCATTATTATTTTCCAAGGCTCCATTTAGGGTGGTATTTTCTGAAACAGGCTCACTTTCTTACACCTGCAGATGCATTCATTTTTCTAATGACTTTGAAGAAACGCCATTGAAACCCATTTAGTTTTGGCATGACAGAAAAAGCTAGCGAGCTTTGCTTGCTACTTTAAGAAGGCAGTGATTCATTTTCTGAGGATAAATATACCAGTAATACCAAAGTAGGCAGTGGAGAGAAGAACCTTTTGATTATCTAAGCCATCTCTTGCTAAGGCAGGGTTGTTCTTTACAGAGCATTTTATAGCAGTTTTTAATGACTGCTGCATATAATGGTTGCATATGGCTGGAGGGTAACATTAGCTTGACACGCAGGGTGATATGAGCAGCCCTTTTATGTTTTATGGGTGCCTGTCATGCTGTTACTCTTATATAGTTCTTTGAACACAATATATAAAGTACACATGCCAAGAAGAATCTATGTAGTCATTCCAAAAGAGCAAAGGGAAGGGCAGGAAGGAAATACCTGCCTGTTAGATACATCAGATGAAAATCACTTCATTAATAGTGTGTTCAAAGGCTAAAGGGGAAGGATGTTTGCAGCCAGCTATCTCCGAACTCTTAAAAAGCAACTCATACAAATGCATCAGCGTAATTGGAAGTGAAGACACTTTTCTGCCAGCACTCCAGATGATGTGTCTGTCTCGCTTTCACATCAGTTTCAAAGGCAGGTCTGTCCAGAGCTAATCCTGATTTGCCTCAGTGGGAGGAAGAATCCCGATTTACCTCACTGGGACCATTCTTCTCTTTTAGCTCTTGAAGACCTAGTGGTTGTGTATCAGCACCTAGGAGCTACTCAGAAATGTGAGAGTATAAGGTCCTATCAGTCGTTAATTTGTTTAATGTTTCATAACGTGTGATGGAAGAAAAGGAGCACTTTACAGCACAAGAGATATTTTTCTTTATGTATCTGTACACACAGATACTGGGCTGTTTTCAGCCCATTACAGCTGTCTATTAGTCACCACTACTGCCGTGGCAGCCGAGTTCAAGGGAGCAACAGGTGGTGCAGACTCCAGGTACTCCTGCCAGACTTGGCTTCCCTGCCCAGTCTGGCTGAACATCATCCTACGTTGCCTTTTTCCAGGTTACAAACACCAGCCTACCTGATGCGCTTTCTACAAGAGCTACAGGTCCTTCCTGCTGTGACAGCAGTGAGGAATGACATGGATATCACACAGCAGCATCTGCAGCCTGGGCAGCTCCCTTTGCCACTGCCACCTTGTCTTGTGCTACACCTTCCCCACAGCACTACTACTGCCTCTGAAACTGAACTGGGGAACTCCGCTGGGTTAAAAATAACCTTTTCTTTTGCTGAGTTATTTTTAACTCGGATCAGTTCCCCGATCCAGGTCACCATGTAGCTGCACAAACAGCGTGCCAGGATGTGCCAGTGTAATCGCAGGATGGAAATAAATGGCTGGAGGAGGGAGGGAGAGAGGGAGAAAGCCTAACTGTGGGAGAGGCTACTAGGAGCCTTCTCAGAGCTTCTGAGCAGGCTCGGTGTGTGTCCTTAGTCAGGATCTTTCTGGCCAGAGTGGGGACAGGAAGGCCAGCATCCAAGGTGCAGCATTTTGTATTACTGGTTTGTGTCTTGGAAAAGCTGGATGTCACAGTCTCTAAAGCTATCAGGAAGTGGGACAAAGTACCTTGTCAGCTGAATTGCTTATGTGGTGCATATAGGCTTCATAGAAATATGGTTAATATGCCAGTTTACAGTATGATATCGTGAACTTTACAGAGTATGGTTATAACATATCCTCTGTAGTATCTAATATCAGCTGCTAGAAGCTGCAATTCATGTTTAAGTGTATAAAGTAAACAGTTTAGATTAGGTAAAAATGGAATCGTCCCGCAGGCTGATTAAGTATGAGCTGACCACAGGAGAGCTCGCTCTTCAGGTTTTCAGGCTGAAACAAGGCTGCTATGGGTAGTTGCCTGGGTAGTCCATAGCAGGGCTTGTGAACCAGCCCAGATGGCAAATGGAAGATTCTGAGACTGTCTTAGTAATAAATAAGAATCAGGAAGCATGATGCAAAGTAAAGGAGGGAGAGAGGCAGAGGAAAGTCAGCTGCTTCTGCATGCATGGGAGTTAGTGCAAGCCAGGTCATCAGCCCTCAGAGCTAGTAGAGCAGCAGAGAAATCACTGCCCGGAAGAGGAGAGACCAAGCCAAAGCACAGCAGCAGGAGGAGTGACTTGTTCCCAGCCAGCCTTCCTCAGACCCAAGGGTAGCCCTAGGAAACCAGAGTGCTGCTGGAAGGCACCAGCCCCAGTCCTGACAGCAGAGATACCTCGAGACTTCCGAGTAAGCTGGGAAAAGCAACTGCCACGATATCCAGTTATTACACTTCAGCTGGAATCGTGCTTCATGCCTGATCTACCTACAGCCTTTTGTTTCTAATCTAACAAAAACTCTACCTGAATTCCTGCTGAATAAACTGTTTCCACTTTCTGCCATTAAGGCTGTCTGGTGCTGCAAAGTGAGACAAAACAAAGGTGCTGCTATAGAAGTACCAGAGTCAAATAAAGTGATGTCACCACAAGAGGACTGCATCCCAAGGCATGTTCAGGGCCAGGCACTTCTCACGGCACGCTGTGTTTTGGAAAGAAGTTCCTGCTGCCAAGCATATCCTTTGCCCCACCCCGTTTCTTTCTACTGCAGAAAACTTAAATACCATCCATAATTGCAGGCAAATCCCCAAACTCTCAAGAAGCAAAGTCTGAAAAATATGACATAAACAGAAACTGGAAATTGGAACATTTTTTTGGATGAGGTCTTACTGGAAACTTGTCTTCTTAGAAATGGGTTTGTGGCAGCATTGTAAATGGACCTTGTAAATTCCTCACTTTTCTGAAAGGTGGCTAGCAGGGAAGCAATAAATCTTCTGTTTATTATGTATTTTAAAGCAAGATTTTAAAAGTTTAACCTTTCAGTTTAACTTGTGTTTCCAGGTGCTCATAAGGAAGCTTCATCTGAACCCTTATATAGGATTTGGAGGCACAGGAGGTATCCTCTCAGAAGCCCACAGTAATGCATCTCTCGGAGTATCACCGCTCAAGGGTGGCAGAATGAACCCTTAGCAACCTCAGCCGTGTTCCCAACTTCTTCTGCTCCAGAAGCTGTTCCTGCATATCAGGAGGCTGTGATCAGCACGATGGCAGTTGACACAGTGGGGACCATATTGCTAATCTCCCCATTTTGCAGCATACATGTGTTCTGCGAAGCATTTTCTGCTCTGAATCAGGATGTTTGGGACTTCAGATCAAATGTTCTTACTGAGAGAGTCAGCCAGCTAATCTCCATGCCAGGAAATGAAGCCATCTGATGTCCCGAGGTGAAGCTATGGGAGGGTATATGAGTCCAGAACAACTTGAAATCTGTTTTCTAAATAAATCCTCATTGGTTCAGAGTCTGTGAGCAGCACGGGTAGAGCATGTTCTACCACAGTCAGTATTGCCTTCTTTTTATTTCCAGGCCTTATCCGGGGGACAGATGCAGAATCTGCTATTTACTGGTATGATTTTACAGAAATTTATCTTTCTAAAGCAGTTTGCAAAAAATCCTGAATGCATCTGAAGGCAATAGAATAACACTTTATACTGGCAAGTTGCTGTTTGCTGTTCTGCCTGTGGATCCTGTGCATTGCAATACCGGAAATAAAGATCCTGAAGACTGAGAGAATCTCTGTACTGATTGCTTAGCTTGAAGGATAAACTGCTGTTGGCAATGACATTAACCTCAAACAAATGAAAAGTCTGTTACCATTTTATTTGTCTTGTGAGTACAATAGGTCTCTATCCTCCAATCTTTTAGGGAATGAGGGAAGTTCAAAAGTAAAACCCCTTTCCTCTGAATTTTGAAGACATTTCTACTGCTTAAAGCTCGCTTCTGAAAAGAGTACCTCTGTAAGATAAGGACATGCTGGCACAGACAACTTGTGCTTCCCAAAAGCTATACAATTTCCAAATGGAGAGGTGTGAGGGGAATATTTATAGGACTTTGTGTGTGAATGTGCAGTGTCAGTAAAATTTGATACAAAGCTGTCTCTCCCTTTGATGAAGGGAGCTTTTCTTTTATGAAATTTCTAAGCTGTTTCACAAATGATTCAGGCAGTATGTACCAAGACCAGGAAGACTACTGAGGCTGTTGCTTATAATGGTTTTATTTAGAAGCAAACCATCATTAAGCTACTTCTGATTTAACTGCAGCCACTGAAAACTTCAGTTTCTCATCTATCATCAAGAATCCTGGTTACTGTCCAGAGGTACTTATATTCCTCCACCGGCAACAGAAGGCCCCATATGATTATCTTAGTGTGAACACACATAACATGAGTTGATCGAATCTGATTGCAGCTGGTGCCAAAAGAGAAAGAAGATCCTGATCCCTATTCTCAGTTCTGCCGCTCACTCCAGTTCCCATGTCAGCTTACCTTGTTCCTGCTTTGGCATCCAGCAGACTCCTTTGTAGTGCTGCTCAACTCAGGAGGCCAGGAGAAAACTAAAGGCATCAAAAAGCTGTTCACAGCTCTCTGCAAGTTTCATGAGCTGCGCTGGTCCAGTGGAGAGCCCAGTGAGTTGCAGAGCCAGTTCTGTGACATTATCACACCATGATGAGATGATAAAGATACCTAAGAGCAGTGAGGTCACCTGCTTGTGGTATTTCATAGGAAACTTGGACAATTGTGGAGGAATTTGGACAATTTAAAGAAGCAGGATGTAGATGCCACATCATGTGGAGCTGCTTGCAACCCAATAAGGATTTTTTGTGCACAGGAGCCAACTGATCAGGGTAAAGATGTTGAGGAAGGATGCTGAAGTCCCAAGCCGTGTTTCTGTCAGCTTGTGTAAGGTCTCAGAAGGCAGTGGGTCTGCATACATGGCTTGCACTAGCACAGAGACTGAAAGAACTAGCTGTGAACAAAGTTGAGTATATACTAGGGACTTCTCGTGATACCAGAATACTGTCTTTGCAACTAAGAGTTCCAGTTATTACCAGTGAAACAGCAAATCTTCTGCTAATTGGGCTGTCTCCACTACCAAAGCCAAACCTGCAGGACAGGGGGAAAAGGCAATGAGGGGCACCAAAGTGAAGTCAGGTCACCTCTGCCTCACTCCATACACAGCTCATGGGATGGTGTTCAGTGCCTGCGTGAGTACCAGCAGCACCGTTCTAGGGCCTTAAACCATCTGTATCTTGAGAAACTGGGAGGATTTATGGACTCTATCTGGAAAGAAAGACCTCTGTCTTTTTTGCCTTTGAGGTTTACACTCTTTCTTCCCCTTATCACTAGAAGTTTTGCCAGAGCAGAGAATGAATTTCACCACCAAAACACTAGACAGCTGTGTAAAAGAAGAAGGATTTTTCCAAGGAGGAAGCTCAAATGTTTCTGCCCAAGGCAGTTCAGGATCAAAAGGAGGACACATTGATTTCTCGAATAAAAGCATTTTCAGATGAGAGTCCCTTACTCTTTGGAGTTTTTTAGAAAATGCTTTGCAGATGGCACATCTCTCTGCAGTGTGACTTCTTCTTCCAGACACAGTTCAGAGGCAATGCAGCTTGAAGATTTATGTTCCAGCTTAGTAAATGAATATATTACAGTGACTAGCTCCTAGGTAAATAACAGCAGTTTCCTTATGAAACGATCAAAAGAAGTGCTAACAAAACCCTGCCACTGGCACAATACAAAGCACTCATTTATCAACTATCTGCAATTATTTACACAAGAAGGTCCCGCAGAGCCCAAGGAGGCACACGGTGCCAGCTCCGACCCATGGCCACATAGACCTGGAGCTGAGGGGCGGTGGATGAGCGCAGCCTCTGAGTCCTGTGGACACAAATCTACATGCAGGTGTTGGTGCTGTTCTGGGGATGCTGCTCAATGAAAAGGTCTGTTTCAAGTGCACTACTCCATACAGATCAATAACAAAATGTGTGAATTTGGCAAAACATACAGAGAAGCACACCTTCCAGAAATTCAGGCAAAATCCTTACATCCTAACTACAGTTTCCAGATGTATCTTGGAGCACCTCAAATTTATTACTAAGATGAAAATCATATTACTTTACTGTGCTCTGTCCTGTCTTTTCCAGCTGTGTTCTCACCATGATTTATGTACAGAACTTGTGCTCAGTTAAATGAGTGAAAGCTATGTGTGTGAAAAGATGAGATACTCAATTCTTGAAGTTAACCATGATCAAGTCCTGTCTAGTGTAAAACTAAGCTTGTTTTAATAAGAGCTGTTAAATAATAATAAATTGTGTCAGTTATATGTTTGCCCTAACAACTACCTTATGAAAAGGGACTTTATAATATTCATTATTTGTGCATGCTTATTAAATGAATACAAATAACACATACAAACACATATGCAGTGATTGGGGCAGTTCAGTAAATGGCAGTGTGGCATAAGGAGACATTTAACAACAACAAGTTGTAGATGGCATGACTTGAAATGTGCCTCGTCTCATTTTGGGATGCTGGTTCAGTAGTAATGCAAGAGGAAGAGGGCTGCCTGCTGAACCAGCAGCAAGATCTTCTCTGCATAGAAATGAGGGGTTTCACTCTAGGTCTTCTCTCAAAATGCTAACTTCCTATTGTGCATTTCTGTGAAACAAGGTCACAGTCTCGAGGGCAGTTTGACATTCATGTGTACGCACTTCAGACTGCTCCAGCAGGAACAAATGCCAGTACTTTTGGGAAAGGATGTGGTTTTCATTTCAGTGTGAAAACCCTTATCAATGTGCTAACATGTGTGGAGCCTCAGGAGACTGTTTGGCAGGAGAATTATATAGCAAAAATTACAGTACAGCCCCATGAGAAAGGAAATCTATGGCAGGTGGGTTAAGTACAAGTATCTGAACAGTACATTGCTGTATGATTAAAAAAACCTCTAACAGTACTGTCTTGGTGCACAGAAGTGGTAAGGACCCAAATCCCAGCCTAGTGTAGTTAGTAGCAAGGTGCCCACCGAGTTAATGAATTCTGAATCAAGAACACTTTTGGAATAAAAGAGAGGCTGTAACTGGATAAGCCAGGAAAAAAAATGTGTTGGCAGAAAATTCTTTTCACCATCAGTAATGAATTTGTTGACAGATATTGTGTAGAACTGCACATGGACATTGCCTGTACATGAATGATTTAACCAAAAAATTACAATGTACACCCTTTCAGAAGACTATACGACGAAAATAAACATCATGGTGAGAACAAAGCATCTCTGAGCTCCACAATTCCTCATGTTTCAAAGGACACTTACATGAAGAAAATTTACAGCTGAAAATTTCATGGCTATGCTCTCGTAGATTTAGTCTTAACCAAGAATAACAAAAGCGCTGTTGTACCTAGAAAAACAGCTTTAAGGAGCAAAGCAAAATAATTACCAGGCTAGTTTCTCCACCATGTAAGGCAGTTGCAAAGATTCAAAGACAGGCTAATTCTGCAGGCTGGATTTTTTATTTTCATTTAAACTACAGCTACCAATGAAAGGAAGGGGTTTCAGCAAAAGAGAAAATAATTTGAGATTATATTTATAAAAACTATTTGAAATTTACAGAAAGAAGTAATTTTGAAAAATTACCTAGGGGTTGTAACTATACACGGTTGTTCTTATAGGAGCTCGCAGTTGGGAAGCAGCCGGCCTAACCTGTTTCTCCTGAATGCAAATTCTTCACTGACGCAGTGGAACGCGGCTGTATAATGTCCGTGCTGGAAGGGGATGGGCAACAGCAACCTCACAGTTTGCATGCTGAAGGAACAGGAGACTGGCAACTGTGTAAGCACAGTTAAAACCCCTGACTGATCAAATGCCCCTTTCGTAGCTACGGCAGGGAGCAAAGTGCAGAGATCAGGAAAGACAAAAGTTGTAGTCGCAGCAGTGAGGTAACTCTACAGTTATGGGGAAATGGGATGGACTCATTTTACCGGTGTCTAAGTCTGCTGGGTGGGCTATTTCTGTGGACAAAACACAGTGGAAGGACAGGACAAAACAAGACAATATGTCATTTTTCCTATGTTGCTGCCTCTGCTTGATGGTTTTGTCTTTTCTCATTTAACCTGTGAAGTGCAGAAAAGTGGTCCTTCTTGCACCACCTTTAAAATTTTTTAACCCATCTTCTATGACATCTAACAGACACCTGATTTCAGAAGTTTGTTCTTCCAGTCATACTCTGTTGAGGTGGATTTGAGCTGATGCGCAGCATCTTAGACTCCCACTTTTTGCTTCTGTATAGTGAGCTTGGAGATCCAGACCCGAAATCAAGCAGATCTCTCTTTCTATGATCTTCTATGATCTTTCTATGATCATCTGCTTTCCTATAATCCTTGTGCAAATCAGTGATTGCCCCCCAATAAATATGTATTTGTTTATCATTATGAATGCAAACACCACAATTCAGGTACCCCTTGTTATAAAACCTATAATCTCTGGGGACATTATTTTATCATAATAAACCAGATCCTTTTCAGTCAACCATGCCTGACAATGCTGAAGTTGATTTTAGCCACTTGTTATTTCCGTAGTTCTACCATTTAGGTTCTAAATTGTGGGTTCTGTCCCAGCAGTCTCAATGAAAATCAGTAAATGTTTTCCTTCTACAGTTGAAATAAAACTTACCACAATAGCACTCAGTTTTGTAACTTTGTAGTCGATTGTCATCATTCCTACTCAGAGTGATTACACATTCCCAGCCTGTATGTATGATCAAGGATGTTTTTCAGAATAATGTATATAAATTGAGTTTTATTGATCATTGAACATCTGCTGGCACTTAAGTATGTGGACACATGAGCATGAACATAAGCTTTGCAAGTTTGCATTTTTTATGCGTGTAAAATTAGAATTTATAATAAAGTAGAGCACATTATGTTTTCTTTATCACATTCATAAAGATAAAGTGATGTAAGCAAGGGCTTGGATTACAAGACTGCAAAGACTTGGGGTTTGTGATTTATGGAAGAAAAAATTCATTACTTTTCCCTTACAACTGACACCATTTAATTGCATTTTGCCTGCTGTGGTAGAGGAGATGTGCAAACAAAGTAAAAAATGCTATAAAATACTGTTTTCTTGCAGTGCATCCATTGTCAAAAGTGATAAGCAAATGGCTTTGTCCAGCTTTCTGATCATACAGTTTTGATCCATTTTTCCAACACTAACTGAGAACACGTCTGTGCTGATGCAGACCATTTTTATAGTATGTGCACTTCACACACAAATGTCTCAGATACTCAAACGCTTCTGTGTGAATACTGCCTGAGCAAGGATTTGCGAGGGGAAAAAGGTTAGTACTGGAAAGAAATAAAACAACAGGATGTGCATCCTTTACGGGTGTGGGTTCTGCACAGGGGGTGGGTGCTGCAAAATTATGTTCTGGAATGAAAATGTGTCTCGTAGAAACAGAAAGCAGCTCAAAAGAAAGAGCCTTTGTCTAATTTCCCAGAGTTATCAAGCCTCTTTCATGTGGCCCAACCTGATAAAATTCTCTGTTTCCAAAATCAAACATGAGCTAAACCAAACACACTAGCAGCATGTCCAGGCATGGAAGCAGTAATGCTCTGCTCTCTGAGTTTACAGACCTCCTCTACTGGCATAGGTCCGACCAGCTCCAGGTTCGAGCAAAGGGACTCCTGAACCACACGTTAAACACAGGTTTTGCTAGGTAAGGATTACCTGGAGAAGTCAAAGTGTGCTGGAACATGTGACTGCAAGGGCTCATAGGGGCTTGAGCTATCTGAAGTGAAGAAAGAACATATTTATGTTCAAGACAGACTGTAAGAAATGGTGACCTATAATGCTTATACCACTTAGCTAGCTAAACCGGACTGTAAAACACTTGAGTAAGATGATCTTTCATGAATAACAACTAGCAGTCCTCCATCCTTACTTTTTGGGATGTTAAAATAACTGTGAAAACCAACAACATGCTGTTGCCCCCTTTTTAATGAGAAATTCACCCTTTAGTTGCCGTCATGACAATGCTGATAAATTCCCAGGATAATTCTCCCTCACAGCTTCTCTTTCCTGCCCCCACATGTTTCCAGTGCTGAATCACTACTGCTCAGGAACGAGGATTTAAATACTATAGACCGAGATAAAGAGGTTAAACACAGCATCTTGACTCCTGCACAGCAAACTGCTACACCAGGGTTAAGGAGTGTGTCACTGAATGGTCTCACTAGAGGGCAGCCGATAAAACCTTTAGTAATAAAATTGCAGGAGTTTTATGTCTTCTTTTTATCCTCTGGAGTGTGATGGATATAAAATTCCACCCCCCACTCCCCCCTCGAAACTGCTTTCTCTGAACTCTTTCCCTGGTGCTTTGTGTTTGGTTTGTCCGTGTAGAACTGCAGAGGAGGATCCATTTCATCTCTGTGGAACTCCACAGGTGGTAATAAATTGCAGTCTTCAGTGCCTCAAGGTCCTCTCACCTCTGGTTTCATAAATGCTTCCCAGTACCTGTCCTATCCTGTAGCACCAAAAAAGAAGTATGCTATAGGCTTTCCAGAGAAACGCAAGAACAAGGCCTCAAGAGCTTCCAAGACAAATACATTCTCTGAATTCCACACATTCGTCATGTAGTTTTTATTAGGAAAAAAATTCACTTACAAGATTTTGTGTGGTTCTGAGATGAGATACATTTTCTATTCCTGTAGAAATGTCTTTATTTATTTTCTCATATGTCATACTGCTATGCAAAAAAAGAGAAAAACCATGTGTTTTTTCCAATCTTCGTGCACCAAGAGCAATGTCTATCAGAAACTGTCCTTTAAAGCATAAACTGTTTCAGAAATAAATATCACTTCATGTTAATAAAGAGCATTCCTCTGGCTGTGGCTGCTAAACACTCTGCTCGGTGCAGGAGTTCATGTTTTAAGTAATTCTGACTTCGCCTAAGGCAACTAAATGTATCAGGGCCTACTGTAATGTCCTAAATCCAATCCTGTTTTATGTTCATGTATTCAAACCCCCCATTTTCTTCAAAAGAAAAGACAGACAAAAAATGCTAAGCTGGAATTTGATAGGTGAAGGTTCCTCAGAAAAATCTGGTTGATGAAATTGAATTTACTGTAGAAGTTTCCATTTCGCATCAACACAGTGAACAGCATTTGGCTTTCAGTACCAATATAGCTGAGTGAGCAACCAAACACAGATTTTCTGCTTATTGTGCTTGCACAACAGCTGCACTTAGTTTGCAGTTTCACCAGATATATTAATTACCCAAACATAGTTAACATTTTTTACTCATGAGGGTAGTAACTCGAGTCTTTGTTTCTTAATCTATTACGAATCCTCAGTCCTCTTTGCTGTGTGTGTATGTGCATGTGTGTGTGTTGCACACACAATTCCTACTAAACTGATTTTGCCCATAATTACAAAGATCCTATAATACTGCCTCTGCTTCCTGCTTGGGTGATCCTATCTCATCCATCAGGAGAACAGGTTGAAGATACTATCAAGCAGTAGTTTATGGAGCAGAAACAAGTAATACATGATCAGAAAATGTTACACTGCTTTACTCCTTCTCCACACCCCGTAGACTTTTCTCTGACCACCCCTCTTAGACCCCGAAATGGTAAAATAAGTTGCTTGGGAGAGGAGTTTGATTCAGTTCTTAATCACTATATTCACACAAAATAATTGAACGCGCATGCAGGGTCTGGTTTTGAGGGGTACAGTCAGGCCCTTATCTGATTCACCTGAAGGTCTTCTTGATAGGGAATTGGCAATGAATTTCAAAAGCCTCCTTCCTGCCTTGCATCAAGCAGTTTCCACCCCGAGGCAGGGTTGAGTCAGAGGCAGTTACAATTGCTCATGAGCTATGTAGTGGATACTTTTGGCACATTTAAAAGATCTTGAAATCTGAGGTCAATAACTTGCTGGGGTTTTTATATGTTTATAAACATCTACATTTTTATTAGCTCTTGTACTCATCTGGTATATAGGAGACTATTGTGTGTTTATTAGAAAGCAGAACGTAAGGGACTGCTGCTTTGTGTTTAGTTGCTTTTGTTCTTAAAAAGACAAGGATAATGCAGAGCTTACCAAAGTCTCTACCATGGCCCCAACTGTGATTGCAGCAGTCACCCAGTGGGGTACCACTATGGAGGTTTAAAACCCCAGCAGTCTGCCTGGCTCCATCCCTCAGCTGCCCAACAGTGTGGATGCAGCTCATGACTTGTTTCCAGGACCAGCTGCAGCTACAAATCTTGGGATTTTTTCACAAATCCTTTTTGCCGTGGTAATCTTGCACTGTACGACTGTAGCAGTAACAGTTGTCTTGAGTCATGCCCAATCCCTCCCTCTCCCCTTCTCCTGACCTCGCTTTGCTAAAGCATGAGAGTTCTATGAGGAATGGTGCCCTATGCCAAAGGAATCCTCCCCAGTGTCTGGGGGCCCCTTTCACACAGCTGGGACAGGGAGTTTGCGTGGCCAGCAGCTCAAAAGCTATCTGACCTATTTCCCTTACATATGAAAAAAGGTTTCATATAAACAGACCAGAACTCAAGCTGAAATTTCCACGTGCATTCAGCCTGTTCAGGTGCTAACTTCCTGTTGGAAAGGTTGGGTCCCTACTACATTCATGGCAGTGCTCAGGCTTGGGCTGAACCTTGTAGAGCCTCAGGTCTGACACCACCTATGTACTCTCCATACATCCAGGGAACAGCCTTCCTGTAGTAGTTTCCCCAGGGACTCTGCTGAGTTTGGGTGCAGACCACTGTGCCACATGCAGACCCAGATTTGGGCTTCCACATGACTTGGTGCTCAGGAAGAGTTTGTCCATGCACGCTCTGTCAGAGCAAGTCAGTGACCAGAATAAGAAATAAACCACAGTAGCCTTGGCTGCACAGCTCCACATCTGGAAACACTGAGACATGTCCTCAGAAGAGGGGCCTTGCTTGCTTGGCTGGAGCATGAGGTGACACTACCTCCCAGGTTCACGGCAGAAGAAGGAATGGCTCTCTGCTAAGCATGTTTCGTTAACTCAGAACACATGCCTACATTTATTTAAACCATATGGATGCATTATGTATCTTTATTACGTTTCATACAACTGAGGCCACCACAAACGCTTGCTATGCGTCCTCGCATATTTTAGTTTCCTGAAGCAATTTTCTCTTATGTTTCAGTTAAGTACAAGCTCCACAAAACACGTTTTTAATTACAAACGTGGGTTGCCTTATGCAGTATGATGTGTTCCCTCTGTGCACTCAGTTAACCGTCTGTTGTGAAACAGTCATCCATATAGTGGCATTTTATCTATAAACTGTCTGAAATATAAGCCTCTATAATTAAACATTGCTTACAGCTTCGATTCTGCAAAGAAAATGCTCAGTTTTGGGAACAATGTTTTCCATTCCTAGGAGGTGCTCCATAACATGCTAATGACCTATTAATTTAATTGGGAATACTCACATGCTTTCAGTTAAGCTTGTTCTGAAGTAGTTTGCTATGTCATGGTAAACATACCTTCTCATAGCAGTGAAGTAGGCAGTAAAAAGCTCAGTGATTAGGCTCCACTCCATCTTTATGTCTATGAAAGAACCTGCTGGCTCCTACCAACCACAGTGAAACCTGGATTGACACTCCCAGCTCACTGGTGCAGAAACCTTTGAATCCCTAAAAAAACACGTTTGTACCAAGTTCACCTTCATATTGGCTTTAAACAAGTAATACACAGACGAAAGGGTATGCTATTTGTTACTAGTTAATTTATTACAGCTTTTCAAACCACTGTTTTCAATAATGGTCTGTTATTACTTTCCAAATATCTGCACTGGGAAAATAATGACAGGGTGAGAATGCAGAATGCACTTATAATAATAATAAGAGTAATAGACAAATTCAGAGACATGCTGTTGTTTTCAGGGGTGTCTAAAAACTCTTCCTTTTTGCCAGTCTGCCACAAATGCCCACTTACAATTAAGATAGATAGAGGGGGGCTCAGTGGTTAATAAGCCTATTAACCCGTAATTCCTGAACAGATAGTAAGGAAAGATGTAAACTGGTAAAGAATTAAGTTTTGGAAGGACTAAAGGCAGTGCAGTGAAGCCTCCTCATTACTTCTCACCATACTAAGTAATCTTCTCCATCGCAAAGTGACTGCTCTGATTGGATTGATTTTTCCTCTAGCAGAATTGATGATACAAGGTGCAAAGAAGTAAAGAATTTGGCCCAAGAGACTTTTAAAAGCCTGCCAGCCTAAAGCAATGTGGGAATCATCCTGTGTTTGTGACTACATCTTCACAGACCACTTAATTATACTCTGACATGAATAGAGCTGCTGTCTTAAATGCTGTCTATAACAAAACAAATGTTTATCACTGCTGCACACTTTAAAGCAATGCCAGATTACTGTTCATTTATTAGTGTTAGAGTATCATCACTAGGTTACAGTGCTGTGAACGTGCCTGATGTAGCACAGCAAACTTAATCTATGGAGCTGCCTCCCTCAGGTGCCTAAATTAAGTACCAAGGGTGGAGGTTCCTGAGATGTTCAGTGGAGAGGGCAGGTGAAACAGTACATTTAAGCTATATTTCTGCCCTCATTCATCTTGGTAGACAGTTAAATCCATCAGTTAAACAGAGACTAGCCTTTTGACATTGACTGGCTGAGGAAGGTCCTCCTTAAGCCCATCCTAAACAGCTTATAGCCCAAAAGTGAAACTAGGCGTGGGTAGAGTTGATCATCAAATTGGAACTGTCTGTTGCCAAGGTGGATTTTAGACTTAAAAATAGATCTAGACACTGTGTCTTCCTGATGGATGCTCCTATCCACTAGCCAGGTTAGTTATGGCTGTCAAATTTGAGTTACAAAGCCGATGCCCTAGTCTGGTCACACTTTGCTCTTTTCCTTGCCTTCATCTCCTGCTCACACCTTCAGCCAGGGAGGGACCAGGAAGAGGCTGAGGTGATGGCTTTTGAAGGGTCCACAAGATTCAACCAACATTGTCATTTCCACAGCAGAGATCTGGCACATCATGCACAGCATCCTTACACCAAGAAGAGAGACATGCCAGAGACACTGAACACAAGGCACTGTGTAAGCTGACCAGGCACCTGCAGTACTCATCTCTGCCAAACTGGGAGAAATCATGACTACAGCTGCTGCCCTCACACCATCACTCACAGCATCTCCCTCCAAGGGACCCTCTTGGCCTTGGTGGCCCCACGTCAGGGATGGCCATGCCGAAGGGGAGGGTTGGTCAAGGGTTGTGTCTCTCACCCCATGGTGCTATGGGGCTCCCCCCTCACACCCACAGGGATGTCTGATGAGAAGGGAAATGTCAACGACTATAAAAATGGACTGCAGATGTCACACTCTATTTTCAGTGTTTCGAGTTGGGCAAGGTATCTGCAGGTGTGTGCCCTCTAGACAGCACGTACCCGTCTCATTTCCTGCTCCTGTACTCCAGCTGCAGAGCAGGTGGGTGCATTCCTGAAAACCTCTGGTGCAGCACAGGTTGTGCCCAAATCTCCAGACTGCCCTGGAAACCCCATGATCTCAAGTAAGTCTGCTATGCTCTTCTGAAGGTTGGGGTGTCAGCCTAGAGGATAGTGACTGCATTGAGGTGACACACGTTTGCATCGCAGTGATTGAACATCCTATTGCAGCTTGTATGCTGGAGCAGTCAAAGCTCAGAGGTGACTGGATTTCAGGAATGAAATGGAGAAGTAGTGTTTGAGGCCCTTTTGCCCCACACAGGAGGTGTTGCAGCAGATCTAGGCAGGGTGTTTCCACTGGCAGCATTTTATAGTGCAGCTTTTCTATTCAAGCAGTGGCTTACCTGGACAGTTAGCACTTCTCTGCTAACCTGTAACCAGCTGATTTTGTGAGGGCAAACTCTGGTAAAGCCAGGGTAGTTATCCTATGCTTACAAAACAATAACACAACAGGACCAGTGTTTGTCTTTGGGACACCCCCCCACACCCCCAAGCTATTTTTACCTGGTAAGACTTGGTCACTGTAGGGCACATTAAGTTAGAATCACAAAAATAGGTGGACTTGGGTTCTGGGTATTACCTTGTTTCTTATCGTAAAGAAATAACTCATGGCTTTGCCAAGAAACCAGTGCTCTTCAGGCAGTTCGCACATCCCACAGAAAACTAGACAAACCAGCCTGGAGTGAAGCTAGGTATACAACACAGCCATTGAAGCTAGAAATAAGAGTCTTCAATGGTTTTGGTTCCTCTGCCATACAGGAAACAAAGCTTTGCATACCTATACTTCACTCAAGTGTTTCAGGATTATTTTTGTCTCCAGAGTTAGACCCCAAGATAAGAAGCCACTGGACTTACGTGCTCCGAAACACGTAGCTGTATTTTAATGCTTGATTAAAACCTACAAGCACTTTAGTGACACCAGCAACTAAATAATGCTATTTATTTATAAATAATTCACAAAACACTATTTAAAGTGGTCCTGATTTTCAGGATTGCAGGGGGGGAGAAGAGTACACGGATGCCTTTTAATGTATTCAAGGCAGATACCTGGAAGTGAGGCAGCAGAAGTAGCAAGTTAGATGGAATACTAATACAGAAAGCAGAAAAACATATTTTTTTGAGAATCATTTAGTTTTTCAATGAGGGTTGTAATAAAGGAACAGAAAATGGAACAAACACTCTGTTTCTTGCAAGTCATCTCTCCTAGGGCTTCCCCACCTGCTGTACAGCAGTAAAGCCGTCAGCATTTAAGATACTTATTTTGTGAACAGACAGACTTTTCAGGGTTTTGCTTTGTACATTTTGGTTTCCCTTGCAAAGCAATCTAAAGAAAACTCACCAGCTGGAAGACCAAAACTTCTTAGTACTCGATGCAGGAGACTTCAATGTTGCATTTGTAGTGTTGATACAGATCAGACAGTCAGAGGTTTTGTGGGATCCCAGCTTGTCACTTCTGTTTTGCTCTTGCCTCTTTAGAGTTTAACGATACCATGGCTCTTGCCTGCAATTCGTTTGCTGTTTCCTCCTGTATTAGAAACAAGGGTGGTTTGTCCAGCGGGGAGCCTGTGGCAGCACAGGGCTCCCTCCCTTCCTCTGCTTACACATCACGTACGGCCTCTCTAAGCCTCCCTGGAATGACACTGGTGCTAAAAGCACTCTGTTCTGCTCTGAACCATAAACAACACTTTGAAATTCATCTAAAATCTGCCTCCTTCCTCTCTTTTTAAACTATTTTATGGTTTTATGTTATGTATTTTAAACATTATTTTATGATGTTTCCTTTCAACTTAGTTTCTTGATTTCAGTCATCTGTTACTTGAAGTAACAACTCTCCTTGAAAAGGAAACATACTCATGTCTCACTCTGGTCTCTCATGTTCTGTAGAGTTTTCCAGCTATTTCTAGCAGCAGTAACAAGAGTTTGCAGAATCCTAGGGGGATCCATAGCAGCCATAAAACCCAAGGGGTAATATTTCTCAAAGCCGCACTGATGCTAAGAAAATGCAAGGGCACAGGAGAGCTTTCGAATGTGCTGCTTATGGCAGACCAAGATGTTATATGTCCAAAGCCTTAATCGTGTTTTCTAGACATATTTAGTTTCTTCTAGGGAGAGCAGCATGCCCATTTCCCCTCCATGTGCATATGATTGTGCTGGCATCTCTGGCATTCTGCAGAGTCCAAGCCTGCAATGAAGGGATTTACTTCAGGTTAGCAGAGAAGAACAAAGTTTCCAGGTATGCAGCCTACCTGAGAGTCTCCTGAGCCTGCATGATCATGGAAGGTTGAGCTTGAGCCTCTGCCAAGTGATAAAAATCATTGGATCCAAATCCAATATCCACCATTGCTGTTGAATGGGAATTTCTGTGAACTGGTGAAAGATGTGACATCCATGGGGGTTACAGTACCTCAACGGGTCTCAGAAAAGTGGAAAATGCTGGGTACAGAAATGGAAGGAAGTGTTCAAGATCAAGTTGGGTGGAGCTTTGAGCAACCTAGTCCACTGGAAGGTGTCCCTGTCCATTACATGGGGGTTAGAACTGGGTGATCTTGAAGTTCCTTCCAACACAAACCATTCTCTGTGGCAATTATAAACTGTTGAACCTCAAACTGTCATAATCCTAGAGTTCAGTGATATATAGACTGACATTTCTGCATCTGAAAGAAATATACATGAACTACTGCTATTGCTGAGCTGTCACTGCTATTCCTTCCTTACCAGGCAAATACGTGGCTTTACAGAAATAGTAGATTTGTGCTGAAAACAACGGAAAATTTTGAGAACTAGAGAGAAAGAATTATATGAGAAAAGAAGAAAAATATAAAGCAAAAAAATGTAGCTTTACAGCAAAATCATTACAGTACCATAGCAGCTAAATGTGGAAGAATAAGGTAAACCACAATAGATTGGTTTGGGTTTTGGTTTTTTATTTTGGTTTCCTTGCACCTACATACATATTTATATGTACAAACTGAGTACAAAAGAAACATTCCCATTCTGAGCTGATAGTGATTGACATCCATTTTGCCTAGGTCTGAATGAATCCACATGTTTAGAGGTAAAAACTAGCAAGAACAGTCTGAATACAATTAGGTGATATGTAGCATGTACAGTGGTGTTTAGTGGTACATACAGATCGCATTCTATAGAATCCAGAGAGAAAAAACAAAAAAAAGGAAAGAAAAACAGGATACAGACAAGGTTGAAACTGGTGAAAAGTGAAAACTGATGAGGCTCAAGGCTTAAATTCCAATAAGAAATAGTTTCAAGAAAAGCGTGATCTCATGGTGGACAATTCGCAAACAAAAGGTATGAATGATATTGGATAAATTATTCATTATTCAAAGCTCTAATTAGAACATACCCACAGGTGAGTGCAAGGGTTGAGGGGAGCTGTTTTAGCTTATATAAGCAGATTTGATCTGCCTCCTGAAATGCTGCAGTAGATCGCCAAAGCAAAAACCTGGCACCCCAAGACTTGTCTCAAACTGGGTTTTTTTAGGACGTTTGTCTCAACAGTTTTGAGGGTATCCGGATGTGCTGAAAAATGTGCAGATGAGAGCTCTTCCTGTAACAAAGAAATAGGGCATCGCATAGATTGGGTTGCCAGTGGCAGCCCTGTATCTCTTAATGACTGATTATGGCATTAAAATAGCTTTCTAGATGTACACCTCAAGAAAAAAAAAAATCACACTTACTGATTGCAGTTCTTCAGAGCCTGCCAGGAGAAGTGGATGCCTTAGGATGCATTCAGATATCACTGATTCAGTATTGGCACATAAAATCCATCTGTCCAGAGACTCCAGAAGACAAATTTATCATCAAGTCCTGCATTATGAAGATCATATTCAAAAAAAAAAACATTGCTAGACTAATATTTAATTGATAGCCTTATCTGGCAGCAGAGTTATAACAGACTGAGTCAGTCAGCTACCATGAGATTTGGTTCCCTCTTCTGTTAATGCCTGGAGTTTGGTTTTTTTTTGCAGAGGGGGGTTTGTATTTGGGACCATGAATCTGATACTTTTTGCTATTATACCTGCACATGGAGAATCACATGACAAATGTTCCAAAAAGAGGTGTTAAGTACTTTCATTTACTTGATTAGCATATGCAAGTAAAATAGTTGCAATCAGACTCTTATCTGCTCTCCAAAAAGTGATGTAAATACCTGCAGAAAACAGCAACAAAACATTTCCAGACAAAAAAATGGGATTTGGAGACTTACGTATTTCCTTTCTGCCATGTTTCTGTCACTATTATTTTAAGGAATATGGATATGCTGGCAGATGATACGTTGTCAGTACCCATGAATAATGATGGTTAACAGAAACATAGTGTGTGGCATAGCCTTATTCCTGGCAGGGTGTGCCGGAACAGTGGCTGTGACCCATGGTGGAGCAGGACAGAGAAGTCTTGAACCTCACCCACTCATAGGGAGGTATTTGGTGGTGAAGCTATAGAACCAAAGGCTAGGCCTGACGGTGGCAATCTTATTGTTGTGCTTTTACATACCTTAGTTACTAAGCTCAAAAGTGTATTTGGGCTTGACTGGTTTCATATTCAATTCAGGTCATAAGGCTGCAGGTGAAAAGAAAGGATTTACAGCATTAGCAAAGGAAATATCAACGGTGAGCCTCCTCCAGGAGTGACGTAACGCTTTGAGAAACTTTGGAAAGAGACTTTCAACCTCTGACCTGTGCAGTCAGGTTTTAAAATTTAGCATTAAGATACCCTTTTTCCAGGACAAAGATTTCAGCCATGAGAACCTCTGCACTCCCTGAGCTGAATCCCTTGAGGGGCGGCCTTGCCACGGTACTAGGAAGGTTAAAGAAATAGTACTTCTCCACATAAACAAGGGACAGCAGCTCCATTTTGCCTCAAATGCAGCTGTGTGCATCAGGCCTTGCATTAAGAATAATCTCTATACCTGCTTAACTTTAAGAATAAGCATTCTCCTCAAAATCTATGCCTTAAGTCTCTGCTTCCTTCATCATGCAAGTGAGCTACCTCCGCCTTTTACTGTACAAGCCATGAAAAGATGGTGATTTATTCTTTTTTTCTCTCATTGCATATGCATATGTTTGTATAGCGATCACCTTTGCAGGTAACAGATGCACTTATGTTAGGGTTCTCAACAGAAAACCAGGATCATCTTGTATCTGCATCTTTCTGATGCAGTCAGATGTGAGAGGTTTTCTTTAGCTTGCTGAAGGAGAAAGTTTTTCTCTGATGCCTTCTACATTAATGTTTTTTGAATAATTGATTCCCTTCTGGGGAACAGAAGCAGAGCATTTTCCCCTACATGCTGCTGCCTTCTGAAGCAAGATGCAAGATCTGATGGACAAAAACCCCTTTTAGGTCTGCATGACAATGGCTGATCCCTTAAATTAATTAATTTCTAGCAACAAATAGCAGCCCCTCAGGCACATTTATTGGAAGAAACCCATGTTTTATTTTGCTTTGTGGAAGATGTGCAGAAGCCACCTATGAAGAAAAAAACTAAGACACTGATAGAAGATTTTGAAAGGTATGCATAATTTAAGGATTACAGTAATTGACATGCCTCCTATTCTTAGATTTCTTTCAAGCCAGGGGTGTGTTCAGTAGATTTGGCTCTTAAATGATAATACGTTTGAATTAGCTATTCATTCCTGTATCTAGATCTTTGCAAATCATAACACTTCTATGGAAAGTTATCTTCCATTTTCTAATTGCTGAGCTCAAGGGGGTTTTTGCTTCTGGAGCTTACACTGGTAAATTTTAAATGGTGGTTTCATTTTGCCTATCCAACAGCAAAATTACAGATGAAATTTCAGACTAGATTTTGGAAACATTTTCTTCTTGGCTTGCGTTCTCCTAGTTCTGCACTCCCGGACATGAGAACATCCCTTCATAAGGCGTAGGAAGCAAGATCCCTGCCCCAAGAAGAAGGTAATTTAATCCAAATATAGAGGATGAGAACAAAAAATCAAGGGAAGAGGTGGTTGCAGATAGAGCTGGAGGGCACACTGAGTGAAGTCTAAGTGGAAAGAAGAGAGTTTTGAAAGCAAAGAAGGAATTATCTTAATTAAGGGGTGGCTGATCCAAGTGCAAAATGTTGCTTAAGAGTACATAGGACTCAAGGAGAGGAGACAAAACAAAGAGAGCATTAGGAGAGAATTAAATGAGGGCTATGCCTCATGCCTATGAAAAGAGGTTTGCAAATGTAATTTGCACCAATAAAAAGCATGTGCTGGCAAAAGATAATCTTTTCTTCATGAATACATCTTTTCAGCAAGTGATGAACAAGCAGCTCTATATATAAATATGTATTTACACATACATACAGAACCTTTTTGTCAAAAAAAGATCAAAAAAGACAAAAAACACACCTACTACAGTGCTAAAGACCCAAGAAATTTCCTGAATAGACCTGTCCAAATTTATGCCAGAGGAGAGTAGAGTGGACTGGAGACAGTTAGGACACCTGGGACTAGCAGAAAGACTTTTCCTTGTGTGCAGAAATGTAGGGAGCCAAAGAATAAGGCATCTTTGAAAAGACAGGGATTTAATTGAATCCAGCATATAAAAGATAGTGAACCAAGGATGGGGTGAAATACATGATCAACAGAGGGGCAGGAGAGAAAAGGAATTGGTCTATGGTGCCTGCGATGCAAACCCTTGTGTGTATCAAGTTCAGATTGCTGTCAAATGAATATGGGCTCTGATGATTTAATTTATGCTGAAAAACTCTTCTGATTCTGAACACTGCACTGTTTCAGGTAAGAAAAGACCTACACACAGTGAAAGGAGTCCATCAGCTCTTCCATTTGAAGAACATGTGATGATTTCAGCCCACTTGTGTTTACAAAACACTGGTGCTAATTTTCATGCTGGGTGTGGTGCTTTGTTTAATTTTTGGTGTGCTTTGACTACATTAATCCCTGCCCTTCCAAAATTCACCTTTTCCAGCTCTCCTGCTTCAGCTCCTTTTCAGTGAAAATAATGTAAATGCCTTCATTTAGCTTCTGCTGATACTTAGAATAGTGCCATTTCTTTGAACAACAGTAACACCGATAAACAATACTGGCTAATTCTGTAGCCAGTAATTTTGTAATTGATTTTATAGATCTGTATTACACTTTTATCTACCAGTGCTGACCAAGAACTGCAGCAGTCAGGCAGCTCAGGAATAGTGATTATTGTAAAATTAGAAATAAGACCTAATGTTTTGGTCTAGACGCTGTAGTAACCTAAATTCCAAAGCTAATCCCTGTCTCAAGTAGTTTGTACTATAGATTATACCCATGACAGCAATCGTGGAACAAGAGATTATGACTTATCTTCACGAAGCCACTTCTCTTTACAAATGACTCTTTCTGGAACGCTACCATCAAATAAGAGCATTACTTATTTATACAGCTCCCAAAAGTATGTTAAGCATTTGAGTGCAGGAGCAGGCAGGATGCAGAAGGGAGGCATTTTTTAGTCTGACAGAACCAAGACACATCAATTGTTAATTTTCCCTTTTTTGTTGGCAGTTCACATAGCACAGAGCGGTGCTCCTTATCTCCTGACAGGGAAGACTGGCAGGTACAGCTAGATGCTGTTTCAAAGGTACAGAGCACGATCCAGTGTGCCAATTCCAAAATATTAGCAGCTTCTTCCAGAGGGGATTTTCCAGTGTTTTATTTGAAAGAAACTCAAATCCAGTGCATCCTCTTTAATGCAAGAAAAAAGCTCAGAAATTACATTCATAGATCTATCCACCAAAGCTGGTTTTTTTTTTACTGGCAGACCATTAAGGCATTACATCAACAGGAGTTTATGTATCTATCTGTAAACAAAAATGGAGTTACAGACATTTCATTTTGAAATTGTACCACACAGTGCCTTAAGTAATTGTGCTTAACTGTTCTGTGATTTCACTTGTTCCTATTAATGCAGAAGCATGTCAGAGCTTACAGAAAGTTAATCACTGACGCTAAGACATAGATATTATACAGTGCAGTGTATCATTCCTCTCTTTGTGCTGAGTGTGAATTACTGCGCTAGAAGAAACTTGAATAATGCCCCAGATCCCTCGTACCTTCAAGAACAGATGTGTATCGGTTTGAGTTGAAATACAATGCATTGCATCATTTGTATGTGTCATCTCAATGATGAATTTGACCCATTCACCCTTTACAAATTCCAAAGACACAAAATACAGGTGGGCCAGGGATGCAGGATGTAACTTGCCTAGGCAGGGATAGACTGGTCCTCACCCCTCCAAACCCCCTCCTGGCATGCTCCTAGGCTGTGCTCATACTCAGGGCACAGCCTTAACAGGGCTGAGATTTTCCAAATCCCTTCTGACTTTAGAGGTCTTCAATTTAGGGTCCTTATCTAAGCCTCAACATCCAAATCCCAGAGGTGGCTTAGGGAAGGGGTAGGCAGCAGAGGCCAAAACTTGGCCCCAAAAAATCATGTATCTGAGCTCTGGGGGTTCCTAACTTGCCTGTGTCCTCCTCTGGCAGTGCCAGAGATGCCTGGACAGTGTCGGCTAGAGCTCCTGCCCTGCCCCAGCTTGCAGGCTTACAGGCAGCCAAAAGCTTCCAAATCTGACCCAGCTCATCCATGTACATAGACACGTAGGGACAAGGCTGAGCCAGAGCAGGAGCTTTCAACCCTCTTTAGAACACAGCCTAAATAACCAAAGATTTCCTTTCTTGGCCAAAGAGGTTCAATTCCCCATCTTTTATGGCCAGAAGTGTAGCAGGCTACTGGCTGGGATGGGTGGTTTTTTCACCCAGCTTCTCTGGATGAAGCTGTGCCTCCAGGCAGCACAACAGGCACAGCTCCCACAGTGGTCATGGATTAATCCTTCCTCCCTGCTGAGCGCCCCTACCATGAGATGACAACATCTGGGTCTCCCATAATCCTGTAGTTTCTTTCTGCCCACGTGGTGGTCATGAAGGTGCTCTCCAAGAGATAGCAGATGAAACATCTTACGTGGGAAAAGGTCTGAAATTCATGGCTGCTCAGACTGAACGTTTTAACCAAGCAGATCATTAAATGAAAGCACCCTGCTATTACTAAAATGCAAAAACAAAAGGCAGTCCTTACAGTTCCCTGACAAAACATCAACTGTGGAGATGGTTTCAGGCTCAGGGTGCCGAGTGGAGCTCTATCAAGAAACTTTATACCTGAGATCCTCATTGGCACCTTGGAGCATGGGGGGAAAGGCTAGATCCCTAATTTAGAGTGGATCCTGGTCCTAAGATTATGGGTAAAGTGAGTAAGAAATAGAAGAGAGAGGACATCACTCCTGGGGCATGGTGCAAAAGGGATGCTTGCACCTAGGTTTTGCTGCCCGTGGAAGAAGAAGAGAGGAGACTTCTTAGCATTCTGTGACAGGAGTTAGCACTTCAGACTTCCTCAAATGCTCCATACATAGAGAAAGCTCCGTATAAACTACATCCAGCAGGGATCTTTGCCAGATTCCTCTGTAAAAGCTGGCGTAATCTAGGACTGCAACTCCCAGCAGTCTCCAAGTTATTTTTTTCCCTCTGGCAGCTGGAAGAAAAGGAGAGGTCAGCCCCCAGCCCCACACTAGCTTCTATGGGAAAAATTAACTCTATCCCAGCCAAAACCAGCACACATTCTTAAAGGTCAGGACCAGCTCAGAATAGGTCCAATGTAGTGCATTTTGTTTTAAAGCTGCAAACAGGATCTGACATCCCCAGAGTAGCATTTTTGGATGTGTAAGTATTGAATATACCGAAAGAATAGGCAGGGACATAGGGGGATCATGAAGACCTCTGTTAATTAATTGCTCGGAGATCTCTTGCAGTGAAAGGCAGCAGCTCAAACATGTCTAATTTATTTTTGACAGCTGTTTGCTTATGCAAAGTCACAGAAAATATTAAAGTCATATGAGAGATAATGAAAGCACAAAGGCCTAATATGATTTTCTTTGAGGTTGCCATGAATTGCTTATGAAGCCAGTGATGTCCCAGCTGATAGAGAGCAGCAGATGTTTGCTGTATCTTGTTGGCACACACAGATGTGGCTCTGCTCATCAGGTACATTTACAATTTAGAAGGACCTGGCGCTCTCCACAGGGATTTAGCAGGAAGTGTTTGCAGGTCCTTCATCTCTAATCTAAACAACAAAAATGTATTTAAAATGTAAGAAAATATGTTTATGGCTGAAATAAACAAAGTCATGGCAAGTATTTAATGCTGAATTAAGGTAGAAGCTTACCAAATATCTTACTTTTCCTAACCAAAAAGTTACTATTTTCTACTTGCTGGAAGATGTTGTGCTAGGTACCAGATCTCACCACTCCACGCTCTGATAACTGTAACTTCAGTCACGGTTCCTGAAAGATGTCAAATGACCTGTCTCCCAGTAAAGATATGGTATTGGGTAGCAGCAGAAAGGGCCATATTAATCAAAATTAACTATTTTACAAGATACAGTGCAAGGTATCACATCCTGCAGTGGGCAGCACTGAAGTGTCATCTATGGTTTGAACTCTGGGTTCTGCTGCATTGCAAGAGCTCCCTGCAGTGCTGTGCCAGTGCTGATCCCTGTTCTGGGGTCTCCCTGCTGTCCCCAGGGAGGTGCCTATGCCCAGGGCTGGGGCTGTCCCAGGCTGTCCTGCTCCCTGGCTGGGGTGGTGGGGCAGGTTCTGCCTGCAGGGTCCTCCCCTGCTGCCCCTGCAGAGCTCTCAGGATCTCATACCCCAGGGAGCACTCAGCCCCCATGGCGCCCTGGTCATTACTGCACATTGACTATGAAATTTTATTGTACTATTTAGTTTTGCAAAGAATAAAAAGTAATTGCATCTGGCAAGATGCCAGTGCATTATCCTGGCCTTGTTTATGTGTGTGTATGAATGTTTGCTTGCTCAATTTTCTGAATTACAGGGAGGGAAAAAATAGAGCAACAATTTTGCAGCAGTTCTTGGTTAGGTCAAGAACCAATTAGCCTGTTTCTATAAAAGCCATTACTATGACAAAAGGATGCATAAATGCAAACCAAGCTGACTTCGTCCTGAGGAGCTGCACAGAACTGGGGAAATCTACAGAAGAAAAGTCTGACTGAGGATGTCGAGGCCTGGCCTCAGCTCCAGCAAGGCTGATGTGGCTGGTGCCAAGAGAGGCTGGGGAGCTGGGACTTTGCTTCTTCCCTCCCTGTCCAGGGTGATGCTAAGCCTGGGGCCCTCCTAACTATCCCACCAGCACTCCTCCTGCTTGTCTGGCTCATGAATGCCAAACAGCCTGCTGAGAAATGTAGCCCTCACACAAATATTCCCAAACCAGCAGAGTGGCAAATGCCTGTAAACAATGCTATAGCCCAGTGCGCTGCTTAGCCATTGCTCAGGAAACACCGAGTATCTAACAAATTCAGATAAGACGCTCACAGGGTGATGCATTTTGAGAGGGATGTGTGTGCAGTCCATTAGATGTTACGGTCAGGGACTCTCTTGCACTAAGTTAGAGAAAAGCCTGATTCTCTTTCCCTCTGCTATCCTCAGCTTGTCCTGTGTACCTTGGCTATACCAAAACTGCAACCCAGTCACATAAAAATCTTCCCACTCTCTTCTTGGTAGTCATCACATCCATTACCAGTGAAGTGTAACCTGACCAATAAAGGCACATAGAAAGCAGTCACATCTACTACCAAAAGTTCAGATTTGTGTATATCCCAAGATACTTATTTCTGCAGCCACTTGATGGCAGTTTGCAACCTTCTGGGTTGTTTCTCCCAAAGTCTCTTATTCCTTACAGCCTATACAGGGACCACCATGGGGCACAGTCTGTCATATATGCTATTTATTACATTTGTACAGAGCCCAGTATAGTGGAGCCTGTGTGATGGCAGCCTTTTGTTCCCAAACAAAATGGTAAATAAAAAGTTACAGTGTCTTGGAAATCAGTTGGGAAACACCATCGTTATGCTACTGCAGGTACAGGCAGAAAGGTGTGGAAACAGGCAGGAGGGTGGATCTGAAGTGCGGATTCGCTCGCTCACTTGAAGGTTTGGACTGAGAAAAGTCTGTAGGAGTATGGCCATCATGACAGAAGCAATGTGGGTATTTTACTGTTTCTCATAACACAGATCATACGATATAAGGGACAATTAGTAACATTATCAGACAGCAGATTGCCCCAAGCAGCATCTGAGGACATTGTGGACATCTGAAGTGCAAATGGGTTCAAACGGGAATTTGATGAATCCATAGGAAATAGACCTAGGGACATCTGATAAACATGATGGCCCAGATGCAGTCTCTGGCAAGGGAAGACCTTATGCTGTGCAATGCCAGAAGCTGGAAGGGCTCAGCAGAGGAAGGATCCTGTCATGCTCTTTACAGTCTTTCCATCAGTGCTGGAAATAAGTAGATGTAATGAATGATGTAATTGCTGTTTGTAGGCTGCAGCTATCTAAACCCTCAATAACAATAGCTGAAAGTCCACTTATTATTAAAAACAGCAGTGAGAATGTGAAGTAGACCTTTCTTCTGTCTGAGCTCCGGAGGAACACTTTCTTGCAGGCCCTGCCATAGGAAGCTTCATATAGACCTGAGAGCTGTGACACTCAGACAATTGTTACGAGCAAAACCTCTGAAATCCACCACCTCTTGGAAGTAATGATAAAGGTCTTCAGACCCTCCTCTGTGCCATGTAACTGTTTCTTGCACCACCAAAGAAATCTTTCCCTTCCTTTTGTGTGTGAATTTTCACATAAATTCTACGTTGTTTCTTAGACAGATGGAGTGCTTGAGTCAGTCCTTCGGTCATTTTCTTTAACAGCAAAATGGGATTTGCTTTCTTCAGGAAGAGGGAGGAATAATCCTGATAGCTTTTCCATGAGATCTCCTGTATTGCTGATTAAAAGAATCAGAATCACATCTGATAAAAGACAGCAAATCTGCCAGTTCCAGACCAAGAAGTGTATTTCTGTCTCTAGCTGTGAGGACAGTTGTTTAAAATTTACCTATTGCATAAAATAAGTAATATGTATAATACCATATACAAACACAGTTTACATATCGACACATTTGGGCAAGTGTCTTCACTCCTCATTTGTCCAGGGCATATGGACTGGTGTGATGATGAGCTCAGCACATGCACATTCAGGATCTCTGGTTAGGCTAAATGTTTGCCTGATTCAGCATAGCATGCTTTAATAATGTAATTCAATTCTTTCTCATTTTTAATGTTATTTCAGCCTGTTAACATAATTTGGTGGGCTATTATAGTTGTTACAGCTGCTAGTTTTGCCCTTAATACTGATTTCACTTATGACCTCAGCCAGAACTAGATTTAAAGTTTGAGATGATGTAAGTGAATAAGGATTATTAGATTTATTCATATGGCAATTTAAGTAAGAACTGCCTGGCTCAGAATAGACAGTAAATGAAAAATGCATGTGATTTATATACCTGTTCATTTAAAAGATTTATATATAGAGTGGGATGGTTAAGTAAGAGACAGACTGAGTTATATGAAATATGTAATTTCTGTAATGCAATATTGGAAACAAGCTGATAAACAGCACCAGCATAACAATGATTGCCCAAACAGCTTTTATTACAGTATTACTGTACAGCTGGTATGCAGTTGTGTAAACACAAGCAGCAGGCCTCTGACTATTCCCTTTGCTTGACAATTGGTAGATAGTATTGTGTTCCCATGAAAAGCATCTTCCCCTCTCAGGAACTGCAGTGCCATGTCCTGTAAGCGGGCTGTGCTTTGTCTACCCCTCTCATTTAAAAGCTCAGGTTTCCTCTGAATCTCTGCTTTCCTGCATATGTGGGTTCAAGCACTTCCAAGGCTGCATGCCAGGATTACTGATTTTCTTCCATTAAACTCTCTCATTTCAGAAATACGTACTGATTTCTGAGAGTTGTGTCTCTCCCTCCAAACCTGAAAAGGTCCAGACACATCATCACAGAAGCAACAGGATCAGCAAAAAATCCTTCCACTCTCCTATTACATACCAGCAAGAACAAGCTCTTCCTTTGCTCTTCATCAGGCTTGAAGAGCAAAAGAAATGCACTTCTCTTCATGGGTTTTACAGCTGGAAAAGCTGATATAATTATTTAGTCTCTCTACCTGCATAACACAACCCACAGACCTCTCTTCAGCAGTTCCAGTCATCATCAGTTCAGGATGGATAAAATCCTAAAACTCACCATTAATACAGTAAAAGGCTTCCACAAGTAACACAGGTGAACAGTGCTTTAGCATGCCTCGTATCAGGGTATTACTGCAACCTCTTGTGTCTCCTAAGGTGCTATCCAATCACAACAGAATAAACCAGCAATACTACTTGTGGTTATTGTGGCATTTTTGGGCATACAGATGTGAAGATCTGTAGGCCACATGGGAAACATACACACAGTGTATATAGGGATACTGGGCTACGCCATTCTACATGAATTAATACACTTTTTATGAGGAAGCTTAATAAATGTGTTCTAAACCAGGGGGTCTTCCATAATGTAATTTGCAGAAACCGAATTGACCCAGAAAATTTTAATCTAAATCTCAATCTGATTTGTGTAAAGTAATTTAATTTCTTCCCTGGTAGTTATATGGATTTTATCAATTATACCAATTAAATTGTCAAGCAGATTTATTGACCAGTCATCTACAGGTCGCTTTCTTTGATGTACTATTCTGGTATCATCAACTGGTCATGCTTGTCTAGCCTTAGGTTGTAGTGTCATTACGTGCAGCTGAGTGCTCAAAAAAGAAGGTTCTAGTAAATGAGTGGTGTGAACCAAATTTTGAAATGAGGATGGAAAGCTCCTTATTTTGAGTTGCAGACACAAAATTACAGGTAATGGCAGATGCAATCAATTTAGATGCTTAGCCATCCTGCATGGAAAACTCACATTTGATGTCTGACCTCAGAGTTGGGCCTTAGCTAGAAATCTCCATGCTAATAGCTATTATCTGAATGTAATCATTCTTGCAAAAATGAGCATCAGTTAATTCTAAATATAAAAACTGAGGCATAAAAGTAAAGGTTGGTTTTGGCCTTGGCAACAGTACGTTGGATTTTCCCGATTGCCTGGGTTCTAAACAAGTGGCAAGTCTTCCTGAAATACCCTCATTATCCATCTTGAATAATCTCGTTATTAAAATAAATACTAATTTGTCAGAACAGATTACTGGAACCAGACATCTTGCTTCCATTGAGTGAGTCACAGCGCAACTCCGATTTCCTCACAGACTTTTCCTAATTTCCTTCTACAAGTTTGCCAAGAAAAAGAGAATAATACTGGAAAAAGTGTCAAGGAGTTACAGGCCTTTGTAGTCAAGGCAAACCCAGAAGTATGCAGTTGCTAAAGAAAGGGGTTGCTGTGGAGCAGATTGAAAAGTCTAAAGAAAAAAGCAATGCAAATAATGAACTTGATGGGCACTGGAGCGCTTTGGTCCCCATCTGGTTACTGCAGCTAGACAAGGCACAATGGTATTCAGCTTCCTCTCCTGTTAGGGGTTCAGAGAATATGCACCATAGCCCGTAGCATGTTTGGTCTCCTAGAATATTCTTCTAGAGCTAAGGGGTTTTAGAAATACTGGGCACCCAGCATGAATAAGAGAAGACAGAGCTGTCTACCAACAATATAGTTAAACCTTGTGGTGCTGGTTGCAGGGAACCACAAACACGGTGGTTGCTATCATCTGTTACAACTAAACCTAACATTTTTCTTTTCACCATTGACCTAGGAAGTCTGAATTTTGTTCATGTCACAATGTAAGACGTTGTGTAAGACATGTAATTATTTTGAGAGGTTGTAGAAAGCAATATATGGCATGAGATGGTAAAAAAGAGCCGTCATGGAAAACAGAGACCTTGTGGAAAGAAAACAACTTTTTGAAGCACTGAAGAGACACTTGGACTATTTCAGAAATAGTTGGCTATGTGTGCAATCCCAGTATTTTTGGTAAGCATGACTGTGAATATGTGCTTCAGCCAACAGCTCTGTATCACTCTAGTGAATGATGTCATGAAAGATATGTCATGATGAATACAAAAGATAAATAACAGCCAGCTATGTCAGTGCCAAATACAGACCAAATACGCCTCCTTAGCCGCGTGATGGTTCAGGACTGTTTCTCTGTCACGCTTACTCGTTCCCATTCCATACCCATGGTTCCTCCTTTTCCTTTTCAAAATCCCCCAATTTCTTCAGTGTCTACGTGGTGTTCACGGCATTCAGAAACAAACATTTGAAAAATAAATAATATGGTAACCAAAAGGCTAGTACACAAGCAAACAGAGTGCGAGAAATCTCTTCTTTGAACAAGGAGCTGGTTGTTGGCTGCTGTGAAAACAGTCTGCTAGAGTCCAGGCCAGCAAATGCAGCTTTGGCCAGTACTATGTTGAAGGCAATAGCCCAGATACTGAGGTGCATTAAAGCCACACTAAGCAGGTTAGGAAATAGGAGAAAAAATTGATCCCAGATGCATAGTTTCCCTTCACAGGACTTCAGACACCAGTCTGCTCTCCAGTATAGAGTAGCTAGTTTACTCATGAATCACCTGAAGGAGATGCTGATGGATGGAAGTGTGCAGGGCAGTAAGAAGTTACACTTGTGCCTAAATAGGAGAGGGCTGTTGTAGCACATATATACTGCATGATTTCCTCCACTTCACCATTGTAACACTTATATACTGCATGATTTCCTCCACTTTGCCATATGCTTCACATATCTGGAGCAGCACAATGCTGAAGAAGTAGAGGGTACGTTTGGTCCTGCACTGCGGCACAATGCAGATGCAATATTATGGAATTACTGATTGTTTTCATCCCATCTAGAAATTCTTTCTATATTTCAGGTTGCAGAAACTTAAAGTTGCAGACAGGCAGTAACCACAACTCCCTTCTTCCTGAGTCAGGCATCTCACCTTGAGTAAGGTGACAATGTCTTTACTAGTTAGTTTTGTGATGCTTTCCCATCAAAGTTCAGGGGCAGAGAGCCAATGTACACACACCAAGATGCAGGAATAACTGAGCTCTTGTAGGGCAGAAATCCAGGTGCTGCATCAGGGACAACAGAATAAAAAGTGTCATTAACCTAGCTGGAGGCTGCCCTGCCAGAAAAAGAATACTTTTTTATTATGAAGATGACACTGTAACACTCTGAGTCTTGGGGCATATTGCGTTTTAGCTACAGCAGTTGAATAGTCTGTGTCTGTTGGCCTTCAGTGTTTCACCTAGCTGTAATTACGCAGGACTGTGATTTAAGGAGATAGTATCTCACTCCTTTCTCCCATCTAAGAGGAGATGTATTTTAAAGATAACACATGTGTTTAAAAGAACATTTGTATTATTTAAAATGGAGTCAAGAATGTACTGGTATCATCTGAATGACTCAAGGAGCAGACATACCAGAGAAGAAAGAGCCTTTATTAAATGAACTCTTTCATCAAACGGGTCTGCATCTGACACTGGGAGGGAGGAAGCGAGATCAGGTCCTTCCCTTGGCATGAGACCCCATTACTGAAAAAACCTGACAGATCTCATTCAGTAGTGAACAAAGTGATGTGAGGGACATGAACTGGCAGCAATTCACGTCTCCTGCTCTGTTGGCTCCTTTAGGCCATGAACATTGGTGATGCTGCCTTGTGGCCTGTAGAGCCAGCAGCATCTCGGTGGGTTACACAGCAGGTGTCCCTACTCCACGGACCCATGAGGGACAGTTTCTTTTTTCACTGCTTCCTGTGAAGAGCTGTGCTGTTCAGACATTTAAAAACACCCCCTACAAGGTGACAAAAAACAAAAGGTCTGTGTTCAAAATGGTGTCAAGTTTTCATTAACATTTATTTTCTTTAAAGTCTTTAGAGAAGGATTTTTAGACGTGCTTAAGAAATGGTGGTTCTGATTTAATTACGGGATTAAAAATCAATTTTGTAGTCAGGAATAACTTCTACTCCATTAATTCTGTGGGTTCAATACACACCAAGAAGGAAGAGAATGATCCAACCAACAAAGCATTTGCACATAAATGCAGGTAGCAGCCACTGTCACTAGCAGACCCTTTGCACTTTATAGGCTCTTAGAATATTATTGGTTTTGCTATTGTTATCATCCTTGTCAGCATTTTAGCAGTAGAAACCGCATTAAGGATTTTAAAACAAATACAAGCTGCAGGATCCCAGCAGATATAAGGGATTTTAGTTTTTATTTAGGCATGAATAGCTGGTGCCTTCCAACATGCTCAGCATTTGGAGGAACTGGTGCAGAGGATGTTCTGCAAAAGGTTTTCAGTCTGGCAATGGTGAATTATTTTGTGCAACTCATCCCAACCATAAAGGAGCCATGGGAGCAGAACTGGTACTGATAACATCAACAAAACAAAAGAGGTGTCACCCAAATGGTGTTGAGGTAAACAGCATTAGCAATGCTTCTGTTTACAATCAGCTTCCAAGAGAAAAGGCAGTATGATACACATACATCGTCAATATACGTTTGGTCTAATCAAGGTGAAGATCCAGCCATTGCAAAGGTGGCAGCTGTTGTACTAATCTAGATGTGACATTTTCTACCTTTTCCGCCCTTTTTCTGGAAGCATCCCAAAGACAGGCAGGTTGGGTACGCGGCATCGTTGGCCCATAGCAATCTAGTATGAGAGATCCGTGAATCTTACAGATTTAAGACATCAGAAAGGAAAAAGAGATAGAAACACATCTAGAAACCTTTAAAATGTTTTGAAGATATAGTTGTAAAAAATTGTAAGCACCAAGTGAGTTTTAGAAGTGAGTTTCAGAAATTGCTCAGGCAACTGCAATAACATCAATGCAACTTGAGGAGGAAACCTCTGAGCTGAAATTTTTTTTTCTAGGTGTAACAAGGTATTTTCTGACAGGTGTGGACTTCTAAATGCCTGAGAATCAATCTTTTGACCTGGCACAGGCATCCACTAAAGAGAAACTCGTGCATGCCAGTTGAAATCTCCAGCCTAAGTTAAACGCCTAAAATTGCTAAATCATTTAAGAACAAGGTAAGTTTCAGAGCTACTTCTCTGAACTCTTTGTGTTCCAGCAAATCCACCTGACTCAAAACATATTTGACATTAAGCTGTGAACTCCATTGCTGGCTGGACGCTACCTTTCTAAATGCTGCAGCTGCAAAATACAATGCAATCTCCCCTTTCACCTTGCACTACCTTGCTTTTCTATCCTCAGTTACTACAGTCTCAGTGACAAATTGTTCCTGGCATACCTCTGTGCCAATAAGGAAAAAGAAACCACATATAAGAGAGATTTGTTTCTTCCTAGGTTTTAGATGGGCAGCAAACACATCTTGAAAGCAGCAAGTATTCTGTCTTTCCTGTTTTCCTGCGCTTTGGTAGTTAGTGGCCAACAGTAGCACAGCGTTTCAGGCTATCAGGATTATCAAGGTATTGACTGCCTCTGAAAAGTCAGGACCTCTTATCACATCACATTATGTCTCCTTGGATCCCACAGATGCACTACCATGGAAGTGACAGCTTCAACTAAAAAACAAATGGTAATTTAGTCCTTCCCACCGATAAGTGCTAATTGGCTGTAGTAGGCAATGGCTTTTGTCCTCTTCCCTTCCTCTTCCTGATTCCCAAATAAAACCAACTCCTTCCTGCCACCTCTATCAAATGATTTTATTTTTTGCCATTTCAATGTATTTCTCTCTGCTTCAGATTGTTCACAGAGCTTCCTGCTGGGGTTTTTTTCTAATCTCCTTTTCCTCGGCTCTCAGCTGGTGTCTCTGCTGGGCTTTTTGCTACTGTTTTTGGCTTTGGGTGTTGGGCTCTTTTTTCATATATATGAAAGGATCAATCACTTCTCATTTATCACCCTTTCCAGGAAGAAAGCAAGTGTTTCTCAGGTCACAACTGTTATTCCACTTGCCCTGTCCTCTGAGTGTGTCTCTGTATGTCTGTGCCTTCTGGCACATGCCATTGTGACTGTGTTGGTAGGAGGAACTCCTGCTGAGCTGTGGCCTCAGCTGGTCCCCAAGCTACTGTCTGAAGAAGGAAGAAAGCATTAAAACACAGACCCAAAACAAGCATGTAGGTGCCCAACACCCATCTGTGCAGGGTCACTAACCACTTGTCCTTGTACTGAGGTCTACTGCTATAATGAAAAGGTGCCCACAGAAGAGGAAGGGGTGGATTTTCCTGAGCTAAGGCTACTGGGAGAGGGCAAATGGCCTTCTTGTGGAGGATGGAGAGGGAGTTGAATCCTATTCAGGCACACCTTACAGAAGACAATGATGGACTTTGTGAGTCTGCTATGTCTAGAACTGTATGTCAAGGAGAGAATGAGACCTTCCTGGTTTTAAAGGAGCTGACATTCGTTTTCCTTTCTCCAGATGCCAGAAAGAAATACATGAGGTAGGTAGGCAAGGATATGGATCAAAAGACAAAACCCGGGACCATCACTTTTCTGTGGGAGCCTGCTGTGCAATCAAGAGGTGGGCAGTTTGGGTAAGGGTTTGGAGAAGGATTGCTGGCAGCTTGGGTAAGTTGCCAGGATGAATCCAGGACACAGGCCGCAAAAAAAGGAAGCAAGTTACAGCTTCACATCACTTCTTGTTGCACACTTAGCTAGTTGAATCTGTGAATGGGTGACTCAATAGCCAGGGGACAAAGCTTTCTATTTTTTCAATATCTTGAACATAAGATCTTTCTGTGTTGAGACATAATTGACTTCCCCTCACTGAGTATGTATATATATGTGTATATACCCTTTGTAAGGGAATGTTCTGGGAGACAAAACATGAAAGCATGTAAGCACTACAGACCTGTTTGGGAGGATTTGATGAGCTGCTCTCATATGATCTGTGTCCAGCTCTATAAATTCTGACCTCAGCAGCACTAATGCAGCTATTTCAGAGCCCTGCCAAAGGATTTGTAGTAAGAGCTTACTAAGATACATGATCCATCCAGGTATTTATGCTGTGATTTCATTGGTAGAGTATCTGTGCCTGACAAAAAGAACTGTTTGGAGCCATGTGACAAAGGTGTGATGTGTATAAAAATGGCTCCCAGATGTGTGCTCAGCTCGTGCTATTTGACTTAGAATATGCTAGGTCTGGCCACTGCAGACTCATTCTCTTTTCTCCTTTCTGCCCCCACAAACACATTTAATGAATTCGTTTTTTTCAAAGCACACAGCAAAAATTTGGCCAAAATTAACAAAGGAGATTTTTTCCTTTTTATTTATTTGTTTTATAGCTAACACTGCTAGGACTGATAACTGAAGCCCCTTATGCATAGAAGGATTCACAAGAGAAAAGAAAAGTAATAGGAAAGTGTTAGGAAAGTAATAAAAGTGTTACTACTTGGTCACAGCCAGGGTGACAAACTAATGGGATGGTGAGAAAACAGACAGGTAATAAAGGAGGAAAATGATTAGTCTAAAACTAAGTGTCAAATTCTTGACATCCATCTGTTTGTGACTGACAATACCTGCCTGCTTCAAATAAGGGTCCAAACTTAACACTTGCATTAGCTACTGCAAGGATTTCTACTCCATCACTTGCCCTCCATCATAAGCTCTCTGGTGCTAAAGAGCTTGTCCCTTCTCCTTAATACTGTCATGAAGCACAAAGGCATGCTGAGGAGTAGTGCACCCATCTAACATGGCAGAATCAGTACCAAGTAATTGAGTAACATATTTATTAAACCTGATGTTAATGCTTCTCTGAGAGAAGATTATATATGAATTGCTTACCTTGATTAAAATTATGTTTCACAAGAAGGTTTATAAATGGAAATAATTGGAAATGATGCATGAAGCGTCACAAGCAAGAAATTTTGCTGATGTGCTATTAAACAAAGCAAATTATTGCCAGAATTCAGCAATGAGGAAAAAACCAAACAGCTATTCACTAGATTCACTGAACGTAAGAATAGCAGAGTACTTGAAACTATTGAGAGACTTCTCTGGCAAAATGACTATGGATGCATTTAGGAGCTGAAAACAGCTGAGAAGTAAACTAAGCTCACCTGCAGCTTAGTACACTAATATGCACTCTTTGTCCCCTAGGAATTCAGACCAGGAGTCTGATAAAAACACTGTGGTGCTGACCCAGGCTGCATGTGATGCGCAGATTGACTCCACAACTCATTAAAGTTGTAAAGTAGGTATGCTTTTTATTGAGAGCTGAGACGCACAGGGATAATTCCTCAAAGTCATGCGTGCCTCAGTGTTGTTTCCCTCTACGTTTATAAGGTTGCACCGTACACCTATACATATTCATGTCCTATCCCCGCTTCCTATTACAGTGAGCTAGAAGGTCCTTTGCGCCTACGCAGTGCCCCCTCTGATCATGGGCAGGGGTCTGAAGATGGAGAAGTAAATGAGTCTTCCTCCTGTGGGTAGGGGTCTTCAAGATGAAGTAAATGAGTCTTCCTCTTCTTGAACTTTTCACCTTTTAGTGTTCACGTATGGCCTTAGGGTTTGGTCCCGGACATAAACCATCTGCTTCTCCCCCTTAACAGTAGATTCAGGGGTCTGCTTTTCCCTATCAATAGGTGCTTATCGGTAGAATCAGGTGTCTGCTTTTCCTTGTCAATAGAACCAAGTGTCTGCTTTTCCTTGTCAATAGAACCAAGTGTCTGCTTTTCCTTATCAATAGTTAGTGCCTTTGTTCTGCTTAGTAGGCATGATAGGTACAGACAATACCTTTGCTTAAGCAAGGGAATTCCTCTAACCCCCGTGTACAACCCCCCTGTACATTGGTCAACCCTCTGCATCACATGCTCAGTTTTTCCTTGGGTGGAGATGTGGGGGACCATATGCAATAGGGACCGAGTCATCTTTCCAATTGAGTTACTTGTGAGGAACTGTGGGAAGTTACTGCATTGCAAATTGAGGTAAGAAAGGAGGAGGCCTTCATTTTTACATCATAACTTTTTTCACAGACTCAGATCAAGTTCTTAGTGGGGCCTAGGGAAGTCAGGTTTCTCTTTCCCCAATCAGTGAGCTGCCCAAGCAGGGCAAACTGTTATAAACTGTCATGTCTGCTGTTATGCTGAACTTAAGAGGTTTGTGGAGACCTCTTGTTTAACAGGTTCATGCTAAAAGAAGCATTCACACTACAATATGTAGTGATCTTTGCATTGATTTATTAGTAAATATGCCCAGTAACAATATTGTTAGCCTGGGGAACAAAGAACTCATCTACACAAAGCAGATAAGCAGGCACTTCTTTATTGCAGCACTGGGTGCTAAGTGGGATTTCCACTAACCAAGCACACTCCATGCCAATTTCATTGTTGCATTTATACACAAAAATCACAAGGTAATACACTCCCAGTCACAATGATTGGTTAGCAATTTGTTTAACATTATAATATCTGCTGTGTCATTATCTTCTGTTAATATGCTTGAGCATTGAGGAAGGCTCTTCACCTGGGCAAGGGTCTTCTTGTATTATGGGTATGTTTTGTAATATTATGACAGTTCACTTCAGGACACCTTAAAAGTAAGTTTTGTTGCCACGTTGGCCAGCTAGATATTTACCTTTCCAGCTTGTCAAATAACTCATCCTATATACAATAGACCCTAGGTGATCTGACTGTGGTCTAGAGAGTAAGGACTAAGGCTAACATGTTCCAGAGAATAAGGACTTCAAACGACGCAGTGTCAGATTTCAAGCAGCACAGCAACCCATACATCATTGTTTAATAAACGCTAATATAACACTAACATAAAGGTTAACATCTTAAATCAAGATGTTCCTATAGCTAACTGCTTCACAAACACAAAATATAAAAAGATTCAGGAAAACTTAAGATAATCTGCAACAATACTGACTTTGCAGATCAGGATGAGGGGCTGACTGCAGGCAGACGGTGTCTGACATGCAAATCAGCTGCAGCATTGACTGGGAGAAGGCACATGAGCTCCCTGACACAGACACCTTTTCTGCTGGACACTGCTAACTGAGCACACCCTTATCCCTCATAGCTTGAGGGGAGGATTTTGAACACCTGAATACTGGGATCCAGACCTGAACAGCATCCCTAAATCTAACACCATAAAATGTCTTCTGAGGGAAGCTTGTCTCCAATTTAAGGTAGTTGAGTCAGCCTGAGGGAGGTTTCAGTCCCTCTCTAGCAACCCATATGCACTGCAAAGGGTCTTTAAGGACCACAAACTCAGTTCAGATGAAAAACTATTAGCCAAAAGCAAATGCAACAGCACAGAGCTTCTGTACCCTGTTAACCATTTTAATCATAGAATCAGAGAATGGTTAGGGTTGGAAAGGACCTTAAGATCATCAAGTTCCACCCCCCCCTGCCATGGGCAGGGACACCTCGCTCTAAACCGTATCACCCAAGGCCTCGTCCAACCTGGACTTGAACACTGCCAGGGATGCAGCATTCACAACCTCCCTGGGCAACCCATTCCAGCGCCTCACCACCCTTACAGGAAAGAATTTCCTCTTTATATCCAATCTAAACTTCCCCTGTTTAAGTTTTAACCCATTACCCCTTGTCCTATCACTACAGTCCCTAATGAAGAGTCCCTTCCCAGCATCCCTATAGGCCCCCTTCAGATACTGGAAGGCTACTATGAGGTCTCCACACAGCCTTCTCTTCTCCAGGCTGAACAGCCCCAACTTTTTCAGCCTATCTTCATATGGGAGGTGCTCCAGTCCCCTGATCATCCTCGTGGCCTCCTTTGGACTTGTTCCAACAGTTCCATGTCCTTTTTATGTTGAGGACACCAGAACTGCACACAATACTCCAAGTGAGGTCGCACCATCTTGTTAAAGTTAAAAACTAAGGGATTAAATGGACCTGTTAAATGTACATTGTTGTAATGGCCTACAGTGGCCAAGAAGAGAAGTTGAATGTGTGAAGCTGCAAGCCCAGTCCTCGGCCAGGCAGGAGAATCCCTGTGTTGTAATATAACAGCTGTGCTTCAGATAGCACAGGAGATGCACTGGCCATCATCACTGCAGAGTTAAAGGTAACATAACACTGATTTCTAGTCCTGAGATGAGTTCAAACATCCCCAAAGGTCTTTTTCCACAGCATTCAAAACATATGCTCCTTCTCCATTGCTTGCAAGAAACTCTATGGGCTATGTTCAACTCATATATTTTGTTATCATTAGAAGACTTGATCTATAAGCTTAAAGTTATGTGCAAAGATTCTGATTGTGCTGCAATAACAACAGAAAATAAACTAGAAAAGGATTGACACCAAAGAATATTGCAGAATATAAGGACTTGTGCTGGATGTTGTCATGGCATTTGTGCCCTGAATTACAAGGTGTAAATGTAGTTAGCTTAAGATACTGTTAATTTATTTCTGCAAGAGCAAAATCAAAATTGTTGCTTTCAGTTCTACTTGCACTTGAAAAGCCAGAGATCGTACCTCAGCATGGTAGAAAGAGCTGGCAATAGAAGTCCGTATTTCTCATTTCTTTGAGATTTGTGACAGAAAAATGTTATTTTATTGGAATTCAAGAAACAAAGTGGATGAAAATGCTAGGAGTATTGTAACACATCCGTTACATAGTATCACACTAGACACACAAGGGAAATGTCATACATGATAACAGAGAAATGAGAAACTGCACTCATTACACACAGTTATCACCCAAGAGACGACACTTTCAGGGTCTGCCCGAACAGCCTTATCCCTTGTAAATGCCAAAACAAGTCTGAAACACCCAGATAAGCAGAAGTGATGAGAGGTGACAAAAGGCTTTTTCATAGGGCAGAGAAAGAAAAAACTGCCAGAAAAGATGCTCTCTCTAGCATGAGAGAGCAAGTTCAGGTAGTGCTAAGTAGATGGGCTGTGGAAAATGCAAAAGCAAAGGCATTGGATAGATATTAAGACACCAGGTTGATTGCAAATAAAAACTGTACCGGTATTTATTTTATTGTATTGTATTTTATTTTATGATTCTAAGAACCGGGAGGGGGAAGAAAGTTTCCTACCAGAGGCAGGTGGAGAAGAATGTCTTTGCATTTTCGCACTACTCTGTTCCCTCCCCAACCTCACCGCTCCCGTACTTTCCAACCCGAGCTGCATCTCCAGCTCGCTGCAGCCAATGAAGGCTGTTTCTCGCTCCGGACACGCAAGGAGCTCCCCAGGACACAGGTGGGGCGCGGGTGCGCCGGGTGTCCGCGTCCCCCTCCCGCATCTCCATCCGGGGGTCGGGCCGGTGCGGTGGCAGCGGCACGGGTTAGTGCCCGGTCCGTGTCCTGTCCTGCCCCCCCCCCCCCGCACCGGCGATGGGCGGTGCTGCCGCCGGGCACTCTCCGCTCACGGCCGCCCCGCGCCTGCCCGCGCTGCGCTGGCAGCCGGACCTGCCCCAGCGGGTGCCAGCCCCGCCCGGGGGAGCCGCCCCTCGCCCCGCCGCGGCTGGAGGATGGGGCGGCAGCGGCGGCCTCAGACGGAGTCGGGTGCCCCATGGCGCAGGTAAGGGAAGCGGCCGCGGGTACCGGCAGCCTGGCAGAGCGGGGTGCGTGCGGGGCGGGCAGTGAAGATGCGGGGCGAGCGGTGGGGACGCTTTTCTGAGAGACACCGCCGGGACACAGCCAGAAACGTGCGGGACTGAGCCGAGCGCTGCCCGCTCCCGCTGTGGGCCCCCGTCCCGGGAGCGGGTCACAGGCAGCGGAGGGCAAAGCCAACCCAGCGGCAGGTTGCACAGTACTGCCGTGCGGCCTTCTGCGAGGGCAGCGGCTGGTGGCGGCTCTGCAAGCGCCGGAGCGGGGTCAGCCCGTCGGAGCTCCCCGGCCTGGACACATGCATTGCCCCAGCGCAATGGCAGGGCTAGCACTGGAGCTTCTGCTTGGTGTTTCCGCCGGAGTCGCTCAGTTTATTTCATGCGGGCACACAGGTCGAGGATGTCATGAGGCGGCAGAAATGCAGCTTCTCCACAGCGCATCGTGACAAGGAGCCAAACGGCACCCCTCATGTTAGGAAGGGCATGTGTATGTCGTATTCAGGTAACTGCACTTGTCAGAAACATTTCTTACCTCTTAGGAGTCTTACTGTGCCAGGGCTAGCCTGCAGCATCGGTGTTCCTGCCTCTGTTCTCAGCGTGGCATCTTGAACAATAGACCCAGGCAGTAAGTACCCAGCAGCGAGGGCTGGCTTCCCTATTTCGGTCATGCAACATGCGGTCCTTACTGCCTGTGTGCAGCCGCCCGGACCCTCATCCTGCGGAAGAGCTGTGTACGCCTGTAACTCGGAGATTAGCCAAGCCGCTCAGCTGCAGGGGCTGCTCTTCTGAGTTAAGTTGCTAATGGGCATAGAGTTTCGTTTTTCCTCGAGTGGTTTATGGTCTGAGAGTTGTGATACGCTGTGCGGATACAGGAGGTATGGTAGATGGTGGTTTTGTGGCTTTGATGTTAAGTACATTTTGAAATACCAAGTTGAACTACCAACAGTTTTCAAGCTGGTTTTGAACCATTATGAATAGCTGGTTCTTATTATGAGTTAATGAATCAGCACCAACTGATAATTGTTGTATTTGTCTCACATAGTCAGTTTTCTTTTTTTCCTCTTTTTTTCTCCTGTTTCCTTCTGTGTTAGCTTGGTTATTTTTGTGAAGTAGTTGCAAAACGGGTTGCAACACCCTAACTGTAAGAGATCACTCCTTTCTGTGGAGAGAAGATGATTCATTTCTTTGCTAAAGTAGGTCTGGGCCTCTCTCTTACACACGGTTTAGTTAAGTGGAAGGATGATTGGAGCAAGATAAGGCAGTGTTCAGTTCTTGACCTGAAATGTGAAAACCACCGTGCCCCTTCCACCAGGCTTCTTTTGGACCTGAAGACAGGTCCATAACAGGAAACACAGAGGAAAAAGTTGATCTTTGTGTTAAAGGTGACCTCTGTAGGTTTGAATAAGCCTGCTTGTACTGTCAAAATGTTATTGTAGAGTATAATGGATTTCAAAGTGTCTTAGCTGATTTATAACCTTCATTTTGCCTTTTGTAAAAACAGACCTGACCTATTTTTAACATTTCTCTTATCCATGCTAGATCAGGCCGAGGAGTCTGTGTAAACAGATGAAAGTGATTGTTTTGTTCTGTTCGGTATTGTGTGGTGTTCTGAAAAGTTAGCAGCTGGATTCAGTCACCCCTGGATTAATTTTATTCATTGGGCTCCAGTCCCTGCTGAGAACATCACTGGCAACACAATGTGAGCTGTTGATCCTCGTCCTTAGGGAGCTGGTATTTAAAACCACTCTGGGAGACAACTGTACATGAAAAAGAAACTTAATTCAGGGGCTGAAGCACACTGTTGGAGCGTGCTCAACTGTACGGGGTTGCCTGGCCTATGTCTGTTTTGCGCTAGCATGAGATGTGCTGCATTGTTAGGGCAGCCTGAGCACTTTGATGATGAGTAAAGCAAACAGGTGGGTTCCTGCATTCACATTGCTGCCTGGCAGACAGGGATCAGCCCTAACCTTTTTGTATTCACTGTGTTCCTGTTGTCCAAAAAGCAGATTCGTGCTTGGCATTGATTCGGAGAAACTCCAGGAACAAACTCGCCAACAAAGTTTAAGTTGACAAGCAGGAATTCTTTCTGCGGCGCCGGGAGACATGGGGGATACCTCCTAACATGTATCACCGTATTGCTACACAAGCCGTCCTTACATAGTCACTGGGCATATATACGTATTCGTGAGGTTACGCGAGAGTTAGCGAGAGTTACATCGTTTTCCAGAAAGTTGCGTGCATGCTTAGACAAATGTGATGGTGGTCTTTAAGGGTCGTTTACTTCTCCCAGCAATCTTCATCACTTCTGTCAGTCTCTGAAGCACCAGCTTAATTAACATTACAGACTAGCAATCACCCTGTGCTTCTACATGTCAGTTAGTTTAACTGTGCTCATCCTGGACATCTGCTAGTCCCAGATACTCTCCATCCGCAGGTCCCCTTCTTTTCTATTTTGTTTAGGTCCTGAGGTGACAGAAGATACAGAGATGGCAGAGTTACTGAATGACTTCTTTGTCTCTGTCTACTCTGCTGGAGGCAGTCCTGAAGAGCCCTGTACCGCTGAGACCCCGGATGAAGATAGGTCAACGGAGCGGTCTGCCTTAGTTGATGAGGAATGGGTTAAAGACCAGTTGAGCAATCTGGACATCCATAAATCCATGGGTCCAGATGGGATGCACCCGCGGGTGCTGAGGGAACTGGCTGAGGTCATTGCTAGACCGCTCTCCATCATCTTTACCAAGTCTTGGGAAACGGGAGAGGTGCCTGAGGACTGGAGGAAAGCAAATGTCACTCCTGTCTTCAAAAAGGGCAAGAAGGAGGACCCGGGTAACTATAGACCGGTTAGCCTCACCTCCGTGCCTGGGAAAGTGATGGAACACCTTATCCTTGGTGCCATCTTAAGGCATATCAAGGATAAGAGGGTTATGAGGGGCAGTCAACATGGCTTCACCAAGGGGAAGTCGTGCTTGACCAATCTTGTAGCCTTTTATGAGGAAATAACACGGTGGATGGATGATGGCAGAGCGGTGGATGTGGTCTACCTTGACTTCAGCAAAGCGTTTGACACGGTCTCCCACAGCATCCTTGCGGCTAAATTGAGGAAGTGTGGTCTGGATGATCGGGTAGTGAGGTGGACTGTGAACTGGCTGAAGGAGAGAAGCCAGAGAGTTGTAGTCTATGGGGCGGAGTCTAGTTGGAGGCCTGTATCTAGTGGAGTGCCTCAAGGGTCGGTACTGGGACCAGTATTATTTAATATATTCATCAATGATTTAGATGAGGGAATTGAGTGTACTATCAGCAAGTTTGCTGATGACACTAAGCTGGGAGGAGTGGCCGACACGCCAGAAGGCTGTGCTGCCATCCAGAGAGACCTGGACAGGCTGGAGAGCTGGGCGGGGAATAACTTGATGAAATATAACAAGGGAAAGTGTAGAGTCCTGCATCTGGGCAGGAACAACCCCAGGTTCCAGTATAGGCTGGGGAACGACCTGTTAGAGAGCAGTGTAGGGGAGAGGGACCTGGGGGTCCTGGTGGACGACAGGGTGACCATGAGCCGACACTGTGCCCTTGTGGCCAAGAAGGCCAATGGCATCCTGGGTTGTATTAGAAGGGGGGTGGTTAGTAGGTCGAGAGAGGTCCTCCTTCCCCTCTACTCTGCCCTGGTGAGACCTCATCTGGAATATTGTGTCCAGTTCTGGGCCCCTCAGTTTAAAAAGGACAGGGACCTGCTGGAGAGAGTCCAGCGCAGGGCAACTAAGATGATTAAGGGAGTGGAGCATCTCCCTTATGAGGAAAGACTGAGGGAGCTGGGTCTCTATAGTTTGGAGAAGAGGAGATTGAGGGGTGACCTTATTAGTGTATATAAATATATAAAGGGGGAGTGTCACGAGGATGGAGCCAGGCTCTTCTCAGTGGCAAACAATGAAAGGACAAGGGGTAATGGGTACAAATTGGAGCACAAGAGGTTCCACTTAAACCTGAGAAGAAACTTCTTCTCAGTGAGGGTGACGGAACACTGGAACAGGCTGCCCAGGGAGGTTGTGGAATCTCCTTGTTTGGAGACATTCAAAACCCGCCTGGACACGTTCCTGTGTAACCTTATCTAGGTGTTCCTGCTCCGGCAGGGGGATTGGACTAGATGATCTTTTGAGGTCCCTTCCAATCTCTAACATACTGTGATACTGTGATACTGTGATACTGTGATACTGTGACCTAAAACTATGTCAACTACCTTCAAGCACCGCAGTTATTTTCCGTTACAAAGCCATCAAACTTAACCTTACTTAGAACTGATTACATTGTGCTTTTGTGCCTCCTTGTCTCACCATGCAGTAAACCAATTCCAGGTGCTCAAGAGAGATGTGTTTATTCAGACCTGGGTGCTCTGTGGACTGTTTCACAAATCAAGCACATCAATGCCAGTTTTCTTGTTCCATTTGTACACAAAAGTTAGAAGGTGGTACAGACGCAGTGATTGCTTGCAATCTACGAATACTATTTGCAGTGCCATTCCTTTTAACCACTATGTGTGTTCAGGGGAGGGGTCTTCAGCTGGGCCATGGGCTTTTTGACCCATAGGTGTAATTTTTAAATGTGTAATTAAAGTAGTTCACTTTGGAACACTTTAAAAGTTGGTTTCGCTGCCAAGTTGGTTAATTTAATAGTCATTTTGCCAAGCTGTCAAATAACTTACCCCTACTACAAGCAATCCTAGATGTTCTCCTTTGATCTTTCAAACAGGACCAGGACCTGGTTTTCACTTATGAATTCCTTATTGTTAAAGAAGGTCATCTTGCCCTATGGCCAAGATCCTAATACATACAGTAACTATGATTACCAACAGCAGATGTACAATATATTCCCAGCAAGCTATTTAATTCGATCTGTTTCTGTAATCAAATGTAAATTTGCTGATGAAATGTAAATGCCACAATATTTTCTTGCCTTACAAATAACAATAGCAAAATATGGTCTGAAATACATGTTTTAATGAAGAAAACAATTGTAAGATCTCAGTCTTGTTACCCATTTTCTTGGATGGATGTGTGTAACAGGGTTCAGCAGTAACTGTCCTGGGTTCAGCAGTAGCAGTCGTTTTCATCCTTCTTTAGTAGCTGGTGCAGTGCTGTGTTTTTGACTTTCAGCCTGGGAACAGCGCTGATAACTCCGATGTTTTTAGTTGTTGCTCAGTAATATTTACTCTGACCAAGGACTGAGTCTCATGCTCTTCCAGGGAGGAGAGGAAGCCAGAGGAAGCAGAGACAGGACACCTGACCCAAACTAGCCAAAGATGTATTCTGTACCACAGCACATCATGCCCAGTATATAAACTGGGGCAGTTACCCAGAAGGGCTAGATCAGTGCTTGGGTCAGACTGGATATCAGTCAGCGGGTGGTGAGCAGTTGTATTCTCTTCCCTTGTTATTTCCCTTATTATCATGACTAGCGATAGCAGCAGTGGTTTGTGTTATACCTTAGTTACTGGGCTGTTCTTATCTCAACCTATGGGAGTTACATCCTTTCCGTTCTCCTCCCCATCCCTCTGGGAGTGGGGAGAGGAAGGGGGGAGAGTGAGTGAGCGGCTGCATGGTTCAGAGTTACTGGCTGGACTTAAACCATGACATGGGATCAGGGATAAAAAGTGTTTGTACCACAGCAGAGATCACGTTAAGAAGTTTTTTGTTATGAATCCTATCCATAATTCACTGTCCTACATTACCTACAGAAAGTTGTAGCAGGTGATTGATAGAAGATGTGCTCCTGTGGCTAAGGGTACTAATTTAGTGCCTTTGTGCTGTTCTGATCTGGGGCAGCTACACAATCAAAGCTTGTAGGTTTGGCTGTCATGGATGCTTAAGACAGACTATAGTACCAGGGCTCCTGCCTGGGTACCGTGAGTTGTATCTTCAGAGGGAAAAAAGAAAAAGGCAAAAAACTTCAGCTTTGAATAGGCAGGAAAACATGCATCAGTTCATCCAAGGAAATGGAATCATTTCTGTAGTAAAGAAAGCTGATTGAGGTCCTACCATTTGCAGACTGCCCCTGACCAAGACGCTGTGTGACTGTAAATTTTGGTGTTTTAAGCACAGAAAAAGTAAAAAACCTCCCCAAAACAACCAAACCCAAACTAAAAAAAAACAAAAAATGAAACCACCAAACCCATGCAGCTGACACTGGATATAGGTCTTATATTGGTGGGGAAAAGAGAATCCATCCCACTGGCACTAATCTGGGATGTAGTCCAAACTCTGCTAACTGCATTTTCCTTAGGCTTCTCCCTATAACCTGTCCCAGCACTTTTAAAATCAGTTATGTTTGGCCATAAGTCCATATGCACAATGAACAAGACACATTTTCCAAAGCACCTTAAAAACTGGGGGGAAATGGGAGGCCTGAAGATGTTGCATCAGTCCTGTGTATAAGGCAATAGTATTCACAGATACAGAGGAAGTCTCAAAAAGTCTGTGGGACAGCAATGTCTTAGTAAAAGATCTTGCAAGTGTTCAGAGCTGCCCTACTTGATTTAGTGGTTTTCTTTTCTCTTTCTCTCTGGGTATCACTGTTTCTGTGCACGCATATATGTGTGTGCATATGTATGTAGACTTTTGAAGAAGCGAGTATAATAATTTGGTGGATTCTTTATCTTTTGTGGAATATATATATGGGGAATTATTTAGATTAGCAGGAATTAACTATGTAGCTCTTCAGGTTTTTTATCTGTGGCCTGAATCTTACAGTTCTCACTTCCCCAAATCTCACTTTGTCACTTTCCAAATCATGTAAGCCCCCAAGCACTGATGTCTGTGCAGCAGAAGAGGCAGTGCCTGCATGGGGCAGCAGTTGCTGCACTGGGTCATTGCGTGTACATAGGACATGACCCAGATTGGTGCTGGACAGAAAAGGAAGGCCCAAGTAGGTTTGTTATATCTGGGTACATTATAGCCTTTACAAAAGATTTTGAAGCCCTTCAAAGAGCTGTATTCCTGCTCTAATTAATAATTAACAGCATAACATTGGGGATGCTTGTGAATTACAGAAGTTAAAGAAGAAGATGCACACTGGATAATTTGTATTGTTAACACTGTAGTCTCTATGTTCATGCTCAGAAAAGCAGTTTGGGTCAGGTTATGTAAAACCTCATACATGTATAGTTCTTTGAACACTGTTAGGGTTTCACAGTATCAAAGCACTAGAGGGGTGAATCCTGGTCTTTTGGTACCATTTGAAGTACTTACACAGGGAGAATAGTTCGAGTTACAGATTCTTTCTCTTGGTGTCAGAAGCTTGGTAAAATGAAGGTTTATAGAAACCAGGTAGGCTTTTTCCTGAGGGCTTTTCTCTAGTCCATGTGAGAGCAGTCCCACTGAAGCTGTGTGCTTACCTTACAGAACATACTTCAAGTTATTCTTTTTTCTTTTGAACTCATTGAGCAAAAGCACATGGCAATATTGCTGTGGAGAGACACCTGCAAATAGATAACTGGTCTGGGTACCTGCTCGTGGCTGGCTCTTGCCCACTAGCCAGAATTCAGCTAAAAGTTAAAGAAGAAGGTGTGTGAAGGACCTACCATGTGGTGTTTCAGAGAGAGGTGGGGTAAGAGAGGAGCCTCAGGCATTTGAGGAATTTATTGTCCTGAGAGACTGTGATTTCGGTTTTTGTTATGGTGTGCTGCAGGAGGCACAGGGGTTTGAAAAACTAAAGTCAAACAAATGGCCAGGAAGGATGTAGAGGGAATCAGTGATGTGTGGCTGACCTCCACCTGCATTTTCCTGCTCCCTGGAGAGGGGGGAACGTGTTCCTGGTGTAGGGTGTGCATGGGAATTGTATGTGAGAGGAGATGAGTGGTAACAGGCATAAAGAAGAAACAACTTGAGTGTGGTAAATGTGAGAAATAGAAGAGGAATTACATACAGCAGCAGAGGAAAGGTAAAGATACTCAAATCACAACAGAAGCCAAAGTAACAGACTGTCGATTTTGACAGCACTCCCTGTTCAGAGCTGTGAGCTGGCAGGCATTTTGAGTTGCAGTGAAGCTGATAGCCTGAGAAAATTGGGAGCTGGATAACTGAGAAAGTAAGCTTGCCCTGGAGGGCTCAAAAGGAAGATATCTGGAATTAAGCTGTGGCTAAAGTTTTATCAGAAAAGGTGGTCCCTTCATACTTGTATGTTTATTCAGTGGTGACTGTGTCTAGCCTGGGTAAAGGTGGAGAGAGAGAGAAAGAAAGAAGAGTCTCTTACAGAACTCCAGTGTCATGTAGTTCATTGACCACAATAGAAAGCATCTTGGGACAGCAGAGGCTTTTTTCAAACTACTTAATCTGAGAGAGTGACTGAATAATAACTTTCATTATATTCACTGTGAGAGATGTTGTATCCTTTAGGTGCAAAACAACCGCACAGGACCAAATGGATGGAGTGTAAAACTGTTTGGTTTATGTTCTAGAAGCAGTTCTAAAAGTTCATTTTGAAGGGGATGTTGAGCTGTCTTCAGCATGAAAACTGATGTCTTCATTGAAATTAGCACCGATACTATTTGTGTCTGTGCCTTCAACTTACACCCATCTCTGCCTCCATCTGGGGAGTAGGTTGGTGTAAATTCTGTGTTTATGCTGAACATGTAGAGTGCACAGGGTGTGTGTGTTTTCTGGTAGCTGACGTAGGTGAGCCATGCTATGTAAAGCCCTAGCACTTTCATTTCCGAAATGCATGTGGTTAGAGAGATGCTGACAACTCACTGCAACAAGTGGAGTGCCTATAACAGTGTGCATTTGGTTGCAGCCCAGATGGTATTACTAAGATTTAGAGTAGATGTGTCATAGGCATTTGACAGGTGCCACATTTGGAGTCACAGTTATGTACCATTTGATTTACTCAATTGCATTAGTTAGCATAGTTTGTTGTAATTTTTTAGCCTAGCCACATATAACATAAAAGTGACTTTGCTATTTGGTGTTTCCATCTGCCATTCTACTCTCCATGCTTTCTAAACCCTTGCTGCAGTTCAAACAATGAAATATTCTTCTGTTCCTGTGTTTTCAGGATATTCTAAGGCTCATTATGAATATAGAGAAACAACAAGAAACATTTTGCTTTTTAGCTGAAATTAAGTAGGTATCAATTGGTAAGATTAATTATCATCACGTTTTAAGTAAACAAGCAAAGAGCAACATCAGTAGCCTTAGAGCTATAACAGGTCTGCACCATTAAATGTAATTATTAATTGTATTTAATCCTACAAAGTAGTAAAGTGAAACTACTGGTTATATTACAAGAAGCTGTATTTCTTTTGCCTAACTTCTGCTGGTGTGGGAAAATTTTCTGGTAATGGTGCTTAATTAGTCAAACTATGGCAAAGATCACCAGGTGTGTGCTGCATCTTTTCAGGTAGCAGCAAGGAAAGGGCCAGTTCTACAGAGAAGTCCAGTTAGTAGAGGAGAAAGGGACACAAGTTTGCAGAGAAGCATCTCAAAGGTTAACGACAGTAATGGAGCAATTTAAAGCTTGACAACTAAAATAAGGAGAATGCAATACAGAGGATTAGAACATAGCATGTGAGCAGGATGCACAAACACAAATCAGCACAAACGTGTCCTTTTGCAAATAATGGTGGTTATCACTGGGGTATTTGTAGAGATAACTCAGTCTGAGTGCAGTGAAACAGCTTTCCTGGGGCAGGTACCTCCTGTTCCTTGATGCTGTCTGTACACCCAAGCAAACCACCCTGTCTGCTCTGTTCTGTTGTGGCAAGATGTTTCTGTTACTCCACACCTAGTTGAGATATTTCTGTACACATGTAGCTATGTGATTGTAGCGGTGCTTGCTAACTGCACACTGATGAGTAGCTGAAAACGGCTTGCTTATGCTTCCTGCTGCTCTTAGAGATGGGTCTTGTTCACCCATTCAATGCATCATGGTAGATCTATTCATACTTGAATATCATTACAGTTTCTGCTCCATACACATTCATTTATGGACAACGAATAATAGGTGGGTGTGGGAAGCAAAAGGAGATATGCTGAGGGGTAGTTTGATGTATGTGCATTCAATTAATGTTGAGATCTTTATACTTAACTGGAAACTGAAGGCTCTATTTTTAATGTAGTAAGAAACTCTGGAAACCTGCCAGAGCTGGCAGCATCCTTCCAATGAGGTGTACGCCAGGCCGCCCACAGAATCATACTTTCTCTCACCTCCACATTGATTCTTGGACCACTTTAAGGAGCAGAGTTAATGCAGATTACTATTTTTCATATTCCAAAGACTGACAAACGGAAGCTGATAGTTGACCTGTGATAAGTTGTACCTTAGGGAAAGGGCAGATGCTACTTGGTTAGAGCTCATCTCTTCAGCCTACGAGGCTGGTGAATAATTTGGTAAATCAGACTTAGCCTCAGATTGCGCTCTCTCATCCAACTGAAACTGGTAAATGGCGGAAGCAAGACTAGAATTTGAGATACCTTTTATTGTTTTACTATGGTTTTGAGGGAGCTTTAGTGTAGATGTTCTGCCTTGTGCTTGCACAGACGTCTTTCCAAATGCAAATTGAAGGTTGTTTTCAGATAGGGCTGCGGTTTACCTGGAACCAGCCTGCTGTGGGAGGTGTGAACTTCCACACCTTCCAGTGGCAGTAGTGAAAAGGCTGCTGAAATAGAGGGGTTTGGTGATATTAAGCCTTCTACAATCAGCAAAAGTCAGGTTTTTTTTCTCTGTACAGAGACCAACCACATGTGGTCCTGGTCTAGCTCTTGGGCCCACAGTGGTATTACTAGAAGTCAACTACTGTTTCTTCTGCTACCATTAATGCAAAATAAGCAGCAAGTCAGAAACACTAAAAGTGGCAGCACAGTACTGAGTAAGCAGTATTTATACCTAATCCCTTATGTCATTAGATGGGTATTCAGAATGCAAAATTAAGCTATCTTTAAAGAAATGCCTTATTCAAAACGATGATATGTCTGATTCGGGGGGAGGTGCCCCTCCTATTCTTTCCTTAGAAGTAGCCTAGCAATCGATCCCAAAAGATGTGCGGGCATGGGAAGAAGAATGTTGTTGTTGAGCAGTATTTTTCAGCTGCTCTTCATCACTGGGAAAGAGTAACAAGCTGTTGGGAAGTGTACTGTCAAGAGTAAACCTTTAACAGCATAATCCAGGGGATTTTTGCTAAAAGCCCGAACTGAGAAATTAAGGGGAAAGGCTGTGATTGTGTTACCTGATTTCCATATAGAGTGTTTCACTGAAATGATCCCACATGTAGAAATGGGTGCTGTGAACAATCTTACATGCACTGTACCTGTGCCACCACTGTTGTGAAAAGCTGGTCACAGGGCCATGCTCCTTCAGAAACTGCCCTGGTAGTGGGGGAAACAGAGTTTTTTAAAGGGTAGATAACTTACTGTAGTAGCAATCAGTGTCAGCAGGAATGAGCATATTTTAACATCATCTGCTGGAAGAAGAAATGGTACTAGTAGTTAGATTAATCTTCAAAGTCATACAGTGCAGCACTGTTAAGCTCATTCAGTAGAGACGGTATGTTCCCTTTGGTACACTACAGTGAACAGTCATGATTGCAAATGTGAGACCCTTGGTACATTGGCTTGGATACATTGTTGTGAAATGATGTCCATTTGATAGCCCAAACTTTCAATGAAATCACATCATCATGTGTCTGTTTGAGAAGAATTTGTTTCCAGTGTTTATGAACATCCATTTATACTGCAGATGGGCTCAGTACTTGGGCACTGACAGAAAGGCAGTGACTACGCTCCTGAACTGTTGTTTTTCATTTTGCCCACCAAGTCCACACAGAGTCAGTTCATCCACATGAATGAATGGTGCAGTGTGTATTTCATTTGAAATGCTGCAGTTGTGGAAATAGTGCATTTTAAAGATCAATTTTGACAGCATCCTGCTTCATGGAACTCTTTTATTTGTGTCTTCAGGATGTTGACCTGAAAGCATGCCAAGAAGTTTTGGATGCCTGCTGTCCACACCAAGAAGATGGTCAGCTGGAGCTGCAAAAGGAGAAAGAAGATATAAATCAAGTAAATGATGAAAAAAAATGGAAAGGAAAAGTGTGAGAAGGAAGTGAGGGAGGATTGTCTTGTTACTGATATAGTGACAGAAACAGAGTGCATGGTTTTGAAAGGAGTATTTGATTTCATCTTTTTGTTTGGAATGTCCCTTGCAAGGTCAGGAAAGGAGCAGTGACTTCAGACAGCACTTTGTGTAGGATGCCCCTGTACAGCTTTTCAAAACCTGCCCTCCCCTCCTTCCCAGTGCAGTTTATGTAGTTGAAATGTTCTACATTTTACAGAAACCACTTGCAACAAACCATTTGTCAACTTGGTTTTATTTTCTCCATCGTGAAGGTGGTGCCTTTGTGGGCAAGGAGTTTTTGGGGGGCCTACAGACACTAGAGGTGTGGCTGCTAAATTACACTGTTTTCACCATTCATGAAAAGATTGATGCTCAGATGTAGAATTACATTTGGGAAAATGGATTGTTCAGATCTTAACATGTATTGTAATTACAAGGTGGAGAAATAATAATGTTAAATGGAAACATCTGCAGTTTGGGTTTTGTTCTCTCTGAGAGCTGCAATGAAAAGACCATTCTGTCTTCTTGAGATGTTGTAAGAGTTGAGAACACTGGATCCAGGTTTCTTGCCAGCCCCTCTGTTCACCGCTGCCCTGGCAGATAGGCTTTGAAACAACACTTGATTTTTCCACAGTGGTGGGTAAGTGCAGCCTTGAAGAGGAGGGAAGCCCAGTTCTGCTGCAGAGTACGGACGCTCCTGCCATGGAGTTATTCTGCTTGATCTAACAACATGACGTATCTCCCATCAGGACAAAGACTTGATCCAGGGGTCAGCAGCAGTATTTTACAGAGCTATGCTCTATTTCCTCACAGACTTGCATTTTTACCTCCTTTTATGTAAAATAACTGTGCTTCATGAAGCATTTGTTTCTTCTCTCACAGAGCAACCACAACCATGTAGATTCCCTTCTCTCCTTAGAGAGCTATTCACAGCTTCTGTCATCGCAGATGGAAAACATGCTAGAGGTAAATGAGAAAGCACATGCGTTGCTAATAGATTGGAATACAGTTAGTGATTATTGAATAATGACTTACTCTGTTTTATCCAGTAATCTCCCACCCCAGAGAATGTATCAGCAAATCAACGTAGTTAAACTTACCTGAAGACATTAAAGACACCTTTTGCAGCAGTTCTGCTTGAAAAACTTTCCTCAGTAACTTGTTTGGGATATGAAAACTGCAAGTTCCTGTCTTTGCTGTGAGCTGGTGCTCAAAGTTGGATGGAGCCACTGGGCAACATAATTAGTAGAACTAATAATTCCCCTTCTGAAACCTAATCCCAATTCATATTGATACAGCAACTCAGTAGAGCAACACTGAGTTATTAAGCACTGGCAGCCATTAAGCACTTGTGGTGAAAGATTACAATTGTCATAAATATTGGGTCAGGTGCTTACAAGGATTCTGCTCTCAAGAACAGATCCATCTTCTCTGCAGATCAGGTCAGTCAGCATTAGGAGCAAACCCATTTTGTTTTCTTTTATCGTCTGTGCTTCTGATACTGTTTGCTCTCTGGGTTCCCATCGTCACAAAACCCAGTTGCTATCTTAATTGGAGTCTCTCTGCTCTCCCACAGCTCATAGCTCCAACTATTAACCATAAAGCTACTCCCTACATTCCTTTCTTGCAGTACTCCAAAGGCATCTTACATATGCTTCCCATTGAAGGAGCCTTCCAATGTCATTAGTGTTTTCCATGTTAAGTTCATGCTTATCTTTAAAACACCCTGTTTGGGGGAATCTCTAGGTTGGATAGTGCCTCCTAGCCCATAAATTAGCCTCCTCCTCTGTTCAGCTTTGGTACTGGATTGCACGCTAACAAGGTTCAGAAATTTGTCAGTTTAGTTTTATCTGTTGTTTTCATAGTTTGAAAGGAATTTGGCTGTAGACTTTGGGTAGCTGTAAATTTCACTTGTATATTTTATTTTAAGACTATTAATGCACTGCCATCTTGTGACAACCTATCTGTTGAAAATGGATTGCTTGTTTCTTCCAGGTAGCAAGTCTTTGCAGTGTGGTATATTTTTTCTATAGTTAAGCTTGCTAAGAATATTCATTTATTTTCAAGAGCTTAATTGAAAATACCAGCTCAATCTCACAGACTACTGGTGGTCTAGTACAAGGTAACTCTCTAGGAAGAGTAAGACAAGACTTTCTTCTGTTACCTGAGCTCCCAGTAAACAGAGAACTCGAGATGTTCTGGTCTTTATTGGTACATCATTCCTTCCCTGTGGAAAGTGCTTTTCACATTGTCTGTTCAATGAACACCAGTCAGAAAAGTCCTTTCCTGCACCACAGTAGGGATGCTCAGCTATGGAGGAATCCTGTCATACACTTCCTACTTGATGTATTTACATTCTTAAGGGTTTTTGTATAATCTATTTTATGACTACTCTGCTTGTCAGCAAGTGCCCTGACATAATCTTGGGTAGTGGCTTTGTACTTCTAGGACTCAGCAACCATAAAACCCAGGCCCACAGAAAGTGGGTCTTAATGCTACTGCGACACTCGTTTATCATCTGGACCTCAGGTCTGAGAGAACATACAGCAGCTTTATTTTTGTAAAGAAAAATTGAGTTCTAATTTAAAGTCAGAAGACACCTACAGAATGTGTGATCTGGGGACAACACCACATACATTTCCTCCAAATTGCTTAGTAAAGGAGTTGAAATGTAGACACAATACGCCTCAGTTAAGAAGGGGCTAAGTCAAATGTGGCAGCTCACTGCCTCAAAAGCTTTATGAACTGAAAGAAAAGCAGCGAGACTGTGACAACATGATCTTAACATTCCTGTCCTACTCCTCTCTTTTCTTACACCATTATTCTCACTGGCTAAGTCAAGACCCACAAGTGAGTTAATTATCTTCTTTACAGGGTTAATCTTCTAACAGTTCAGCACCTTGAACCAGCTCACCCTGGAATCTGATGATCATCAATACCACTACCAGGAAAGGGTCTGCTCCTCTCAGAAGGGCTTTTTCTTAGACCAGACCTGCTATAGCTTGTAGGCTGTAGTTTGATGAACACTTAGCAACAGTCCCATTTCTACTTCTCAACACTCACCAGTCCCACACTGTCCTTCATGATATCCTTCTCCCATCCCTTCAGTCAATTTTCTTCTGCACCCTTCCAGCTGACATATGCTAACACGTTATGCTTCATAGAAATGGGAAGCAGTATTCAGGATAGCTAAAAGAAGACTCTAACATATGAAATTTTTACTTCAAGAGAGTCAAATAGTGGAATATTAAAAACCAAGTTCTTTAAGACTGTAGGTGTGGGATGTAGAGGCATTCATTTTATAAAAAGTTGTGGTTTTCCCCTCCATCATCTTTTAGGCGAGGTTACTGGAAGATACACAAGTTGCTACTTCTAACAGAGGTCAAGACCCATCATCCTCACACCAAAATGTAAGTTTGACCCAGACACTTCACCACTGTTTCAGTCCTCACGATGCCATGCTACTAAGAACAGACTATTCCACTCAAACAAGTTCAGAAACAAGACATTTACAAAGGCAAGAGTCTTTTTCTCAGTCAAGTTACAGTATCACAAATCCAGAGTCACTTCATGGGTCAAATTTGACAGTGTTGCTTTCAGCTGCTGACATTAGAAACTTAATGGCCCATGATAATTCTGATGAAATTAAATTCATGTCTTTGGCGTTGGAGAATGGCTTTAATGCCACAGAAGTTTCTCAGCAATTTGAAGAACCTGGCTCAGATATGGGATTGTCTTCAAACCCAAGTCACAACACCGTCTATTACTCAGTCAGCAGTGAAGGTGCTGTTGAGTACAGTAACGGTGTGAAATCTGCTTCCTCACTTGAGTTAGGGACTGTTGGAGGCCATTGCCAAGAACACGCTAATTACGGGCATGTGGAATATCCAGGTAATGCACAGTGTTCTAGAGAAACTACACTTCAGCAGTTTCTTCATAACTACACTTACAATCAGCTGCCAATTCAAGCAGCACCCTCTCCAGTGCATCATCATCAGATGTGGACGAAGAAACCCAATGAAGTAAAGGATAGGTGCTATAATTTTACTGATACAAAACTTACCAGTGATGAATATCGTGCACAAGCGCTGAGACTACCATATTCCGTTGATGAAATGGTGAGCATGCCTGTAGACTTTTTCAATTCCATGATCACAAAGAACCATCTGACAGATACTCAGGCATCACTTCTGCGTGACATCAGACGGAGAGGAAAAAACAAGGTCGCTGCCCAAAACTGTCGTAAACGCAAAATGAATGCAATTCTTACCTTGGAAGAAGATGTGTATAATCTTCAAACACAAAAGGAGAGCCTTAAAAGGGAGCACTCTCAGTGTAGCAGATCAATCAGCCAGATGAAGCAGAAGCTAAACAACTTGTACCATGACATCTTCAGTAGATTGAAAGATGACCAGGGCAGACCTTTTAACCCATGCCAGTATGTCATTCATTTCAGTAGCGATGGCAGAGTTTTTGTAATACCCAAACAGCTGGTTAAATCTGAGCAGAAACACGATAATGAAAAAGAGCAGAAACAAAAAGATGGCTAAAGATGACTTTATTTTTCCTGAAAGAGGGATATTTGTGTGATGGCTGCAGAAGTCAGTGACTACAGCAGTACAAACAGAAAAAAGTACACTTAAGGAGCAAGATAACGTTCAAGGGTCTGGCAACAGTGACCTGATACAACGTCTACCAGCTGATGCATCTATATGAGGAAATCTTTAGTTTTAATTAAATTGAAGGAGCTAGGCCATCAGTGTAACTGTAGTTACACAGACCTATATAAAACTAGGAATTTAGTTTCTGGGGAGAACATGAGTGGGGGAAAAAAAGCCAGCTTTAGATCAAAGTTACACATGAAAGAAAAACATGATTTAGTGCTCTGTACTTGATTCTTAGTTAATAGTTCGAAGTGACCTTACTTTTTTATTGTTAGCACTGAAAGAAAAATTGTAGCTCAAATTCATCTTAGAATTCACTGTGGATTTAAGTATTCCGAAGAGATAATCTCTGCTTTGCACTTGTTCAGAACGGTTCTGCCTTCCCAGTTTTCCTTTTGAGGAAAGAGGCCCAGGAGGCTGTTGCGTATTTCCTCACTACTTCCACCACCATAGCTCCAGGCAAACATAACGTACCAATTAATTTTACAACTCACAAGGTCAACCTGCAAAGATTCTGAAAAATAAAAAAATTATCTGATTCACTATTGCCTTACCTTCAGCTTCTGCAACTGGAAGACTACTTTCTTCTGTGAAAATGAGTGGTGAATGAATTCCTATTCTTTTTTCCTAGCCCATGATATATTTACTCATGTACTTTTCTATCCCTATTTGAATACCTTCCTCTAGGAGAAATACTGAAGGTTTTATTTTTAAGCTTTTTAAAACTGGTAAAGGATTTAATTTTTTTATTCATATATGTACATATATATATTGATTTCTCCCAAACCTTTAATTAAATTGAACCAACCATTTTTCTGTAGTTGTGATAATGAGGTTACACTCCAATAGTGGCTCTGAATTAAGAGCTTTTGGGCTTGATACATATTTGCACTATGAAAAGGATGTTTTATTCACTCATGATTATTCAACAACTTACCCTTTTCTATTTTACAACCTGAAAAGAGTTTACAAAGATGGCCTTAAAGGCATGTAATGAATGATAAAGAAGGAATGTGGAAGTATATTAGTAAGAGTTTTTAATTACTAGCAAATGGATAGCAACAAATACTTTTTGTATCTTTTTGTAAACAAAACCCATAAACTGAGTATACTAGAGAAACCGTCATTGGTTTCTCTAGTCACCATGACGACAACATAGCAACTTCATAGTCACGTATAACAAAACACTGCACCAAACACATAAAAACTACACATACGCACAAGTTTAAATTCTAAATTACACCTTTAAAAGAAATACTATGCCATTAGCGTGTAAATCATGTTGTGTACCCTAACCCAGTAACCAGCATCAGTAACCTTTCTAAAAAGGGAGTACTGCCTCAAGCACAAAATGCACTATTGATCATCACTAATGAATCGGCCACTTTGTATGTTTTGCTGTTTTATATTAAAATCTTTCTTTGAACAAATATGTTTGTTCTTCAATTTATCAATTTGCCACCACTGCAAATTCACAGCAGAAACTTTCATTAGTGAGATCCTGAATTTTTTACTGGTTAAAGCATTGGTGTGAAGCTTATGTAGCCTACCTGGTATCAACAAGGAATTTCTCTAACTGCTGGCTCATGAACATCGACCAAAACATATAACAGGTAGCAGATCTATATGATGAATTGTGAACTTCATTTCTAGATCCACAGGGTAAAAGTACGTTCAAGTCTAGTTCTTGGCCCATGTGCACAAATAACAGGTTGGGCCCATAACTGACAGAACCAGAAGCTCAAGTATTTTCTGTTTTAGGACCTTGCAATACACAAGTTTCTACAGTCCTACACAGGAAGGGATTAAAAAGAACAGGCTACACCCAACTTGGTAACAAACAGTTGAACATTGGCACACGCTGAAAACAAGGAAGCACACAAACTCCTTCAGACCACAATCCTAGTAAGCAAGCAGCATGCTCCAGATGACCCATATAAAGACATGAGCCCCACTCCCCTTACCTCAACTCCATCCCGTTATTTTCCATGTGCAATGTGCAGGTAGCATGAACTGTCCTCAGCTCATTCCACTCTCATCATCGCTCAACACCTACCTTTAAAAAGTTTATGCACGAATCTCAACTGAGAACTAGCCACTATACCCCTACAATATCTCAGGCCAGTTAACATTGCAGACTGAGTTGCACCAGGCACCGAGCTGTACGCCTGGATGCACCATGACGTTTTCTCAAATCTTCGGCTACCTCCCCGAAGACTGTAAGCAGAATTCAGAACAAGGTCATGCTTTTTTAATTAAGAACTGCCATTGTTTCACCTAAAACCTGTTGGTAATTGCTGGCTTTCCTCCCACAACAAAGGGCTCCTGTTCAATATACTTCATACAATGGCTTTACACTGTATTTTCAATCTGTATACAAAAAGGAGACACTGCACAGGAGTCAGGGAACTATTCAAACCAGCATTGTTTTGTTTTAAGAGACAGAAGCCCCCCCCGACTTAAGTCTATTGGTACTAGTTCAGTGCCAGACTGTAACTTTCAATAAACCAGTATCTCGTGTCCAAACCAGGAACTATGCTGTATATGACAGGATGTGGTATCTCACCCTGGAGCCAGTGTCTTGTGAAAAAGCTGTCAGGACTGTATCCTACTTTACTAGATACTAACATGGAAAAGTTACCCATCAGTCTGAGAGGAACGAGAACCTTATTTTATGGAACTTGTTATACCACTATAGAACTGCGAAGTGGAGGTTTGTAGTTAATTCTTCAATGAAACTTTGCTACTTCCTTAAACACTTTTCAGAACCTGAAGCAAACAGACCTGAATAAAATATAACTTCTATTGTAACAGAAAACACAAAGTCAAAGCTGTTAGTACAGCAACAAAAAACTGGAAGTACCACCATCAGTGTTCTCACTGCAATATTGTTGCCATGGTAAAATTTCGGTCTGTAACACAAGTGAACTGCTTGTTTGTTGATTAATAATGAAAAGAGGTTATCCACAAGAGGTTAGAAAAAAGACTAAGTACAAACAAAAAACTTGGGTGGTGACAGAATCAGTAAACATGGATTACCTTCCCCAGTACTGCAACACACATCACGACGACGGAGCAGCATTAGCTACTAGCTGCTCTTAGATCCACACCTTTCTATAGAAGCATTCATCAAAAGTGAACACAGATCAACCACCCTTTATTAGAATACCCTAAGCACCACTTTTAACACATCAGGCTGAACGTTCACATTCATGCATACTACCAGTAAAGCCCTCATGGAAGAGACATGCTATGCTAGAACACGCCACACACTTTGAATGACTACTAACAGCACAGCACTGCACTGAAGTGCAGCTTCAGCTTCACATTTTGGTTTTATTCAACAGACTTGGCCTTTTACAGAAAGCTACAAGTTCACACTGTCCTGCTCAAGGCTTACAATCTAGCTTTAGTAACTGGAGTAACAAACTTAGATGAAAGGGCGAAAACAACTTCAAGATCAGTTTGCCTGTTTCAACAGCTCAGTATTGGTCACCCACTACATTTTTATGTTATGAGAGTCAGAAGCATGGTTCTAACAGGAGTGAGGTAGAGGCCTATAAATGAAGTGACACATAGCACCAGGTTCTAGTGAAAAAATATTTATTAAATAAACCAAATAGAGATGGAAATGCAGTCATCTTAGGTTCTATTACTGTAGCATACCTCATAAAACCATTGTGACTTAACTCCACCAAACGTACCAGACCAATGTCAGTTTTAATTCAAGAATGCCCAAAAAAGGACCATGAAAGAGGAAGCTGGGGAATGGTGGGAAGAGATGGGTTGGTGACAACTTAGGGGGAACACCAGTTTTCTAGGACTTGTCCAGACACCTTGTTCATACAATGCACCAGCACAGGCCACTGCAAACTACATGGTCCCCAAACGTAGTATGTTCCTAACACTCCCACAAGTCACACAGCCACTTAAACAGTTTATTGCTGACAAACCATTCTTGGTTAACTGCAGTTAACTCTTGACAACACGAACTTCTGCTCCAAAGCAAAGACACTACTGTTAAAAAGGACAGTACTTCATCAACATTCCTCAAGAAAACCTTTCTATGTTATGCTCTCAGGCATTCCTACCAGTATAAATGAGAACCTGGCATCTTCAGGAGGAAAAAAAAAAACCAAACCAGCACCTCTATGGGATGTCACTTGCATGACTGTCACTTGAAAACGAACTGAAACAATTAAGTTACAAGGAATGTTCTGTTCCAGCATGTCCTGAGCAAATCATCCCTTTCACAAATATGCTCAAACTGCCAAAACAAACTCAATTGACAGCTCCTTCAAAATTTGTATTTCTTTTCATTCCCAGCAGTACTGATTTCATTTCCCAGATAATGTGTACATTTATTATAAAACAAGAAAAATATATAAAAAAATGACAAAATCTTCTTCCCCACATGCAACACAGTAGTTTCTCCCAATTTTACAATGGTCAATTCTCTGATGAAATTTTGCTAGTTCCCTAAACACTCTTCAGAACCTGAGGCAAATAGACCTGAATAAAATTTAACTTTCATTGTACGTAACACAGAGAACTCAAAGTAGCCAGAACCACAGTACAGACCTCTGTATACCACCGCTTTCTAAATTGCAAGTCACATATTTTAGCTTTTGGGATTCTTTTCTTTCCTCGTACAGGTTACCAACAAGTTATACTCTTTCACACCCTTCCCTGAGTTTACTGCAGAAAGTATCTGCCAGGGGCAAGCTGGGCCCAGTGCCAACTTGATCCTTTGTTCTTAGTAAGCATATTGACCAGCAGTGTTAGCCTTACTTTGAAAATTAAGTCAGTAGGAGTGACAGAACCCTAGTTATTTGAAATTTAAAGACCAGTAACTGACCGTACACAGTTGTTTTTATTGAAGTTGCTTTCTCTATCAGGCTGACTCAAATGGGCGACTTCTCTCAGTGAACTGATCAGCAAACACTGTGTCGCATACTTAAGAACATACCGAGAAAGAAATGTCATGAAAGTTCAACAGTGTAAGCTTTCAAAACTTGAGATACCCAGTAACTGTTTTCACATACTGCCATCCCCTATATGCTTCCTTCCCGTCACCAGTAAGACCACAATTAAAACATCCTCATTATGAAAACCAGAACATATTTAAAATTCTATACCTTGCTGCAAAACTACTGAGAGAGTTTTAAGTATCACAGAGAGAAAAAAAAGTATTATTCCCCTTTGAACCATTGGTTTATTTTTTAATGTTGTATGAAAGTGGACTTGGCAACTGTAAGGAAAAACTTCCATCAGCTAAATCTAGATTACACGAAAGAATGCAAATTCCTTATTATCTGGTCAACTCGTTCTGTTGGAAAGAAGTAAAGTAAAGCAGATTTTGTGCATCTTCACCTCCTGCTTCCGCTGCAGCCCACTGGTTACCTATGCAAGTATTTTGAAGTGCAATTTAAGAAACAGAAAAAAACCTGTATGTGAGTCCTTAAACAGTATTCTGAATTCCTTAAAATAAGGTTAAAAATGTTATGATTCTGCTGAAGTTAATCACATAGATTTCAGGTTTACAATAAACCGTGTATGTTAACAGGTTAAAAATAGTACAGACTGGAGATACCTTCCCTCAAATACATTCCCAGCTGAAGCTTTCCCAAGCTCACACTTGGGAGTTTGGTTTGGTGAGTGGTTTTGGGGGGTGATGTCTTTTCTTGTTGGGGCTTTTCTCTGGGGGGGAAGTAATTTTTTGTTTGTGACCCCCCCAAGATGCAACTCTCAGTAATACAGTTTTTGTACAGCAAGAACTCTACATTCCATTCAATCTTTTGATACTAAAACCTCTTTACAGGTGAAAAGGGTAAGGCTATTATTGTCCTATCACATTCTGACAAACTGTCTTGTTAGTTTCATTAACAGGAAAGAAGAAAGTATTCTTATAAAGTGATACAAAACAGCCAAAAAGCTATTTTAAAGCAGTTGTGTCCATGTGCAAAAAGATCAATGTTTTTAATCTGTAGCACTGTTTCTCTCAACAGAGAACAGATGGCTATAGTAAGAGATACAAGTTCTGTGAATACACTTGCCAAGCTGATTTTGTTTTAAATCCATCTCAAAATGGAACGTTTCAAATCATATGAAAGGGTCTAGAAGCTGCACATAAACATTATTTAATGTTAGACAAACACTGGGCATTATTAAGCATTACACTAGAAGTATTTTGGTATAAAAATACTTTATTTTAAAGCTATGAAAGTTATAAAAATATGTCGTTAAACTTTCTACTCACAGAACGTTTGCTGTTTTAACATTAGTGATTTGTTTCTCCTACCGAATCTGAATTTTATTTGAAAGGTTTACAAGACATTATGACTATAATTTAAAAACCCCAGCATTACAGGGAGCTGTACTAATTGTGATCTTTTATCAGTACTCATTTAAACCTCTAGATTTTTAATGAAGGCAGCAAAAACAACTATTTTCTGATGGTACAGAATTTCTTATTTCTTGAAGCGTTTCTGTGGTTGACCACTTCTTCATTAGTTACCTGCAGCATGGCACCTTCCTGCCAAAGAAAAAAAAAGTGTATCTGAAGATGTTTATCACATATGTCTAAACCAAATTACCAGTAGGGAAACTTCAGCCTTTTTTGTTTTGTTTTTTAAAAGTATAAGCAGTTCACTGGTGTGTCTAACACAAAGGAACAGGACTTCTTTTAATTGCTGAGTCCACGTTCCTCAGTAGAAAGCCTTTTAAAGGCAATGGAACTTGGAATTAAGAGCTTTTTTTGGTTGCCTTTTGGGGTAGGCTTTGCTGATTTTTATGTAAAACCCAAACATAGTTGAGTATGCCACCCTTACTCCGAGTTAACTTGTTATTGGTAAATTTTCATTAATTTGAGGTGCAGACACTCAATGCAGTGAGATTAAGGCTGACTGAATTTGGCACTAAGGTTTATTAGCTGCAAGAACTATATAAAAAATGGTGGAAACCTCAACATTCTAGCCAATTCCCAATTTACACAATTACACACTTATGAAATACCACCTGCAGTTTCATTTGAAGTTTTCACTTCCCCTCCTAAAGAACTGCTTATGCAGTTGTTAAAAGAATGGACGCACATTCCTTCACAGAGGCAGTGTATTCTCTGGTGCAATTTTTTTCCTTACACGTAAACAGCCTACAGTTACTTGGGAACCTTCAGGATGAAATGTGTTATACAAAATAGATTTCAGTAGACAAAGAGACATAACAACACAGTTCATTTTCAACAGCATAATTACCATCACCGCATTACCTGGCAAGCACCATAATGCATAGACTCCCAAGAAAAAATAAAATGTTGCAGGATGCAAAAATAAAGTTGTACGATTTAATTAACTTGTGACCTACCATTTTAACTATCAACACCAGGGATGGAACCCTTGCAAAGCTTTACTAATGGACACTTGCAGGTCTCATTTGTTCAACTGTAGCAGTGTACAGTGGCAGCAGTCTATGCTTGTCCAGGGTTCATATCATAGCTAGATTCCAGTAGGAAAAAAATATGTTAAGTAGCTGAAATCAACAAAAATTTGTTTGCAAAAAATTTAATACAAGAAAACAGGATTCACAAATTTCTTTTCAATTGGTAATCGTTAACTCAATTCATTGCTATGTTAAAACTACGTAACAATAAACACTATACTGAAAGAATATACTGTAATACAATATTAGTTTCTCGGTTTTGGAACATTAAAAAAAGAAAAATAAATAAGATCTTACCTAAAGAAGTTTAACTGAAGCTTAGAACTATTTTGCTCTACACCCTCAGCCTTCGTTGGCATCCTTATAAACTACTGTAGTTAAAAGTTTGCAGAAATACAGCGCAGCTTTTTAAGACTGGCTGAACTTAGTGACGTTTTCAAGAGTTCTCTTGTACTAGACCTGTGTCCCTGGAAGAGTACCTCGCTGGGGATATTTCCTTTCCTTGCCATGGAAGAAGCAGCATCTAAAAGATCTAAAAAGGTGTTTCTCCTTGCAGAGATATCCCTTAAGTTATCTAGATACTTTAAACCTGATCATTTACAGACAACATACTTTTTTTCTGACCAACATTTAATTTTACATGTACAACAATAGCTTCATATTATTTGTGGGACCTTATACTACCCACTCCTTGCCTTATTTTACAATATAAAAAAAAAATCTAAAATTACACAATATTTCCTTTAGAATTATTTTATTAAATCATAAATGTACAACAGCTTCTTAACTCTACACACGCACTTAAATTTTAAAAGGAAAACGTTATGTCTTATTACACCATGATCCTGGCTAATAGCTTTTCAAAACTTTGAGAAAAATCTTAAAAAAGGTTTCACATGTCACCTGAAACTTACAAATTTAACATTATCAAAGGAATGCTTCTACACTTACAAAGACCACTAGAAAGAAACAACAATTAAAAAGCTAAGAAACTGTCTCAAAGGCATTTTTACAATCCTTCCTCCACAGTAAGGTAATGTTATTAAATAATCCAAATCCATTCACAAAATGGCTCTCTGCATCTGCTCTGGTGTCTTCTGCCATACCACTGCATATTTATGCATGACTGAGATAAGTGTTTCCTTAACAATGTTATTTCGATAACCTGAAGCTGTTCTGTTACCTCTGGGCTCTCATCCTCTCCTATTTATACAGTGAAGCCTGTTTCAACAGAAGTAAAGAGTAAAAAAAATAGGTTATGAGATTATTCATCTAACCATTTTTTAAAGGAAAGATAATATGATCCTAAAAAGCTTTTAACTCCTGTAGCTACTCTCAAGAATCACTGCAATTTTAATACTTAGAAACATACTTACCCATGGCATGCTTGCAGAAACTCAGTAACGGCTCCTCCCTCCATATCCACCACTTCCTCCACTGCCCCCGGGACCATAGTTTCCTGCAATTGCAGAAAAACAAGAAAGAGAACAGTTACATCATTAACATTCAGGAACACTTTTGGTTCTGCATTAAGATTAGCGTTGCTTCATTTCCCAGATATAGCATTATACAGCAACAGTTTTCAAGTTTTGCTGTCTTCCTCTAAATAGCCTTCAATACCTGCCACAAAAAACTACATCCCAAACTCCTGGAAGATTCAACAGTGCCACGTATTTGATGCAGTGTACTGTCTTGAGACTGAAAGGGTTGACATTATTTGCATGCTAACACCTTACAAATAGAGGCTTTGTGTTCCACTTTCTGTTTCACAAAGTTTGTGCCATATTAAGTAACATTTAGACACCAAAAGCAGAAGGCGTCAGAAGTGATGCTGGCGGGGGGAGGAAAAATCCCAGGAAGTTTACATGACATTAACTAGGCTTCTTACAAGTAGCGTGAACTGACAGCAAAGAACACAAAACTTGGCTAAAATGTTTACAGACTGGAAACTGCAAAACATTTCACTGAATTCTGGAAAAAGCTAGTATCTTGTAATTTATCTGTAAAAAAAATAGTAATAATTTTTCCTAAGACAAGCTTGTCACAGTGTCAAGAAATTGTAGCCAATTTGCTACGAGTGCTGCACTCCATCTCTTTTAGAAGTTACCCTATTTCTACATATCAATTTTAGAGTCCTAGAATGGTCTGGGTTGGAATGTACCTTAAAGACCATGTAGTTCCAACCCCTGCCCACCATCGGGAGGGACACCTTCCACTACACTAGGCTGCTCAATGCCCAGTCAACCTGCCCTTAAACACCTACAGGGATGGGACACCCACTTCTCTGGGTAACGTCTTCTAGTGTCTTGCTACCCTCACTGTAACGAATTTCTTCCTTCTACCCTCTTAGTTCAAAACAGTTCCCCTTGAATCTTCCCCTCCACCTCTCCAAAAAGACTAAAAATCCCACCCACTGTGGTTCCAAGACAGGTCACGACATATACAATACCTCCACCATATGGTCCCATGTTCCTGCTTCCACCAAAATTTCCACTTTTCATAGGACCATAGTTCAAAGGTTGTTGGTTGTAGTTTCCAAAATCATTATAGTTTCCACTTCCGTAATTGCCTGTGTTACCAAGACAAAAGCATAGAAAAATCCAGGTGAGCTAAAACACACATGGCACTCAAAATTGTATCATTAGCATTTTAAATTAAACTACAAAATCACACGTCACTAGTATATGCAATGAACTGCTTTTTCACCATTTCATACTATTCAGAAAACAAGAGTTTCCTTCAACATTTACACCTCCTACTCAGCCACAACCCATCTCAAATGAATTGCACTAATTTACAACAGAGATGTTAGGTCATTTAAAGCCAGTACCTCCTCCATAGTTGTCATAACCACCTCCATAGCCCCCACCCTGGTTGCCATATCCAGGTCCTCCTCCACCATATCCTCCTCTTCCTCCTCCATAACCAGAATTGCCACCGAAGTTGCCACCTATGACAATAAAATCCTTTAAAATAAACTTTGCAGTATAGAAGGGCACCGAATTATATAAAACCAGAGGATATTTTTCTGTTTAGATGTCTACAGGGGAAGAAAGAGTAGGAATTCTGTAAAGACTTCTATGAACACTATTTTTAAAAGCACATACCAAATCTTACCTTAACTGAACTGCAACTGAAACCCACCAGTCAAGACTGCCTAAAAGCTTCAATTAAAAAGCTTAATTTAAAGCCTGACTTTTCCCTGGAAATTTAAGAAACACTACTGCTCTAAAGAAAAGGGTACAGTTGTCCAAGAAATAACCATACAATTTGCATATATAAAAGCTTACCATGATCCAATAGCTGAGTGTGCTACTTGAAAGCCAACAAAATGGCCTTGTCAACTAATACAGAATTTATATAAATTTTCAGTGAATGTAAAAGTATTTCTTACTGGAAAACAACCACCACAAACTTACCTCCAGGTCCTCCACCATATCCATTATATCCATCACCAAATCCACGGCCACTTCCATATCCATCTGTTGGAAAAAAAAACCCAGAAGTATTTAAATTCAGCTGTAGCAAACTAACTGAATTCTCAAACCCCTACGACCTCAATGACAAAACCTCAAAGATTGTCAAGCACATGTACACACTCTTGAATTTAGAAGAACAGCTGTTAAATAACACACCCAATCACTGCTTTACACCTTCCATTCTCTTGCATTCTTAAGGTACACAGGTTTTAATTATGGACATGGCCCTTCCACTGTAAAGGTCAGGCAAGTGCTGCATAGAATTGCAGAGATGAAATCTCAGAATTCCATACTGAATTACTAATTCTGTCTTTTAATAAAATCTTAAAACAAAAAAATGATTTACTGAATATCCATGTAATCAATCTACATACTCCAGAAGAGGTCTGTAAGTCATTTTTCTCAAAACTTCTCCAACTGCTACAGCTGCATTAAAACTAAACCACAGTATCTTAGAAAATTACCCAGAACTGGAAAGACAGTATAAATAAGGAAAAAAAAAAAGTGCTACAAACATGCCTGTCTTACCGGCTCCCCCTCTGAAATTGCTGCCAGGCCCCGGACCGAAGTTGCCACCACCTCCACGTGCATCACTAAAACCGAAGTTCCCTGTAAGTTTTAAGATTTGTAAGCTGTGAGATCATGGAAAGTGAACACAAACATCAACCACAAGCCATTAACCATTACTTGCACATACCTCCTCTCCCACTCCTAGAATTTTGAACTTCCTGCATTTCCTGTCTGGAGAGAGCTTTCCTTACTTCTGCATTATGGCCATTGATGGTGTGGTACTTCTGCACTGTTAAGCACATCAAATAGATAATATCAGCATTTAAGTACTGATCTGCCAACATGCAAGAATAGCAGGCTTCCCAAAAATTAAGCTATTTCCAAATTAATCCATACATATTCCAGGTAATTAAAAACAAACACCCCCAAACCAACAAAGGGGAAAAAAAAAGCAGCAAACAAAACCCCATACCATTTTTTAAGCAAAGAAGACAGTACTTACTAATTTAGTTTCAGTTTAGCTTAAACCATTACCATGACTGCAAGGATTAATACTATCAAATGAATGAGTGAATGAAGCTTACTTACATACAATTTTATCAACCGGATCATGGTCATCAAATGTAACAAATCCAAACCCTCTCTTTTTACCAGACTGTCTGTCAGTAATGATTTCAATAGTGTCAATTTTTCCATATTCCTCGAAGTAGTCACGAAGGTGGTGCTCTTCAGTGTCCTCTTTAATACCACCAACGAACAGTTTTTTCACAGTAACATGAGCACCAGGTTTTCCAGATTCCTGTTAGAATTGATTTACATTATCACAAAGAAAAACAATTTCACAAATCACTATTTTGCCAGGATTCCAGGAATAGAATACTGATAAACTAAGCCTCCCCCCCTCCCCCCCCCCCAGCACTGAGGTAGCCCCCTTCCAATGTGTATCCCTGCAACCCTGCCCGGGAAGCCTTCTAAGAAGGAAGTAACATGGAGAGATTTCGAGGTTTTCCCTCCCACACCTTTATGTCAAAGCCTTAAAAGCACTGGAAAGTGCTATAAAATATATGAAAGTCAATAAAAAGCCTTTAAACATAAAAAGACGCATCAGCTTCCTCCACCCTTCACCCAACAGCAGTGAAACCCACATTCCACTGGTATCCACAGCAAAGGTCCCTCAACCTCAGGGAACCCACAGCTGTGCATTTTTAACCCTTAGTCAAAATATGAAGCAATTCCTCACACTCACGGACTACTTTTACCATCTGAGCATGATATCCAAGCTGCTATAGTAGTTAAGCATGTCTTGTTCCTACAGCTTAGCAATAGCTTTGTGCATATAAACAGTACGCATATATACTGCTTTAATTACCCTCTTCCAAATGCTAACCAACCTTGCATTCTGCAGGGAACAGGAAGAAAACCAGTAAAGCTAAAGAAAACTAGTAAAGCTAAAACACTGGCTACCAGTGATTGCTATTTCCATTTCCCTTGACCTCTTAAGACAGCTTATTCAATTCCAGTTCATCAGTCCAAATGTATTAATAAAAGCACTTGGGTCCAACCCTGAACTGGTAAACACTCCCAGAGCTCCCACAACATGGTACGCAGAAGTAACCTAGAATCTACACTTGCTCAAGTACCTCTGTGCCACAGTAACCTAGCTGAGAAGTTTACTGGTTCACTGCATTCCTATGCACACACCTAATCTGTTCTCTGAAGTTTTTAAAATCAGTATGCCTGTGGCTAAGGCAAGAATAGTCCTAAGGCGATTTTGTACACCACCACTGAAGTTTCCCTACTACACACTCCACTTTTAGCTACTTTGGGTTACGTATCTTTTAGAAACACCCAAAATGTCGGAACAGAGTCGGAAGCGATTGACAGAAGTTTATTAATTTGAGGTTTAATAACAGTAACCGTTTCAGAGTAGAATTAGTTTGGAATTTGCATAATCGCAGGCATTCAACTTTTTTTCACTAGCAAAACTTCGACACCCTAGTTGCACCCCTTGCATACACAATTCTACAACCAGAATAACTTCATTGTAATAATAACATTTATGTAGTAACATCACTGAACAGATCAAAAATATGGGAATTAGCACCCCAACTATGCCTTTTAACTAGAGAATTTAAACCCAGGCAATTTCAAACAAGAACAAAGCGTAGCTGTCCCACTGATACAGAAGCATGAAAACTATCTGCTTTCAAAGCCACACTTACCTCTCTAGCCACAGCTCTCTTAGGCTCAACCACCCTTCCATCAATTGTGTGAGGTCTTGCAGCCATGGCTGCATCAACTTCAGCCATGGAGGAGAATGTTACAAAACCAAAACCCCTTGATCTTTTGCTTGCAGGATCCCTCATTACCTAAAACCAATCAACATATTTAAACAATTTCTACCTGTCTCATGTTAAGCTTAAAGACTAACATTTGAAGAAAACATGTAAACTTAATTTACGTGTTCCTCTATTTGATTTCAAAATGATTTTAGTAAAACAGCAGGCTATGCTGAACATACATGAATGGCACTGCTTGGCATCACTGAAATTCAATCCACTCCTGTCCTCCATTGACTACCTGTAACTCCAAAATGCTCCATCACATCACATTCATTTATATTTGTTTTCAGAAAAAAAATTTAAATAAAATCAAACACAGTTTCTTTATGATTTCTGAAGACCACAGACTTTATGATGTATTTACTGTCCCCAAAACAAATACAGTGGGGGAACTTCTGCAAGAGTCAGTCTCTAGAGGTATTTAAAAGACAAACAGATTACAGTCCTTAGGGACATGGTTTAAGGGTGGACTTGGCAGTGTTAGGTTAACAGTTGGACTAAGGGTTTTTTTTCAACCTAAATGATTCTATGAAAATGTCATATATAAAGTCACCCTTTTCCAGCTCTGCTGAGGCTGTTTACAGCATCAGCTTTATGCCAAAGGTTACCAATCACACAGATGTAATAGTCCTGTGTAAGCACTTCCTAATGCACTTCAACCAATGACACCCAAGTTAATGTTAAACTGCTGAAGTCAGTGGTCAGAGATAATCTGAGATTTAACAGGAAGCAGATTGTGAAATCTTCCTAGAGTTCATAAAGGAAAGCCTGAGCACAGCTTCAACAGACTGGATTCTTTACAAATCAATCTACCATACACGTAATAAATTTCACATTCCATATTTTCATTAAGCTACCCAGGAAAAAAAAAAATCTCCACTTCTACAATTTCTAAACATTCTGTATAAGCTTTGTGCACTCGTATGCCAAACTTACCACACAGTCTGTAAGCTTTCCCCATTGCTCGTAGTAACTCCTCAAGCTTTCCTCTGTTGTTTCAAAGCTTAAGCCACCAATGAACAGTTTGCGGAACTGCTCCTTTTCCCTCTACAGAAAAGAAGATTACATTAATGTAATTAACAATAGGCCCTCTGCACCAGCTTAATTAAGACACTAAGATACATCATGTCAAAAACCATCATCACATAATTTTTCAAAACTAGGCATGTCTCTTCAAGTGTTCTACCATTATTCAAAAAATCAAGCAATTACTCAATTATATGGGTCCGCTTTTACCATACAGATTTTAGTAATGCATTCTTTCCATCTCTCCCTTGAAATATCAGAACAAGGAGACATAATAGAAGACTTCCAGAATATTCCTATCAAAGATCTTTAGGAAATGCTTTTTAAAGAAAAGAAAAACAAAACCGAAAGTTCTCATTACAGATAACATGAATTCATTCATACACTGTACAAATTCTATTCCAGATGGTATCTATAAAAACCCCTAAAATTCTGGCTCAAGTTGTTGTACACGAATACCATTCACAGTGCTTACCCAGGGCATTAAAAATAAGGTGTTCTGAAATAGAACATCTCAATTTTTAAAACCAATGAAAGCTGAAGCATCTGTAAAATTAACCTGGGATCTTGTACCACTGGAATTAATGGTAAACCGATACACCCTCAACAGCACCAGTATCAAAACTAAGTGGATTCCCTTTAAAAATCGGGATGTAATACATATCTGCATAGTTGTCCAGTAATATTAATGATGCCTTTAGTAAGACTCTGTTCTATCACCTTTCAGAATTATTATCCCTGCATTTGTTCAGCAGAAACTTTGGCTGTGATGACACGTATGTCATTAAAAAACCCAAGACAAATAACAAGCTACTGCATTTGCTACTCTGTATGTGGTTTTATATCAAAGCAAGAAGGACAACCTTCCATCCTCCACCAATTCAAAACACTATTAATACTAACTTTTTGTACTAAGGAGGCATCATAACTGTAGTTCTCTACACACAACATACATTTTTCAATTTCATATGTCAAATAGCAGTAATTAAAAAAAGTGCACTAGAAAGTGTTCCCTTACAAACAACCTAAGATTACAGAATGCTGTTTGAAAGAACTGTCCTGCTAAGGACAACATAATGGAAATTCAATGATTACTTCAGCTTTATACTGTTAACTAATTTTAAAAGTCAAGAAAACCTCCTTGGGTTTGGTTTCACGCCTTCTTTAGGGTGGTGGTTGTTTTTCAAACCCATACACTGTATAGTCAGCTGTAACTAACAAACACAACATGACCTAAACATTAAGAGAAACATAAAAAGGAAACTGGACAACCAATGACAAACCACGAGATCTGGAAAATAAGCTAAATAGTTCACAATGCACAAATGCTTCAAGAAATAAGAACCCAATCTGTGCATGGACCAAAATGTTTTCTGAAGTTGTGCAGACCTGGTTCTAGATGCATGTAACACAAAGATAACTACTGCACCTAACACTGAGTAAGGTTTTGCTCAAACACATCATGCTGTTAGTAGCTTGAAATGCTACAGTATGACACATAAGTCAGCTGTTAGAAAAATAAATTTTTTTTCCACCCAAAGTGAATAGTGTATTTGAGAATGATCAGTTTAAATGTCCCTTGAAAACATTTGAAATATCCTGTTGGACGTAGTAAAGCAGCACAGAAGCTAGTACTGTCATCACCCACCCCATGCATACAGGCAAAATTAGACATGAGAGTTTAAAAGCAGCAAACCCATGTTATGTCAAGTTTCCTTCACCTCATCTCTTCAAAGGAGTAAAGGATACTACATGCCAGACTTGGGCTAAGAAGTCCCATGCTGCAAGTTATACTACCATTTATAATTTGAGTAGGCTAGCAGAAAAATAACTTTAAGCAACGATACTGCCAAAAAAAAAAAAAAATCCTTTTAGATTATTTCATATCTGCTGCTTTAAAATTATTAGGGACTACTTGCTACGTAGGCCTACAAAAGACACTTTTCTGTGTATAATTGTTGTGCATCTAATAAATGCATGTTCATGTTCTTAAAAACTTTGTGAATCAAGCAAGTAAGCAGGCAGGTAGGATTTGTTCAGTAAAGCATTAGGTTTACCTTTGAAAACAGTTACAAACATGTAAATGAAACTCAAGGAAAAGAATGGCATCTACTGGATGAAACAACTGCATTTGTTTTTAAAAGGACAAACGCATACCACACATTACTAATAAACATTAAGCAGGGTAATAACACACTTTATAAACATTCAGATTATTAGTAACAGCAATCTACCATGCATTAAGTATTATGCAGTACATGTCCTAGCCAGAACAACATCTAGACACCACACATCAGGACACGGCAATAAACCAAATCCACACTACCAGTTCTTCAACTAAAACCACTGCGTGAATATATTATAAACACGTTGTTCTACTGATACATGCACAGCCTCTGAAGAGACTATGCATGTTAAATGTGTCAGTTTATCTAAGCATTAACCTCCCAGCAAGGTCCAGAGAGCTCTGACCATCTGATGTTTAGGCTGAAGCTGTAAAATGCACGACAGAAATTGTAACTTGAGTCCTCCTTAAAATTCTGCTGAAAACCCTTATTTAGTAAAAACATCCCCCTTCCCTCAAGCCCACGATATGAAAGCTGTAAAAAAGGTCTCAAGATTTGCATAGTACACTCTGTGGCAGGAACAGAATGCAAGAAGAAATCTTTATGAACTCTGTAGGGTCTTCATTAGCTCTTATTTCAGGCCTTCCTTCACAGGCTTAAAGCAACACTAGAAAGGGCTGAACAATGTGCAGCCTTTACTGTAAAATCACCATCAGAGCAAGGAAATGTGTCTCGTATAGCAATAATGTGCGCACAAATACTCCAAGCTGACCAGAATTCTGCAGTTAAGAAACCGAGTAACGAAACCGGTTAATAAAGATAAGCGAGAGGGATGTCTGAATTACGATGGCGAGGCCTGCCAAAGTAAGGGTAGGTTTACTAGTCCCGAATAGATTCCGCTCTAAGCACTCCGTCAGCCCCAATTGGTTTTGCAGGGCTTTGCGATGTAGCGTCTGGGTTCTCTCCCTTCCCCCCCTATCGTTAACACGAGTGAAGCGAAGACCGTGCCGGCTCCGCCATGTGGCGGAGACCAGAACAGGGCCCCGCAGCCAGGAGGGGAAAATGGCGCCCAGCAGCAGCCGCCGCCTCCAGGGACAGCGATGCGGCGAAAGTTAACAACTTTTGTAAAGATCAAGCCCAATTGATAAAAAACAAACAAAACGCCGCCCACAAACAAACCAACCCCCACCAAAACAACAAAAAAGGCCACCTGGAACCTCGAGCTGAACGGCAACCAAGCGCTGCGAGCCGCTTCTAGCGTGTATCTAACACGCACTGAACTAGGAAAAGGGCTCCTTTCGCCCCCGCTGTATGACACGAACGCAGCTGCACGGCCAGCCCGACTCGCCTTACTACCTTTGCCGGCAGCGGAGCCATCCTCACAGCCTCACGCACCGGCGAACCTCGGGGCCGCCATTTTACCCCTCCCCCTCGCCACCGCCATTACTAGCAGCGCCACTCCGGCAGCCCAGCTCCTCGCAGGGCAAAGGCGACCCCCGAATCGCGCATTGAGTTACCTTCAAAAAGCTGCGCCCCCCTCCTCCACCTGCACCTTAACGGCAGATCGGCTAACGGGTACGTTAAGCGGTTTAAAAACTCTCCCCAACGGCTACCGCCTCCTCTTCTCGGCTGCGTACTATCCCCAACCTCCCCTTCCAGAACCTTCCTCCCCGCTTAACGCTACCTCGGCGTAAACTGAGCCAGCTCACCACCCGCGGCGCGCCGACCGGTAGCCCGCCTTGCACTGACAAAGATTATCCCGCTCTTAACAACCAGGCCCAGAAAAAATCACTCCGAACTCTAAACCAAACGTGACACCCTTCTTAAAAGCAAACTCTGGATTTATCCCTCTTTTACGTACCACATTCTTCATGGTTTAGGTATTCCTGCTTGAGAGTACCGTACAACCGGTCAGTAATGGCTGCCCTGTTACGTAATTTGAAATTCAGCTCTACGTAGTGCTAGCGCCCTCCTTCTCCAACCAGGGCTCGCGTCCGAGGTTTGAGTTTAAAAAAAAAAATTTAAAAGCTTGAATATGGAGCTTAAATATCTCCAGAGGGGCAGCAGTTCTGTGTAACGCCCCTACGTCTTTCTACCGCGTAATGAAAACTCATCAACTCCGCTAGTAATGGCTGTCTCCGAAATGAGCCGAAGGAGCCTTCGTCGTCAAGCTTATCCGTTTCGACAGCCGCCGGAAAAAGCCGAAATGGCAATGGAAGCTCACTCGACTCCCTTCGGCTATTTCCGGAACTTGCCGAAGATGACAGAGCAGCGGTCGGAGGCTGCTCGGCAATTTCCGGAGAATCAGGCGCGGCAAGTCCTCGGCTCTTCAGCCCGTTCGGCAATTTCCGGCAACGGAAGAGACTCGGAATACCGGCCGAACCGACCCCGATCGCGACTGGCACCGTGTCGCTTTCTTTTTTTTCTTCCGGAAATTGCCGAACGGCGCCGAAAGCTCAAACCTCGAAGCGCAGAGTTATTATTAGCCGAAGAGGGCCCCGTTTTGCCCCCCCCCGTTGCCCTCCCCTTAGCCACCTGTGGTGGTGGCAGGGATCAGGCGGGCGCAGAGCGGAACGCACCCCCGTGATCTCCCCCGGTGGCTGCCGGCCTAGCCCCTTCCCCTGGGCAGGAGGAAGTGATAACCACCCGTATTTCGGCGGCAGCGCCGCCACACAGCGGGGGCCCGGCAGCCAGGCTTAGCCGCAGCCTGCTCCGCTCTACCCTCCCCGCCGACGCCGGGCGCGCCGCCCGCTTCGGCACTCCGTTCTTCCTTCCTTTCTCCCTCCCCCTTTTCTCTCTTCGGCGGCCCCGCACGCACCGCGACAAAGGGTGAGTGCTGCCGCCCCGCGCACCAGGGAAATGGCGCTGGAGCGACTCCTTTCTTCCCGCCCCCTCTTCTCCCCCTCCCCCCTCAGCTCCCAGGGAAAGCCAGCACGGATCCTCCGCAACCGCAGCGAGGCTTCACCAGCCGACCCCTTTCCCCACTAACGAAGGGCTTCCCAAACTCTCCTCCACCCCGCAGTGTTTTCCAAACCCACTTCCCTGCCCCTCGCTAACGACTAGGCCTCCCCACCGCAACGCGGGAAATGGCCGAGCTCCAATCGCCCCCCTCATCTGAGCCTCAACGAGCTTCAAACCCATCCTAGCGCTCCCTGCCCACCCTCCCAGCTCCCAGGGCTCGCCGGGGCCACCCTCCAGCTCTGACCGAGGGCCTTGCTCCGCTGCGGGCGGCGCCCGCTCCGGCCCAACGCGCCCTCATGGCGGCGGCCATCATGGCGGCTGCAGTTACCGGTCGCCGTGGGCCCGTTCCCCCCCGCCTCACCCAGTCGCTTTCTCTGTCGCCGCGAGGCATCTTCCTTCTTTTGGACGCCTGACGCGGTCCTGCGCTAGCCCCCCGTTGGAGAGACGTCTTGGCCCCCCTCCTGTGCTGGCGGCGACGACGGTAGGAGGTTGCAGCTCGCGCGTAGGCGGCGTCGTGCGCTCTGCCCCGTCAGCCGCCGGCGCGCAGTGCTCGGCCAGCCCAGCCCCGCCACCCGCCGCGCCCGCCCTGCGCTGCGCCGCGCCGCCGCCCCGCCGCTCCCCACCCCCTCCCTCACTCCTTCCCTCCCTCCCTTCCTCCCTCTCCCCACCCCCCGCCTCAACCCCCCTCAGATGTCGCTGTTGCCGCCGCTGCTCAGTGCGCGCAGGGCGAGAGCGAGGAGGAGACGCCAGACCTGAACGGCTGGGCACCATTGAAGTCTGTATCCTTCTCTCTCTCCCTCTTTCTCTCGCTGCAGCCGCCTCCTATCCCCCTCTTCTCTCCCCACCCCCGGCTCCCCTTCCTTCTGCGCCCCAAGGCCTCGCCTGTGGGCCGCCGCGGATCGATGCGGGCACAGCCCTCCCGCCTCCCTCCCCACCCCGTTAGTACACTGCCGCTTCCTTGGCGGCGGGGGGTAACGGGTGGAGCAGTGCTGCTGGGGGGGCCTCGGCCCCGGCGGCTGCACGGCAGTTGCTGGTCCGCATCGGGGAGAAGGGAGGGAGGGCCCCGGGGCTAGCGGGCTTTACCGCGGGGAAGGAGGGTTGCGCCGGGGGGCGGGGGCAGAGGCACCCGCGCGGCGGCGGCAGCGGACACGCTCGGGAGACAAAGCCAGCCCGCCACCGTCGAGGGGCGGCCCTGCTCCGGGAGGTGGCGGCGTGCGCCGGGCCCGGGGGAAACGTGGCGGGGTGGGGGAGGCGGTGTGGAAAGGGGCCCTGGCGGCGGGGGCTCGGCTGCCCGGGGCGAGACCTGCGGGCCCGTTCTCCCGGCCTTCGCCGTGGGGCTGCGGATCGGCCCCGCGCCGCCCGGGGCAGCCCTTTTAGCGCGCCCGCCGCGTCCCTGGCTGCCTCACGTGCGCCCGCCACACGCCAGAGGCGCGGCCTCTCCCGGCAGGCCTCCTCCGCAGGGCTGCCTGTGTTCTATGGGGGGTGGCATCGGGGGCGGGGGGGCGGGAGAGGTTTTATTATTACTATTGTTGTTTCTTTTCCCCTTTTTCCTGCCTTCGAACGGGGGCAAGGCAAAGCCCCTCTGCACTGGGGCCTTGGCCCCTGCCCTCCACTCCCCTTACGTTCCCCACCGCCTATGGGGCTGCCAAAATCCACCTCCCGTGTCAGGGGAGAATTGGGGGAGGATTGCTGAATCCGAGAGGTTTCCTGGCCTTGCAGGACTCTCCTCTGCCTTGCCCCCAGGCATATGGGGAGTTCTAACAGTTCTATAGTTTGCAGTGGGGCGGGGACAGTACATGCCTGAGGAGGTGGCCAGTATGAGAAATGACATGGAAAAGGGGATGGATTCTGTTCAACATCATTTCTGTAGGTTAAATATGTAGTATGTACAGCTTAGCTGAGTTAACATTGCTCTAGGACCTTAATTCTTGCAAGATTGAGAATCAGAAGGCAACGTTATAGTTGCATTAAGATAAATATTTGCTGTTTGTAAGAACTTACTACTATGTAAGAGTAGTGGGTGACTCATTATTAACACCACAGATATGTAGCTGCTCCCCACCAGAAATATACCTAGTATATACCTAGGTATATCTCAATTGCTAGAATCTGAACTCCTATTCCATTGGGTTTAAGGAAATAAGCATCCCTGATGGTCCTCCCCCTTTTCCCTTGAAACATAACTGTGCCTTAGAAGGCCTTGGGGGAAAAAAACCCTTTTTTTTCAACCGCATATACCACTTTGTCATATCATTTGTCCTGGCTAGCATAATGGTGCATTACTGGGTTATGCCAGATGAAGTGGTAACCTACTTTTTGTTCTGGATTCAATCTTTATTAGAAACGTTGTATGCAGTGATTATATGGGGGTTGGAACAAGGACCATGCTTGTATTGGGATGCCTTTCTTTGAGTAATGTAAACTTCCTTTTAATTGTCATGCATTTTTCTAGTAAAAGCTCTGCAAGTCTGCAATAAAAATGGCCTCCAATAAAACTACATTGGTAAGTTCATGCACACCTGAAGTATGTAAGGATTTAATCAACATATTTTTCTTCAGACTTATAACTTGGCATCTCCATTTAAAAGCTACATCCACATCTCCCCTCCCCAGCATTGTTCTGACCAAAATTTCAGATCCAGAAAGTAAGGCTACTAGAAAGGACATTGTCTTTGGCTTTAATAAATCTCCCATTTCTAAAGAGACTTGTTGGGAAAAAATATTAAAGGACTGCACTGTTTCATCTGTTTTACAATAGAGAACACTAAGGTTTTTGGTTTTTCTTTTTAGATTCCTTTCAGCACTCCATGTAATTCATCATATATGTAAAAAATAATATCCAAATCATGTATTCATTTAATTTCTCCCAGTGTACTTGGGGAAAATCAATTGCCTGAAAAAGGCAGATGAAAAATAACATTATTGGGAAATGATGTGGCGTAGTTACGATGCCTTTTGAAATGATTTTTAACAAATAACAGTTTCTTTGAATTTCATAGGAGCAGAGATTATCAGATGTCAACCCCTCCTGGACCGTTTTAATGATGCATACATGGATCTCAAGTCCTGTAAAGCTTTGCTTGACATTAAAATATGGACTTCTAAGGGCAGTTGGTTGCTGGTTGCCATTCAGCTAATAATTATATCGTTTTATGAGAGACAGAACTGAAAAAGTAGAGTGTGAGATGCATCTGAGGTTGAGGTGGGGAAGTGAGCTGAAATACACATGTACAATTCAACATTTGGATAGCAGTACAACTGATTCATAGTGCTCTCAAAAGGCCTATACTTAAAATTTACTGAAACGATCACTGGTTGACCCAAGTAGAGATACATTAAAAACTTGCATTAACTCCTGGCTTAAAAGTGCAATGGAGTGCTTCCTTTATACTGCACAATAAGAAACTATTTTAAAAGATTTCACCAAGGTCAGTGTCTGAACTTCCTGTTAGTAATTGGTTGCCCAGTTTTCCCTAATTCAAGGAAGAGAAGGGGAGGGGGTGCCTCAGGGAAAGGGAAGAATCTGTGAATGCAGTATTTTTAATCTTTTGATGTTTACAGAAGAATTTTGCTGCACAGGTCAGGAAAGGCAGTTATGGTTCCCATGGGAACTGTAACTAATTCTGCTTCGTTATGTATTTGCATGCAAACCCTAAATGTATTAAGGGATAGCATAGCTCTTGATCTGTAATTCGTATTTTGTAACCTTCTGTGTTAAAACCCTTCACCACAGTGTCACATCAATGTTTTAATCATGCCCCTTAAAGAAAACGATCAGCCACACACCTGCAACCTTCGTATGTGATTTTGGAGTGCAGGAAGGGAAATGGGCCATAGAGGATCCATTCAGTGGTCAAATGCACAAGTTACAGCTTACATGTGACCCTAGAGAAGGAAGCTTCAGGGGTCTGGTGGCCACTTCAGTCATTATCAGTGAGATTTACATTGGCTTGTATAATCTCAGAATGTACAGGTTTTTAACAAATGTTCAGTATTTCTGCAGGCTCTGCAATCAAGTATTACTTTAATAGGTTGGAAAGGCTCAAGAGTTTGGAAGTCAGTGCTGATGTACACGAGCTAATTGAATCTCTTAAATATTTAAAACAAAAAGCAACACACTCTCAGTTTTGTTATTTCTTACTGCACTTCAAGAAAAAAATACAGCTCCCCATGACATGCATTTTCTTCTGTGGAAGACTCTAGATACTTAAATCTTAGAAAGTAAAAAAAAATAAAAATAATGTTGCTTTGATACAGAAATCCAAAACATTTATCTTTAAGTGACAAGAATTAGTGAAGCCGAAAAGCGTACCAGAAAACAATCTGCCATTGAATCAAAGAATTTTAGTGCAACGGAGAACACAGATGGAGATATTCCCCACTTGTAGCCTGCTTGCCTCATCACCAGTAATTATAATGTTATTACTATGGTATAGTGAGTCTGTCTTGTTTGGGTTTTCTTTATTTTTCTCTCTGCTTATTTCTTTCTTTTCTTTTTTTTTGGTTCATGTGTTTTCCTCATTTCTGCCTGTTTCTCTTTTTCACACTTCTGTTTCTGGAACGAAGCTGCCTTCATAGAAGCATTGGACATCTCCATGTTTTAATTTTCTTTCCATATCAGTCTTACGTTCTTTTTCCTGTGGAGGCAAAAAAAGCCAGTGTGCTTAAGTTGACACTTTTCAGACATGAATGCTGTGGTCAAAATACACCTGGGATATGCAGGCAGTTAAAATCTTAATTGGAAATACATGCTCTGTTTTAGATAATCTCTCTTCTATGCTTCAGATCTAAACAAATGTTGCATGAGATATAACCATATACAGAAACTTGCTGTTTGAAAGAGAAATTTGAAACTCTTCCTCCTCATTGTTTACACCTTCAATTTCTGCTAACCAGAGTAAAGCTGTTTTGGGGAGTGCGGTGGAAATCAGTTATGAAAAATAAGGGCACAAAGACATGGCTTTGGAAAGAAAGAATTGGCCTTAAATCTTTCAGTTTTTTAAAAAAACAGTTTTTTGTCTAATGTACATATTTTTTATTTTTTTTTACCTTTCACCACATCAAGACAAATTCCTACAAAGTCTAAAAACCTGAGTTTCAAAATTGCTTCACAGTATTCTCAAACCAACCTGCTTTCACTCTAGAGAGGATTAGAGAAAGGCCATCATGCAACTAGATGTGCTCTGTGATTTATTTTTTGCTTGTCTGTTTTCTGTTCTATAGGAAGTGCATTAGTGAGGAATTAGTTCTGTCGACTTTGATTTAGGGTGCTGCACGAGTATACAGTTTAGGAGCTTAATACTGCTCCCATTAGTTTATGGCTGCCACTTTAACAATTTCCTTATAAGGTGCAGTCCAAAATGGCAAGCAAATTGCTTTTGGTCTGCTAGTGCCCCAGAAATGTGATAGGCTTGATCCAAACTTTCTAAGATTGCAAAAAAGGAAATTCTGAAATGTGTCCTTCTATTACTGTTTAATTGTGCCTTATTAAACTGGGAATGCCTTGAGGATGATGTGGATGTAATATTTATTTTAAGAATTTTAAGAATATCATTTGAAGTATCAAATGTAAACGTAAAACACTTATAAAGTTGTTCAAGTTAGCAAAATTTCATTTATATGTTTAGTGCTGTATTTAAGCATAGGTGTCTTAAATTTTTGCACCTTTGTGACATCTGTTTGAATGTAAGTTGCACTGGTGCGTGGTTGAGAATGAGAAGGGACTGCAGTAATGGAATGCTCCTAGCATGCATCCTGTTCAAGAGTGATGGGTTATTGTTGAGTATTTTGCTTATTGTAGTTATATGTCATAAACTTTGCTCCCATCAGCTTTTCCTTTTTTTTTTCCTGTTTTATGCATTTCCACAGTTCCCTTACTATTTCTGTCTTATGCTGTTTCTTGCTCTCTGCCTTTTCACAGACACAGAGTTAACTTCTAGAAGCTTTATAAATTTTTGAGCATGTAGCACTGAGAATTTTTTATACTGAAATGTATAAGGGGAGTAGAGGCACTGTGTATGGACAAAAACATTTCACCTTTATAAAACTGGTGTTGGGTATCTCATTAAGCAACTGAAAAAAACCCAAAACATTAACATGTCTTGCTCAGGTTACCTGACCACATGCACTAACGTAAAAGGAGTCTGAGCTTCTGGCTTTAGTGTGAATAAGTACATGATTCTTTGCTGCTTAGTGAGCAAAGTTGGATTTGGCCAGTGAAGTAACTGTGTAAAGCAAAAGAATAATGTCATTCTGAATTTCTTTTGTAGCACAAAATGGGAAAGAAACAGAATGGTAAAGGTAAAAAAGTTGAAGAGGCAGAGCCTGAGGAATTTGTTGTGGAAAAAGTCCTGGACAGACGTGTTGTAAATGGAAAGGTGGAATACTACTTGAAGTGGAAAGGATTTACAGAGTAAGGCATTACCTGTTATTTTTTTCTGATAGAATGCTAAATATTAACCATTTACTTGAAATAACTGTGCAAAGAGGGGATTGGATGAGGGTGATACATTTTAAAGAACAAGCGAAGGATGTCCGTAAATGCATGTTCAAGTGGGGCAGCCAAGTTAGACTGACAGTTGTTATATATAGAAACATAGAATGGTTAGGGTTGGAAAGGACCTTAAGATCATCAAGTTCCAACCCTCCCTGCCATGGGCAGGGACACCTCGCTCTAAACCGTATCACCTAAGGCCTCGTCCAACCTGGCCTTGAACACTGCCAGGGATGGAGCATTCACAACCTCCTTGGGCAACCTATTCCAGTGCCTCACCACCCTAACAGGAAAGAGTTTCCTCCTTATATCCAATCTAAACTTCCCCTGTTTAAGTTTTAACCCATTACCCCTTGTCCTATCACTACAGTCCCTAATGAAGAGTCCATCCCCATCACTCCTATAGCCGCCCTTCAGATACTAGAAGGCTGCTATGAGGTCTCCACGCAGCCTTCTCTTCTCCAGGCTGAACAGTCCCAACTTTCTCAGCCGATCTTCATATGGGAGGTGCTCCAGTCCCCTGATCATTCTCATGGCCCTCCTCTGGACTTGTTCCAACAGATCCATGTCCTTTTTATGTTGAGGACACCAGAACTGTACACAATACTCCAGGTGAGGTCTCACGAGAGCAGAATAAAGGGGTAGGATCACCTCATTCGACCAGCTGGTCACACTCCTTTTGATGCAGCCCAGGATACAGTTGGCTTTGTGGGATGCAAATGCACATTGAAGCCGGCTCATGTTCATTTTCTCATCGAACAGCACCGCCAAGTCCTTCTCTGCAGGGCTGCTCTGAATCTCTTCTCTGCCCAACCTGTAGTTGTGTCTGGGATTGCCCTGACCCAGGTGCAGGACCTTGCACTTGGCATGGTTAAACTTCATGAGGTTGGCATCAGCACACCTCACAAGCGTGTCGAGGTCCCTCTGGATGGCATTCCTTCCCTCCAGCGTATCAACCGAACCACACAGCTTGGTGCCATCGGCAAACTTGCTGAGGGCGCACTCAATCCCACTGTCCATGTCAGCGACAAAGATGTTGAGCAAGCCCGGTCCCAACACTGATCCCTGAGGGACACCACTCGTTACTGGTCTCCAGAACTACTGTCAAATTAGATGAATTTGCATGAGGAATTTTGTGGCATAATTGCATTCATTAGGCATGCCCAAAAGGTATCTTTTGAGTCGCTTTCACAGGACTTACAGAAGCACAGGAAAGCCTTTTTAAGTGAACTTAAAAATCAATTGTTAAAGAAAGCACATAGCTGTGCCTCCTCCATCCCTCCCATGACACTTTCTTGCAGTCTGCTTTACTATCTGAAAAAAAGGTGATGCAACTATCATTTGAACACAAGTAGTTACATGTAATGGTATTGTTATTGTATATCTCCCAGAGTGATCACATTGCAATATCCTGCTTCTAGCACCTGAAGTTTGTGTAGTGGTAAGAGCAGAAATGCAAAACACAATGTGTTTAGTATTTGAGGATCTTACTTAAAAAATACATTTTAGTAACTGAAAATAATTTGTAGGCATCCTGCTTGAGTGGTAGTGCTGTGGCAGTATTTGTGCATGAGGACTTCTGAAGAGGTGCTTAGTTGTTGTAGGGAACATTCACGCACTTCTTAAAAGTTTAGTTAACAATATGCACACTCACTGAAACATTTGCACTGCCCAGCTCTGGAAATGGAACCTTTGTTCCCTCCTGTAGTCGACTGAAGGAGGAATATAGTTCTGGGTACAGCTGAGCTCAGTGCTCAAAGAGAGCTTTTTAGTGTATTCTTCATGTATAGAAACTTAGACATACGTACACTGTTTGTGGTGAGTGTTGTGTACATTCTGTTCTCCATCAGTTTTAGTGCTCTTATCATATAGCTTGTTTGCATCGACAGTCTTTAGGGGAAATCAGGGAAAGGAGTCAGTTTAAATGGACAGGTAAGTTTTGGTAAGGTGGGTATTGCTTGTTTTAACTCCTGTGATCCCACTGGATTATAGGAGCTAAGAGACCTGCTTGTTCTGTATCTCCAGTTTAAGAACATTATTTGTCAACAGTAGCAGAGCATACTAATTTCGTTCATGAAATTTAGTACGTGAAGGTTACAAAAGATGGCAAGATAAGCATCCTTAGGTTTAAAAAAACTTGCCTTACATAAAGAGAAAATGAATTAACTTGCTTAAGGTGAGCCATTTGTCTAGTTTTGCGTTTTATTTCTTTCCATAGTTTTACATAACTGTGTATATGTTTCAGTGCTGACAACACATGGGAACCTGAAGAAAACTTAGATTGTCCAGAGCTAATCGAAGCTTTTCTGAACTCTCAGAAAGCTGGTAAAGAAAAAACAGATGGTGCCAAAAGAAAATCCTTGTCAGATAGCGAGTCTGATGATAGTAAATCAAAGAAAAAGCGTGATGCTGTAAGTATATGTTCATATGCTAAGCTTTTTTTTTCCCCCTGTGTCTCTTCCCTACTCCTCCCATCACCACCCCCAAAAAATCCTATTATCATTTTGAGAATGAGACCAAACATGAGTTTAAAATTGTAAAAATCTCACATCTGGAACTGTGGTTTGAAAAGAGTAATCATTTTTGGTTGTTAATGAGACCATCCAAAAGATGAGTAAAAGGTGATTGACATGATTGCTAAAAGTTACTGTGTTGTCCCATGATGCTTCCTGAATAGTTGAAAGACTAATTAAAATGCTATTAATGAATGATGCTGAGTGGTCATTTGTATTAGAGCAAAAGGTTCATAAATGGAACAAAGATTAAGTTCTGGCTTTGCTTTCATATTTAGCATATGATTTTGAACAGGGGAGTGGCAAGATGGCAAAATGTGAAGATCAGGCAGTTACTTAGATTAGGAGCAGACATGATAAGAGGAAGTAGAAAGGGTAAGTGAAGAAAGCCTACCTTTTCTTAAAGGTCTTGGTTTCTCCTACACTTTAAATGAACAAGCAGCATGACAAATTTAGTGCTGACAAGTACAAAAGAATGCAAATACAGTAATGTGCTCAATAGTTCATGTTTTTCTCTGTAAACTAGCAGTCTGAAATAAAACTGGTTGGCAGTGTCAGTAGTTTGCTGAAGACAGCTGTTGGATGTGTGATTGCTGTCAAAAAGGTTTGAAGGCATCAGAAGGAATAGTTTTATTAATAATACAAAGAGTATTTGAGTTTCTGTATAAAGTCAGTTGCGTGGCTTTATCTGGTACAGCAGTGGTCACTGTCTCAAAAAGGATATTGTGAACCTAGAGGAACTAATACAGGAAATAGTCATGATATTTCTTGCCACTGATGTGATCTCAGTGAGCCGAGAACAATTGAGATACTCCCCAAGGGTGCAGTTTCACAGCTGGCTTAAGCCATCACAGGCCTGTTGTTTTGCTGAAAATGATGTGGTTTTCCCTCTTCCAGGAGTGCATTTCTGCTTTGCCCCTTTTGTTGCTTTTACAGGCCATGCTTGTTTTTTTTTGTCTGCTGTAATGGTTTTAGACGAATTGTTTCATCTATTGAGTTTTCAGAAATAAATGATAGATACATTTCTGTAAAGTCCTTTGTTACTACCTTACATCTGGATAAGTTGGCCTGAAGATCAGTCATTGAAAAGAGAGATGTAATCTTCAGACAATAGTATGTAATTACAGCATTTATAATTATGCAAGGCTATTTTTTTTTTGTTCTGATACACATATATATATGTAAAAGAATGTGTGTATTTAACACTAATGCCCAAGTAGAATTTCATGTTAAGCGAGATACTAATGTTTTAACTTACTCGATAGGTTGATAAACCAAGAGGATTTGCAAGAGGTCTTGATCCTGAGCGGATAATTGGGGCTACAGATAGCAGTGGAGAGCTTATGTTCCTCATGAAATGGTAAGTCTTAGATCCACAGTTCTCCATATTAAGAGAGGGCATGCCAATTGCGCTTAGGCTAACCGGGCAACTTCATTTCAGGAGTAAGGCAGAGGAACTGGTTGTCTGCTTACTGTCCTTGTATTCTTAGAAAAACAAGGCTTCCTATAATCAGTTAGTACTTAATCGGTCTTCCTTCAAAATCCAAAATAACTTTCATTTATGTTGGTTATGGAATTTTATGGCAGTAGAAATTTAAAAGGTAAATCCTGATAAAATGTGGAAAAACTCGCATTTGTATGGAAAAGCTGGATCTTGGTAATGGTTTTGCTGAATGAATGTCAGGGAGGAATCCAGCTTTACACATTCCACTAAGCACGAGCCAGATGCTGCACAGCCAGCCGTTTAACTGACTGTAGTACCAGCTGTTCTGCATGCATCTAAGTGGAATTGGAAGCAGCTACTGGAGGAAGCTGAGGATGAGATGAAGAACAAACAATATGGAGGAGAGGTTTATTGTTATGGGCTAGAAATAGGGGAAAGTGATGGAATTTGTGTTGTTGGAAGGGTATGTCAAGACCAGCTTCACTAGCTACAGTGTTGACAGAAAGACTTCCTGCCTTGTAAAACAAGTATAAGAAAATCAGCGCTGTTTTTCCAGTGTTGAGAATACAAGAAATTGAATTGACATTTACTGGGGGTTGGATATCATATGCTGGTGGGATGAGAACAACTATAGCTTTCCACAGCCTTTGACAAGGGCAGAATTTTCTGAATGGAGTCAAACTGAGTGGTCTCCAGAGAAATTGTTTGCCATGTGATGTGCCCAGACTGCTGAAGATTAGTGCTTTGGAAGATTCTGTCTCCCTTCTGTCTTTCTACATTCTCCCTAAATTATATGTGAAAGTCAGAAGCGATGCAAAATACGGATTATGACAGTTTGGATTTCTGCAGTGATAGCTGGCAAAATGAAACAGAAGGATTTAGTTCAGTTGCAGTTTACTAGTTTTTCATAATTGATGGTAGGCAACAAACATAGATATAAACACGTTTTCACAAAACTGACTTGTGAAGGCAACATACACTTCAGAATGGACTCTGAAGCATGTCAGACTGGAAAGTTTATTATCCCAAAACAGCAACAAGAAAAGCAGTGTAAAGTACAGGAAGTGACTTGCATAAAGAGTAAATAGAATTTGAATGCAAGTGCCCCATGTTGAGACTGATGCTAGTGATTTTTAAAAGTCTTACTATGAAGTTGTGGTTATACTTTAAAAGAAAAAATCATCAAAGTTGTTTCAGTATATACTGCAGTTGGTAACTGTATAAATGGTTCACTTTGAATAGCGTTTTCCTTTAAAACAGAAAAAAATACAGGAAGGGAAGGAAGATGCAGCTATGAAACCTTACCATTAACATGGAAATTCTTGATATACTGAAGGTATACTGAAAACTGACATTCTTTTTAGAACCTGTGACCTATCAAAAGCTGATATATTTACTTACTTACAGTTATGCATTTTCTTAAATCCCACTCTCTTTACATCAGGAAAGACTCTGATGAGGCAGATCTGGTGCTGGCCAAAGAAGCTAACGTGAAGTGTCCTCAGATCGTAATCGCTTTTTATGAAGAGCGACTAACTTGGCATTCATGCCCAGAAGATGAAGCACAATAATTAGTTGCATTGCTTTTTTATATATATGAATATTAAACCCGGAAATCTGATTTATTAGCAATGTGAGAAACATACATTCTAACAAGAATCAAATTTGATATTTTTTTGAAGTAGTATGTTTTGCATCAACAGCAAGTAAATAAAAGCTTTCTGCGACTTGTTTCATTTATCACAAGAGAGCATTTGATACTACTACTTCCTCCATATTAGGTAAAAGCTTTTATAAAACATTCATAAACTTCCATAGTTATTAAAGAATCATAATGAATGTTTAAACAAACTCACAGATGTTTTTGTAGTCTTCTATACTATTGATGTGCATGTACCTCCTTTACCCAAACCTAGCCCTTTAAAATTGTAGAATCATTCTTTTTAGTATTTGGGATCACCTGGTCTCAAGACCAGGTGAAAACTAACTTTGTAGTAATTTGAATGTTATCAGACTGTATATTGTTTACTTTATTGTAAATACTGGTGAACAGTGGTCAATAAAATAGTTTTATATTCTTCCTTTATACTGATAGGCTGTGACTCTTTTGAAGCGGTATGATATTTCTGAACTTTTGATATGTTAAGCTCTCAATTTGTAATATATTTAACTGTAAATTGTTTTTTTTTGGGGGGGGGGGGTAGACCAATTCATGAATATTGCTCTGTTGCTACTCTGTAGTCACAATACCAGACAAATACCAGGCTTTGGTCCTTTGTATTTTTTTCAGTGAATAATGTGCGAGGCATAGGGTTTTTTTTCAGTCAGGAAGCGCTTGTGAAGTGAATGTGCTTTGGGTATGTGTTTTAAGTCAGATAGCAAACATACTGCTTAGTTATGGCTGTTGGTCCATAAGCCTGAGTGGCCTGTGCAGGTATACTGGGAAATACTTAGTGTGTTAACAGTATCGGCTTTGCTTTAATTTCAGTGTTAATACCAGGCTATAGTGTAACTAGCAGGGAATTATTCTTCAGGTGGTAGCCCAAAGAATACTTGCATAGCTCTGTCTTTAAAAGGGAATATTTTAATGAAGTTACTTAAGTCATATACTTTAAACAAAAGGCTTTGTTTCTGTTTCAGATTGAATTTTAAAATGAGTTCTATAATCAGCTGCTTGGAGAATGCCTTCAGGAAGGCAGAAATAAAGGGTGGGGAACTCAGGAGGGAAGAAAGTTGTCCTTTTCCATTCTTTATCCAGCTGCCATTCTTCTCTTGTTTTCATTTAAAACACCTTCTTTTTGTGTTTTGACTGCAGTGGTATACTTTGTCTTGAGTTGTGCCTCTCCATATGTCAATGGCCAGCCTTGTTTCAGAATTCTCCTGAATCTAAAGTTTTGACTAAAAACAAGTATCATGCAATATGCTGTTGTCAGCGTCACAGAATCAGAGTGGTTTGGGTTGAAAAGGACCTTAAGGCTCATCCAGTTCCAACCCCCCTTGCCCTGTGCAGGGACACCTTCCACTAGACCATACTGCCCGGTCCAACCTGGCCTTGAACACTGCCAGGGATGGGGCAGCTGGAGCTGCTCTGGGCAACCTGTGCCAGTGTCTAACCATCCTCATAGTAAAGAATGTCTTCCCTATATCCAATCTAAACCTCCCCTCTTTCAGTTTAAAGCCATTTCCCCATGTCCTATCCCAACATGCCGTTGTAAAAAGCCTCCAGCTTTCTTGTAGGCTGCTTTTAGGCACTTAGAAGGCTGCTGTAAGATCTTCCCAGAACTGCTATCAGGCTGAATAAGCCCAACTCTCATCCTGTCTTCACAGGAGAGGTGTTCCAGCCCTATGATCATTTCTGTGGCCCTCTGGACTTGCAGAGTCCTAGGTGAGACAGTTAAGTTTGCCCAGCTCTGTTTCCTTAAAAGGGTAAAAGAAGATGGGGGTTCCTGGAAGCCCTCCTGAGGAGTGAATGAAGGACTTTAGTCTGCTTGATGTTCTTTCAATACTGTTTAACAAATCATTACTATAACTGTCCTCACATAGTTCAGAAAGTATTTACAATGTGAATCAAAGCATGTCACTGTAAAACAGTTACAGTTGAACACTGCAGTGGCTAAACTGATGCTAAGTTACTTTTTTTGTATAACTGCTTTGTCTTGTCATTTTTTTATTATTACTGGGTTTGGGCAGAATTCAGTTGCTGTTTGTGGCTCTAGGAAAAATCTGATATTCCTGTTAGTGTGGGGGTTCACTTGTATCAGGTAATGCTAATTTCAGAGCTTAGCCTGCCCCTTAGGCTACCCCAGCACATGTGTTAAATCACTTGCAGAATTAGGGTTTAATTCTTTCAGGCCTATAATAGGAATATTGATGCACCTAGTATATAGGGTTCTGAAATCCTTGGTTTATACCCCTTAGCTTGAGAAATATACTGGCTAAACAAGAATTCCAAAGCAGCTTGTTTTTTTCCGGCTTGCTGCTTCCGCTATGAAACGCTTTTTAAGGAGTCTTAAAACTCTTATTCTCGGTTTGCGTTTTATCACCTTTGCAGTTTCTATACTTCTTTTGGTTTAAGTGTGGATATCAAGTTTATATAAAGTTGCTGATTTGAAGTGATAGAGGTGAACCAGTTGATTTAAATTACCGGTTATTGTAAGTGGTAGACATAGAGGTTTTTCTTGAAAGGTTGATCCTTGATTTGTAACCCTTAAACTAGAGAATTGCAACAAGATGCAGTTGTTACGTTATATAGGTTCTTCCCTCTGGCTCCCTGTAAAAATGAACTGTACTCACGTTCAATTTTACAGCTTGTTAGACAATTAATTACAATTCCAAATTTTTACACTATGATAGTAGAAATGCTGACTGGTATTTGTTTCCTTTTTTGTCTTCCTCACTTTGTGTCAAACTGCATTTTGATAGAAATAAAATGCAACACTTTAAAGTTACAAGTTCTGTAAGATTATGCTGAATGTGCTGCATACATATGCAAGAAGTTAACAAATGTTATTAATTTAAAATTAACTGATTAAATAAATGAGATATCTTCTGTAGTTAGTGACTTGTGCAGCGGTTTCTGGTCCTTTCTTACACAAAAACAAATTGGTTTCAGGCTGTCGTTTCATGATCACTCTCTGTTGATGCTGCTGTCCCAAAAGAAACAGATCAGTTGTGCCTGTTCCAGTACTGCTTCTCACCCTGGCTGAGAAAAATACTCTGGAGTTTAACATAAGCAGGTAGTGGTAGGTAATGCAAAATTCATCTTCTCACAGCCTGACTCTTCTTTCTGAGGGGAAGAATAAAACTCATAATTTGATCATTAGTATTGAATTAATTGCAAATTAAAGAGCAAGTGCTGTTAAATAGAATAAAACATACATTCTTAGTAACTGAAGAGCTATCAGTACTGCAAGTGAGTATTATCAGTTCAGCACAAACATCTATGTGCTTTTTAGTAAGTAAGTGATTTATGGTCCAGTTCTCTTTAAAACTGTTGGGCAGTTCCTTCACAACAGATCATAGCATATTTAGGACTTGACATATGTTGCCATCATTTCATGTGTAACTGGAAGTACATTTTTCCTTCAACTGCAAATTACTAAGCTCAGTTACTTGCCTGAATTGTGCTCCCACATGTAAAAGATGTCCTCCTTTCCTGTTCTAAGAGCATTCTCCAACATTCCCAGCATTTTCCTTGCCATTGGTCTCCTTTTGCTTTCTCTTTGGAACTTGTCCAAATGCCACCTTTTATTCATGTTTTGAATTTAAGATGCCTGTGTTAAGTAAGACACATCCAGTCTGCTGGCAGAGGCCTCTAAACCTGGGGCTACCCACCAAGCCAGATGCCTTCAAATCTGTTTCTGAGGTGCTGGCCCCAAAAAGAGAAGCTTACAAGCACAGACTTGCTGCACCTTACAAGCTGAGGTGCAATACAATGGAAATATGGCTCTGGTTCCTGCACCAAGACATAGCAAGGTCAACTGGAGCCATGTTTTTCCCTGTAGGTTTGTGAAACTAGTCTTCGCTAGAGCAAGTTGTGCTTTGTTTTGCAGAGAAAATGTTCTGACTCTGTTGTGGGTTTTATCTGCCTCAGATGTGTGCTGTTCACAGGCAGTTTCTGCCCCATAGTGTTTTGCTATTCTCTGAGCTTTTAGTTGTGACAACACCTGAGAAGGGTGTGAAAGTTGTAGTATCATCATGTCAACAGGACCTGGAAAGAGCTTCACTGCTGCTCCTTCCTAATGGAACAGCCACCGCTGTCAGCTTGGGTAACATCAGATTCTTTGGATGTTCAAATGGAAAACTTTAATTTGGCGAAAACCTTTAAGGGACTCTGATGTAAGCATCCTGGGCTCTCACTGCAAATAAATGATAGATGGTTTAATAATAAGTGCCCCCCCCCCAAGTAAAAAACCCCACCAAATTATACCAAGCAAAATTGGAGCACTTGTTCCAGAGAGTCTTAGGCCTTTCTATTGGTCCAGCCCCATGCAAGCAGGAACAGTGCTTTTTTTTCCCCTTGTAAACTGCTGTGGGATTTATTAATGTGGTGACAGAACTGGATATGGTTCCCAGAGCTCAAAATGATACCTGCCAGATGGGAACTCATATTCTTCCATCTAAAGATGCTGGTGTTAATGGCATAGTGTTTGATAAAAGAAATAACCTTTTGTGATGTATTTTCTTACTTGATAACGGTTTTAGTAAATGGTCAAGTACTTCCATTCATTGCAGTGCCTGCAAAATGATTTTAATCTGGTGAAAAGATGGCCCTTCTGTGTGTGGAATTTGATGGCAGGGTTTGGTTTGTTCCTTGGCTGAATGCGCACATCCTGCAGATTTCCTACACCAGCAGAGGCATCATTGGCTTCTCCATCTGATCCCTCCTTCCCCAGAATAGTTTTCTTATTCAGGTGCACTGCTCTGCACAGGGTTCCCATTTGAAATCTATGTATTACTGCTTCAGAATCCTTGTCAAAGCACACTGGCCCTTGTTGCCTGACTTTTTATAAGCAGGGTCACTAGTGACAAGGTGTCACTAGGAAAGGTCTGTATAAAGAAAAGGCTTGTTAAAGACACAAAAATCAGAGTCCTTCAGGTTGGAAATGACTCTTAAGTGGCCAACCATTAACCAGCACTGCCAAGTCTACCACTAAAGCATGTCTGTAAGCACCGCATCTACACATCTTTTAAATACCTTCCAGGGATGGAACTCAACCACATCCCTGGGCAGCCTGTTCCAATGCTTGACAAACACTTTGGTAAAGAGATTTTTCATAGTATCCAGGATAAACCTCGCCTGCACAACTTGAGGACATTTCCTCTCATCCTATTACTTGGGAAAAGAGACTGACACCCATCTCACTACAACCTCCTTTCAAGTAGTTGTCAAGAGTGAGAAGTGTCCCCTCAGCCTCCTTTTCTCCAGCCTAAACCACTGATGGCTCATACTCGGCTGGCGGCTGCAGTGACATACAGAGGCAGCTGGTTACAGGCATAACAGGCATATTGAAGCAAACTGAGGCTCTGCATGAACATCTTTCATACAGGAAAATTACTTTTCAGGCATACATAACTTCTGAAATTGTTTCTCACAGTGTTTCTACCAAAAGGGAGAAGAATAGGGAAGAACAGTCTCACAGGTGTTCGGCCTAAAAGAACAGTTTGCTCAGAAAGACACAAAATTCCCTCATTTCAGACAGGAACGCAGCTGGGGCTGTCTTCTGCAGCCTGCACCAGCATCTCCAGTAACAAACTCGGTGACTTTCCCTTTTCCCACCCCGGCAGACCACTCCAGAAATGAGCCTATGGGAGAGAGACCAGCGCTCATCCTGCATGTCAAGGATCTGAACAAATGTGCTGGGGGGATTTGTTGCCACTCTCAATCTCTGCCCTCCACACAATGCCCTTACGTGATGCTAAAGTGTCCTGCAGTACTGAGTCACTTACTTGTTTTGCCTGAGCGCTGCAGGGAGAAGCTGCTCAGTCCACGCAGTTCAAACCAAACTGGGATCAAAACACTTTACGGAGCTATCGAGAACATGGAATTAGGCAGCAGGCACTGAAGTGTTGCATTCTAGTAGTAATACCAGAGGTAAACCCCCAAGCTGGACCCATGAATGTTACTAAACACAAGCAAATATCTAAGCACCCTGTGTAGGAAACGCAGAAGAGATTCCTGAAGTTCTTCTTCTTTTTCCCAAGAAGAAGACCTCACCAGCAGAAGCACAGCAGCAAACGCCACGTGGTGCATTGACAAGGAACAGTGAGGAAATCCTGTCTGCTCTTTGCGTTTTGGCAAAGTTCAAGCAGAAGGACCCAAAACCCCGTTCTTGCACCTCGGGGATCGCCACGCTCAAAAGACTGCGCGTGGTATAAAAGCCTTTACTGATGCAGCCTGAACACACAGATGCGGTTACAGGGACACCCCGCAGCGGTGCCCGGTGCGTGGCTGCCATGGGCAGAGCCATCCCCCTGGGCCTCCTGGGCACAGGCACTGCCGCAGGGCCAGCAGCCCAACGGCCTTTCTGCAAGGCATGCTGGGAGAAGGGGCAGCAGCAGCAGGGCTGCAGTGGGAGGGGCAGGGCTGCGGGGGCCCCGCCTCCCCCCGTGTCACAGTGCCAGCACCCGGCAACGCAGCATCACAATGCTCCGGGGCAGTATAAGAGCAGCGCCCTCCCCCAGGGCTTTGGAGCTCCGGTGCCAGGCACTGGAAGGGTTCTTGCTCCCAGGCTACATCAGGCCAGCGGCGCTTTGCTGCTCTTGGAAGCCCCTGCGGTGGCTCCAGCTGGAGGCAGAAAAGGTAGTGCCAGCGTCCCCTTGTCCCCTTAGAGGCATAACCAGCCCGTGGACCGGGAGCAGGTCTCGCTCACGTGCTCAGGGAGTAGCCGATCGCCAGCACTGGGGTCAGGAAGGAATTTTCCCCCGGGGCAGATTGGCACCGGTCCCCGGGGGTTTTTTGCCTTCCTCTGAGCACTGAGCATGACCACTTGTCAGGGCTCCTCTGGTCCTGGTGCTCTGGGTTATCGCCTGGTGCTCGTGCACCACGAAGGTAGCCCTCGTGCCCTGCATGTGGGGGGAGGAAGCCGCCTGCACTCCCACGGTGGCCCCAGCGTGGCCCCGGGACTTGCTGCTTCTCCTCTCTTGAATGGAGCACCCCCCCTTGGCAGGTCTTGCCTGGCCCGTTCTGGCTGGGTTCCTGCACTGCTCTGGCCCCACCATGGCACCGCTCCTGCCCCGGCTTCCCTTTGTCAGGCTGCAAGGGAGGGGTTTTCCTGCTAAACTGAAGGACGGGTCAGGCTGCTGCTGCCTACGTGTGTGCATCGGGTTCATGCTTGTGGGCATCAGCCCTGCAAGGTGTAGAAAAACGAAATAGAGTCTAAGCTATGCTAAAGTCTAAGCTAAGCTAAAGTCTAACCTCTGCTAATGTCTAAGCTAAGCTAAAGTCTAAGCCACGTTAAAGTCTAAGCTATGTTAAAGTCTAAGCTATGCTAAAGTCTCAGTTATGCTGAAGTCTAAGCTATGCTAAAGGCTTAGCTATGCTAAAGTCTAAACTATGCTAAACACTAACCTATGTTAAAGTCCAAGCTGTGCTAAAGTCCAAGCTGTGCTAAAGTCTAAGCTATGCTAAAGGCTAAGCTATGTTAAAGTCTAAGCTATGCTAAAGTCTAAGCTATGCTAAAGTCTAAGCTATTCTAAACTCTAAGCTATGCTAAAGTCTCAGTTATGCTGAAGTCTAAGCTATGCTAAAGCCTAAGCTATGCTAAAGTCTAAACTATGCTAAACACTAACCTATGTTAAAGTCCAAGCTGTGCTAAAGTCTAAGCTGTGTTAAAGTCTAAGTTATGCTAAAGCCTAAGCTATGCTAAAGTCTAAACTATGCTAAACACTAACCTATGTTAAAGTCCAAGCTATGCTAAAGTCTAAGCTATGCTGAAGTCTAAGCTATGTTAAAGTCTAAACTATGCTAAAGTCTAAGCTATGCTAAACTTTAAGCTATGCTAAACTCTAAGCTATGTTAAACTCTAAGCTATGCTAAAGGCAAAGCTAAACTAAAGTCTAAGGTAAACAAACGTCTAAGCTAAGCTAAAGTCTAAGGTAACCAAAAGGCTAAGTGAAGCTAAAGTCTAAGTTAGGATAAAGTCAAAGATAAGCTGAAGTCTAAGGTAACCTAAAATCTAAGCGAAGGTATACTCTAAGTTAACCTAAAGTCTAAGCTAAGCTAAAGTCTAAGCTAAGATGAAGCCTAAGGTAACCAAAACTCCAAGGTAGCCAGAAGAGCAAGGTAACCAAAAGTCCAAGGTAACAACATTCTAAGGTAACCCGAAGTCCAAGGTAACCAAAAGTCTAAGGTAAAAAAAAGTCCAAGGGAACAAAAAGCCTAACATAAGCATAACTACAAGGTAAACCAAAAACTCCAAGAAAAAGAAGTCCAAGAAAAATAACAAGTCCAAGGTAACCAAAAGTCCAAAGGAAACAAAAGTTCAAGGGAACAAAAAGTCTATTGTAACCAAAAGTTTGAGGCAAACAAAGGTCTAAGGTAACCAAAAGTCCAAGGTAACCATAAGTCTATGGTAAACAAAAGTATAGGGTAAACAAAGTCTAAGGTAAATAAATGTCTAAGCTAAGCTGAAAGTGTAAGGTAAACTAAACTCTAAGCTAAACTCAAGTCTAAGGTAAGCAAGTGTCTAAGATATAATCTATATAATCTATAGATATATATACACATCTATATAATCTATAGATCTATATGTATATAACCTATAGTCTCAGCTAAGCTGAAAGTGTAAGGTAACCTAAATTCTACACTAAACTCAAGTCTAAGCTCAGCTAAAGTCTAATCCAAGCTAAAGTCTAAGCTAAACTAAAGCCTAAGATAATAAAAAGTCCAAGGTAACCCAAAGTTCAAGGTAATTAAAAGTGCAAGGAAACCAAAACTCTAAGGTAAGCAAAGGACTAAGGTAACAAAAAGTCTCAGGTAACAAAAACTCCCAGGTAACCAAAAGTCCCAGGTAACCAAAAGTCCAAGGCAAGCAAAAGTCCAACGTAACCAAAAGACCATGGCAAGGAAATGTCCAGGGTAACCAAAAGTCCAAGGTAACCAAAAGTCCAAGGTAACCATAAGTCTAAGGTTACCAAAGTCTAAGGTAAGCAAAAGGCTAAGCTAAGGTAAAGTCTCAGCTAAGGTGAAAGTATAAAGTAAAATCAAGTCTGAACCAAACTGAAGTAAGGCTAAGCTAAAGTCTAAGCCAAGCTAAAGCCTAAGCTAAAGCCTAAGGTAACTAAAAGTTCTGAGGTAACCAAAAGTCTAAGGTTAGAAAAGGTCTAAGTTAACCAAAGGTCTGAGGTAACCAAAGGTCTAAGCTTAGCAAAGGTCTCAGGTTACCAAAGTCTAAGGTAACAAAGAGTCGTAGGTAACCAAAAGTCCAAGATAATCAAAAGTCCCAGGCAGCTAAAAGACCAAGGTAACCAAACGCCCAAGGTAACCAAAAGAGCAAGGTAACTAACAGTCTAAGCTAAGCAAGTCTAAGGTTACCAAAAGTCTAAGCCAAGCTAAAGTCTAAGCTAAACTAAAGCCTAAGATAATAAAAAGCCCAAGGTAAATAAAAGTGCAAGGTACCCAAAACTCTAAGGTAAGCAAAGGCCTAAGGTAACCAAAAGTCCCAGGTAACAAAAAGTCCCAGTAACAAAAAGTCCAAGGAAACCAAAAGACCAGGCAAGCAAAGTCCAGGGTAACCAAAAGTCCAAGGTAACCAAAAGTCCAAGGTAACCATAAGTCTAAGGTTACCAAAGTCTAAGGGAACCAAAAGTCTAAGCTAAGGTAAAGTCTCAGCTAAGCTGAAAGTATAAAGTAAAATCAAGTCTGAACCAAACTCAAGTAAAGCTAAGCTAAAGTCTAAGCCAAGCTAAAGGCTAAGCTAAAGTCTAAGGTAACCAAAAGTCTAAGGTAACCAAAAGTCTGAGGTAACCAAAAGTCTGAGGTAACCAAACGTCTGAGGTACCCAAAGGTCTAAGTTTAGGAAAGGTCTACGCTTACCAAAAGTCTAAGGTAACCAACGGTCCAAGGTAACCAAAAGTCCAAGATAACAGAAGTCCGAGGTAGCAAAAGTCCAAGGTAACCAAAAGTCCAAGGTAACCAAAAGTCCAAGGTAACTAACAGTCTAAGCTAAGCAAGTCTAAGGTTACCAAAAGTCTAAGCCAAGCTAAAGTCTAAGCCTAAGCTAAGGTAAAGTCTCAGCTAAGCTGAAAGCGTAAGGTAAACTAAAGTCTAAGCCAAACTCAAGTCTAAGCTAAGCTAAAGTCTAAGTAAAATTAAAGCCCAAGGAGACCAAAAGTCTAAGGTAACCAAAAGTCCAAGGTAACCAAAAGTCAAAGGTAACCAAAGCACTAAGGTAACCAAAAGTCCAACCAAAAAACGTCCAAGGTAACCAAAAGTCTCAGCTAACATAACTCCAAGGTAACCAAAAGATCAATGAACCAAAAGTAAAGTAAGCTAAAGTCTAAGCCAAGCTAAAGGCTAACCTAAAGTCTAAGGTAACCAAAAGTCTAAGGTAACCAAAAGTCTGAGGTAACCAAAAGTCTGAGGTAAGCAAAAGTCTGAGGTAACCAAGAGTTTGAGGTAACCAAAAGTCTAAGGTTACCAAAGTCTAAGGGAACCAAAACTCTAAGCTAAGGTAAAGTCTCAGCTAAGCTGAAAGTATAAAGTAAAATCAAGTCTGAACCAAACTCAAGTAAAGCTAAGCTAAAGTCTAAGCCAAGCTAAAGGTTAAGCTAAAGTCTAAGGTAACCAAAAGTCTAAGGTAACCAAAAGTCTGAGGTAACCAAAAGTCTGAGGTAACCAAAAGTCTAAGATTAGCAAAGGTCTAAGGTAACCAAAGGACTGAGGTACCCAAAGGTCTAATGTAAACAAAGGTCTGAGGTATGCAAAGCTCTAAGGTTAGCAAAGGTCTATGGTAACGGAAGGTCTGAGGTACTCAAAGGTCTAAGGTTAGCAAAGGTCCAGGGTTACCAAAAGTCTAAGGTAACCAACAGTCCAAGGTAACCAAAAGTCCAAGGTAACCAAAAGTCCCAGGTAACCAAAAGTCCAAGGTAAACAAAAGTCGAAGGTAACCAGAAGTCTAGGGTAACCAACAGTCCAAGGCAAGCAAAAGCTCAAGGTAACCAAAAGACCATGGCAAGCAAATGTCCAGGGTTATCAAAAGTCCAAGGTAACCAAAAGTCCAAGGTAACCATAAGTCTAAGGTTACCAAAGTCTAAGGGAACCAAAAGTCTAAGCTAAGGTAAAGTCTCAGCTAAGCTGAAAGTATAAAGTAAAATCAAGTCTGAACCAAACTCAAGTAAAGCTAAGCTAAAGTCTAAGCCAAGCTATAGGCTAAGCTAAAGTCTAAGGTAACCACAAGTCTAAGGTAACCAAAAGTCTGAGGTAACCAAAATCTGAGGTAAACAAAAGTCTAAGATTAGCAAAGTTCTAAGGTAACCAAGGGACTCAGGTACCCAAAGGTCTAACGTTAGCAAAGGTCTAAGTTAAACAAAGTTCTGAGGTACCCAAAGGTCTAAGTTTAGCAAAGGTCTAGGGTTAACAAAAGTCTAAGGTAACCAACAGTCCAAGGTAACCAAAAGCCCAAGATAATCAGAAGTCCCAGGCAGCTAAAAGACCAAGGTAACGAAACCCCCAAGGTAACCAAAAGAGCAAGGTAACTAACAGTCTAAGCCAAGCAAGTCTCAGGTTACCAAAAGTCTAAGCCAAGCTAAAGTCTAAGCTAAACTAAAGCCTAAGATAAAAAAAAGTCCAAGGTAACCAAATGTCTAAGGCAATTAAAAGTGCAAGGTACCCAAAACTCTAAAATAAGCAAAGGCCTAAGATAACCAAAAGTCCCAGGTAACAAAAGGTGGCATGTAACCAAAAGTCCCAGGTAACCAAAAGTCCCAGGTAACCAAAAGTCCAAGGCAAGCAAAAGTCCAAGGTAACCAAAAGACCATATCAAGCAAACGTCCAGGGTAACCAAAAGTCCAAGATAACCAAAACCCCAAGGTAACCATAAGTCTAAGGTTACCAAAGTCTAAGGTAACCAAAAGTCTATGATTAGCAAAGGTATAAGATAACCAAAGGACTGAGGTACCCAAAGGTCTAACGTTAGCAAAGGTCTAAGTTAAACAAAGGTCTGAGCTACCCAAAGGTCTAAGGTTAGCAAAGGTCTACGCTTACCAAAAGTCTAAGGTAACCAACGGTCCAAGGTAATTAAAAGTGCAAAATACGCAAAACTCTAAGGTAACCAAAAGTCTAGTTAGTACAAAAGTCCCAGATAACCAAAAGTCCAGGTAAACAAAAATCCAAGGCTAGCAAAAGTCCAAGGTAACCAAAAGACCCATGGCAAGGAAATGTCCAGGGTAACCAAAAGTCCAAGGTAACCAAAAGTCCAAGGTAACCATAAGTCTAAGGTTACCAAAGTCTAAGGTAAGCAAAAGGCTAAGCTAAGGTAACGTCTCAGCTAAGCTGAAAGTATAAAGTAAAATCAAGTCTGAACCAAACTGAAGTAAGGCTAAGCTAAAGTCTAAGCCAAGCTAAAGCCTAAGCTAAAGCCTAAGGTAACTAAAAGTCTAAGGTAACCAAAAGTCTAAGGTAACCAAAAGTCTAAGGTAACCAAAAGCCTGAGGCAACCAAAGGTCTGAGGTAACCAAAGGTCTAAGCTTAGCAAAGGTCTCAGGTTACCAAAGTCTAAGGTAACAAAGAGTCGTGGGTAACCAAAAGTCCAAGATAATCAAAAGTCCCAGGCAGCTAAAAGACCAAGGTAACCAAACGCCCAAGGTAACCAAAAGAGCAAGGTAACTAACAGTCTAAGCTAAGCAAGTCTAAGGTTACCAAAAGTCTAAGCCAAGCTGAAGTCTAAGGTAAGATGAAGTCTAATATAAGGTAACGTCTCAGCTGAGAGCGTAAGGTAACCTGAAACTCTAAGCTAAATTCAAGTCTAAGCTAAGCTAAAGTCTAAGCTAAATTAAAGCCTAAGTAGACCAAAAGTATAAGGTAACCAAAAGACCAAGGTAAACAAAAGTCAAATGTAACCAAAGCACTCTGGTAACCAAATCTCCAAGCAAAAAACCTCCAAGGTAACCAAAAGCCTCAGATAAACATAACTCCAAGGTAACCAAAAGACCAATGTAAGCAAAAGTCCAAAGTAACCAAAAGTACAAGACAACAAAAAGTCAATGTAATCAAAAGTCTGAGGTAACCAAAGGTCTGAGGTAAGCAAAAGTCCAAGTTAACCAAAGGTCTGAGGTAACCAAAGTCCAAGGTAACCAATAGTCCAGGGTAACCAAAAGTATAAGGTAACCAAAAGTCACAGCTAAGCTGAAAGTGTAAGGTAAGCTAAACTCTAAGCTAAACTCAAGTCTAAGCTAAGCTAAATTCTAAGCCAAGCTAAAGTCTAAGCTAAACTAAAGCCTAAGAAAATAAAAAGTCCAAGGTAACCAAAAGTCCAAGGTAATTAAAAGTGCAAGGTAACCAAAATTCAAAGTTAAGCAAAGGCCTAAGGTAACCAAAAGTCCCAGGTAACCAAATGTCCCAGGTAACCAAAAGTCCAAGGTAACCAAAAGACCATGGCAAGCAAATGTCCAGGCTAACGAAAAGTCCCAGGTAACCAAATGTCCCAGGTAGCCAAAACTCTAAGCTAACATCAAGTCTCAGCTAAGCTGAAACTATAAAGTAAAATCAAGTCTGAACCAAACTCAAGTAAAGCTAAGCTAAAGTCTAAGCAAAGCTAAAGGCTAAGCTAAAGTCTAAGGTAACCAAAAGTGTAAGTTAACCAAAAGTGTAAGGTAACCAAAAGTCCCAGGTAACCAAAAGTAAAAGGGAAGCAAAAGTCCAAGGTAACCAAAAGACCATGGCAAGCAAATGTCCAGGGTAACCAAAAGTCCGAGGTAACCATAAGTCTAAGGTTACCAAAGTCTAAGGGAACCAAAAGTCTAAGCTAAGGTAAAGTCTCAGCTCAGCTGAAAGTATAAAGTAAAATCAAGTCTGAACCAAACTCAAGTAAAGCTAAGCTAAAGTCTAAGCCAAGCTAAAGGCTAACCTAAAGTCTAAGGTAACCAAAAGTCTAAGGTAACCAAAAGTCTGAGGTAACCAAAAGTCTGAGGTAACCAAAAGTCTGAGGTAACCAAGAGTTTGAGGTAACCAAAAGTCTGAGGTAACCAAAAGTGTGAGGTGAGCAAAGGTCTAAGATAACCAAAGGACTCAGGTACCCAAAGGTCTAAGGTTACCAGAAGTCTAAGGTAACCAACAGTCCAAGGTAACCAAAAGTCCAAGATAATCAGAAGTCCCAAGATAATCAGAAGTCCCAGGCAGCTAAAAGACCAAGGTAACAAACCCCCAAGGTAACCAAAAGAGCAAGGTAACTAACAGTCTAAGCCAAGCAAGTCTCAGGTTACCAAAAGTCTAAGCCAAGCTAAAGTCTAAGCTAAACTAAAGCCTAAGATAAAAAAAAGTCCAAGGTAACCAAATGTCTAAGGCAATTAAAAGTGCAAGGTACCCAAAACTCTAAAATAAGCAAAGGCCTAAGATAACCAAAAGTCCCAGGTAACAAAAGGTGGCATGTAACCAAAAGTCCCAGGTAACCAAAAGTCCCAGGTAACCAAAAGTCCAAGGCAAGCAAAAGTCCAAGGTAACCAAAAGACCATATCAAGCAAACGTCCAGGGTAACCAAAAGTCCAAGATAACCAAAACCCCAAGGTAACCATAAGTCTAAGGTTACCAAAGTCTAAGGTAACCAAAAGTCTATGATTAGCAAAGGTATAAGATAACCAAAGGACTGAGGTACCCAAAGGTCTAACGTTAGCAAAGGTCTAAGTTAAACAAAGGTCTGAGATACCCAAAGGTCTAAGGTTAGCAAAGGTCTACGCTTACCAAAAGTCTAAGGTAACCAACAGTCCAAGGTAATTAAAAGTGCAAAATACGCAAAACTCTAAGGTAACCAAAAGTCTAAGGTGACCAAAAGTCCCAGATAACCAAAAGTCCCAGGTAAACAAAAATCCAAGGCTAGCAAAAGTCCAAGGTAACCAAAAGACCATGGCAAGCAAATGTCCAGGGTAACCAAAAGTCCAAGTTAACCAAACGTCCAAGGTAACCGTAAGTCTAAGGTTACCGAAGTCTAAGGTAACCAAAAGTCTAAGCTAAGGTAAAGTCTCAGCTCAGCTGAAAGTATAAGGTAAAATCAAGTCTGAACCAAACTCAAGTAAAGCTAAGCTAAAGTCTAAGCCCAGCTAAAGGCTACGCTAAAGTCTGAGTTAACCAAAAGTCTGAGGTAACCAAAAGTCTAAGATTAGCAAAGGTCTTAGGTAACCAAAGGACTGAGGTACCCAAAGGTCTAAGGTTAGCAAAGGTCTTACCAAAAGTCCAAGGCAAGCAAAAGTCCAAGGTAACCAAAAGACCTAGGTAACCAAAATTCTAAGGTTACCAAAGTCTAAGGTAACCAAAAGTCCAAGATAATCAGAAGTCCCAGGCAGCTAAAAGACCAAGGTAACCAAACGCCCAAGGTAACCAAAAGAGCAAGGTAACTAACAGTCTAAGCTAAGCAAGTCTAAGGTTACCAAAAGTCTAAGCCAAGCTGAAGTCTAAGGTAAGATGAAGTCTAATATAAGGTAACGTCTCAGCTGAGAGCGTAAGGTAACCTAAACTCTAAGCTAAATTCAAGTCTAAGCTAAGCTAAAGTCTAAGCTAAATTAAAGCCTAAGTAGACCAAAAGTATAAGGTAACCAAAAGACCAAGGTAAACAAAAGTCAAATGTAACCAAAGCACTCTGGTAACCAAATCTCCAAGCAAAAAACCTCCAAGGTAACCAAAAGCCTCAGATAAACATAACTCCAAGGTAACCAAAAGACCAATGTAAGCAAAAGTCCAAAGTAACCAAAAGTACAAGACAACAAAAAGTCAATGTAATCAAAAGTCTGAGGTAACCAAAGGTCTGAGGTAAGCAAAAGTCCAAGTTAACCAAAGGTCTGAGGTAACCGAAGTCCAAGGTAACCAATAGTCCAGGGTAACCAAAAGTATAAGGTAACCAAAAGTCACAGCTAAGCTGAAAGTGTAAGGTAAGCTAAACTCTAAGCTAAACTCAAGTCTAAGCTAAGCTAAATTC